>NW_028270191.1:22320750-22935973 GCF_037043375.1 Chiloscyllium plagiosum | reverse complement strand
GAGGGGAGGGAGAGTGGGGTGGGGAGGGGAGGGGAGAGTGGGGTGGGAGGGGAGGGGAGGAGAGTGGGGTGGGAGGGGAGGGGAGAGTGGGGTGGGAGGGGAGGGGAGAGTGGGGTGGGAGGGGAGGGGAGAGTGGGGTGGGGAGGGGAGAGTGGGGGGAGGGGAGGGGAGAGTGGGGGGGGAGGGGGAGAGTGGGGGGAGGGAGAGTGGGGGGGGGGAGGGGAGAGGAGAGTGGGGGGGGGGAGGGGAGGGGAGAGTTGGGGGGGAGGGGAGAGTTGGGGGGGAGGGGAGGGGAGAGTGGGGGGGGAGGGGAGGGGAGAGTGGGGGGGGGAGGGGAGAGTGGGGGGGGAGGGGAGGGGAGAGTGGGGGGGGAGGGGAGGGGGAGAGTGGGGGGGGAGGGGAGGGGAGAGTGGGGGGGGAGGGAGGGGAGAGTGGGGGGGAGGGGAGGGGAGAGTGGGGGGGAGGGGAGGGGAGAGTGGGGGGGGAGGGGAGGGGAGAGTGGGGGGGGAGGGGGAGAGTGGGGGGGGGAGGGGAGGGGAGAGTGGGGAGGGGAGGGGAGAGTGGGGGGGGGAGGGGAGAGTGGGGGGGGAGGGGAGGGGAGAGTGGGGAGGGGAGGGGAGAGTGGGGGGGGAGGGGAGGGGAGAGTGGGGGGGGGAGGGGAGGGGAGAGTGGGGGGGGGAGGGGAGGGGAGAGTGGGGGGGGGAGGGGAGGGAGAGTGGGGGGGAGGGGAGGGAGAGTGGGGGGGAGAGTGGGGGGGAGAGGGAGGGGAGGGGGGAGGGGAGGGGAGAGTGGGGGGGGAGAGTGGGGGGGAGAGTGGGGGGGAGAGGGGAGGGGAGGGGAGAGTGGGGGGGGAGAGGGGAGGGGAGGGGGGAGAGTGGGGGGGGGGAGGGGAGAGTGGGGGGGGGAGGGGGGAGAGTGGGGGGGGGAGGGGAGAGTGGGGGGGGGAGGGGAGAGTGGGGGGGGGGAGGGGAGAGTGGGGGGGGGGAGGGGAGAGTGGGGGGGAGGGGAGAGTGGGGGGGAGGGGAGAGCGGGGGGAGGGGAGTGCGGGGGGAGGGGGAGGGGAGAGTGGAGGGGAGGGGAGAGTGGAGGGGAGGGGAGAGTGGGGGGGAGGGGAGAGTGGGGGGGGAGGGGAGAGTGGGGGGGAGGGGAGAGTGGGGGGGGAGGGGAGAGTGGGGTAGGGAGTAGTGGGGTGGGGGGAGGGGAGAGGGGGGAGGGGAGAGGGGGGAGGGGAGAGGGGGGAGGGGAGGGGGGGAGGGGAGGGGGGAGGGGAGAGGGGGAGGAGGGGGGAGTGGGGTGGGGGGGAGTGGGGTGGGGGGGGAGTGGGGTGGGGGGGAGTGGGGTGGGGGGGAGTGGGGTGGGGGGGAGGAGGGGTGGGGGGGAGTGGGGGTGGGGGGAGGACGGGAGGGGGGAGGAGGGGGGGGAGTGGGGGAGGAGGGGGGAGTGGGGGGAGGGGAGAGGGGGGGAGAGGGGAGGGGAGAGGGGGGAGGGGAGAGTGGGGGGAGGGGAGAGTGGGGGGGAGGGGAGAGGGGGGAGTGGGGGGAGGGGGGAGTGGGGGGGAGGGGAGAGTGGGGGGAGGAGAGTGGGGGGAGGGGAGAGGGGGGGGAGTGGGGTGGGGAGGGGAGAGGGGGGGGTGTGGGGTGGGGGGGAGTGGGGTGGGGGTGGGGGGGAGTGGGGTGGGGGTGGGGGGGAGTGGGGGTGGGGGTGGGGGGGAGTGGGGTGGAGGTGGGGGGGGAGTGGGTGGGGGGAGTGGGGTGGGGGAGTGGGGTGGGGAGAGTGGGGGTGGGGAGAGTGGGGTGGGGCTGGGGGGGGAGGGGGAGTGGGGTGGGGGGGGAGGGAAGAGTGGGATGGGGGGGGAGGGAAGAGTGGGATGGGGGGGGAGGGAAGAGTGGGATGGGGGTGGAGGGAAGGGTGGGATGGGGAGGGTGGGGAGGGTGGGATGGGGAGGGAGGGGAGGGTGGGATGGGGAGGGAGGGGAGGGTGGGTTGGGGAGGGAGGGGAGGGTGGGTTGGGGAGGGAGGGGAGGGTGGGTGGGGAGGGTGGGGGGGGAGGGAGGGGAGGGTGGGGGGGGAGGGTGGGGAGGGTGGGGGGGGGGGAGGGGAGGGTGGGGGGGGGAGGGTGGGGAGGGTGGGGGGGGGAGGGAAGAGTGGGGTGGGGGTGGGAGGGAGGGAAGAGTGGGGTGGGTGGGAGGGAGAGTGGGGTGGGAGAGTGGGAAGAGTGGGGTGGGGGTGGGAGAGAGGGAAGAGTGGGGTGGGGTGGGAGGGAGGGAAGGTGGGGTGGGGGTGGGAGGGAGGGAAGAGTGGAGTGGGGGTGGGAGGAGGGAGAGTGGAGTGGGGTGGGGGTGGGAGGGAGGGAAGAGTGGGGTGGGGGTGGGAGGGAGGGAAGAGTGGGGTGGGGGTGGGAGGGAGGGAAGAGTGGGGTGGGGGTGGGAGGGAGGGAAGAGTGGGGTGGGGGTGGGAGGGAGGGTTGAGTGGGGTGGGGGTGGGAGGGTGGGGGAGAGTGGGGTGGGGGTGGGTGGGGAGAGTGGGGTGGGGGGTGGGAGGGGAGAGTGGGGTGGGGGTGGGGGTGGGAGGGGAGGTGGGGTGGGGGTGGGGGTGGGGGTGGGGGGGGAGAGTGGGGTGGTGGTGGGGTTGGGAGGGGAGTGTGGGTTGGGGTGGGGGTGGGGGGGGAGAGTGGGATGGGTGGGGAGGGGAGAGTGGGGTAGGTGGGGAGGGGAGAGTGAGACTGGGGGTGGGGTGGGGGAGGGGAGAGTGGGGGTAGGAGAGAGTGGGGGTAGGAGAGAGTGGGGGGTAGGAGAGAGTGGGGGTAGGAGAGAGTGGGGTGGGGTGAGGGGAGAGTGGGTGGAGGGGGTAAGAGTGGGAAGTGGGGTGGGGAAGAGTGGGAAGTGGGGTGGGGTGGGGAAAGAGTGGGAAGTGGGGTGGGGTGCGGGAAGAGTGGGGTAGGGGAAGAGTGGGGTGGGGGGCAGAGTGGGGTGGGGGCAAGAGTGGGGTGGGGGCAAGAGTGGGGTGGGGGGATAGAGTGGGGTGGGGGGATAGAGTGGGGTGGGGGGATAGAGTGGGGTGGGGGGATAGAGTGGGGTGGGGAGAAGAGTGGGGTGGGGGGGAAGAGTAGGGTGGGAGGGGAAGAGTAGGGTGGGAGGGGAAGAGTAGGGTGGGAGGGGAAGAGTAGGGTGGGAGGGGAAGAGTGGGGTGGGAGGGGGAGAGTGGAGAAGTGGGGGTGGGGGAGGTGGGGAAGTGGGGGGGTGCGGGGGTGGGGGAGAGTGGGAAGTGGGGTGCGGGGGGGGGAGAGAGAGTGGGAAGTGGGGTGCGGGGGGGGGGGGGAGAGTGGGAAGTGGGGTGCGGGGGGGGGAGAGTGGGAAGTGGGGTGCGGGGGGGGGAGAGTGGGAAGTGGGGTGCGGGGGGGGGAGAGAGTGGGAAGTGGGGTGCGGGGGGGGGGGAGAGTGGGAAGTGGGGTGCGGGGGGGGGGGGAGAGTGGGAAGTGGGGTGCGGGGGGGAGAGAGTGGGAAGTGGGGTGCGGGGGGGGAAGAGAGTGGGAAGTGGGGTTTGGGGGGGAAGAGAGTGGGAAGTGGGGTTTGGGGGGGAAGAGAGTGGGAAGTGGGGTGCGGGGGGGGGAAGAGAGTGGGAAGTGGGGTGCGGGGGGGGGGGGAGAGAGTGGGAAGTGGGGTGCGGGGGGGGGGGAGAGTGGGGAGGGGAGGGGAGAGTGGGGGGGGGAGGGGAGGGGAGAGTGGGGGGGGGGGAGGGGAGAGTGGGGGGGGGGGAGGGGAGGGGAGAGTGGGGGGGGAGGGGTGAGTGGGGGGGAGAGGGGAGAGTGGGGGGGAGAGGGGAGGGGAGGGGGGAGGGGAGGGGAGAGTGGGGGGGGAGAGTGGGGGGGAGAGGGGAGGGGAGAGTGGGGGGGAGAGGGGAGGGGAGGGGAGAGTGGGGGGGGGAGGGGAGAGTGGGGGGGGAGGAGGGGAGAGTGGGGGGGGAGGGGAGAGTGGGGGGGGAGGGGAGAGCGGGGGGAGGGGAGGGGAGAGTGGAGGGGAGGGGAGAGTGGAGGGGAGGGGAGTGTGGGGGGGAGGGGAGAGTGGGGGGGAGGGGAGAGTGGGGGGGGAGGGGAGAGTGGGGTAGGGAGTAGTGGGGTGGGGGGAGGGGAGAGGGGGGAGGGGAGGGGGAGAGGGGAGAGGGGAGAGGGGGGAGGGGGGAGGGGGGAGGGGGGAGGGGGGGAGGGGGAGGGGGGGGGGAGGAGGGGGGAGTGGGGTGGGGGGGAGTGGGGTGGGGGGGAGTGGGGTGGGGGGGAGTGGGGTGGGGGGGAGGAGGGGAGGGGGGAGGAGGGGGGGAGTGGGGGAGGAGGGGGGAGTGGGGGGAGGGGAGAGGGGGGAGAGGGGAGGGGAGAGGGGGGGTGGGGAGAGTGGGGGGAGGGGGGAGAGGGGGGAGTGGGGGGAGGGGAGAGTGGGGGGTGGGGAGAGTGGGGGGAGGGGAGAGTGGGGGGAGGGGAGAGGGGGGAGTGGGGTGGGGAGGGGAGTGGGGGGGAGTGGGGTGGGGAGGGGGAGAGGGGGGGAGTGGGGGGTGGGTTGGGGGTGGGGGGGAGTGGGGTGGAGGTGGGGGGGAGTGGGGTGGGGGGAGTGGGGTGGGGGGAGTGGGGTGGGGAGAGTGGGGTGGGGAGAGTGGGGTGGGGTGGGGGGAGGGGAGGTGGGGGTGGGGGGGGGGGGGGGGAGAGTGGGTGGGGGGGGTGGGATGTGGGGGATGGGGTGGGAGGGATGGTGGGATGGGGTGGGGGGGGAGGGAGGGGAGGGTGGGGGGGTGGGGAGGGTGGGGGGGGAGGGTGGGGTGGGTGGGGAGGGTGGGGGGGGGGGGAGGGGAGGGGTGGGGGGGTGGGGGGGGGGTGGGGAGGGTGGGGTGGGTGGGGGGGGAGGGTGGGGAGGGGGGGGGGGGAGGGTGGGGAGGGTGGGGGGGGGGGAGGGAGTGTGGGGTGGGGGGGGGAAGTGTGGGGTGGGAGAGTGGGAGAGTGGGGTGGGGGTGGGGGGGGAGAGTGGGGTGTGGGGGTGGGGGGAGGGAGAGTGGGGTGGGGGTGGGAGGGAGGGAGGGTGGGGTGGGGTGTGGGGGGAGGGAAGAGTGGGTGGGGGTGGGAGGGTGGGGAAGAGTGGAGTGGGGGTGGGAGGGGGGGAGGTGGGTGTGGGGGTGGGGGGAGGGAGAGTGGAGTGGGGTGGGGGGTGGGGGGAGGGAGAGTGGGGTGGGGTGGGGGGGGGGAGGTGGGGTGGGGGTGGGGGTGGGGGTGGGGGGGGGGGAGAGTGGGGTGGGGGTGGGGGGGGGGGAGAGTGGGGTGGGGGTGGGGGGGGGGGAGGGTGGGGTGGGGGTGGGAGGGAGGGGAGGTGGGGTGGGGGGTGGGGGGGGAGTGGGGGTGGGGGTGGGAGGGGAGAGTGGGGTGGGGGTGGGAGGGGAGAGTGGGGTGGGGGTGGGAGGGGAGAGTGGGGTGGGGGTGGGGGTGGGGGTGGGAGGGGGAGAGTGGGGTGGTTGGGAGGGGAGAGTGGGTTGGGGGTGGGGGTGGGAGGGGAGAGTGGGATGGGTGGGGAGGGGAGAGTGGGGTAGGTGGGGAGGGGAGAGTGAGACTGGGGGTGGGGTGGGGGGGTGGGGAGTGGGGGTAGGAGAGAGTGGGGGTAGGAGAGAGTGGGGGTAGGAGAGAGTGGGGTGGGGTGAGGGGAGAGTGGGTGGAGGGGGTAAGAGTGGGAAGTGGGGTGGGGGAAGAGTGGGAAGTGGGGTGGGGTGGGGGAAAGAGTGGGAAGTGGGGTGGGGTGGGGAAAGAGTGGGAAGTGGGGTGGGGTGCGGGAAGAGTGGGGTAGGGGAAGAGTGGGGTGGGGGCAGAGTGGGGTGGGGGCAGAGTGGGGTGGGGGCAAGAGTGGGGTGGGGGGATAGAGTGGGGTGGGGGGATAGAGAGGGGTGGGGGGATAGAGTGGGGTGGGGGGATAGAGTGGGGTGGGGGGATAGAGTGGGGTGGGGGGGAAGAGTGGGGTGGGGGGGAAGAGTGGGGTGGGGAGAAGAGTGGGGTGGGGGGGAAGAGTAGGGTGGGAGGGGAAGAGTAGGGTGGGAGGGGAAGAGTAGGGTGGGAGGGGAAGAGTGGGGTGGGAGGGGAAGAGTGGGGGTGGGGGGGTGGGGGAGAGTGGGAAGTGGGGTGCGGGGGTGGGGGAGAGTGGGAAGTGGGGTGCGGGGGGGGGGGGGAGAGAGAGTGGGAAGTGGGGTGCGGGGGGGGGGGGGAGAGAGAGTGGGAAGTGGGGTGCGGGGGGGGGGGAGAGTGGGAAGTGGGGGGGGTGCGGGGGGGGGGGGGGGGAGAGTGGGAAGTGGGGTGCGGGGGGGGGGGGGGGGGAGAGTGGGAAGTGGGGTGCGGGGGGGGAGAGTGGGAAGTGGGGTGCGGGGGGGAGAGTGGGAAGTGGGGTGCGGGGGGAGAGAGTGGGAAGTGGGGTGCGGGGGGGGGGGGGGGGAGAGTGGGAAGTGGGGTGCGGGGGGGGAGAGTGGGAAGTGGGGTGCGGGGGGGGGGGGAGAGTGGGAAGTGGGGTGCGGGGGGGAGAGAGTGGGAAGTGGGGTGCGGGGGGGGAAGAGAGTGGGAAGTGGGGTGCGGGGGGGGGGGAGTGGGAAGTGGGGTGCGGGGGGGGGGGAGTGGGAAGTGGGGTGCGGGGGGGAGAGAGTGGGAAGTGGGGTGCGGGGGGGGGGAAGAGAGTGGGAAGTGGGGTTTGGGGGGGAAGAGAGTGGGAAGTGGGGTGCGGGGGGGGGGAAGAGAGTGGGAAGTGGGGTGCGGGGGGGGACGAGAGTGGGAAGTGGGGGTTTGGGGGGGGAGAGAGGGAAGTGGGGTGCGGGGGCGGGGGGAAGAGTCGGAAGTGGGGTGCGGGGGGGAGAGAGTGGGAAGTGGGGTGCGGGGGGGGGGGTGGAGTCGGAAGTGGGGTGCGGGGGGAGAGGAGGAGAATGGAGAAAGTGGGAATAATGGATGACGAATGGTGAAGAAGGTGGGTTCTGATGATAAAAGGTCAGCCAGTGGATAGTCGGAGCTTGTACGGGTTTGTAGGTTTTTTTTTCCCCCTGGTCAAATGCCTGTTTCACGGATTTAATCCCGGGGAATTTCTGGCATGCAAAACGAAGACAATTGATTCCAGTTTTCACAGAGGATGGTGGAGGCTGCTTCAAGGGAAGATTGCAACAGTCACCGTCCATTGTGATGTACCGTAAGGAGCCGGGGCTTTGCTAGTGGCGGATACCGGAGGGTGGGGGGGAGAGAGAGAGGAGCGGATTTTCTCGCCCAGCTTTCGGAGGGATCACATGCTCCAGCGATGGTCCCCGCCTCTCTCCCCCCGCCACCCCCCTCCCCGGGTTCCGAGTGGTTGAGCCTGGAACTGCAAGGAAATTGAAGAGAGCTGCAAGTAATGTGGCAAATCTGAGACGGGAGGAGCCTGCAGGGGGCATTTTCAGACGAATACATACCACCCCTCCCTCCCTCCCTCCTCTCTCTCTCTCTCTCTCTCTTCCCCCCCACCCCACCCCCTTAGATTTCGCTAGATTTTGGAATTTTGACATCAGTTGAAGTCCTCACCCCAAAGCCCTTTCTCTGTCTTGTATGTAAAGAAAGAAGATTCTCAGTTCTGACTGAACTCAAGGTGCCTTTCACTGTTGCAATCCCCTCTCGTCCAAGAACTATTGCTGTTTCCAGGTGAAGGGTGGGAGGGACGGCACTGTAAACTGACCTAACATGATCTTTTCAAATGTCCCTTTAAGAATCTCCACAGCGAAGCAGGTATGTTAACAGTATCTACCCCTTGTCTGTGTATATTTTACATATGTCTCTCTCTCTCTCTCTCTCTCTCTCTCATTTTAGTTTCGTATCCTTGTTGGTGATGTTGTGTTCCGCGCGGTTGATTTTTAAGCTGACGGTGTTTTCTTTCTGTTTCACGCGTTGAAATCATGATCAGTTGCGCAGGGTTTTTTGTCACTGGGAGCAAGTTTGGGAGGATTGCTTGCCCGGGGTGTCGGGGGTATATCATCCGCCGAAGCTCTCTTGTACAATTTTGAACGAGTTGAGATTAAAGCCGCTATCTTCACCCCCCCCCCCCTCCTCCCCCGAATGTGTGCAACCTTCACTTTGTGTCTGTCAGATCAATGCCCTTGGGCAGTGACCCATTGTCAATGAGCTTCATAGGAACATCCTATACAACACACGATTGAGACATCAGGAATTGGTTTTGCTCAGAAGGTGGTGGACTTGCGCTGGTCCTTTCTGTCTGCACCCCAGCTTTTGCAGGGCATTGTAGCTGAGGGCAGGAGTTGGGCAGTGTTTCATGGCATAACAGTGGGCAGAAGTGGCACTGTCACTGTGTCTTTTGTGGTGCAGCGAATTATGTTACTTCCATGTAATGTTGATGCCATGCCTAGTAGGCTGGTGCCATGCATGATGTCTTCGTCCCATGTGTGTTGTGATCACATGGTGCAGTGGTAGAATGAAGGGTGTGGTGGTGCCCTGAATGGCATGGCACCATAAAGGTTCCATGAATGGTGTGGCATGACAGTGCTGCTCATGTACAGCAGTGTGGCACAATGGGACCATGCATGGCATCATTGAATGGCATCTGCATACCCATAGTTGTGCAGAACTTTCCCATGTCCTGCTGTGGACTGTGCCATTGGGCAGTGGTTGGTATCCTTACTATTGGATATATGTTGCCATAACGCAGATCTCTAACCATGGCAATTCAACTCACTGGCAACATTCTTGCCAAAGCAGGGCCCCTTCAAAGCAAACTCCGAATTAGCCACATAATTTTCCACCCCCTGGAAAAAGTGTGGAGCGATTGCCAGTAATATCACTGCACAGCCCCTTCGCAATTATCTTGTTCTTGCAGTTCCAATCCAGCCCTGATAGATTCCAAATATTAACTCGGAACTGCTTAACCTCATTTTGCTGTTGAAACAGCCATCACTTTGCATTCAGTTGCTTTTCTCAGGGATTTTGCCTTATTCCAAATCCAGGCATGTTTGTCAGTTTTCTAAAATTTATTTCTTCCTTTTCGGGCATATTTTTAACATTGCTACAAATGTTGTAAAGAGAATATACATGTTATGGAATAGATGCTGGCCTGCTAAGATTTGAGCTGGAACAGTTGGG
This sequence comes from Chiloscyllium plagiosum, assembly GCF_037043375.1. Lineage (NCBI taxonomy): Eukaryota > Metazoa > Chordata > Chondrichthyes > Orectolobiformes > Hemiscylliidae > Chiloscyllium > Chiloscyllium plagiosum. The sequence continues at coordinate 22,926,859 of NW_028270191.1, read as the reverse complement.
CTGTGAGGATAATATCTAACTTTGGTTTGCCCTTGTGTGTCTGACGACTGCTGTCCTATAACTGAGAGGAGTGAAATTGGCCAGTGGCATTTGTGAAATTGACCAACATATGATTTTCTGACAGTGTTGTTTTGTTCCTCCTTTTTAAATGCTTATTAAAGAGAGATTCTCCATCCTCTGTTCTATTGCATATGTGGCTCGGGTGGGAACTCACTTTCCTTGAAATCAGAGGGCTGTGGGTTCACGCCCTGGCACCAGAGAGGGGGTAGTGCTATCAGAGGCATCATCTTCTGAATGAGTCTTCTGTCTGCCACTTAGATGTCACTTTGCAATTTCAACATCTGCATTTCACTTGAGGAATTCCAGCTGATGTGGCCACAGCATGCGCTGGTCACTGATGCTTGTGGGAGCTCGCTGTTATGTTTCTTGACATTACAATGTGCATTTAACGGGGAAGTGGTGACACAGTAATCCAGAGGTTCGGGCTGGTGAGTCTGGGGACCTGGGTTCAAGTCCCATCTTGGCAGCGAGTGGAATTTAAATTCCATGAATAAATCTGGAATTGACAGCTCATCTCAGTCTTGGTGACTGTGACAACTATAATCAATTATTAGAGATGCCCATCTAGTTCACTAAATGTCCTTTAAGGAAAGGAATCTGCTGTCTTTACCCAGTCTACATGTGACTCTAGACCCACAGCAATTGACTCTTAACTGCCCTCTGAGGGTTGAGCAAGACATTTTAGTTCAAGGGCAATTAAGGATGGGCAATAGGCTGGTATTTCCAACAATGCCCACATTCCATGGAAGAATAAAGCAAAGACTACTCTTTTTGAAAAGCTTGTCACTGGCTAGTTGTGCTTTGGAGTGTCCTGAGAGCACACCTCTCTGGAGAACCTATTTTTAAAATTTACTGACTGAACAGAGGTATACTACCAGAAGTTACATTTTATTGAGGAGACCGGAAATGGACTGAGTTTGACCAGCTGATGAGTCCACACTGAGGGGTTAACCAGAGAATGTTCACCTCGAGCATCCAAGTTTGTTTCCTCCAGATGGCTGTATTCAAGCTGAAGGAATGTTCATGCTAGGAAATGGAACAGCTCCCACTTCAGGCACCCAGTGTCCACATCGCACTCTCCCATATCAGGGAAAGTCCAGTCAGATACAGAAGAAAGCTTTTGGACTAGATTTGAACCCAAGTTGTAGCGTTGAAAGGTTAATACCTACCCTACCCCAGTTCTGTGAAGGCCTCCTTTTAATATTTAACATAAAGCTGTTCGAACAGCAAAGCAAGAGGATTGTGGCATTTGCATTGTTTAAATTGGATTCCCTTCCCCTAGCCATGGAAATGTAGACCTGATCTCTCTCGGTCCTGGGATTCTGGCTGGATCTGGGAGCTTTGAGGCTGCAAGGCAACTCAAGGTTAGGCAAGCTCTGAGCACAACAGCCGATTATCATTTTTAAAGAGTTGTAGAATTGAAAAGGGAATGAGAGCTTTCCAAAGATGGTGAACATGAAGGCGGGTGAACAGTACGAAGTGAGTTTTGTTATTTATTCACGAGATAAGGACATGACTGGCTGGGCGAACATTTATTGGCCATCCCTAATTACCCAGAGGGCAGTTGAGTTTTAACCATATTGCTGTGGGTCTGGAGTCACATGTAAGTCAGACCAGGTAAGGATGGCAGATTTCATTCCCTAAAGAACATTTAGAAACACGAGTAGGCCATTCACCCTTTCAATCCTGTCCTTCCATTCAACAAGACTGTGGCTGATCTGTGGTGTAACTCTATATACCTGCCTTTGGCCTATATACCTTAGACATGTTTTTGTTATGCAAAGGTATTACTTCAGATTTAGAATGAACAACTGATCCAGAATTCATTGATGTTTGTGGAAGAGAGTTTCAAACATCTTTTTTTAATTTTGATTTATTATTGTCACATGTACCTAGGTACCGTGAAACCTTTTGTTTTGCGTGCAGTGCAGGCAGATCATACTGTACGAAGTGCATTAGGGTGATAGAACCGAGCGAGGAATAGTGTTATGGCTGCAGCGAGGGTGCACAGAGAGCGAGATCAACATTAAATATGAAATTGGAGAAGTCCATTCAGAAGTGTTGGTATGTGTTTTTAAATTACTGTATCTTCTGCTCAATGGAAGAGGTCTGTCATCCTTTGTGTGGAGAAGTGCTTCCTAACATCTCAATAAAAATGGAAATAACTCTGGACGTTGTAAATCAAATGAAAACAGGAATTGTTGGAAAAGCTCAGCAGGTCTGGCAGCATCTGTGGAGAGAGAAATTGTGTTAATGTTTTGGGTCATACAGTCATCGAGTGACCTTTCCTCAGAATGTTCTGAGGAAGGGTCACTCAACCCGAAATGTTAACTCTGATTTCTCTCCACAGATGCTGCCAGACCTGCTGAGCTTTTCTAGTAATTCCTGTTTTGGTGTCTTAACATCTCTCCTGAATGGTCTGGCCCTAATTCCCAGATGACATGAACCAGATGGGCTTTTCCTGACAACTGTCAGGAAGTGTGGCGCTGGATAAGCACAACCAGTCAGGCAGCATCCGAGGAGCAGGAGAGTTGACATTTCGAGCATGACGTTTATGCTCGAAACATCGACTCTCCTGCCCCTCTGATGCTGCCTGACCTGCTGTGCTTTTTACAGCGCCACACTTTTCAACTCTGACTCTCCTGCATCTGCAGTGCTCACTTTCTCCTTTCCCTGACAATTGGCAACAGTTTCATGGTCATCATTAGCTTCTTAATTTCAGATTTTTATTGTTGAATTCCAATTCCACCATGCCAAGATTTGAACCCAGGTTCTCCAGGACATTATCTGGGTCTTAATAGCTTAGCGATAATACCACCAGGCCATCACCTTCCCTTCTGATGCTTGTTTGGCAAGCCAGCACAGACATGATGGGCTGAATCGCCCCCTTCTATGCTGCAGTGATTCTGATTCAAGTTGGTGATTGTGGGACATGGCATTGGGATGGGGGATGTGGCTGGTGCTGAATCAGCAAGTGGAACTGTAGGTCTGGGAGCAGAGGTCTGAAGTTGCAGCTAGCTGGCTCCATCATTATCTGACCTGCGAGACGTTTACTGCTGACCATGATTTAAAAAGCCTTTCTTTCTCTCCCTCACCTTGACAAACACCATGCTCAGCACATAAGTGCAGGTCCTGTCGAGGAAAGCTGTAATACAAACACAGCAAGTGTGTAAACACACAGGCACGACTTGAATTTGAGACAGCCCCAGTGTTGAACCTCAAGGTCAGTCCAATATATTTTTGCTGTGTGGGTTTTATTGCTGCTGGGAAGGTGCAGGCACTGATGGCAACCTCAACAGCATTGCAGCTATCTGTTCTTCCCCACCCCCACACTCCAGTGGGATATACAACCCTTGTACATGAAAATAACTGAAAACAGAGTCTGCTGGAGAAACTCAGCAGGTTTGGCAGCAGGCTCATAGTTCCTCGTAGGTGGAGTCGCAGGTAGACAGGGTGTAAGGGCAGCGTTTGCTACGCTTGCCTTCATTGGTCAGTGTATTGAGTATAGGAGTTGGGCCGTCATGTTGTGGCTGTACAGAACATTGGTTAGGCCATGTTTGGAACATTGTGTGCAATTCTGGTCTCCCTGGTATTGTTAAACTTGAGAGGGTGCAGAAAGGGCTTATGCCCGAAATGTCGATTCTCCGGTTCCCTGGATGCTGCCTGACCTGCTGCGCTGTTCCAGCAACACATTTTCAGCTCTGATCTCCAGCATCTGCAGACCTCACTTTCTCCTGCAGAAAAGACTAACCAGGGATATGGGCCAAATGCTGGCAAATGGGACTAGATTAATTTAGGATATCTGGTTGGCATGGATGAGTTGGAGCGAAGGGTCTGTTTCCGCGCTGTACAGCTCTATGACTATCGGTGGAGAGAGAAACTGAATCAATGTTTCAAGTCCAATACAACTCTTCTTTGGAACTGAAGAGGGATGAGAAGTAGTGATAGGTTTTATTTGGAAGAAAAGGTGGGGAAAGGGGCAAGTGGGACAGAATGTTAAAGGCTGAGGGTGATTAGAAATAAAAAAAACATAAATGAAAGGGAATGGTAATGGTTGCAGAGAAGTGACCAAGCCTCGTTTCAGAGTAGGTGTTAATAGCAGAATGAATGTCAACTCTAACTTAAATGTTTTTGAACCTGATTTATTGAAGGGTTATGTATGTTGGTGAATACTTTAGCTGCAAAATGCAAGAGCAGATTATTTTCAAATCCCTTTTCTTTTTCTCCCCCTATAGTAATTATAATCTGCTCCTATTTCCTATGTATTTGTCCAATGGGCCATCTCCAGGAGCAATTTTAGTCTGAAGAATTAGCAATTTTACGTGAAGTAAGGGTTTGGTGGTGAATTTGAAACCAGTGAGTAAAGGCTGACATCTATGTAGCACCTTTTAACGGTTCCCCCATCAGGTCTCCAAATGCTCGATATGCATTCAATTTGCCTTTTGACGTTATGGTAGCTGTTGCTGCTGAGGTAAACCCAGCAGCCATCTTGTGCCCTGCAAGATCTTGCAAACAGCCTGCAGGTAGGTCACCCTTTCTCCAGAAAGATGAAGATCTTTATGATCTGATGGAGATCTTTAGGAATAAGAAAGGCTTTGGTATGGTAGATTTTTTTTTCCCGCAATTCTAGAGGAGTTTAAAACTTAGGAGGCATTGAATATAAGCTTGTTATTTATAAATCCAACAGGGAGTTCAAAGGAAATCTTTGCCCAGAGAATGGAGGACTCACTGCCACAGGGAGCCGTTGAGGTGACTAGCATTCATGGGAAGGTACGGGAATATATATTAATGGAGTTAGATAACAGTAAGCAAAGATGATGGCTTTGGTCTCCCAAATGCTACTCAGGAAAAAACTGCAGGTCATTTAAGACTGGACGTCAGACGTGATGTGATGGCCTAGTGGTATTATCGCTAGACTATTAATCTCAAGTCAAAAATTGTGGTGCTGGAAAAGCACAGCAGGTCAGGCAGCATCCAAGGAGCGGGAGAATTGATGTTTCGGGCATAAGCCCTTCATCAGGAATGTGGGAGGAGGTGAGAAAGGGGCTGAGTAATAAATTGGGTGGTGGGGCTGGGAGAAGATAGCTGGGAAGGCAATAGGTAGATGAAGGTGAGGGGTAATGGTGATAGGATGGAGCAGATAGGTGGGAAGGAAGGTGGACAGTTCAAGAGGGTGGTGCCAAGTTGGAGGGTTGGATCTGGGATGAGGTGAGGGGAGGGGAGGGGAGATGAGGAAACTGGTGAAGTCGATGTGGTTGGAGGGTGCCAGGAGGAAGATGAGGCATTCTTCCTCCAGGTGTCGGGTGGCTAGGATTTGGAGATGGAGGCGGCCCAAGATTTGCATGTCCTTAGTGGAGTCTGAGGAGGAGCTGAGATTGTCAGCCACAGGGAGGCAGGGTTGTTTGGTGCGTGTGTCCCTGAGATGTTCCCTGAAAAGTTTTGTGGGTTGGCGTCCTCTCCCCAATCTAGAGGAGAGCAATATTAGTCTAGAGACCTGTTACAGACCAGACCAAACCCCCTCAAGCTATTCCAATGATAGTCTAAACGCTAACTTTTTCTTACTTTAAAGGTAAATGTAATGTGTTGCATTCCAGATGTAGTTAAATTGGTCAAACTACTGGACTTAAATCAAAACACATTTTATTCATCCACTATAATTAAAATACAACAAAATCAAGAAGGAATTGGAATAACTTAACTCTACTGGAAAACTTAACAGACCAATAGATACAGTAACTATTACTAATTTAACTGTTCCAATATAGTAACATCCCATAAATGCACCCTTGGTAAAAGGCAAATTCAGATACCGATTATCTTACTGTAACTTCAGTAGCCCAAGAGAAGAACATCAAGAGAACTTTGACTGTAGCAGGCAGGAGAGATTTACTGCAGCTTTCAACCCTGCTGAGAACCCCAGCCACAACTACTGAATGCCAAAACTAAAGATCCTGATTTTGTGGGTGGGAGCTTGACCACGCCCATTCAGAGTCGAGAGGGTGGTGCTGGAAAAGCACAGCAGGTCAGGCAGCATCCGAGGAATGAAACAATTGATGTTTCAGGCATAAGCCCTTCATCAGGAATGAGGCTTGTGGTCCAGAAGGCTGAAGATAAATGGGAGTGGGGGTGGGGTTGGGGCAGTCTGCAAAGAATAGAGTCCCATGAAAATCTTTTTTGTAGCTTCCAGCACAAAGCAAATGCAGCACATCACAAGCTTGTCTGACAACTCAAAAGTGTAATTCTTCATACACGCTTGTCGGATAATCCTGAGCAGGGGAAAAGTTATACTTTCAACCAATTTCAGGTTGTCTGTTGGTATTCTTGCGAAGTGTCCTGATCCCCAGAGAGTGGCAGAGGCTGGCTCCCTGTATAGCTTTAAGTAAAAGGTGAATAGGTTCTTGACTAAAAAAGATCATGGGAGGGCAGTTAATGGGTATGTGGAGTTGAGGCCTCAGTCTGATCAGCCATGATCTTTATTTGAATGGCGGGGCAGGTCAGAGGGACCTAGTGACTAACCCCTTGCTCTGGACAGGTGAGTGATGATCTTGAACTTTGCTCAGTTATTGTTGGTGGCACTGCCATCTGACAAGGTGAGGGAGATGAATTCTGCCCATCTGTGGTACCTTGTCTTGTGGGTGGGTTTGAAGAGTTTTCATGTGAAATGGTGCATTACCTTCCTGGAGACTGGCAGCAGCAATCTGCATAAATGATGCCCACTGGTTATGGGTCTCAGCTTGAGCCTGGCGTGGCCATCAACTCTACCCTCCAGGTTTTGGCATGTTGGACTTGCATAAATGGGGTGGGGTGGGGAGAGTGGAGAGGTTGATGGGGCTGAGTGAAGGAGTTGGTAGAAATGTGATACGATTAATTTTAAAGAAGAAATAAAATCATCTTCTGTATTTTTCTTTGGGGTTTGTAAATGGCTAACTTGAGAAATAATTCTTGGAGAATAAAGCATAACATTGAGATGCATAATAGAAAGTACGTTTTCACTTGTTGCCTGGGTACTCTCCAACAGCTTAACCTCTATCGCTGCTCTCACTGCAGGGTATTGGCCCTAATTGGCAATCTCAGGTTATTGTTGATTTGGAGGAGCATCATCCTGCAGTGAACTATTCTGCACTAGAGCTCGAAGGCTTGGTGACTAAGTGCTCGAAGGGGAAAATATTGTATCCCACATCTTAATGAGCTGAAATACTAACAGTTTTTTTTTACACCCATCGCCCTTGTGTATTAGAACTCAGTATACTTGCTTTGGTGCTACAACCCTCAGGATCCAATACAAATCTGAGAGTTTTGGATTTCCACTCTCCTCTACATGAAAACATCAGCCCTGAATGACCTAGCCCTTACTTTCAGACTATCTCCCTATCGATATTTCTAATCCATCTGTTCCAAGGTGTTATGACATGCACCTCGGGTGGGACTTGTACCCAAGTCTCCTGGTTCAGAGGTAGGGACACTTTCACTGTGCCACAACAGCCATACTATTTTTCCCTCTAAGCTAAACAGAAATTTCTACAAGTTAACATGGTGGTTCTGCACACAGCCCACTTGGTGCATAACTTGGGCTCCTGATTGCTTGTCTCTTGTGAACAGACTAAATAAAGCAAGTCGATCGAAACACCTCGCATCCCAGTTACTTGAAATATACAACGCTTGACTTGATTTTTAATGGAATCCTTCTTTCCAGTTTGATCCACTCTTCCATAACCAATGTCTGTCTGAATCCCCAGTGTAATCAGCCAACTGCACCATTTTTTTCAAGGTCAAAATGGCATCCATTCATCAAGTGGACCATGTTTTTGGTCCCCAACATTGTAGCATTATCACAATAATCTCTCAGCTGTTCATTTTTGCCAGATGTATGCCCGTGCATTATCGAGGGATTATCAAGTTGACATCTCTCACCAACAATGCCAGACTGATTTGGCAATGGTGTCCTACCCCTCAGTGTCACTGCCTCACCGTTGTAGAAAAATGGATAAGCATCCAGGAAACTACCCGAACTTCAGATGAGAAAATTGGGGGAGGGAAGAGGAGAATGTAGGCACTGCGCATCCCCAAATTAATATTATTTTTAGTTGTAGTAGTCACGTTTTTATTTTATTGGATGTGGGCATTATTGACAAGGCTGGCATTTGCCCATCCCCTGATTGATGTCGTGGCTTGCTCAGCCAATTTAGAGTTAACCCCGTTGCTGTCACATGTCACCAGGTTTCCTGCACTAAAGGACATTTGTGAACCTGATGGGTTTTTGCAATGTTGTCATGGACACCATGACTGAGATGTGCTTCCAATTCCAGATTTATTGATTTTAAATTTAAATTCCATCAGCTGCTGTGGTGGTGGGATTTGAACCCAGGCCATTGTGCACATATCCCTGTGGATGACTTGTCTGGTGGTATTGCCGCTCTCCTACCATCTCTCGCATTCTCTCACTCTCTCTGTCCCTCTGACCGAGGCCACACACCGGAGGGAGTGGAGGTCTTTCCTTTAATCTTGAAGGATGTTGCTGGGTTTGCCGAGCAATCCCAAAACTTACATTGCCCATCACATGCACCACAGAAACAGGCTATTTGGCCCAACTGGTCTGGGTTAGGATTTGTGCTCCAAATGACCATCTTCCCAACCCATTTCATCTCACCTCATCCTGTAATTCAACACCGACCTATGTCAAAAATGCTTTAGATAAATCTAACAAAATGTCCCAAGATGCTTCACAGGAGTGTTATTAACAAAATCTGACCCTAAACCATGTGAGATATTGGGTTTGGTAACCACCAGTTTGATCAAAGATATGGTTTTAAGGAGCATCTTCAATTCAGTAAGACATCCCAAGTCTGAACTTATGAGAGCACACCCAGAGTATTGTGTGCAGTTTTGGTCTCCCCATCTATGAAAGGATATCCTCTCCATTGAGGGAGTGCAGCAGGAGCTCATTAGGCTGGTACCAGGGATGACTGGACTGTCATATGAGGAGAGGTTTGTTAACTGGGTCTGTATTCACTAGAGTTTAGAAAAATGATTTGAAATGTGGGAAATTCAAACAGGGTCTGGACACACTAGATGGAGGGAGGATGTTTCCCCGGTTGGACAGTCTAGAACTAGTAGATACAGGGTAAATCATTTAGCACTGTGATGAGGAAACATTTCTTTACTCAGAGTATGGTCAACCTGTGGAATTTTCTCCCATACAATGCATTCAAGAAAGAGTTGAAGTGTAACAAGGAGTATGGAGAGAAATTAGGAAAATGGCATTGAGATGGATGGTTGGCCATGATCATATTAAATGGTGGGAAAGTCCTGCTCCTGTTCCTATTTTCTATGTTTTAAGGAGGGAAGCAGGATCAAGAAGGGTAAGGAGGGAATGACAGATCTTGGGGCCTAAACAGTTGAAGGCATTACCACCAATGGTGCAGTGATTAAAACTGAAGTGCTCATGAGGCCAGAGTCAGAGGAGTGCAGAGATCTTAGGGGACTGGGTGAGATGTTGAAATTGGGAGGGGGCAGGATCGTGAAAGAATTTCAAAAAGGGTGAGAATTTCTTTTAAATCAAGATGTCACTTGACTGGGAGCCTTTGGAAGTCAGTGAGCTTGGGGGTGAGGGAGAATAGGATTGGGTGCAAGTTGAGATATGGGTAGTAGAGGTTTGGATGACTTGACAGTGATGGAGAATATGGAAGACCATCTTGGAAGTGTGTTGGAATAGTGGAGCCTTGAGGTAATAAAGGCATGGCTGAGGATTTCAGCAGCTGATGAGTTGGAGCAGCCAACGTCAGGTAGCATTACAGAGGTGGAAATAGTTCAGATGAACATTAAAGATCCCAGAGCCCCATTTAATAATTAGGTGTTTTTCTGGGAACGTCGGCCATGTTTGCTCCCACTGTCAACTCCAGCACATAGAGGTGAAAGGGGGCTTGCATCTCATCGCTTTTCACGTGAGATCTTGCACTACGCAAAATGGCTGCCATAGAACAGCATGACTTGTGTTTTTTTTTCCCAGCTTTTCATCTTGTGTTTGAGTGCTTTTTCAAAATTGTAATCAGAATAATACACTTTTCAGTTCCCATTTTAATCATTGTCCCACTGACTAGAGTTTCACGTGTTGAACTCTGATATCATTTAACAACAAGGACATTTTGCATCAAGCTGCTTTCGTGGCAGATATAGCATGGGCCCATAAAATGCTTTTAAGGAGTTTAATGAGACCTTATTTTCCATAATTTCCTGTGCTTCTGTGGACTTCTCCATTAAGCTCTCGTAAATGTAAAATGTGATTACATTTCTTCATTTCTCTGAAACTCTGTGGAAGCTGGGAGTTGAAGCCTGTCCCATTACATTTTGTCCACTTTGTTCTGTTCTTCCTACTTAACACACTTTCCAAGAGCTACACAGTGTTATCAAAGGCCATTTGAATTTTTTTTTGTTCAGGCATTCTCTCTTTTGTCATTTTTTAGATTCCCAGTTGTAATAATTTTGTTTGTATGTCTCCAAATTCCAACCCCCCCACCCCCGCTTTAAACTCTCCATGACAGCTTTGCCAACTCTGCTGTAGTGCATGGGAAGCTATGTTTAAAAAAAAAAATTATTGATTAAACCCAAGAGATTGAAAGAATGACCTGGGTTCTGTTGCACCACACGCAATCAGCTGCTTTGGAAGAGCAGTCATGCTTCCAGATGGCAACCATTTTGCACACACCCAGCACGGTCTTGTTAATGTGGTTTTCTAGTGCTGGTGGGTGAAGGAATGTTGGCACAGGATGCCAAAGAGACTCCTTGCCCTTTTTGATGAGTAGATCTCTGGGATCTTTCAGAGCCCCCTCAGCCATATGGTTTGTTGAAAATAAGAAATTGAGGGGGGAGGGGGCAGGCTGTTATTATGGCTGACTTGACTGCAGCCTCAATTGTACTTTCCTCTCTGTTCCCATGACGTTGGGCTCCCTTGTCAATCAAAAATCTGACTAACTTGGGCAGGCCTTGTGCATGCTCCATCCATCCACTGGAAAACGTGTGGGCAGTGGAAGAGGAAGTGACAAAAGGGCAAAGATGAGGGTCGATGCAGTAGTTAAGCATGGCAAGGGGTCAAATGTGGTGATGAAATCATAGGCAAGAAATGTGGAGTAAAATTAAGTGGTATAAACAAGATCTTGTATTGACCATTCCCCAGCTCCCACAGCTGAGGCACTGACACCAGATAAAGCTCTCAAATGCATATTATCTCATTAATTATTGTCTAATTAAATCATTTGGAATTGATCCAACAGTGCTCATAATTTTGACTTAACCTCAAAATAAAATTTTGATAAAGGTTACCATGTCCTCCAAGCACAAGCTAAATTAATCTTTTGCCCAAACAGGATCTTAATTTGGAACTATACTGTCCGGTTTTTGTTTAGCTCCTTAGTTAAACGTGTTCAAGGATGTCTGTGCCAGGGAATAAAACTGGGCACTCACTGGGTGAGGGGCAGCCTGGGCATCAGCTTAGGTTGAAGTAAGGCCAAGGCCCAGCTTTCATTGCTCTCCTGTTGTCTTCCTCACTAGCTGCTGTCGTGTGGCCTTTTCAAATCAGGTTGGAGATTTGTGCCCGTTGGATGCCAGGACTATTGAGACGATGCAAGAAAGCTTTGCACAAAGAGAGTCTTGCAGTCCAGTGGTGGCCTGTTGGGTTGGCACACTGGTTAAATTGATGGGCATATATCCAGATCTGAATTGTTATGGGCTGATTCAGGTTAGGGGGATAGTGGGCAACCAAGAAAATGGCGCATTAGCCTGTGTGCCAATCTACCATCACTGTTGTTGACTCTGATGACTAGAGAGCTCCGTGTTCTCCCTTTTTCACCCCTTATCCTAGGTTGTGGGTCTCAATATATCCTCAGCAAGATTTGCAGGTTCCCTTTCTGATAAAGATAGTAGTGGCTGGGGAAGGGGCAGTTAAACTGATATCTTTCCCCACCTCTCCCCAGGGGTTGACTGCCTGCCCACCTTGAGGTGACCAAATAAGCCTGTACCAATTGTGGCTCCTGCTGGCCAGCCATTTTTGATTTTGGAAAGGGACTGTGTCCGAGGCATGGATACACACTTTGGGATTGAATTCCAATGTCAGAGTTTTCCTTTTATCGCACTCGGTCAAGACAGGATCTGGTGAATTGAGCAGAGGCAAAAGCTAAAGCTGGGTGCTAGGAAAAGAACCTCCCAACTTCTGCCCCTGTCTCAGCTCAACGACTGTCAAAACCCTTGTTTGTGCCTTTGATACCCTCCAGATTGGACTATTTCAATGCATTTCTGGTTCCTTTCCCACATTCCACTTTCCAGGAACTTGATTGTTCCTGTGTCAGAGCTCGCACCAAGTCCTATTTACCCATCAGCCCCATGCTTGCCAACTGAATCGAGCTTCTGTGAAAGCAAAGTGTAAATTTGAGAATGTTCATCCTTGTTTTTCAAATCCTAACACGGCCCCACCCCTCTCTGTGAAACTTCCTCCAGCCCCACCATCACTGCACTCCTCTCATTTTGGCCTCTTGTGTACCCCTGATTTTGGCACCTTTGGCAGCCATGCCTGGACCCTCAGGTCAGGAATTCCCTCCCTACACCCCCCTCTCCTCTGATTTATAAAACCTAACTTTGTTTCTGTTTTTAAAAAAGGCTTTTAATCACCTGCCCCTTCTCTTAATGTGGCACAGGGTCAAACTTTGACTGTGTTCCTCAAGTCTTTTCCTCCCACACTCTGGGTGCTATATCAATGCAAGTTACCTTGGGGTGACTGGGTGGTGGTGGAAAGCAGTCCCAGTGAAAAATTTTCACTGATTTGTCTTTGATGTTCTGCCATTGTACACATAGGGTGGTGGCAACAATTAAATGGCAAAAACTGTATGGTGTTATGTTTCCTGCTTTCCTTGATCTCTTCTCGGTCTGTCTGCTTCACGCTGCTTGGCGAGAGGGATGATAATATTTTGGGAGCGGTTTGCAGTCAGTTTAAACATAGCCACAGCTGGGTCACAGGTGTAATACTCTCTGCGTGCAGTCAGTGTTTTTTCTTTGCACGTGTAAAAATATTTTTCGCCTCTCGACTGCACTGGCGCTACCTTCATCGCTAAAGGAGGAAGGCCAGTCGCCAAGCCTGAGTCCCTGTTTGGCCTACTCATAATGGCTTCCATTCTGTTTGAGGTCCCCCACCCCATATCCATTTCCCCCCCTTTTTTATTTTTGCTGTTTGTTTTATTTCCTCTTGCTCTGCAAGTATTGATTCATCATGGCCTATGGATCGACAGCATGCGAGCAACCCAACATTGTGCCAAGGAGTTTAGATCTCAGAGTCCAGTTTAGAGTAGGAGTTTGAAAGCACTTGCTCATGCGAAAACAAAATAGAAATCTGGAACTCTTGAGGTGAAGTTGATAGATATTTTTTCTTGCGTTCAGGGTGATAGAACTGAAGTCAGGATCTAATGGAATGGCTTGGTCCTGTTCACTTTTTCACTCATGGGACACTGGCGTCACTGGCTGGGCCCAGCATTTACTGCCCGTCCTTAGTTGCCCTTGAAGGTGGTGGTGGACTGCCTTTGTAGTGCTGGGGAATGGTCACCCCCAAGCCGCAAATGGCACAAGGTGGAGACATGGTGTGTTCCATGAAGTATTTATGAAATTCCTGTTTTGAAAGATGCAGTTAAATTTGTTTCCTTCTGTCTTTCAGACAGAGTGGTTCAGATCACCACAACTCACTCTGTTAAATTAAAAGTGGTGGTGTGGGGGGGGGAACATCCCATATATCTCTCTTCTCTGGATCTTTTGCCAACGATCTGAATCTGGAGCAGCCTTTATGGCATGGCCTCATGCCCATGAGTAATAGAACAAGACAGGCCAACTTCATTTCACTTTCACTTCCACACAGTCGACAATGATCAGTCAGTCAGTGTGGCCTGGAAGTTGATCAGGTGAATAGAGTGGAGAGAGGAATGACGATGAAATAAAAATACCATTTGTTTTTCTTTTTGTGGGGAGTGGGCATCGCAAGTTGGGCCAGCATTTATTCCCTGCCCCAAATTGCCCTGGTGAGGATGGCAGTAAGCTGCAGTCCTTGAGGCGGAGGTAGCATTCTAACATGCACACACCACTCAATTAGCCTGAGATTCCTTCATCAGAATCAGGAGAATTCACTGGCCTCCCTGCAAGGCCCATGCCTTAGGATCTGGCAGAATTCCCCAAAGTGTCGGAAGAAGCAGGGCCTGAAACAGGGTGCAAGCCCTGATCCATTAGAGAACCTGACTTCTCCTGAAACAAAGGCCAGATGTTTTGAGAAGATTTGTAGCTCGGGTTGAGGTTCTGGATGTAGGTTTGCTCACTGAGCTGGAAGATTCATTTCCAGATGTTTCGTCACCCTACTAGGTAATATCTTCAGTGGGCATCAGGCGAAGCACTGCTGATGATTCCTGCTTTCTATTTATGTGTTAGGGTTTCTTTGGGCTGGTGATGTCATTTCCAGTGGGAATGTACCGCAGGAAATGACAACACTAGCCCAAAGCAACCCAAACATAGAAATAGAAAGCAGGAATTATCATTAGCAGTGCTTTGCCTGAGGCCCACTGAAGATGTTACCTAGCAGCGTGACGAAACATCTGGAAATGAACCTTTCAGCTCAGCGAGCAAACCTCCATCCATAAAGGCCAGATGCAACCAAGTGAGAGAGTTAATTAGTGGCAATGATCAATGTATTGATACTTCAGCAACTAAATATTGCGTCAGACAATCTCTCACTGTCTTCTTTCAAATAGTACCACGAGCTCTGTTGTAAGAACTGGAGGAGGAATAGGCCATCTCATGCCTCTAGCCCGCTCCGCCAATAAGATCAGCCACGATTTCACTTAACCCGCCTGCTCACCATAACCCTTAATTCCTTTACTCTTCACAAATCAATCTATCTTTGCCTTAAAAACATTCAGTGAAGTAGCCTCAACTGCTTCACTGGGCAGGAAATTCCACAGATTCACAACCCTTTGGGTGAAGAAATTCCCCCTCAACTCAGGCTGAAATCTGCTTCCTCTTATTTTGAGGCTATGCCCCCTATTTCTACTTTCATCTGCCAGTGGAAACAACCTCCTTGCTTCTACCTTACATATTGATTTCATAATCTTATGTTTCTATAAGATCCTTCTCAAATTCCAACAAGTAGTCCCAGTCTATTCAATCTCTCCTCAAGCCAACCCACTCAACTCCCCACTTGAAACGGCAAGCAAGGCCTCCATTTGACAATGCATCTGGAGGACAACATCGCTGACAGTGCAGCACTCCCTCAGCACTGGACAGGAGAGTTGGCCTTGCTTTGACTTGTGTAGGAGAATTTGAACCCAGAACTTACTGCCTGAGGTGCACGGACGCCACCCACTGAACCCATTGCTGCCAAGCCTTTTTTATTTACCACAGATATCCCACCAGTAACCAAGGAAATAAAGTGCCCAAAACAATCCAAAGAGAAACCACCCTGCTTTTCATCTTGCTATTTTGCTGGGAAGCATGAGAGAAAGATTAAAGTTCACACTCTGTTGGCTGTGCCAAATGTGTATTGAGCTGACAGCCCCAGTGACAGAGACTATTATTCACTCCCTCGAATTCTCTCATTAACAATACAACAAACAACACCTGGATTTCAGTGTTTAACAACACTGATCTCGTGACAGCACAGATCACTCGAATCAACCAGTTCAGAGATTTTTGTCAGTGAACACCTCTGGGGGCAGGTGGGTTTTGAACCTGGGCCTCCTAGCTCAGAGGTAGCAACACAACCACTGTGCCTTACGAACCCCTACCTAATGACAGCGCAATCTGAGGCTAATTCTGTTCTCTAAGGCACACAATATCCTAGCTTGGCTTTCTTTGTATTCATTCATAAGTGGACATCACTGGCTGGGCCCAGCATTTATTGCCTGTCCCTAGTTGCCCCTTGAGGAGGTGGTGAGCTGCCTTCTCGAATGCTGCAGTCCTGCTCTGAGGGGACCTACAATGCCCTGAGGGAGGGAGTTCCAGGATTTTGACCCAGCAACAGTGAAGGAACGGCGATAGATTTCCAAGTCAGGATGGCGAGTGGCTTGGAGGGGAACCTGTGGTGTTCCCATGTATCTGCTGCTCTTATCCTTTTAGGTGGAAATGGTCATGGGTTTAGAAGGTGCTGTCTGAGGATCTTTGGTGAATTTCTGCAGGGCATCTTGTAGATAGCACACACTACTGCTACTGAGCGTCAGTGGTGGAGGAGCAGCGCTTCAAAAGCTAGTTATTCCAAATAAACCTGTTGGACTATAACCTGGTGTTGTGTGATCTTTTAACTTTGTCACTGAGTATTCCTCACCTCTGACCTACTATTGTAGCCACTGTATTTATATAGCTAGTTAAGTTCTGTTTCTGGTCAATGACAGCCTTCTGGTTGTTGTTATTGGAGGATTCAGTGACTGTAACACCATCAAAGGGTGGAGCTTAGATTGTCTCTTAATGGCGATGGTCATTGCCCGGCATTTGTATGGCGTGAATATTACCTTGGATGACTAAATGTGGTTTCGGGGAGGCGGGTGCAGGGTCTCAGTGGGATGGCATGTTTGGCATGATGGAAGTTGGCCATGTTGGTGGTGATGGGTTGAAATCCAGAGCTGGTCTATTCAGGAAGCATGTGGATGGAAATCTGAACTTGTGTTTCTGTGTCTCTGTGTGTCTCTCTCCCCTGAGCTCCTGAGGCTGAAAATGTTTTTCCAAAGGAGTGTTTTTTTTTGTGTGTTGGGCTCCAGAACCAAAGTTAGTCGATTACGATATTGACCTAGCAATAAACAAACAAAATCATGGGATAGTTTCGAGGGGCTAAATTTCCTCTTGAATGGCTGTTTTTGCATTTTGATTTAACGGTGTTATTGCAGTCTGTTTGGTCATCCTTGCTTTTCTGTTCATAGGTAATCATCAGCATTTTTAACGAAGTAGTCAGCCTGTCTGTAGCCTTTAAAATAGAATGAGTCAGACAAGATGATTTTCGTAGATTGCAAGCAAATGAAGGGAGCTGCTATGAATGAATGAATGTTATTTATATCTTAATTTAGCACAATAGTTGTGAACTATTATTTTCAACTTGCGGAGCTAGTTAAACTTGGTAAATATATATCGATATTGTTAGTGCTCCTATTTGCTTCGTTTACTGTCTACTGTTCACTGTTTGGACTTACAGCTGAAATCAAAGTCTAGATGTGTTGACACTTGGAAGAATCACGAGATTAAGAGCGAGAGCTGAAATATATCTTAAGCAGGATCCATCCCAGAGCAAGCTACAAATCTGAGTGAGTGAAAACACTCGCTGTGGGACACAGGAGACGGCACCTCCTCTGTGAACTTCTGAAAATGGAAGCCAGAATTGTCTCGTCTTTTTAAAAAAAAATGTACAGAAAGCCACAGTTGTGGTTGAGTTCTGAGCCACAATGGAATCTACTTTCCCTGCAGGGCTTGCAACCCTATTTGAATTCTGCTCCGATCTTCTTTTAACCTCATTAAATTCTGTTCCCTGGAAGCCCAAATATCTTGGAGGACAAGTTAGTACTTTGTGTGGCAGCTGCCAAAATTGACTGGCCTTGATAACAAGGGCTGCCCTTTAAGAAGGTCCCAATTCTCGGGAATGCTGGGGAGACATTCCAAGAATCCCATTTGTTCAATAGGCCACTGAAAAGAGCTTTTCAGTCTGAAAGACCGTGACCACCTCAATAGATGAATGCGTCGCTCTCTGACCCCCTGCAAAACCCTCGGGTGATCATGCTAATAGTTGTCAATTGCCACACAACAAGGGAGACTCTGAGGCGAGCTGTGTTGAAGGACACTGCCATGCTGCCAAGGCGGATGAGTTTGACTGACGACAAGTTGGTTGACGGTGGCTCATGTTTTATTCTGCATGGAGACTGTCTTCGATTCTGGGGGCCTTTATGGAAGACCGTGTTAACCCAGCTTGGTTTGCCCTCCATGGTGAGGTGCCCAACTTGAAGTGGCAATGAGCTCCTTTCTTCTTGTTGTTATCCTTTTTCCCTCCAGTGTTGGTATCAACCAGTCCCAGTTTATCTCACATCTCTGGGGTTAGTTGGCTGGACAGGCTAATTTGTGATGCCAACAGCATGGGTTAAATTCCTCCACTGGCTGAGGCTACCATGAAGGTCACTCCTCCTCAACCTCTCCCCTCACCTGAGACTGGCTCTAATGCAATGAGGGGTATGTCACATTCCAAGAGATCAACTGTGTTCGGGGATTCTGTAGTCAGAGGTACAGGCAGATGTTTCTGTGGCCAGCAGAGAAAAAGCAGAATGGTGTGCTGTTTCCTTGGTGCCAGGATCAAGGAAGTCTCCGAGAGGGTGCAGAATGTTCTCACGGGGGAGAAGGGCCAGCAGGAGGTCATTGTCCACATTGGAACCAACGACATTGGAAGGGAAAAGGTTGAGACTCTGAAGGGAGATTACAGAGAGTTAGGCAGAAATTTAAAAAGGAGGTCCTCAAGGGTAGTAATATCTGGATTAATCCCAGTGCTACGAGCTCGTGAGGGCAGGAATAGGAGGATAGAGCAGATGAATGCATGGCTGAGGAGCTGGTGTATGGGAGAAGGATTCACATTTTTGGATCACTGGAATCTCTTTTGGGGTAGAAATGATCTGTACAAGAAGGATGGATTGCACCTAAATTGGAAGGGGACTAATATACTGGCAGGGAAATTTGCTGGAACTGCTTGGGAGGATTTAAAATAGTAAGGTGGGGGTGGGGGTGGGGGTGGGGTGGGGGGGGACCCAGGGAGAGAGTGAGGAAAGAGATCGATCTGAGACGGGTACAGCTGAGAACAGAAGTGAGTCAAACAGTCAGGACAGGCAGGGACAAGGTAGGACTAATAAATTAAACTGCATTTATTTCAATGCAAGGGGCCTAACAGGGAAGGCAGATGAACTCAGGGCATGGTTAGGAACATGGGACTGGGATATCATAGCAATTACAGAAGCAGGACTGGCAGCATAATGTTCCAGGATACAAATGCTACAGGAAGGATAGAAAGGGAGGCAAGAGAGGAGGGGGAGTGGCATTTTTGATAAGGGATAGCATTACAGCTGTGCTGAAGGAGGATATTCCCAGAAATACATCCAGGGAAGTTATTTGGGTGGAACTGAGAAATAAGAAAGGGATGGTCACCTTATTGGGATTGTATTATAGACCCCCCAATAGTCAGAGGGAAATTGAGAAACAAACTTGTAAGGAGATCTCAGCTATCTGTAAGAATAATGGGGTGGGTATGGTAGGGGATTTTAACTTTCCAAACACCGACTGGGACTGCCATAGTGTTTAAAGGTTTAGATGGAGAGGAATTTCTTAAGTGTGTACAAGACAATTTTCTGATTCAGTATGTGGATGTACCTACTCAAGGTGCAAAACTTGACCTACTCTTGGGAAATAAGGCAGGACAGGTGAATGAGGTGTCAGTGGGGGAAGACTTTGGGGCCAGCGACCATTATTCTATTTGTTTTAAAATAGTGATGGAAAAGGATAGACCAGATCTAAAAGTTGAAGTTCTAAATTGGAGAAAGGCCAATTTTGACGATATTAGGCAAGAACTTTCGAAAGCTGATTGGAGGCAGATGGTCGCAAGTAAAGGGACGGCTGGAAAAGGGGAAGCCTTCAGAAATGAGATAACAAGAATCCAGAGAAAGTGTATTCCAGTCAGGGTGAAAGGAAAGGCTGGTAGATATAGGGAATGCTGGATGACTAAAGAAATTGAGGGTTTGGTTAAGAAAAAGAAGGAAGCATATGTCAGGTATAGACAGGATAGATCGAGTGAATCCTTAGAAGAGTATAAAGAAAGTAGGAGTATACTTAAGAGGGAAATCAGGAGGGCAAAACGGGGACATGAGATAGCTTTGGCAAATAGAATTAAGGAGAATCCAAAGGAGTTTTACAAATATATTAAGGACAAAAGGGTAAGTAGGTAGAGAATAGGGCTCCTCAAAGATCAGCAAGGTGGCCTTTGTGTGGAGCCACAGAAAATGGGGGAGATACTAAATGAATATTTTAATTAGCATTTACTATGGAAAAGGATATGGAAGATATAGACTGTAGGGAAATAGATGGTGATATCTTGCAAAATGTCCTGTTTACAGAGGAGGAAGTGCTGGATGTCTTGAAATGGTTAAAGGTGGATAAAACCCCAGGACCTGATCAGGTGTACCTGAGAACTCTGTGGGAAGCTAGAGAAGTGATTGCTGGGCCTCTTGCTGAGGTATGTGTATCATTGATAGTCACAGGTGAGGTGCCGGAAGACTGGAGGTTGGCAAACGTGGTGCCACTGTTTAAGAAGCGCGGTAAAGACAAGCCAGGGAACTATAGACCAGTGAGCCTGACCTCGGTGGTGGGCAAGCTGTTGGATGGAATCCTGAGGGACAGGATGTACATGTATTTGGAAAGGCAAGGACTGATTCGGGATAGTCAGCATGGCTTTGTGTGTGGGAAATCATGTCTCACAAACTTGATTGAGTTTTTTGAAGAAGTAACAAAGAAGATTGAGGGCAGAGCAGTCGATGTGATCTATATGGACTTCAGTAAGGCGTTCCACAAGGTTCCCCATGGGAGACTGATTAGCATGGAATACAGGGGGAACTAGTCATTTGGATACAGAAATGGCTCAAAGGTAGACAGAGGGTGGTGGTGGAGGGTTGTTTTTCAGACTGGAGGCCTGTGTCCAGTGGAGTGCCACAAGGATCGGTGCTGGGTCCTCTACTGTTTTGTCATTTACATAAATGATTTGGATGTGAGCATTAGAGGTACAGTTAGTAAGTTTGCAGATGACACCAAAATTGGAGGTGTAGTAGACAGCGAAGAGGGTTACCTCAGATTACAACAGGATGTGGACCAGATGGGCCAATGGGCTGAGAAGTGGCAGATGGAGCTTAATTCAGATAAATGCGAGGTGCTGCATTTTGGGAAAGCAAATCTTAGCAGGACTTATACACTTAATGGTAAGGTCCTAGGGAGTGTTGCTGAACAAAGAGACCTTGGAGTGCAGGTTCATAGCTCCTTGAAAGTGGGGTCACAGGTAGATAGGATAGTGAAGAAGGCGTTTGGTATGCTTTCCTTTATTGGTCAGAGTATTGAGTACAGGAGTTGGGAGGTCATGTTGCGGCTGTACAGGACATTGGTTAGGCCGCTGTTGGAATATTGCGTGCAATTCTGGTCTCCTTCCTACCAAAGATGTTGTGAAACTTGAAAGGGTTCAGAAAAGATTTACAAGGATGTTGCCAGGGTTGGAGGATCTGAACTACAAGGAGAGGCTGAACAGGCTGGGGCTGTTTTTCCTGGAGCGTCGGAGGCTGAGGGGTGACCTTATAGAGGTTTACAAAATTCTGAGGGGCATGGATAGGATAAGTAGACAGTCTTTTCCCTGGGGTCGGGGAGTCCAGAACTGGATGGTGTAGGTTTAGGGTGAGAGGGGAAAGATATAAAAGAGACCTAAGGGGCAACTTTTTCACGCAGAGAGTGGTACGTGTATGGAATGAGCTGCCAGAGGATGTGGTGGAGGCTGGTACAATTGCAACATTTAAAAGGCATTTGGATGAATATATGAATAGGAAGGGTTTGGAGGGATATGGGCCAGGTGCTGGCAGGTCGGACTAGATTTGGTTGGGATATCTGGTCGGCATGGACGGGTTGGATCGAAGGGTCTGTTTCCATGCTGTACATCTCTATGACTCTAAGTGGTTGAGGCAGGCAACATTTAAAAGGTATTTAGATCAATACATGGGTCGGAAAGGATTAGAAGGATATGGGCCAAGTACAGGGAAATGGCATTAGCGTGGACAGACAGTTTGGTCGGCATGGACTAGTTTAGGCCAAATGGCCTGTCTCTGTGCCGCAGTATGTTATGACTATGTGGAGACTCTCCAGTTAAACCATCACCAGTCAGCTCTCTCTCTAATGTAAGTGAGACTATGGTGACTTTACCTTTTTACATTGAATCCATCTTAATTTAGTTTCTATGAAGGGGAGCGACTGGGCTTTTGAGAGAGTGTCTGTCTGAGAACATCAGGAAAGGGACAGACCCCTCAAACCATGCTGCCCTTCAATCTAGATCAGGATTGCGCTGTACCTTAACTTGATCTTATTTCAGTTGCCCTTATTTAACTGAAAATGTCTCCATTTCCATTTTGAAATTTTCAAATGACTTTTGGCCTCTGCTCAGTTTTCCTTTTTTCATTTTGGGGATGAGAGATTTTTCAACCAGGTTTTCACTCTTTTTTTTGAACAGTTCATTCCTGAATGGATTTGCCTCCCCAGGTTAATAGAGATCGCAAGCGTGGGCTGTAATCAGAAGCCAGAGTTAACCTCTTTGATTACGTACCAGAAGGTGATTGAATTTGATGCTGTCAGCTTCCCTTGTCTAATGCCAGCCTTCCCTTGATTTCTGCCGGCTTTCTCAGTACACTATGATAGTCCTGGCATCCTGTCAAGTTTCCTTGCTCTCTGGTAAAACAGACACAAAGCTTGTAACCACAATCGAGCCCCTGTTAACTCGCAAGCCAAATACTGCACAGGCTTGAGTAGATGGCAGATCTTGGTGAGGGTTGAGTGGAGTGTAAACGGCAGTGTGATTAGTTGGACCGGATGGCCTGTTTCTGTGCCGGTTGTAATATATGACCAAGGTAGGCTTCCGCTAGTAGTAGCCCAAGTCTTTGCATTGCCAAGGTGCCTCCTTGTTTGATCATCTCAGTTAAGCACCAAGTTTCCCAAAACCACCCCCTCGGAAACCTGGTGACTGATCTGTCAACTCACCCAAGTGAGGTCACTTCATGTAAGAACTAGGAAGCGACACCCCCGCCCCCAAAATTTGGAACAGGAGGAGACCATTCGGTCCCCTCTGCCCTGTTGTGTTGACCAACTACGTCTTGACTGACCTACGCTCACTCTTGTAAAATTTCATTTCCACCAAATGGACCTTGAACTTGTGATCCGTGGTTCTGAATGTTTTACAACTCCTTAGTTATTCTGCCAACATTTGCAAAGCTTTTTATTTTTATTTGGTTAGTTTTTATGTTATCCAAAGGTGAGTATGGAAAATCATTTGGGCCAGTTTTTATATTTAAAAGATTTGTTCCAAGGATGTGGGCATTGCTGGCTGGGCCAGCATTTATTGCCCGTTCCTAGTTGCCCCATGAGGTGGTGAGCTGTCTTCTTGAACCACTGCAGTCTTTGGTGCAGGCAGACCCACAATGCCCTTGGGAAGGGAGTTCCAGGATTTTGACCCAGTGTCGGTGAATGAACTGGGATATGTTTCCAGGTCGGAATGGTGTATGGCTTGGTCGTTGATACGATGACATTATGATTAACTTGTGGACATCCCTAATCACTGGGTGGTACCATTAATTGGTTCAAGAACCACATCAGCTGAGGCTCAGGAGCAGGAAGAGGGAAGGGCCACACATCCTGTTGGAGGAAGCAAGTACATGACCTTGTGGCGATATAAAGGGCGGAAGAAAAACTGGAGAAGCTAAAAATAAAGTTGTCCTCTTAAAAAGACTGAAAATTGCCCAATTTGTTTAGCGGGCAAAGACACTTGCTGGTGTGGCACTCGGGTGCTCACACTGTAAGGTTACAGGTTCAAGCCTAGGCCAAGGCTGGGAATAGTAATCAAGAAGTTAGTTTGGCTTCAATAAAAAGTGGGGGGATCAATTATTTTTTAAACTTTAATGAATATTATTATATAATTAAATATCACAGGATAAAATTGAACAATGGTGGGGCAAGTAGGTTGTATTGTAGTTGAGAAAATGAGGTTCATGTTGAGTCTAGCATGAACTGGCACAGCTGACTAGAAAAATACTGCCTGGAATTAAATAAAACAGTGTCCTAGTTTTTGTTTTGCTATTCTTTCATGTGGGATGTGGGCATTGCTGGCTGGGCCAGCATTTCATAGAATCCCTACAATGTGGAAAGACGCCGCTTGGCCCAACAAGTCCACACCAACCTTCCAAAGAGTAACCCACCCAGACCCATTTCCCTACCCTATTATTCCACATTTAGCCCTGACTAATGCCCCTAGCCTACACATTCCTGAACACTATGGGCAGTTTAGCATGGCCAGTTCACCTAAGCACATCTTTGCCCATGAACTGAGTGGTCTTGCTTGGCCATTTCAGAGGGCATTTCTGAGTTGACCATATTGCTGTGGGCCTGGAATCACGTAGGCCAGGCTGGGTAAGGATGGCAGATTTCCCTTCCCCTATAGGATATTAGTGAATTAAAGTTGATTTTCACAACAATCTATGCTAGTTGTAATGGTCACCATCACTGAGATTATGTTTTATATTCTAGATTTATTCATTAAATTTCCATTCCTCCAGCTGCCTTGGTGAGGTTTGAACCCATTTCCCCAAGATCTTTCACCTGGGCCTCGGGATAGTTAGTCCAGTCATATTACCACCATCTCCTGTCATTCTCTTCAATTTCTGAAGACTCCATGATAGGATGTAGGTTTGCTCACTGAGCTGGAAGGTTCATGTCCTGACGTTTCGTCACCCTACTAGGTAACATCTTCAGTGGGCCTCTGGGTGAAGCACTGCTGATGATTCCTGCTTTCTATTTATATGTTTGGATTTCTTTGGGTTGGTGTTGTCATTTCCTGTTCTTTTTCTCAGGGGGTGGTAGATGGGGTCTAACTCGATGGGTTTGTTGATAAAGTTCCCGTTGCAATGCCATGCTTCGAGGAATTCTTGTGCGTGTTTGGCTTGTTCTAGGATGGATGTGTTGTCCCAGTCGAAGTGGTGTCCTTCCTCCTCTGTATGTAAGGATACTAGTGAGAGAGGGTCATGTTGTTTTGTGGCTAATGATGTTCATGTATCCTGGTGGCTAATTTTCTGCCTGTTTGTCCAATGTAGTGTTACA
The DNA here is from genome assembly GCF_037043375.1 of Chiloscyllium plagiosum. NCBI lineage: Eukaryota > Metazoa > Chordata > Chondrichthyes > Orectolobiformes > Hemiscylliidae > Chiloscyllium > Chiloscyllium plagiosum. The sequence continues at coordinate 22,901,887 of NW_028270191.1, read as the reverse complement.
GTTCTTGCATGGTATTTTGTAAATGACAGTAGTTTTGTTTGTTGTCTGTATAGGGTCTTTCAAGTTCATTAGCTGCTGTTTTAGTGTATTGGTGGGTTTGTGGGCTACCATGATGCCAAGGGATCGGAGTAGTCTGGCAGTCATTTCCGAGTTGTCTTTGATGTAGGGGAGAGTGGCTAGGGTTTCTGGATGTGTTTTGTCTGCTTGTTTGGGTTTGTTGCTGAGAAATCGGTGAACTGTGTTCATTGGGTACCCATTCTTTTTGAATACACGGTATAGGTGATTTTCCTCGGTGCTGCAGTGTGTGTTGGCTCGTTGAAATAATGTTCTGATGCAGCTTCGTTTGTGGGTGTTGGGATGATTGCTTCTGTCGTTCAATATTTGGTTTGTATGTGTTGTTTTCCTGTAGACACTGGTTTGAAGTTCCCCATTGGTTGTTCGCTCTACTGTGACATCTAGGAATGGCAGTTTGTTGTTGTTGTTGTTGTTGTTGTTTTCCTCCTCTTTAGTGAATTTTATGCCAGTAAGGGCATTATTGATGGTCTTGAAGGTTTCCTCTAATTTGTTTTGTTTAGTGATGACAAAAATGTCATCCACATAGCGGATCCAAAGTTTGGGTTGGATGGTTGGCAGAGCTGTTTGTTCGAGTCTCTCTGCATTACTGCCTCTGCTAAGAACCCTGATATCGGATTGCCAACTCTCGGAGCCTATATGAGCAAGGGCAAGGGGGGTATCTGGGTGTTTCCATTCCTGATCCCAATGTCATCCAGAGGTGGCAATGTTCAGGGGTTGGGAGAGGGGTACAGAGTGAAAGGGAGTAGGGAGGGAGAGAAAAGATTTTAAAATGGGGACAAAATGTAAGGTATGGGGGTGGGGGGTGTTGCTGTAAGATGCCAATCCCAAAAGATGGTGAACACTTTGCAAGACACAAAATGGCAGTCAGATAATTGCAGGGAGATGAATCTGGCGGCTTTGCTGATGGGCTGTCTGGAGGCTTACCACATTGGCCTGTAGACCAGCAGCCTGCACCGCAGGTCAAGCCTGGTATTTATCAATGTCAATTAAAATTGATTGGTGCATATCATCGAGATAGTGGAGGCTGTCAGTTTTGCTGCCTCTGTATCTGCTTGCTCCCAGCCTACGCGACGAGCTTGGGTTACCACTTCAACACCTGGCTCTCAAAATACCTTCTGGGTATTAAGATCGGCAGATGATCAGCTCGCAAGATGTAGCTGCAGACTTTGGGGGCGGTGGCAGAGTAGAAGATGCAGGATCCCTTCCTGCACAGGAATTGATGTCCTTGCATGTAATATCCAAACAGAGTACCAAGTATGCAGTGAAAGCAAAAACCTGTTGTTTCATCCAGCCATTACATAGCCTTGTCTGCATCATTAACTTGTCTGGACTGACACAGGATCCCCATTATAGAGTGAATCGTTTAGGCAGCTTACACTGTGATTACTTTAATTAACAGTGGCTCTCCCCTCTCTTGTTTTTTTGTCCTGTCGAGTTTCTTCGACTGCCTTCTATTTGATGGAACAGCATTTATACTCAACGTATCTTTCAGGCAGCACTCCTTAAACAGTGTTGTCATTTAGTTAGCAAGCACAGCCACCATTTTGTGTGTAGCAAGCTATCATGAGCACCAAACTCATTTTAAATCCGAGATTAGATTTTTGTTTAAGGTATATGGGAGAAAGAGTTATTAGAATTAGATTCCCTACTGTGGGGTACAGACCCTTCAGCCCAACAAGTCCCTAAACACTATGGGCAATGTAACACAGCCAATTCACCTGACCTGCACACCTTTGGATAGTGGGAGGAAACTGGAGCACCTGGAGGAAACTCACGCAGACACGGGAAGAATGTACAAACTCCACACAAACAGTCGCCCGAGGCTGGAATCAAACCTGGGTCCCTGGTGCTGAGGCTGCAGTGCTAACCACTGTGCCATCGTGCCACTCAGAGCAGCCACTATCTCATTGGTGATACAGGATTGAGAGGCTGAATGGCCTACTCCTGTTCTGAAATGCAGTGACTGTCCAGTAAATCTTTTTTTCTCCCCCTGACTGAGGGGACCTCTTCTGAAAAAGATGCCATGGGATCTTTGGCATGCATGTGACTGAATCGACAGCTTGAGTATTGCTTTGATGTGCCACCCGAAGTGTGTTTTTGTTTCTTTTCCTGAGTAACAGAATGCTCCCTTGGTACTACCAGGTGAGTGCTGGCCTTTATGTATTCCACAAACACCACCGCCCCGCCCCACCCCGCCCACAACAATCTTTGGGGAGAAAAGTGGGAGAAGACCCAAGGCTTCCTTGGAGCACCTTGATCTTGGCCTCCACTATTCCAGGGCCCACCCCTGGGCAGGTCTGGTGGAAAGGGGAGGCTCCCTCTGTTCAGGCCTCACCAAAATTGCAGTCAGTCCCTGATTGCATCACTATGTGCCTTTTTTTTTAAATCAAAGAACGGACCTCTCTGCAGGTGTCCTAGGTGCCTGTTCAAACAAGGATCTTTGTAGCTAAACAACTGACCCTCCTATTATTGGCTCTTTGGCTGGTTTTGGTTGAGGGAGGGCCAGGCAGAGAGCTGGGTTAAAAATCAGGACTGGTGTGTTGTCTTTAGGATTTAAAGAAAAATGAGAGTGTTAATGTTCGCATTTTATTCATGAAAGAAAATGAACAGTGGGCCTCCTGTGCATTTGACTGTTCTCTGGTAACCTTTGGGCAGAGACTATTTCCATATAGTTTACACTGTCTTGTTACTGTTTTGTTAGATTGAAAGTTTTAGCCTTCATTTTGTTATGAAAACAATTTGGTGCTTTATCAGCCAGGGCTATTTTTCTATTGATGCAAAAGTGAAATGCTGCAGATGCTGGAATTCTGAAACCAAAGATGTGGAAAGTGCTCAGTGAGGTCAGGTTACATCTGGGAAGAGAGAAACGAGGCACATAGGAGCAGGGAGCAGCAGTAGACCACCCAACTCTGTCCCCTATTCCCACTTTCTCCAAGTACGTAAAAACCTATTTGTGGCATAGAATGTTTCACTTCTGTGGGATGTGGGTATCCCTGGCATTTGTTACCCATCCTTAATTTGTTCTTGAACTGGGTTGCTATGCTATCTAAGAGTATTTCCAAGTCAACCCCATTGTTGTGGGTCTGGAGTCACATGTAGGTCATACCAGGTAAAGATGGCAGATTTCCTTCCCTGAACGACATTGGTGAACCACAGAAAACGATTCATAGCCTCAACAATGGGGGTTGAGAGATTAGCTTTTAATTCCAGAGTTATGAACTTAATTTAAATTCCACAAATTGGCATGGTGGGATTTGAATCCGTGGCCCTAGAGCATTAGCCTGAGCTCTCTGGATTATTAGTCAAGTGATATTATCACTATGCTGCTGTCATCCCCCCGCGCCCCCGCCCGATGCCACAGAGTCAATGCACCCTTAATGCTCGAGATGCCGACTGAAACCGAAGCACTGTGCCACTGTTGTGAATGCCAGTGTGCCAAAAATGAGAAGGAGCAGTTTTGATTTTGTAAGTGGCCTGATTGGTATGATTAATAGGTGACTCCTCAAATTCAGCCCCTCAATTTTGGAGTAAGTATGGAGGAACTCACTGTGGCAAGCTGTGCAATCCAAGAAACTGCCTGGGAAGACAAGCTTTCTGTTACTACACTGTCCGGAGAGGAGTTTATAGAAATGCAGGCTGTTGTTGTTGTAATACAAAGAGCAGCAAACCTGCAACATTCCAAGACTGGAGCTGTCAGGTTCAGTGAGTAGGGTCAGCCTGATCCTTTCAGAGGGTGCTAAAGCCTCCAGTCAGAGGTTTTACTTAATTAAAACTGCTCCGAAAGGCTCTGTGTCAGCAGTGTCTCCATTGTTTTATCTCTTTCCCAGTGGCAACTGGAGAAACCACATTTTGTGTTCGCTTGCTAAAATTAGCAAACGGAGGGAAGGCATCTCTTTATTATCAGCAGCAAAGACTAACAGATCATGTCATGCAATGCATTACAGTGTAAACCTATTTTGCTGTGTCCCAATAACGTGCCGAAACTGACCCTGAGGAGAGGAGCTGGCCCTCTCCCCAAAGTTTGATGATTCTATTTCTCGCACAGGACACCCCTTCAGGGCAAGGTTTTTTCTCGCATTGGACAAGAGCAGGTCAGAGGCTAGGGATACTGCAGCGAGTGACTCACCTTGTGACTCTCCAAAGCCTAACAATCATCTACAAGGCCCAAGTCAGGAGTGTGATGGAATACTCCCCACTTGCCTGGATGGAGGCAGCTCCAACAACACTCAAGAAGCTCAACACCATCCAGGACAAAGCACTTGATTGGCACTACGTCCACAAACATTCACTCCCTCCACCACTGACACTCAGTAGCAGCAGTGTGGATGATGTAAATGCTTTGGAGGTGGTTTATTAGATTGAGAGCCGCAATGAGTGGCTTGTTTGAGGGAAGGTTAGACAGGCTGGGATTCCTTCCACTGGAGTTTAAAAGAATGAGGGGAGACTGAATTGAAATAAGATCCTGAATGGTCTTAACAAGGTTGATGTGGGAAGGTTATTTTCACTTGTGGGTAAGACCAGAACTAGAGGGCACTGTTTAAAAATTAGGGCCGCTGCCCTTTTAGGACAGATGAGGAGATTTCTCTCCGAGGGCTGTGTAACCCTGGAGTAAATGGTTGTGTGGGGGTTGGGTGGGGCAGGTCACTGAATATTTTTAAGACTGAGGTAGATATGTTCTTGTTAGGCAGGGGAATCAAAGGCTATCAGAGATAGATGGGAACGTAAGATTTGGGACTCAAAAGTGATCGTTCATGATCTTATTGAATGGTGGAGCAGGTCCATGTGGATGTTTCTGATCCTAATTTGTATGTTTGTATGCATCTACAAGGAACATTGCAGACATTCACCAAGGATCCACAGACAGCACCTTCCAAACCCACAATCACTTCCATCTAGAAGGACAAGGGCAGCAGATACATAAACACCACCCCCTGCAAGTTTCCCTCCAAACCACTCACCATCCTGACTTGGAAATATATTTCTGTTCCTTCAGTGTCACTGGGTCAAAATCCTGGAATTCCCTTCCTAAAGGCATGTTGGTACATTTACAGTACGTGGACTGCACCTGTTCAAGAAGGCAGCTCACCACCACCTCTAGGGGCAACTAGGCATGGGCAATAATGTCAACCTTGCCATTGATGCGCACATCCTACATTTTGAAAAACTGGGTTAACATTATCTCCATGTTTCACTTCTACTTCTAGCTGGCAGGGAAGGAGTAAACAAAAGACTGGATTTATAAAGGAGCTTATCACATTGGGAGCTGGCCAAAAGGTGCCCGTGCATGCAGTGACTTCTGAAGTGCAGCAGCAGTTGTTATGTGTGCAAGTGTTGCTCTCATTTTGTGCACGTCAAGATCCCACAGTCATGTGTGAAGTGGCTTGTATGGCTCCTCATGGTGGCTCTGGTTGAGGGAGGAATTGACCAAAAGGTATTTCATCCTGTTGGCTGTGATTGGATTTGAGCCTTTGTGCAAGATGTCAATGCCATCTCATTGGCTGTAAGAGAAGCCCAGGGGTTGGTGGACCCTCCCATTGGTGATTTTGTGAAGAAAATTAGTCAACAATGAGATACACCATGGCATTGCTGAGAGTGAGTTGGAACAAACACTGTTTCAGAGGCCAGGAGCATTGAGCCATATCTCTCTCTCAGTCAAATATTAGAACATAGAAAAATACAGCGCAGTACAGGCCCTTTGGCCCTCGATGTTGCGCCGATCCAAGCCCACCTAACTTACACTAGCCCACTATCCTCCATATACCTATCCAATGCCCGTTTAAATGCCCATAAAGAGGGAGAGTCCACCACTGCTACTGGCAGGGCATTCCATGAACTCACGACTCACTGAGTAAAGAATCTACCCCTAACATCTGTCCTATACCTACCACCCCTTAATTTAAAGCTATGCCCCCTCGTAATAGCTGACTCCATACGTGGAAAAAGGTTCTCATGGTCAACCCTATCTCAACCCCTAATCATCTTGTACACCTCTATCAAGTCACCCCTAAACCTTCTTTTCTCCAATGAAAACAGCCCCAAGTGCCTCAGCCTTTCCTCATACGATCTTCCTACCATACCAGGCAACATCCTGGTAAACCTCCTCTGCACCCGTTCTAGTGTCTCCACATCCTTCCTATAGTATGGCGACCAAAACTGCAGACAATACTCCAGATGCGGCCGCACCAGAGTCTTATACAACTGCAACATGACCTCAGTACTCCGGAACTCAATTCCTCTACCAATAAAAGCCAGTACACCATATGCCTTCTTCACCGCACTATTTACCTGGGTGGCAACTTTCAGAGATCTGTGTACATGGACACCAAGATCCCTCTGCTCATCCACACTACCAAGTATCCGACCATTAGCCCAGTACCCCATCTTTTTGTTACTCTTACCAAAGTGAATCACCTCACACTTACCTACATTGAACTCCATTTGCCACCTTTCTGCCCAGCTCTGCAGCTTATCTATATCTCGCTGTAACCTGACACATCCTTTCTCACTGTCAACAACTCCTCCGACTTTCGTAACATCCGCAAAGTTGCTCACCCAACCTTCTAGCCCCTCCTCCAGGTCATTTATAAAAATGACAAACAGCAATGGTCCCAAAACAGATCCTTGCGGAACACCGCTAGTAACTGCACTCCAAGATGAACCTTTACCATCAACTACTACCCTCTGTCTTCTTCCAGCCAGCCAATTCCTAATCCAAACCTCCAACTCACCCTCAATGCCATACCTCCGTATTTCTTTGCAGTAGCCTACCATGGGGAACCTTATCAAACGCCTTACTAAAATCCATATACATCACATCTACCGCTTTACCCTCGTCTACCTCCTTAGTCACCTTCTCAAAGAATTCAATAAGGTTTGTGAGGCACAACCTGCCCTTCACAAAACCATGCTGACTATCCTTGATCACATTATTCCTATCCAGATGTTCATAAATCCTATCCCTTACAATTCTCTCTAAGACTTTGCCCACAACAGAAGTGAGACTCACCGGCCTATAGTTACTAGGGTTATCCCTACACCCCTTCTTGAACAAGGGAACCATATTTGCTATCCTCCAGTCTTCTGGCACTATTCCTGTAGACAACGAGGACATAAAAATCAAGGCCAATGGCTCTGCAATCTCCTCCCTTGCTTCCCAGAGAATCCTAGGATAAATGCCATCAGGCCCAGAGGACTTATCTATTTTCACCCTTTCCAGAATTTCCAACACTTCTTCCCTACATAACTCAAAGCCGTCCATTCTAATTAATTGTGACTCAGTATTCACATCGGCAACAATGTCCTGTTCCTGAGTGAATACTGACGAAAAGTATTCATTCAGTGTCTCCTCAGCCTCCACACGCAACTTCCCACTACTATCCTTGACTGGACCTATTCCTACCCTAGTCATTCTTTTATTCCTGACATACCTATAGAAAGCCTTTGGGTTTTCCCTAATCCTACCAACTAAGGACTTTTCATGTCCCCTCCTTACTGCTCTTAGCTCTCTCTTCAGATCCTTCCTGGCTACCTTATCACTCTCAATCGCCCCAATTGAACCTTCACGCCTCATCTTTACATAGGCCGCCCTCTTCCCTTTAACAAGGGATTCCAATTCCTTATTAAACCACGGCTCCCTCACACGACCCTTTTTTCTCCCTGCCTGACAGGTACATACTTATCAAGGACACTCAATAGTTGCTCCTTGAACAAGCTCCACATATCAATTGCGCCCTTCCCTTGAAGCCTACTTTTCCAAGCCACGCATCCTAAGTCGTGCCTCACCGCATCATAATTTCCCTGCCCCCAGCTATAACTCTTGCCCTGCAGTGCACACTTATCCCTCTCCATCACTAGAGTAAAAGTCACCGAATTGTGGACACTGTCCCCAAAGTGCTCACCTCCCTCCAATTCTAACACCTGGCCTGGTTCGTTACCCAGAACCAAATCCAGTATGGCCTCACCTCTTGTTGGCCTGTCTACATATTGTGTCAGGAAACCCTCCTGCACACGTTGGACAACACCGACCCATCTAACGAACTCGAGCTATAGCTTTCCCAGTCAATATCTGGAAAGTTAAAGTCCCCCATAACAACCACTCTATTACTTTCACTCTTCTCCTGAATCATCCTCTCAATCCTTTCTGCTACGTCTCTAGGACTATTAGGAGGCCTGTACAAAACTCCTAACAGGGTGACCTCACCTTTCCTATTCTCCCACTTGAGTTTGGATGATCTTTTACACCAGTTTGTTCATTTTTTTTTAAAGTTTAATTGGTGAGCATCAGTTGTGGCTTGGTCAATACTACTCTTGCCCCAGTCATAGAGCTGTATAGCATGCAAGGAAATAGACAGTTTGGTCAGTATGGATGAATTGGACTGGATATCCTAACCTAATCTAGTCCCATTTGCCAGCATTTGGCCCATATCCCTCTAAACCCTTCCTATTCATTGACCCGAACTGAAAATGTATTGCTGGAAAAGCGCAGCAGGTCAGGCAGCATCCAAGGAACAGGAGAATCGATGTTTCGGGCATAAGCCATTCATTGACCCGCCCAGGCCAGAGGTTGTGGCTGAACTCTGAATTCTCGGCTGACTCCTTCATACAGTATTTAGGGAGTAAAGTTGCTGCTGTCTTACCAGATATCAAACTACTCTTTTATTAGAGAGACAATTGGTGGCAGTTTAACCAGAGGGTCACCACACTTCTGACCAGGGGAGAGGATGACAGAGACCATACTACATGGAAACCTCAGCTGGTGTGAGAATTGAAGCCACGCTGGTGGCATTACCCTGCATTACAAACCAGCCATTCAGCTAACTGAGCTTACTGACCCTTAGCACCTCCCTCAGTGTATGACTTTCAGTCGAGGTGTTAAAACTGAGGCACCACAGATTCCATGGCACGAATCCAAAAATCCACTTTCATCCTTCCAGCCAATGTTAGGGTGAGATGGTGTCGTGGTACAGTCACTGGGTTAGTAATCAGGGAGTGCTGGTTTGATAGATATGCATTCAAATGTTACCACAGCTGCAAAAAGGAGTCTAAATTGTGGAAATAATTCTGGAATGGGAAGCTAATCTCCGTGACTGTGCTCATAAAATACTCATTGATCGTTTTCAAAACCCATCTGCTTCACTAATAGGAAGGAAATCTGCCATCCTTATCTGGTCTGGCCTACATGTGACTCCAGGCCCACAGTGTTGCAGCTGGCTCATAACGACCCTCTGAAATGGCTGAGCAAGCCACTCAGTTCAAGGGATGCGTAATAAATGGCTGACCTTAAGTGATACCTAAAACATATCTTAGAAAATGACTTTTTCTTTTGGAAAAAATCAACTAAAAAGCAGATTAACATCAATTTGCTGTTTGTGAGGTCTGCTGGGTACAAATTGCCTGTTTTCTGGGAGCTGTGACAACACTTCACAAAGTGCTCATTTGGCTGCAAAGGGTGTGAAAGGTGCTATTGAAATGTAAACTTTCTCTCTTTATAAATGGATGTATCCTGAGAAGCTAAATCCTGTCAGAGACATCCTTAAGTCACTTTGAAAGGAGATTTGTTCTTGCGCTCTCTCTCTCTCTCGCTCTCTCTCAAACTTTATTTTGCATCTGCAACAAAGTGGGGTCTGGCAAAACCTCCTTGTATGCCCAGAATTGTCAAGTGGATGGCTTCTCCCCCCGCCCCAAGGTTAATGGCCATTCTTTGCTTAGGAGCACTCGAGAATGTGTTGTCCTGGGGCACAGCGGAAGGTGGCACACAGTTTATGCTGGTGGTACTGCCATGGTGATCAATGGCTGCTCTCAGCCAGTGAAAGTGTTCCACTTGGCAAACAATAAGATTGAATTGGTGCCAGACACAAGGTATTGGATAGGTTTGTCAAAAATGGAGCTATCCTGTTGATGGTTAGAAGCAAATTGCTGCTGATGCTGGAATCTGAATGGGAAACAAAAAAATGAGATCACAGCGGGTCAGGCAGCATCCATGGAGAAAAACAAACGAATGTTTAGAGTTTAGATGACTCTTCATCTCTGAAGCTCGAAACGTTAGCTTGCTTTGTCTCTATGGATGCTGCCTGACCCACTGTGATCTCTGCATGTTTTTGTTTTCTACTGATGTTTAGTCCTTGTTGTCCATGCTCAGACACTGTGTAAAGCAACTTCAAACTTCTTTTTTGTCTTTCTGTCTGTTGAGTATCCCTCCAATTCCATCTGAGGAAAAAATACACAGTGGGGTCTTTTGGATAACTTTACATTTTTTTCTTCTTTTGAGTGTAGGAGGAGATGGTGGTGTAGTGATAATGACACTGACTAGAAACCCAGGCTAAAGTACTAGGCACACAGTTTACAGTCCCATCATGGCAGACAGTGACATATAAATTCACTGAGCACTTGGCCTAATGGCGATTATGAAACCACTGTCAATTATTGTAAAGATCCATTTGTTTCACTTGTTCTTTAGAGTGGTTGCTCTTTTAAAAGTGGGGAATACTGCCAAATTGCCAGTGAAGAACTTGCATGTTGGGACAGCATGGCTTTACATTTTGAAAAATGTGTTTTAAGTTATAGAGATGTATGGCAAGGAAATAGACCCTTTTGGTGCAATTCATCCATGAGGACCAGATATCCTAAATTAATCTAGTGCCATTTTCCAGCACTTAGCCCATATCCCTCTTAAACCCTTCCTAATTATATACCCATTCAGATGTCTTTTAAATGCAGTAATTGTACCAGCCTCCACCACATCCTCTGGCAGCTCATTCCATACACTCATCACCCTCCTATGTGAAAAAGTTGTCCCTTAGGTCTCTTTTAAACCTTCCCTCGTAACCTTAAACCTATGCCCTCCAGTTGTGGGCTCCCCTACCCCGGGGAAAAGACCTTGCCTATTCACCTTATCCATGCCCCTCATGATTTTATAAACCTCTATAAGGTCACCCCTCAGCCTCCAACGCTCCAGGGAAAACAGCCCCAGTCTTTTCAGCCTCTCCTTATAATTCAAACTCTCCAACCCTGGCAACATCTTTCAGAATCTTTTCTGAATCCTTTCAAACTTAATAACAACTTTCCTATAGCAGGGAGACCAGAATTGAACACTGGTTAGCCACTTATGGAATACAATGTCTTGTACAGATGCAACATGCCATCACAACTCCTATACTCAATGCACTGACCAATAAAGGCAAGTGTACATGCGCTTAATGTGTTTAATGCCCTTTGTCTGTGCATTCTTAACCTTGATGATGCAATTAACATTCCATGAATAAAAGATAATAGTAATGCAAGTTGTAGCAATTGGTAAATAAAGGGTGTCAGGAGGAGGAAACTGCATCAATTCGAATGTGTTTCTTGTCCGATGTGCTGTCAGAAGCAGACTCAATGGGCTGAATGGCCTATTTCTGCTCCTGAGTCTTATGGTCGTGAGATCTGGTACCTGAGCAATGGTACGTATTCCTGATGAAGGGCTCTTGCCCGAAATGACGTCTATTCTCCTGCTCCTCGGATGCTGCCTGACCTGCTGTGCTTTTCCAGCACCACACTCTCTCCTCTATTTCTCCTACCTAAGCAATGGTGTCTTGCAAACTGGTCGCCCCCCCCATTTGAGAAGACACAAACTGTGAATAGGGGAAAGAAAACTTGCATTTTTGATGTACCTTTCATGATCCAGACATTCCAAAGTTTTTACAGCGAAATTTCGAAGCATTGTCATTGCAGTTGCAGACAGGAAGTTCTCACAAACAAGAATGTGATAAATAACGGGTGAATCTGTTGTTTCTTAAGCACGTTTCATTGAAAAATGAAATGTTGTGCAGGGCATTCAAAATGGAAAATGATGCCAAGAACCTTTTTTTTCTCCTCCCATTTTTTGGATATTTGTGTTTTGGTTGGGACACCACACAATGTACAGATTTCTGGCAGATGTTGTGAGCTGCAAGATCAGGGAGTCCAATTAATGAACACATGAATTGAGAACATCATGAATGTCCAGGTAGTTCAGTATTTGTGAGAGATGATAATTCATCAATTCTCATTGTCCATCTCGGGGATGTTTATCCAACGGAAGAGGCCATTTGGACCATCATGAAGGTGCTGGCTCCTCTGAGGAGCTACTCAGAGTCCCGTCCCCCCCTCCTTTTTAAAACTCCTTTTCAAGGATTTATCTAAATCCCACTCATGGTCAATAAACTGACTGAAGCAACAAATACTGCAGTTAGTGGGAAGATGGTTGTATAAGTTGTAGCGTCAATGGTTGTGTAATCCACGGGATAGGAAATCAAATCCCACCACGGGATCTGGTAGATATTAAATCCAATAAATAAATCTGGAATTAAAAACTATTCTGAGTCATAGTGACCATGAAACTATGATCAATTTGTCATAAAAGCCTATTTGGTTCACCAATTCCCTTTTAGGGAAGGAAATCTACTAACTTTACCCAGTCTGGCCTATATGAGACTCCAGATGCATAATTTATCAAAGGAAACACCTATGCTGACATTGGAGGCAGTCCAGAGAAGGTTCAATTGGCTAATTCCAGGAATGGAGCGACTGGTTTACGAGGGGAGGTTAAGTAGGTTGGGCCTTACTCGTTGGAATATTGATAAATGAGAGGTGACCTTATTGAAAGGTACAAAATTCTTAGAGTGGGGCTTGACAGGGGAGATGGGGAAATATTGTTTTCCATTGTGAGAGAGTCTAGGACCAAAGGGTATCATCTCAGATTAAGGGGTCGCCCATTTAAAACAGATGTGGAAGAATTTCTTCTGAATGGAATTAATCTTGAATTCTCTACTGCTGTCAAGGCTGGGTCATTAAGTATACTGAAGGCTGAGACAGACTTTTAATCAGGAAGGGAAATGAGGGTTATGGGGCAAAAGGCAGAAAGGTGGAGATAAGGCTTATCTGGTCAGCCACAATCTCATTGAAATGGCGGAGCAGACTTGATGGGCCAAATGTGTGATCAATGTGGTTGACTCTTAACTGTGCTTTCAAATAGCCTAGAAATCCACTCCGTTAAAGGACAGTTGGAGGACAGGCAACAAATGTTGGGGCCTTGCCAGTGACACTCCCATCCCATGAATGAATAAATTCAGAAAGAAAATGTGCTCTAATTTCTGAGATGAAGGGAGTGGAGAGAGAAACCCGTTCAGTGGCTTGGCCAATGCTGACTGTCATTGGCACCAACAAGTCCGGGAAAGTTCGTTTTCTTTGTCGCTTGGAAAGGCTACGCTCTGTGTGCAGCACCTGACTACATCTCCCCACCCCTGCCACCAGCAACTCGACTTCAACGCAAACCACTGCTAACCTGTCGAAGCCTGTACAGGAACGCCCTAAAGGCAGCACAAGCTTTCTGGTTGTGTTGCATGAGCTCTTTTCCAAGCCATCTGCCCTTCTGTGAATGAGCTGCATGTTGTTGGGCGTAATTAAAATATGACCTTTGACCTTTCAATCGCCTCACTGAGCCAAGGTAGGCCCCATAGAGTTTCTGAGGTATTTTCTACTCCTTTTTTGTCAAAGAAAATAAATGTCAGTGTTGGTTTTCTTTTCAAGTGTTTTTCTTTTCCTTTTTCCAGCCTGTTTAAAGCAGCCAAGTCTGATCTTGTTCTTTTCCACCATTTGGATATTTCTCTCTGGTTTCTGCTTGAACTGAGAGTAGAATTGCCAGCTACCATTCCTGGAGGTTGCCGTGCATGCTTTCACCCTGCCACGGCTCACCCACAATGCCAGTCCTCTTGATGTCCAAGGCCAATCAGACAGCTGCCAATCAAATTGCTCTTTCTCCCTGTGTCTGACATTCTAACCAAAGAAAAGTTGATAAAAATCTTTGGAAAGAGTGGCTTTTTTGGTTTTATTCATCCATGGGATGAGAGCATCTCTAGCTAGCCCAGCATTTATTGCCCATCCTTGATTGTCCAGAGGGTAGTTGAGAGTCAACCACATTGCTGTGGGTCTGGAGTCACATGTCAGCTAGACCAGGTAAGGACAGCAATTTCCTTCCCTAAAAGATATTAGTGAACTAGTTGGGTTTTTCCAACCATTGAGAATGGACTTATGGTCATTATTACACTCTTAATTTCAGTTTGTTTTGTTGAATTCAATTTTCACCATCTGCCATGGCAGGATTCAAATCCAGGTCCCCAGAACATTTCCTGGGTCTCTGATTAATAGTCCAGTGATAATATCACTCGGCCATCACCTCCCCGAGGGTTTGTCCCCAGGGTTGTTCAAAGCAGACTCCTGAAAATAATTCCGTAATTCCTCGAGGCTTTGGGACCTTCCTGGAGAGGTTGGCAACTTTGAGGTGTGATCGCTCATCGAGGCTGCACTGAGATTATCTGTCCTCTCCATAGACTAGACCAGCGAGACTCTCTCCCACAGTGTGTAGTGTGTTTATGGGGTATTGTACCAAAGGCCTACACCTATGAGCTAGACGCTCTGAGTCCATGTCCCACCAAAGCTGCTTAAAAACTTCCGATCTAGTATCAACAATGCTGAATTACAAGATTCCGAATTTTGTAATCCTTGCATCAGCTTTATGAATGGCCTCCGGGGAGGCAGTCTGCCATCCTTACTTGGTTTGACCTACTGAGACGGAGGAGGTCATTCAGCCTCTTCAGGCTACTCTGCCGATTTAACTAAACCATGAAGTTATGTTCTTACACCATCCCTGTCACCCTTGATATCTAGAAATCTATCTCCGTCTTGAATATACTCTGTGACTGAACCCTTCTAGGGTAGAGAATTCCAAAGATTCCTAGTCATCCGAGTGAAGAAATTCCCTCTTGTCTCAATTCCGAACAGCCCTGCCCCTTATCCCAAGCCTGTGTCTTCTGGGTCCCAACCCTCCCTACCAGGAGACAATATCCTTTCTGCCAGGCCCTACATAAATTTTGTGTGCTTCAATGTGACTCCAGACCTCGAGAAAAAGTGAGGTTCCCTCTTTTTAATTGCTTTCTGTAATGACTCTCGATAAGGCAGCTTGCTTCTCGAGGGCATTTCGGGAGCGGGCAGTAAATGTTGGCTTTTGGTGTGGCCCAGGTCTGACAGATGAATGAAGAAAATGTACCCATTGATCTTGCTTCATTCATAATCACACACAGAACAATGAATAGCAGCGAACAAAAAGAAGTCAAGCATAGGATTTTTTAAATATAAAGGTCACTGAGCATGAGCAGTACCAGATCAAAAGGATGGCGATAAAATTATTGGAAGGTGATTGCAATGTTAATTGGATGATACAGTGGTGATAAGCCGGCCTGTACGGGGATTTAGCTTAGCTCTAGATTTGTTCAGTGGTGACGGGGGCTATTAACAAACCGGGTAAAGAGCCAAGACTGAACGCCACTAAGGCCAAAAAGGTCAAGCAGAAAGACAGTGTTGAAACACGGGAGCCTTCAGATCTAATTGAGGTGTTCCAATGAAGAAATTGATGTGCTAAGTTAAAATTATTGCCTCTTGTTATGGGTGGGACTGCTGAATGAAGTGGGTATGACCATAAAATTTGAGCCAGGTGGGGGTGGGAATCTCAGTATCTCAGTCAGCACTTCTTCACGCAAAGAGATTTGGGAAATCTGGAATTCAACATGCAATCCCACTTCCTACCCATCCCACAGAAAATAAATTGTCTACGTCATTTGGCGAATTCAAGACTGCATTCAACAGGTTTTGTTTGGGAAAGGGAATTGGTACAAACTGGTGACTGTAATTGAAGGTAACAAAGCTGGTCATAGGCACAAATAATCAGCCACCATTCGATTGAATAGGAGCAGGCTTGAGTGGCCAAATGGTCTCCTCTCGCTCCTGTTTCTCGTGATTTTGATATTTACACGAGGTGGGAATGTGACTGTGCAGCAACCAAGTACATTTTTTCTTCATGGGATGGGCAATAAATGCTGGGCCCAGCCAGCGACACCCACATCCCTAGTTGCCCCTTGAGAAGGTGGGGGTGAGCTGCCTTCTTGAACCACTGCAGTCCATGTGCTGTAGGTTGACCCACAATGCCCTTAGGGAGGGAATTCCAGGATTTTGACCCAGCGACACTGAAGCACTGCTGAGTGTTGGTGTGGAGGGAATGAATGTCAAATGTCCCCAACATGGATGGGGTGCTGATGATATAGACCAGGACCAGTGCCAGTAAAGTGGATGTTATCCCAGAGGACCATAAGGCTACTCTCCCATTAGAGAGATGACTGGTGGTCATTTGACCGAGTAGTCACCATACCTCAGGTAAGAGGTGAGGTTGAGAAGGGATCTTCATGGTAACCTCTGCCAATGATGGAATTGAACCCCCGCTGTTGGCATCACTCTGCATTGTAAACCAGCCAACTGAGCGAAATGTCAAACCTGTGAACTAGGCCATCATCTACTTGGATTGCAAGACTGGAGGGAAGAAGAACAAAGCAAGCTTCACTATCCACTTGAGCAGGAAGATAGAAATAAAGAATTTAGACAAATCTGCTTTTGGTGAACTCCTGAACATGTGCAGCGAAAGCTGTACCAAATAACCCACAGCTCATTAAAATGCAGCATTCAGAATCTGAAAGCCATACTTTTAATCAAACTAGAACTGTGTTATCTTTTCCATGACATCCTGTGAGCAGCTAGAATTGTGAATGATCTGAAATATCCTGCTAAACCAGTTCACTACAAGCGGAATGGTGATTAGAGATTAGGGCAACTTGTGAGGTGGGGAAGGTACTGGCTAAAGAATCGGGTGAGGAGAATTTCAAATGTATCCACTCGAGATTTTGATGTGTATTTGGGGATTCGTTGCTTGTCCAGATGATTGTTCAATCAGGGAGGAGTTGGGAGGGAGTAGGTAGGGTCAACCACTCTGAGACCAAGGTACTGAAATAAAAAGCTGGAGAAACTCTGCAGGCTTGTCAGCATCATGGGGAGAGAGAGAGAGAAACTGAGTTACTGTTTCAGGTCTGGTATGACTCCTCTTCAGAAAAGAGACTAAAGCAAGTGTGGTGACATGACAACTATCATTGTTGTTAAACCCCATCTGTTCACTAACATTCTTCAGGGAAGGAAATCTGCTATCCTCACCTGGTCTAGCCTACTTGTGACTCCAAACCCACAGCGATGTTGCTGAGTCTTAATTGCCCTCAAATGGCAGGGCAAGCCACTCAGTTCAAGGGGCAATTGAGGGATGGGCAACAAGTACTGACTCTTCCAGTGACACGCACATCCAAGAAAGATTTTTTTTTTAAAAACCCACAGGATTTTCCAGAATTGGCTTGAATGGTTGCTTCAGCTTGCCACTAGTTTTTCATTTCAGCAAGGACTTTTATATTCCTCTGATACAGTGGAGACAGTTTTATGGGTGCTGCTTTAACAAGATTGGGTTGCTTCCTTTACTTTAATGGAAAGGGTCATGGCACCGCTACAGAACTGGCTTACATGAGGAAATGGTTACCTTGCAAATATTGCAAGTGGCACAGTGCTAGTCGTCTTTCCTCTGGGCCAGAAGGCCTGGGTTCAAGTCCCACTTGTTCTCGAGACGTCCCATAATATTTTTGAAGAGGTTGATTAAAAAGCATGATAAGTCTGTATGAATCTATTAAAAAGTGAGGTGATGCATTTTGGGAGGTCTAACAGGGCAGGGGATATTTAATGTGGGATCAGAAGGATCTTGATATGTATGTTCACAGATCCTCGAAGGCAGCAGGACAGGATAATAAGACAGTTAAGGTGGCATATGGGATACTTTTATTTGTCAAGGCACTGAATCCAAGAGCAAGGAGGTTATGATGGATCTGTATATAATGCTAGTTAGGCTGCAGCTGGAGTATCGTCTGCAGTTCTGGTCACTGTGCTATAGGAAGGAGGTGATTCACTGGGGTGGAACGTTTCAGCTCTGAAGGAAAACTAGATTGGCTGGGGTTGTTTTCCTTAGAGCAGAGAAGGTTTAGAGGGGTATCTGACTGAGGTGTAGCAAGTTGAGGGGCATAGATAGGGAAAAGCTTATCCCGTTAGAGAGATAAATAACTAGGGGGCACAGTTTTAAGGTAAGGATAATGGGATTTGGGAAAAGTAAAATGCACCCAGAAGGACTTGGATATCTCCAATTAATTGCCTGAAAGTGTGATGGATGCAGGAACTCTTTAAACATTCCTTAAATGTCTTGAGTTCTAAGGGTGATGCTGGATGATGTTAAAGAGATGGAAATAAGCATCCTCATGATTGGGACAAATGAGTTTTTTTGAAGTGATCTTCTTCAGGGAGCTAGCTTCCTGATTAACATCCATGGTATGCTGCTCTATCTAGTGAGTTTAAAAAAGTATTTAGGTGACCATTTGAAAATCATCACATACAAGGCTCCAGGTTGAGTGCTGGAAAATGGGACTCTAATAGATAGATAGATGTTTGATGACAATGGGCCGAAGAGCCTCTTTCTGTGTTCTACAAACTCTTTGCCTGTCCGAAGCCTGGATCAATTTTAAATTGGACACAGTTGATGGCTTGGAGGGAGCTTCAAAAGACGTGCATAAATATGGTTTGTTCAGGGGGGAGAAATGAAGAGTGGTTCATGAATGCTTTGAAAGGATGGTGTTTCTTTTTTTTAAAAGGGCCCACTCGTTGGCCTGCTGGGGGGGGCGGCTGGCACTGAAAGTTGCTGATTGAGCTGTCGTTGTTGTGTGCATTGTGTGGGCCGTGTAACAGACAAGCAAGCACGCACAGAAAACCTTTTAGTGATCGTTCAGCTGTAAAAGGCCGAGGATAATCACAGCACAAAAACTAACAACTGCTCGTGTCAAAGGTTAGCGCAGACAAAGGACACCCTTGAAAACCCCAAGTGACCCCGGTTGTAGAAACAGGAAATAGTCCATGGCCTCTGCTGTTTGTTTAACATTGGTCTGGTGATCCCTTACCACTGGAACCTTTTAATTACCCTCTCCTTCGAAAAGAAAGAGTTGCCCAATTAAAGGGGCACTGACTTTGTACAAAAATAATATCTCCAAACATGCTTCTATAAAGGCAGGCAATCAGCATGATTCTCCGCCTTTTTTTGTTCCAAACATAAAAGAACTTGTCAAACTCCCTCCTCCCCCCCCCCCCCCAACCATCCCAATTTGCAGCTCCCCTTTAAGTGAAGCATCAGTACTGGGTTAAATATTATACCTACTTTGAGAATTAATTTGCATCTGAGTTTGTCACCTGGAAGGGAATTTCTTGATCATTATTAAAAGCTGGATGTGGAAACCTTCTTAGTGTTCCCAAATCCAATTTGTAAGAGACCAACATTGTTCAATCAGTGGGTGAATGTAAATGCTCAGTCAGGTTTGTTTCTTCTCTTCCATTGACACTAACTTGAATACTGTGTAACGAATAAAAACAAACTGCACACTATTACACAATTCAAGATATCCTTGTTGATCTTTAGCAGACAATGGCACAGAATTCTGCAAGTAGATGCCTGGGATTTACGTTTACTTAATAAACCCATCCACCAGCATACAAAGAAATAGCTTGGAATGCTGCAGGATTCGAAGCCCACTTTCTGGAAGTGTGTGAGTGTGATTTTTAGAATGAGAAGTGACCTGGCTGAAACAGATATGATTCTTAGCGGCCTTGACGGAGGACATGAGGAGAGGTCATTTCTCCCTTGTGGGAGAATATCAGATTATCTCAAAATAAGGGGTCGCCCATTTAAGACAGATGAGGAATTTCTCCTATCTGGGGGTAATGAATCTGTGGAATTCTTTACCGCAAAGGGCCCTTGAGGGTGGGTCATTAAGTATATTCAAGACTGAGGTAGGTGTTGAATCAGGAAGGGAATCCAAGGTTATGGAGAACAGGCAGAAAAGTGGGATTGAAGATCATTAGATCAGCCATGATCTCATTGAATGGTGGAGCATTCTGCTCCTGTGCGTTATGGTCCAGACTAGCACGTCGTTGCAGTCTGTCAGGGCTTTGAACCTGCATTCCCTCTGATTTTCTTACTGTCTGCATAAGCCACTGGGGGTCCGTGACAGTAACTTCCAGAATTGGATGTCAGTGCTACTATTGGTGTTCTTGACACTGATCAACATTGGAGTGGCTGCGCACGTGCCCAGCTGCATCGCTTGGTTGGGGGAGGGGTGGGGTGAGGCAGCATTGCTCCTTTGAAGAGATAGCTCTTCTTAATAACATGGTCACAACATGTGTCAAATTGCTCTTGTTCCTCTTCCAGGTTTAAGCCAATGCAAAAGAAGGCCATCCTGCCCATCAAACTACTATTTGCTCTCTTGTAGAGCAGTCCACTCCGTTCATTCCCCACTCTGTGTGGAGGCGATGACCTAGTGGTATTATCATTAGACCATTCATCCAAGATCCACGTAATGTTCTGAGGGACCGGAGTCTGAATCCTGCCAGCAGATGGTGGAATTTTAATTAAAAATCTGGATTATTTGTCTAATGATGACCATGAAACTGTTGGGGCGGGGGGGAATAACCCACTTGATTCACAAATGCTCTTCAGGGAAGGAAATCTGCTGTCCTTATCTGGTATGGCCTACACATGAATCCAAATGTACAATGATATGGTTGACTCTTAACTGCTCTCTGGGCAATATATGGTAGTCCAGCTAGCACCGTGCAGCCTCCCACCACCATACTGTTGGCCCAGAACCTGTCTCTGAATACTGTCTGCTTGCCCTATGCCATCAGTGAATGGGACTGCCTTTGTTTGCTTACTCTTACAAAGCTGAAACTAAGGGAGTTCTGCCTCTTGGAAACACCACCGTCCACTCTTGTGGTTGGCAGGGTGTTCAACTTCCCATAGCAACCATTTGATAGGGAGTTTGAGAAATTCTCTTGTGGTCCCAGCCTTGCGACCTTAGCCACCACCAGCACATACTGGTCAGACATTCTGGGGGGGCACAGAAAATAGGATGGGTACCCAGCCTCATCATAGAATCCCTACAGTGTGGAAGCAGGCCATTCGGCCCATCAAGTTGTTTTCGATCATCTGAAGAGCCACCCACACCCACCCCATCACCCTGCATTTCCCATGGTTAACCCACCTAGCCTGCACATCATGGGGCAATTTAGCACGTCCAATCCACCTAACCCGCACATCTTTGGACCGTGGGATGAAAGCCAAAACACCCAGAGCAAACCCGTACAGACGGTCACCTGAGGCTGGGATTGAACTCTGGTGCTGTGAGGCAGCAGTGCTAACCACTGAACCAACATGCCACCATAATGTGCTTGTAGTTTTCTAAGTATTAGCTCCAAAGAATCCATTTCTTATTGAGACAATTAGCCAAACCTTACCTGTCCCATAACTCTCAACTTGGCTCACGCCAGAGAGCCATTGGTTATAATGCCCTGCCCATTACTGCCCTCAGGCTGTGAGGTAGGTTTTTCCTCAAGTCTGTGGGTAGGCTGCTGACTTTCCTTGGAGAGGCAGTTTAATTCTGCCCTTCCTCACCACCCCCACCAAAAATATTCTGTCCTTCTGAGTGCCCCTCTAAAGCAGGGGAGAAAATATCCCATACAAACCAGAATGGATGAGATACATGTTCTGAGAGAAACTAATTCTGAGGGAGGATAGAATAAAGGCAGATGAGACCACATTTTGTGGGGGGACGGGGTGGGACGGGGGACGGGGGGGGGAGGAGAAAAGAAAACTCTCTTCCACCGAGCTGCTTTTCTCCTTCAAAAGGGTTGGTGTACTTTATCTGCTTGGAATGTTTTGAATGATGCTATGCTGTGAAGGTCAGGTTATAAAACACCCGAGTGTAAAATCAGGTGCTCCATTTAACAGTGCTTCCTACGCAGCGAGACAAAGCAACATGTGAGGAGAACGTAGACAAAATAGATTGTCTATACAGCCTACTTCCTTGTGTTTTGCTGTTTCACCGTTGTCCTCACTATTTGTTCTCTCCCAACTACCATCAAAACAAGATTCTCTGGCTATTACCATAGCGCTATTTGAGAGCGCTTTCTGTGCACAAATTGGCTGTCAGCTTTGTAACATTGCTACATTGACTATGCTTAAAAAAAAACCCTCTTACACTCTAAAGTGCGTTGTGGGTGTCTTAAGGTGGTGCATCTGCTTAACGTGGGCAATGTGGGCCATGTCTGGCATGCCAGTTTGGTTCCATCTGCCTCGGGTCATTTATTTGGAAGCAGGTTAGGACCTTGGAAGAGCTCCCAGGATCCAACTGCCTGTCTCCATAAAAGAAAATACGAGGTTGGAAGAATAGAAGTGCTGAATATTATTCAAATGGGGAAGACTGCAGAAAGCTACAGAATTGCCCATAGTGTTCAGGGATATGTAGGTTAGGTGCATTAGACATGGGAAATGCAGGGCTACAGGGAAAAGGTAGGGGGAAATGGATCTGGGTGGGATGCTCTTCGGAGATTTGGTGTGGATTTGTTGGGCCAAATGGCCTGTTTCCACACTGTGAAGGGGTTCTCTGAGAGAACACAGTGACTTGGGAGTCCTCATCACGAATTGCAATAAACTAGCATCCAAATTCTGCAGGTAGTAGGAAAGGCAAATGGAATGTTGGTCTTTCTTTCCAAGGGAATGGAGTATAAAAATTGGGAGAATTTGCTAAAATTATACAAAGTACTAGTCAGGCCACAGCTGGAATACTATGAACAGTTTTGGGCCCTTTATCCAAGGAAAGATAGACTGGCATCACAGGCGGTCCAGAGAAGGTTCATTTGGCTGTTACCAAGTATGGAGAGACTGTCTTATGAGGAGAGGTTGAGTAGGTTAGGCCTGTACTCACGAGTTTAGAAAAATGAGAGGTGACCTTATTGAAATCCAAGATTCTTGGGGGAGTTGACAGGTTAGATGTGGAGAGGTTGTTTCCCCTTGTGAGTGTGTCTAGGAACAGAGGGCATCATCTCAGAATAAGGGGTCGCCCATTTAAGATTGAGATGAGGAGGAATTTCTTCTAAGGATTGTGAATCTGTGGAAATGTTTACTGCAGAGGGCTGTTGAGGCTGAGTCATTGATTGTATTCAAGGCTGAGAGATTTTGTTTTACTTAGTAAGGGATTGGAGAGTCATGGAGTAAAGACAGGAAAGTGGAGTAGATCTCATTGAAAGGTGGAGCAGACTCGATAGACTGAATGGTCTACTCCTACGTCTTATGGTCTAACCTATGGAGTCTCCTGTTGCTAGAGAGACTGCAGCACGTTGAGGTCTTTCCTGACTACTTAGCCACTGCTGCAGCTGCAGGCTGCCCAGTGGAGGGATGGGGGTGTTCCACTGTACAGTGACGTTTCAGTAATGAGACAAATTTTTAAATTTAAGACTTTGATACATTACGAAGAGGTTATCTCAAGATGGAGGCCCTGCACCTTCCTCCCCTGCTGAGGGTGTGTCTTGTAATGAAGGTTACCTCTCACCCTGGCCAATGGTGTCTCAAAATGGAGGCCCTCTTGGGCAAGTCTCAAGATGGAGGCACCCATCTCTCTGTCTTACCTGAACTTCATGCTGTTGGTTCTTCAAGCTGGAGAGCCTCCTATTGGCCCCATACTCAAGAGCCTGTCCACTACCTTTAACAGGATGGTGCGCCAGGCCTCTGGCCATTTATTGCTAGGTGACTGATCCTGATAAGTTGGTAGTGCCAACGTGCGTGATCACAGAGGCTTCAGGAAGCTCCCGATTATATTCTGCCATCCACCTGATTGAATTTTGTTTATTCTTTTCCACTGCTATACCTACCTCCCTGTCCATGCTAATCATCCTCCCTATTTAAACAGTGAGACATGTCAACAAGATCGCTTTCTACAATCAAAACAGCAAAAAGTCTCCCAATCACCTTTTGTAATCTCCTGTAATGCCTATTTTTTGGCCATTGCTGATTCTTATGAATATTTTAAGTGAGAGCTAAATGTCGATGCCTTCACGGGGATCGATCGACCTGCTGAACGTTAAATTTACAGCTGGAATGATGCTGGATTAACCTTGAGTTGCTCGGTATCGTGTCATTCCAGTTCGATTGTATTTTGTGCAATGAAACACATCCAGCCGGTCACTTTCTGAACTGTCTCCTCCTTAATGAGGGTCCGGTCAAGTCAAGAATGATTATCTGAGCTCAAATGACCGACTGCCTTGAAAGTTCAAGCCTAATCTGGTTGGAGTTTGAGCAGGGCCTTTCCCACAGTGACTTGTCTCCTGTGGTTTGTGGAACCCTGCTTTTGTGAATGCTTTGACTTCAAAGCTTTTGGCAAGGTTTGGAACAAAGTATTTGAACTCCAAGAATCCCTACAGTGTGGAAACATGCCATTTGGCCCTTTGAGTCCATACTGCCTTTCTGAAGAGCATCCCACCTAGACCCTCCCTATCCCTGTAATCCTGCATTTGCCATGGCTAATCCACCTAACCTACACATCCCTGAACACTATGGACAATTTAGCATGGCCAATCCACCTAACCTGCACATCTTTGGACTGTGGGAGGAAACCCATGCAGACACAGGGAGAATGTGCAGTTGCCTGAGGGTGGAATCAAACTTGGGGTCCTTGATGCTGTGAGGCAGCAGTGCTAACCACTGAGCTACTATGCCACCCTCAAATGACTAATTAATTCTTTCTGCCAAAGTAGTGTTCCCACTTAATTTAACTTCCCTCATTGGCTTATGCCTCAATCTCATTTTCCACTGGTTCAGTTGCCCCTAAGTTCAATTTTTCTCCAGCACACTGCCCTCATCCAATTGATATACAACACCATCCACTCTTCAGTTCCTGATTCCACGTCACCCTCTCAAATATCCTGCAAATAGCTTTGGACACAGCTGCCAAAGGAAAGCCTTGAAATGAGCAAACTGAGCTACTGAATCATAGTTGGTATTCATATAATAATGGCATAGGGCTGTTCTCTCATTCGAGGGAAATGGCCGGGGGGTCACTGCGCCTCAGGCAAGGGGAAAGGTTGAGAAGGAGAATCCTTTATGGTAATCTCAGCCAGTGTGTGAATTAAACCCATGCTGTTGACGTCACTCTGCATCATAAATCAGCAGTCTAGTCAACTTAGCAAACCAACTCCAAAGGTAATAAGGTGGTCAAAAAGAATTAGGGCATTTATCCCTGAATGAATGGAGTATAAAGAAGGAAAAACTTGTTGCAACTGCAGTTTATTGGTGAGACCAAATCTGGAGTTCTGTGTACAGTCTTGCTGTCCTTACTTGAGGAACTGTATTCAAGGTGAAGGTTCACTAGATTGATTCCAGAAATGAGAGGCTTGACTTTTGAAGAGAGATTGAGCATTTTAGACCTTTACTCCCTGGAGTTTAGAAGAATGAGAGGAGATCTAACTGAGGTCTATAAAATGCTAAAGGTGATTGACAGAGGATGTTTCCTTATGTGGGGCAACCTAAAACAAGAGGTAATAGTTTTAGGATAAGGGGAAGCAAATTTAAAACAGATGAGAATTTTCTTCTCTGAAAGGGTCATGAATCTCTGGAATTCACTGCCCCAGAGTGTGATGGATGCCAGGACATTGAATAAATTCAAGCAAGAGACCGATTTTTAATGAGTAACATGTTGGAAGGGTTATGGAAAATGGGCAGGAAAGTGGAGATGAGATCAGCTATGATTTGTATTATATGGGGGAGCAGGAACAAGGGGCTGAATGGCCTACTCCTGCTCCCAGTTCTCAGGTTCTGTTTGAGATGAAGTTCCTCATCTTGGGAGCTTAATGAAAACTGGATCAAACTAGTAAAGAAAGGGAATGGGAATGATAAGGGGAGCAGATTTTATTTAGATGCAGTACATTAGTGTTATTAGACATAAGTGCATACCTCATGTATTAATTACTTCCTCCCTCTCACTGGCTCCCTGCGAGTTTATCAAACTGGTTCGGGTGAAGAAAGTTTCTGATTTTGTATGTACGCCAACGGTTTAAGAAAATGGGGGCCAGAAAGTGAAGCTGATAAAGTGATAGGAAACCTCCAGTGCAACATTGTGCCACCTATCAGACTGACATTTCTATCACAAATAGCAATCAGTGATTACATTAACGAGGCGGGTGTGGGACCATTAATTCTCTTGTCAGTTAAGATTTCTATCTGTCAGCTTTCTGTCCCGAGATCAACAGAAGGCTGGCAGAGTCCCAATTGATGATGATGCACCTCCATTCATTCGGTTCCCAGCAAACATGGTGCCAACACGACTGGTTGGAAGGTAGGGGCCAACCAGTGGCAGAGTCAACAAGACAGTTCATAGAATTATAGAATCCCTGCAGTGTAGAAACGGGTTATTTGGCCCAACAAATCCACATTGACCATCTGAAGAGTATCCCACCCAGACCTATTACCCCTACCCTATTGCTCCACATTTCCCCTGACTAATGCACCTAGCCTAGGCATCCCTGAACACTACGGGCAATTTAGCTTGGCCAATTCACCTGACCTGCACCTCTTTGGACTGTGGGAGGAAACTGGAGCACCCGGAGGAAACCCACACAGACACAGGGAGAATGTGCAAACTCCACACAGACAACCACCCAAGGCTGGAATCGAACTTTGGGTCCCTGGCACTGTGAAGTAGCAATGCTAACCACGGTTAGCCACCCAGTTGTTTGTGGACCAGACGAGAAGAGAACAGCTATATTGGGTTGTTGGTGAGGGGATTGAATGGGACGATAAAGAGAGAATATTATCTTCACAACTGGAGGACACCCCAAAGTGTTTTACAGTCCTGGGCACACTTTTCAAGTGTAGTCGCTATTGTCATGGAGCAACTGCTTTGCACACAGCAAGATCCCACAAACAGCAATGCGTCAATGGCCAGATCACCTGTTTTAGGCAACATTAGTTGAGGGATTAATAATGGCCAGGGTCCTGGGAGAGCTCCATTGCTCCCCACCGTGGGATCCTTTTGGTGACAAAGCAGATGGGATTGGGGGGGGTTCATTGTTTAGCACCTCCTGTGAAGGTTGGGCACTTCTGGTGGCACAGGAGTGTGGTGTGGGTAATTTGCTCCAAACTCTGCAGTGGAGTTGTGAACCGATTAAACCTTCTGATCTGTTGGGAGCAGTGCCAACTGAGCCATTACACAGTGGGCTCTTGCACCTGTTGGCATTCACCACTGTAGCTGGCATAAGTGTTGTTTTGGCAGTGCTGCCATGTGAAATCTCACCCTTCTTTTCATAGACCAGTTGGATACAGTGACCGATCCCTGTGCTGTCAAAGTTGATTTGTGAGTGAGATTTACAGTCTTCCAGGTCCATTTGAAAGGAAAAAGATTGGAGGAATCATCGCATTGTCAAACCTGGGTAACCGTTGACAACATCCTTTAGCTTCGGTGTCGGGTCTAGACTCCGTCAATTTATGTCTCAGAAAAGAACAGTGTAATCTTAAACTGTTCAATTACACTCCTTTTAAAACATCCCAGTGAACAGGAACAGCTTTCTATGCGGAAAGGAAAAGCTGACAGGAAACAAAGCAGGCATAAATGGGTCATTTTCTAGATGGGAAAATGTCATTAGTAATATGCCACAGGGATTGGTGCTGGGCCTCAACTGTTCATTTGTACAAATGCCTTGGGTGAAGGGACCGAAAGGCACGATTGCTAAGGTAGATAGGAACATAAATGTAAGGAGGGATGTAGATACATTAAGTGAGTCAGCAAAAATCTGGTAAATAGGTATGTAGAAAAAAAATAAATTTGTCTATTTTAGCGGAGAGTAAAAATGAAGCATGTTATCTAAATGGGGAGAGGTTGCAGAGTGTTGAGATGCTCGCTGACTGCACATCCTTGATTCTCACCAGCAACTGCTCAGACCATTAGCTCTGAAGTCCCTCTCAAGACTTCTTTTGTGGAGTATCAACAAGCAATGGCAGTCACCTAGCAGTAGTATTGTTGAACTGAATCCAGACACCCAGCTGATGTTCTAGGGGGACAGGTTTGAATCCCACCACAGCAGAGATTTGAATTTGATAAACATCTGGAATTAAGTCTAACAATGACCCTGAATCCGTTGTCAATTGTCAGGAAAAACTAATCTGGTTCACTAATGTCAGTTATACAAGGGTCTGGTGAGACTCCATCTGGAGTACTGTGCACAGTATGGGTCATGTTATTTAAGGAAGGATCTGAATGTGTTCAACTTCACACAAGTAGTTCAAAGAAGGTTAACCAGAATAATACCTGGAATGAGTGGATTCCTTTATGAGGAAAGGCTGGATGTGGAAAAGAAGTTTCCTCTTGTGGGAGAATCTAGAATGTGGGGTCACTGTCTAAAAATAAGGGAGTGCCTAATTTAAAATGGTGTCAGGGAGAATTTGTTTCTCTCAGAAGTTTGGGAGCTCTTTAGAATTCCCTTCTTCAAAAGGCAGTGCAAGCAGAGTCCTTGAATATATTTTTAAAGCAGAGGTATTTGATAAATGTTTGGGGGTGGGGGTGGGGGCGGAAGAGGGTGGTTGAAAGGTTATCAGAGGTGGTTGTGAATATGGAGTTATGATCTAGCTGAATGGCATTCCGCATTCAAAACCGCTCACTGTGTCACGAGGTCATTTTTAATTTAAAAATACCACCTTTGCTTGCTTTGCCATTCTGCAGAATGTGTTGACTTGTTTTAGATTCAGTGGCGCAGCCTTTGGAAGATTCTGTCAATAAATCAGAAAGACCTGAGCAGTTTCGAGCAGAGTGGGAGAACCTTGAACCGGAGGTCAGAGTTCAAAATTAAGGGGGTGCCCATTTAAGTCAGAAATGAGGAAACCTACTTTTTCTCTGAGAGTTGAGTGTCTTTGGAATTCCCTTCTTCAAAAAGCAGTGGATGTAGAATCATTCAATATGTTTAAAGGCAGACGTAGATTCTTGATGACCAAGGGCATGAAAGATTATCGGAGGATATGCAGGGATGTAGAGATGAGATTAAAATCCGATCAGCCAAAATCTTATTGAATGGTGGAACAGGCTCAAAGGGCTGAGTGGCCAACTCTTATTCCTTGTTTGTATGTTCATACGGGTATGTGTCTATGGGGGAGCGGTGATCATAGAATATCAAGTTGAACTTGCTTGGGGTTTCCATTATCACTAAAGACCAAGCTTCTTGATTTAAAGTTCAAAGAGAGGAGCGAGGAATTGAAACCGATAGATTGAAGGGAGATGTTTGTCCAATGGAAGTCAAGGAACATGTTGAAATGAGTGGAATAGGCTGAATGTGCAAGACCGCCCCAAACTCCAACTGAACAAGCATTCAGTGGGACAAATGTGAGAACACAGAAATGTGGTAAGAGGGACAAGAGAGACCACTTTGACCTGTTGGGTTCCAAGATCTCACCCGATCCCCTTGACGCGATCACTGCAGTTACAAAGTTCCACACCTGTAATACTGCCCCTGCTTCAACTCTTCGGCCGCTGAAACCCTCCTCAATGCCTCATTACACCCAGACTTGGCTGTCCTACCACATTCTGGCTGGTCTCCCACATTTTAACCTCCATAACCTTGAGATCGTTCAAAACACTGCCGTCTGCATCTTAACTCCCAGTAAATTTCATTCTCCCAACACAATTGTTATGGCACAGACGTGGTAGTTATTGAGAGTGCAGACTTGATGGGCTGAAGGGCGCTGCATGACTCTAGATAGAGGCCATTCAGTCCATGTCTGCACCTGCTCTTCAAACCAGCATCATTCCCTAATGCCAATCTCCTGCATTTACACTGCACTCCATTTCTATCCAAATAACCATCCAATGGCTCATTTCTGATGAAGGGCTTATGCCCAAAACGTTGATTCTCCTGCTCCTCGGATGCTGCCTGATCTGCTGTACATTCCTGCACAATACTCTCGACTCTGATCTCCAGCATCTGCATCCTCACTTTCCCTTAGTTGATTTTAACTCTAATGCAAAGCCTCTTCCAAGGATGCCTATCTTGAAGAAGTTCTCCTCCCCTCTCGACAAGGATCTCAGTGAGTCTCTTTCTCACTGCATTCCCCTGGTTATATCTGCTTTGAAGCTCTTCAGCCACGTCCTGAAACAGACTCACTACCACAGCCACATCTCCTTCTTCAGTGCCTACCTACAGAATCGACTGATCCTGCATTGACTCCGGATCACATTCATACCAACACAATTTGGATCTGAACAGGACAACTAGTACCCACTACAAATCTGAACCCTTCAGAAACTGTTCTCCTTCTGGATCCTCCGCTCCACACTTGCAGCCATGTGTCGCCACCTAATCTTGTCATTCCTCATGAAGGGCTTATGCCCGAAACGTCAATTCTCCTGCTCCTTGGATGCTGCCTGAACTGCTATGCTTTTCCAGCACCATACTGTCGACTCTGATCTCCAGCATCTGCAGTCCTCCCTTTCTCCTAAGCATCCAATGCCCCTCTTAAATGCTTCAATTGAACCTGCATTTCCAGGCATTGTATTCCAGACCCGAAGTGCTTGCTGGGTGAGAAAGGGTTTTCCTTGCTACATATTTGCTTGTTGTGTAAAACACTTTAAAACACACACTCTGCTTCTTGATCTGTTTCCAAATGGGAACATATTCTCCCCATCCACTCTGTCCAAGCCCCTCATGATTTTGAAAACTTCTGTCAAAATCCCCTCATAGCCTTCTCCTTTCCAAGGAAAACTGTCCCAATGTTTTACTCCAATATTTGTTTTTAAAGATGACTGCTACAGCTAAAAGGTGACTACGGATATAAATTGAGGGAATGTCTGGCAGAGTCCTGTGTAGACTCTTGGAAGTCCCACCTGTGCAGAGTCAAGGAAACTTCAAACAGAAACACTAACAGGGATGAGATAACAAGAGGCCACATCCCTACTCCAGTAGTGAACTATCCACTGCAGACATGTTTGTGTGTTACCTTTCTAGGGATATACTTTAAAAAAAGTCTGGGTGTGTTGCTGCACTGGTATATTAGTGTGTGGACTAGTGTGCTGTGAAGGTCACAGTTTGAGATTAGCCATTAAATATCCTGCACTGCAAGTGGGGAAAAAAAATGGAAAATATTTTCTCACTCTGAAAGCTTCCCAGTCATGCATGATTGAAAGGAACCAGGACACATGAATTTCAGTCAACCTGCAAATAAGCCACCTACTCTTCATGAATTTACTCAAAGACTAATCTGTGTATCTTTTAACTTTTATTTCTTGGGGAGGGTGGGGGTACGCGTGTCATTCCTAATCTCTATTTGTGTTATGCATTACTATTTGGAGTATCCCATTGCGTGGTCACAATTGTAACACTGGATTCCAAACTCTGCAATTCCCTCCCTCCATTGTGTCATCCCTCTCTACCTCACTTTCCTCCTTCAAGAAACTCCTTAAAACCAATGTCTTTGACCAAGCTTTTGGTCACCTGACCTAATATCTCCTTGGTACGGTTTGGTGTCATATTTTTAATGCTTTCTGAGGCTCCTATGAAATGTTTTAGGATTTTTCATGATCTTGAAGGCACCATGCAAATTGAAGCCGCTGTTCCAACGACTGGCTGCCAGGTAGCTCTGCTAGGTGACCAGGATCCAGGAACGAAAAGGAACTTTTAGCATTTTGATTGGGTAATGTTAACAATTGGATCACACAATGCTAAGAAAAGTCCCTTTAAAGCTCAGTGCTAGTTGTGTGAATGGGAGCTCGTACTCTGGTGTGAATTCACAACCTTGTGGGAGGTGTTTAAGATCACCGATCAAAAGCAGAAATACCTAGAAATACACAGATGCGTCATTATTTGAAAAGGAGAAAAGG
Source organism: Chiloscyllium plagiosum (assembly GCF_037043375.1). Lineage (NCBI taxonomy): Eukaryota > Metazoa > Chordata > Chondrichthyes > Orectolobiformes > Hemiscylliidae > Chiloscyllium > Chiloscyllium plagiosum. The sequence goes on along the minus strand of NW_028270191.1, from coordinate 22,870,160 downwards.
TTAACCTGTTCTTTCCAGATATTGATGCATTGCTGTTGTTCTTTTGCAGCACTATTTTATTTTAGCCTTGTATTTTACTGTAAGAAAACTGATGGGGAATAGAAATAGGAAACTGGGAATGTTTGACAGCTAAATGTTGGGAATAGTCGAGAGTCAGATCTCCGTTTCCTTGGAGAGGGTGGGAGTGAGGTCCCTGTGGCTTTGTTGCCACAGACACAAACACAGACTCTTATCATCTTATCTTACCTCCCTGTGCCCAGCTCATCTCCCTTAGAAACAGTTCTATATTTGTCTCTCTCTTAATTCACCCAGCAGCATAGTTGTTCACTTTGCGAGTTTGGGTTGTGTGTATGTGGCTGCTTTTGCACCTTCACACACATCATTTACTGCATCCGCTGCACCTGATGTGGCCTCCTCGATATTGGGGAGACAGGCCGCCTACTTGCGGAACGTTTCAGAGAACACCTCTGGGACACGCGGACCAACCAACCCAACCACCCCGTGGCTCAACACTTCAACTCCCCCTCCCACTCCACCAAGGACATGCAGGTCCTTGGACTTCTCCATCGCCAGACCATAGCAACACGACGGCTGGAGGAAGAGCGCCTCATCTTCCGCCGAGGAACCCTCCAACCACAAGGGATGACCTCAGATTTCTCCAGTTTCCTCATTTTCCCCCCCCCCCCCCCCAACCTTGTCTCAGTCCCAACCCTCGAACTCAGCACCACCTTCCTAACCTGCAATCTTCTTCCTGACCTCTCTGCCCCCACCCCCACTCCGGCCTATCACCCTCACCTTAACCTCCTTACACCTATCGCATTTCCAACGCCCCTCCCCCAAGTCCCTCCTCCCTACCTTTTATCTTAGCCTGCATGGCACACTCTCCTCATTCTTGAAGAAGGGCTCATGCCCGAAACGTCGATTCTCCTCCTTGGATGCTGCCTGACCTGCTGCGCTTTTCCAGCAACACATTTTCAGCTCTGCTTTTCTACACTCAACCCCCACCCTCAACCCCTCGCTGCTCCCTTCCCAACCCTCAGTCACAGACTCCTAACAAAATGTTCCCTGTCGGCATCCAAATAAAAGGACTGACGTGAAGGCCTGTAAAATGTCAGCTATAAACTTGGACATACGTCTGTTGATTTCACTGAAGTCAACTGATGTCTCTCCAAGTGCATAGTTGACACTTTACAGACCCCCACCTCCCCCAGTTACAGGCAATCTATCGCGCAAGGAGAACGTGGTGCCTTTTTCACGCATTTAACCTGCTGTTGAAAGGGATAAAGGATGCGGTTTGCAAGCGCAGATAGCTTTGTACGTTTGCTTCCCAAATCCACCCACTGGCTTACATCACCGCACATTTGGAAGTATTTAGCCAAAGCTGAGTTGCCAATGTTTTGACAGAAACTGAAACCGTCACGTTGCATTGAGAGGGGAGTCAAAAGTGTGGTCAGTCCTATCAGCAACAGAGAGACTTTGTGCCACTGTTGAGGTGAGGAAGTGAAACGAGTACCTGGGGTAGGGCTAAATGTTTCCACCATCACCCCTCCCTGGGCAGAGGTCATATTGGGGGGTCATCATGGCAGTGTGCCCCTGCCCAGTCAACTGGTAAGCAAACGTGGCTCAAGTGACTCTTGAGTGTCGGTCTTTCCTTTGTCCCGTGGCCAACTCATTTTTGAATAACTGCTATAAAAATGTAGAAAGCTTTTTTTTTATAATTTCATACCTCAAGTCATTTTATGGTTTCCTCACAGCGTGTCTAGGTTATTTAATCCAACATCTCGTGAGACATGGTTGATGACTTCAGCCATTTTTTTTGCAGCGCCATGCAAACATGTCTCCAAGCGATGGGTTTCATTCCAATTTCTCTCGAACCATCTCCCCAGGGTTTGGAGAATGACCGGTGAAATAACTCCACAGAGGCTCGTATCCTATCACCAAGTCCCCCTTTATTTACACATGGAGAGTCCTTGACACTGATCAAGCTCCCTCAGAGCCAGCTCTCAGAGTGAACAGAACCTCTGACCCTTCTGTTTATACCTGTCAGCCAGGGCTCCCTGATTTGACAAGATTAACAGCCCAATCAGGGAACTCGGATTCTTTGAGGTCCACCTGACTGACCTCATTCCAATTATGACATCCGTAGCCTGCTGTGGTAAAGCCATTGCCATGGTAAAGAGCACTTTGTTTCAGATTTAACAGAAACTTGTCATTTGTGTTGACACTGTTGCTACGTGTAACCTCCAGATGTCCCTTTTAAATCATAGTCTACGGGAATCATGGCAGCCAGTCTCTGTGCAGCAAGGCCCCAGTGAGCTAGCGACTAGATCGTCTGTTATTTCGAGGTTGATATGAAGGATAAATATTGGTGAAAGCAAAAGGGCTTTTGTTTTATCATCTTATTTGAATGTAGCACCTCTGACAAGGCAGCACTCTCTCAAGACAGCGTTGAAGTAGACTTCCATGTCATCTCTCCAGCTGGTTCACTAAACCAACCTTTTTGGGGAACCAGGAGGTCCAAATGAGATACTCCTCCTCGATGTACAGTCTCAGCTTGCCACCTCTCGGGCCCCCATTTGCCTTGTTTCCCTCACTGACCTCTCCCCATCCCTGGGTGCACACCACAAATGTACTCAATGGCCAAACTGACGTTGCACTTGGCCAAATTTCTCAAGACCCCAACCGATGTGCAGGGCTAGGCATCACCGATTGTCAGCTTTATAGAAATGAAGCCTGAGGCCTAACTTCTGGTGAGCCTTCTCTGACCGCTTCAGACGGTCCACATATTCCTAACCCCACCAGATATTCCTAGTAGTAGTAAGATTCAAATTGCCTGCAGACTATGAAGTCAGCTGGGTCTTATGGCCTTAAAGGGACAGTTTACATGTGAGCAATGGCACTCCTGTGTCTGTCCATGTCAAAACAGCATATTGTCAGATTTCCTGAGCACACATCCACAGGAGATCTACTCATTTACAAGGCAAAACAAAACTTCAGACTCTATGTGGGACAGATCTAAGAGCAACTGGTCTTTTGAAAGTTTTATCCTTTTTCACATTCCAGTTTTAATCTTGTTTGGCCCATGGGAGGGGGATGTCATCTGTGGAATGTGACTGGTGAGGGCTGAGTAACTGAGATGGTAATTTTAGAAGGAAATATTGGCACCTCCGAGAAGCATATCTGTTGCTCGAGGGGAATTTTTAACGTGCGATTCACTTTTTTTCAGTAGACTAACTTGAGGCGAGTATGAAGGCCCATACTATTCTGTCATTTCCCACGTTCTTTTGAGGAACAAATAGTATTACATTGAATATTTCTCAAATTCTAATTAGGCCACAACTGGAGTGAAGGATTTTCTCTCCGAGGGGAGAGGGGGGGCGGGTGTAGAAGCTGGGATTGTTGGAGTGAAGGAGATTGATCAAGGTGTACAAGATTATGAGAAGGTTAAACAAAGCTGTTCTCTTTGGCTGACAAGACAACGACTAGGGGGTCAAGGATTTCTGATTTTGGGTTGAAACTTTATTGCTGGAACAGCACAGCAGGTCAGGCAGCATCCAGGGAACAGGAGATTCGACGTTTCGGGCACAGGCCCTTCTTCAGGAATCCTGAAGAAGGGCCTGTGCCCGAAACGTCGAATCATTCCTGAAGAAGGGCCTGTGCCCGAAACGTCGAATCTCCTGTTCCCTGGATGCTGCCTGACCTGCTGTGCTGTTCCAGCAATAAAGTTTCAACTTTGATCTCCAGCATCTGCAGACCTCACTTTCTCCTTTCTGATTTTGGGTGCAAGGTGAGCTGAGGGCTGGAATGTGAAGGAGAACTATTTTACTGAGTATATCCTGGAACCTGCTGTCTGGAAAATCAATGGAGAATGATTTCCAAAACAAATTTGGCAGGCATCTGAGGGGAAGAAATGAACTACAATACAGGAATAGAGCCAGGAATGCGACTGACTGGGTGACTCTAGTGAGGTGCTGACTGAACTCCTTCTGTACTGTGCAGACCTATGATGAGAGTAAAGGTACCTTTCTTGGAGGAGAGAGTTCTTTATCAGCCTGTTGGGGCAAGCCTCTGTTGCTCATTCCTCTCCATGTGCTTGCTTGGGATTCTTTCTCTCATTCCTTACCCTACCCTCGCACCAGTTGGGGAACTTTGTAATTCTGGACATTTCGAGGAAACCTCTTCACATTTAAAGGTGGAGGTGGGGAGTGTGTCAGATGAGCCAAGCTATTCTGGAATATTTCCTGATATAAATCCAGAACTTCCCTCAAAAAGTTGTCAAGGCCTGGGGTTAGCTGTAAATCTGAAGACCAAGATTGGTGAGATTTTTGATCGTCGAGGATATTTCAGAGGGATGAGAGAATTGAGATGCGGATTTGAAGTGGAAAACTGGAAGAAACTCGATGGGCCTGGACGGCCTTCCCATGTTCACTAGTCTTTCAAATTCAAACCGCCTTTCCACAGAAACACAGCCCAGTTCGCAATCGTTTGAAAATCTTTGATGAAATCACCTCCAAGTCAATGCTTTTGTCGAGGAAGATGTCTCAATTTCCCTGGTCTGTTGTAGGCAGCACTAAAGGTGACATGAGGAAAAACTTGCTGTTTCACATAGAGAGGCTGGGGTCGGGATTGTGCTGCTGAAAGAGTGTGCGAGAAGCAGTTTAAATTCTTAGAAGAGAACTGGTAACTTCTCTGAATTGAAAAGGTTTGCAGAACTATGGGGAATAGGTGGAGGCATACAGAGTGGTGTGTTGCTCTTGTAGAGAAAGCCAGGACAGACACAAGGGTTATCGTGAGCAGGACGGATCAAATGGGGCCAATTGCCAACCAATCGGTCTACCCTGAATCATCAGTGTGGTGATAGAGGTGTCATCAATAGCGCTAACAAGCACGGTTCTAGTCGCCCTGCTATAGAAAGGATATTGTTAAATTGGAAAGGATGCAAAAATGATTTACCAGGATATTGCCAAGACTGGAGGGTTTGAGCGATAAGGATAGGCTAGGACTTTATTCACGGAAGTGTCGGAGGTTGAGGGATGACCTATAGAAGTTTATAAAATGATGAGGTGCATAGATAAGGTAAATGACAAGTGTCTTTTTCTGAGGGTGGGGCATTCAAAACTGGGGAGTGTACTTTTAAGGTGAGAGGAGAAAGATTTAAAAGGGACCTGATGGGCAACTTTTTCACAGAGGGTGGTTTGTATGTGGAATGAACTGAAAATATGTTGCTGGAAAAGCGCAGCAGGTCAGGCAGCATCCAAGGAGCAGGAGAATCGACGTTTCGGGCGTGAGCCCTTCTTCAGGAATGAGGAAAGTGTACCAAGCAGGCTAAGATAAAAGGTAGGGAGGAGGGACTTGGGGGAGGGGCGTTGGCAATGCGATAGGTGGAAGGAGGTTAAGGTGAGGGTGATAAGGCGAGGGTGATAGGCCGGAGTGGGGGTGGGGGCGGAGAGGTTAGGAAGGTGGTGCTGAGTTCGAGGGTTGGGACTGAGACAAGGTGCGGGGAGGGGAAATGAGGAAACTGGAGAAATCGGAGTTTATCCCTTGTGGTTGGAGAGTTCCTAGGCGGAAGATGAGGCGCTCTTCCTCTAGCCGTCGTGTTGCTATGGTCTGGCGATGGAGGAGTCCGAGGACCTGCACACAGACCGCCTACTTGTGGAACGTTTCAGAGAACACCTCTGGGACACCCGGACCAACCAACCCAACCACCCCGTGGCTCAACACTTCAACTCCCCCTCCCACTCCACCAAGGACATGCAGGTCCTTGGACTCCTCCATCGCCAGACCATAGCAACACGACGGCTAGAGGAAGAGTGCCTCATCTTCTGCCTCGGAACCCTAGGTTGAGTCCGTGATTAATAAAGCGAATGCAATGTTGTCAATTATCTCAAGAGGGTTGAAATATAAAAGCACTGTTGTGCTACTGAGACTTTATAAAGCTCTGGTTAGGCCCCATTTGGAGTACTGTGTCCAGTTTTGGGCCCCACACCTCAGGAAGGACAAACTGGCACTGGAGCGTGTCCAGCGGAGATTCACACGGATGATCCCTGGAATGGTAGGTATAACATATGAGGAACAGCTGAGGATCCTGGGATTGTATTCATTGGAGTTTAGAAGATTAAGGGGAGATCTAATAGAAACTTACAAGATAATACATGGCTTGGAGAGGGTGGACGCTAGGAAATTGTTTCCGTTAGGCGAGGAGACTAGGACCCATGGACACAGCCTTAGAATTAGAGGGGGTAAATTCAGAACAGAAATGCGGAGACATTTCTTCAGCCAGAGAGTGGTGGGCCTGTGGAATTCATTGCCACAGAGTGCAGTGGAGGCTGGGACGCTAAATGTCTTCAAGGCAGAAATTGATAAATTCTTGATGTCACAAGGAATTAAGGGCTACGGGGAGAATGCGGGTAAGTGGAGTTGAAATGCCCATCAGCCATGATTGAATGGCGGAGTGGACTCGATGGGCCGAATGGTCTTACTTCCGCTCCTATGTCTTATGGTCTTATAGCCCTTGAGTCTGTTTAGCCACACATTCAACTCATGTCTGATGTGGATTGAACATCACCAGCTCTGTCCAGGGTCATTTCAACTCGGCCCTCTTAATAATTTTCTAGCAACGAAAGTTAAGCAAATGGACAGAGAATCTCGCAGGTTCAATTTCTTGCCTGTTATTCTATCGCACTCCTGACTTGTACCTTGTAGATGGTGAACAGGCTTTGGGGAGTCAGGAAGAGAGTTATTTGCTGCAGATCTCTAGCCTCTAACCTGTTCTTGTAGTAACTGTGTTTGCATGATGAGTCCAAAGAACAAACAAAATTTACAGCCCAGGAACAGGCCCTTTGGCCCTCCAAGCCTGAGCGATCCAAATGTACTGTCTAAACCTGTCGGTCAATTCCTAAGCACCTGTATCCCTCTGCTCTCCACCTACTCATGCATCTGTCCAGACGCATCTTAAATGAATCTACCGTGCCTGCCTTTACCACCTCTGCTGGCAATGCGTTCCAAACGCCCACCACCCTCTGTGTGAAGTACTTGCCGCCTGTATCCCCCTTAAAATTTCCACCTCTCACCTTGAAAGCGTGACCTCTCGTAATTGAATCCTTCACCCTGGGCAAAAGCTTGTCTCTATCCACCTTGTCTATACTCTTCATGATTTTGTAAACCTCAATCAGGTTCCCCCCTCAATCTCCATTTTTCTAATGAAAATAAACCTAACCTACTCAATCTCTCTTCAAAGCTAGCACCTTCCATACCAGGCAACATCCTTGTAAACCTTCTCTGCACCCTCTCCAAAGTGTCCACATCCTTTTGGTAATGTGGTGTCCAGAACTGTACACAGTATTTTTAAAGCGGCCGAGCCAATGTCTTGTACAATTTTAACATGACTTGCCAGCTCTTATACTCCATACCCCATCCAATGAAGGCAAGCATACTATATGCCTTCTTGACCACTCTATCCATCTGTGCAGCAAACTTCAGGGTACAATGGACCTGCACTCCCAGATCTTTCTGCCCATCAACTTTTCCCAAGGCTCTTCCGTTCATTGTATAATTTGCTCTAGAATTAGTCTTGCCTAAATTCATCACCTCACATTTGTTGAGTTTCTCGTCAGTGGTATCTCCCAGGATATTGATGGAGTTCCAACAGATTGATAGTACAGCAGTTGGCCCAAATACAGGAACTAGGAGCAAGTCAGTTTCTAGTTAATGGTAACCTCCAGGCTACATTTTCCCTCACTTTTTCTTGTGCTGACATCCATTTGCAGAAGTGAATGGGTCAGCATGGCAATCAGCATGTGTGGGATCACTGAGTGGCTGTGTGGTAGCAGATTAGAAGGAATGTTCCCTTTGGACGTTGACAGTGATGGTAACACCGTTGAACATCAAGGGGCAATAGTTTGATTGTCTTGTTGGAGAGGTGTTGGCCTGCTGGTGTTATCACAGAATCCATACAGTGTGGAAGCAGGCCATTCAGCCCATCGAGTGCATACTGATTGTCCAAAGAGTGTCCCACCCAGACTCTCCCTCTTACATTTTCCCTAAAACCCTGCATTTTCCATTGCTAATCCACCTGGCCTGCACATCTTTGGACTGTGGGAGGAAACTGGAGAAATCAGAGGAAACTCATTCTGACACGGGGAGAATGTGCAAACTCCACACAGACAGTCGCCTGAGGCTGAAATCAAACTCGGGTCCTTGGTTCTATGAGGCAGCAGTGCTAACCACTAAGCCACTCTGTCACCCCAAATTATTGCTAGACTATTAATCCAGAGACCCAGATAATGTTTTGGGGACCTGGACTCTAATCTCGCCATGGCAGATGGTAAAGTTTAAATTCAATAAAAAATCTGGAATTTGGGACGGCACGGTGGCTCAGTGGTTACCACTGCTGCCTCACAGCACCAGGGACCCGGGTTCGATTCCAGCCTCGGGCAGCTGTCTGTGTGGAGTTTGCACGTTCACCCCATGTCTGCGTGGGTTTCCTCCAGTACTCTGGTTTCTTCCCACAATCCAAAAGATGTGCACATCAGGTTAATTGGCCGTGTTAAATTGTCCGTAGTGTTAGGTGCATTAGGCAGGGGTAAATATAGGTTTGGGGTGGGTTAGTCTTCAGAGGGTCGGTGTGGACTTGTTGGGCTGAGGGGCCTGTTTCCATACTGTAGGGAATCTAATCTAAAAAGAGTCTAATGATGACTATGAATCATTGCCGATTGTCAGGAAAGACCCATCTGATTCACTATAATGTCCTTTAGGGAAGGACATGTTTGTGCTTACCTGGTCTGGCCTACGTGTGACTCCAGACCCATAGCAATGTGGCTGACTCTCCACTGCCCTCTGGGCAATTAGGGATGGACAATAAATGCTGGCCCAGCCTGAGGTATCCACAGCCCATAAGTGACTATGAAAAAATATGGTCATTGCCTGGCATTTGTGTTTGCCCTGTAATGCCTTTTAACAGCATTATAGGGACATTTATCTCAGAGTCCTAACACAACTGAATATAAATTATAATGATAATCAATTAAAGAGAACTGGTGGCATTGTGGTAATCTCAGTGCATTAATAATCCAGAACCCCAAACTAACTTTCTGGGGTGAAAATGTGTTGCTGGAAAAGCGCAGCAGGTCAGGCAGCATCCAAGGAACAGGAGAATCGACGTTTTGGGCATAAGCCCTTCTTCAGGAACTTTCTGGGATTCCTCCTTTCTGGGGACCTGGGTTCGAATCCCACCATGGCAGATGGTGGGATCTGAATTCAATAAAATTCTGGAATAAGAAGCTAGTCTAAAAGTGACATTTTCAATTGTTGTAAAACCCTATCTGATTCATTACTGTCTTTTGCGGAAGAAAATCTTACCTGGCCTGGTCTATGTGTGACTCCAAATCCACAGAATGGGATTGACTTTGAACTGCCCTCCAGGCAACTGGGATGAGTAATGAATGTAGGGTGCAGACACCAATGGGCCATTCTGTGAAAGAATTAAACAAAAGACTTTGTGACGACAGTTATGCAGAGTTTGCTTTTCAAATCACCTCATCGCGTCAAGAAAGTTGCTGGCTCAAAGCAGGACTGAGGGAGTGCTGTGTTGCCAGGAGCATGGCCTTTCAGATTACCTTTTCAAGGCGTGGGAACGCTCCCCCAGTACCCCTGTGTTCCCCTCCCCCAACATGAGGTCTGTGAACTCTTCCCCTCTACCTTTCCCCCCCAATCTCCTGGTGTAAGGCCTGTGAACATTCCCCCTATTCAATTCCACATTACCATCACAAGAGATGGGATGGTGAAAACGGTAATCGTTGTATATTGACTGATCTATCTTCTTCTGCACTTAAAATAGCCTGACCGATTAAGGTCACGTCAGGCGGGCTGCTATGGTGTGGAATAGTAATGGGTCCGCATTCAGGTAAGCAAGTTCTCAGATAAAAGCAAAATAAACACACAGTGCAGCCTGCTTATTATCAAACCGGTTTGTGCTTGAATCCTGAAGATTGTAATAAAACACTATCCAGCATTCAGTGTCTGTCACCACACCCCTGATACATGCGATAACATTAGCTCTGTCCACCTACCTGTTGGAGCTGATGTAGCCACGAAAACCTGGCTCTCCTCCTCCTATCTTACCCCAAGTCAGGTGGATTTGCAAAGCAGGCCCAGTTTCTTCTTCAGATCTGCCACAGACTGCCTCCTTTGCCTGCCCACTGCCTATAAATGCCAGCAGCTGAGAGTCTATAGGGCCTAGCTCCCGAACCTGTATCCATCCTGGAGGTAGGTACTAATGTATGCCTGACCTAGCAGAGCTCACTGCTCCGATCCAATGCTTTTTGAAAGACCTCACTTTGGGTTTAAACCTTCTGAATATAATGTGAGAAATGTGAGTTTGTGCACTTTGGCAGGAATAATAGAGATGCTGAATATTATTTAAATGGAGAAAGAGTTCTGAGAAATTTGGGAATCACAAAAGTTAGCATGCAAATTCAGTGGGTAATAAGGAAGGCAAATGGAATGTTGGCCTTTTAAACAAAGGGAATGGAGTTTAAATGTAGTAGGGTTTGCTAAAACTATACAACGCACTAGGAAGATCTCAGCTGGAATACTGTGAACAGTTTTGGGTTACTTACCTGAGGAATGATATCGTGGCATTGAACGCCATCCAGAGAAGGTTCACTTGGCTGACCCTGGATATGGAGGGACTGTCTTATGAGAGATTGAGTAGGTTGAGCCTGTACTCATTGGAATTTGGAAGAATGAGAGGAGACTAGGTTGAAACATACAAGACTTTTAGAGAACTTAATGAGGTAGATGTGGAAAGGTTGTTTTCCCTTGTAGGAAAGTCTAGAATATGAGGGCATCAGCTCAGAATAAGGATTGTCCATTTAAGACAGTGAGGAGGAATTTCTTCTCTCTAAGGGTAATGAATCTGTGGAATTTTTTTTACCAGAGGGCTGTTGAGGCTGGGCCGTGAAGTATATTCAAGATTGAGATAGGGAATATCAGGAAGGGAATCGAAGGCTATCGGGGAAAAAGCAGTAGAGTGGAGTTGAGGATGATCAGACCAGCCATGATCTCATTTAGACAATCGACAATAGACAATAGGTGCAGGAGTAGGCCATTCTGCCCTTCGAGCCTGCACCACCATTCAATATGATCATGGCTGATCATCCTTAATCAGTATCCTCTTCCTGCCTTATCTCCATAACCCTTGATTCCACTATCCTTGAGAGCTCTATCCAACTCCTTCTTAAATGAATCCAGAGACTGGGCCTCCACTGCCCTCTAGGGCAGAGCATTCCACACAGCCACCACTCTCTGGGTGAAGAAGTTTCTCCTCATCTCTGTCCTAAATGGTCTACCCCGTATTTTTAAGCTGTGTCCTCTGGTTCGGCACTCACCCATCAGCGGAAACATGTTTCCTGCTGCCAGAGTGTCCAATCCTTTCATAATCTTATATGTCTCAATCAGATCCCCTCTCAGTCTTCTAAACTCAAGGGTATACAAGCCCAGTCGCTCCAGTCTTTCAGCGTAAGGTAGTCCTGCCATTCCAGGAATTGACCTTGTGAACTTACGCTGCACTCCCTCAATAGCCAGAATGTCTTTCCTCAAATTTGGAGACCAGAACTGCACACAATACTCGAGGTGTGGTCTCACCAGGGCCCTGTACAGCTGCAGAAGAACCTCTTTGCTTCTATACTCAATCCCTCTTGATATGAAGGCCAGCATACTATTAGCCTTCTTCACTACCTGCTGTACCTGTATACTTACCTTCATTGACTGGTGTACAAGAACACCCAGATCTCTCTGAACTGCCCCTTTACCTAAATTGATTCCATTTAGGTAGTAATCTGCCTTCCTGTTCTTGCCACCAAAGTGGATAACCATACATTTATCCACATTAAACTGCATCTGCCATGCATCTGACCACTCACCTAACCTGTCCAGGTCACCCTGTAATCTCCTAACATCCTCCTCACATTTCACCCTGCCACCCAGCTTAGTATTATCAGCAAATTTGTTAATGTTATTGATAATACCATCTTCTATATCATTAACATATATTGTAAAAAGCTGCGGTCCCACTACTGATCCCTGCGGTACCCCACTGGTCACTGCCTGCCATTCCGAAATGGAGCTGTTTTATCACTACTTTGTTTCCTATCAGTCAACCAACTTTCAATCCAAGTTAGTACTTTGCCCCCAATACTATGCACCCTAATTTTGCTCACTAACCTCCTATGTGAGACTTTATCAAAAGCTTTCTGAAAGTCCAGGTACACTACATCTACTGTATCTCCCTCATCCATCTTCAGAGTTACATCCTCAAAAAATTCCAGAAGATTAGTCAAGCATGATTTCCCCTTCATAAATCCATCTCACTCTGACCTATCCTGTTACTACTATCCAGATGTGTCATAATTTCATCCTTTATAATAGACTCCAGCATCTTTCCCACCACTGAAGTCAGACTAACTGGTCTATAATTTCCTGCTTTCTCTCTCCCACCTTTCTTAAAAAGTGGTACAACATTAACCACCCTCCAATCCGCAGGAACTGCTCCCGAATCTATCGAACTCTGGAAAATAATCACCAACGCATCCACGATTTCTGAGCCACCTCCTTCAGTACTCTGGGATGTAGACCATCAGGCCCTGGGGATTTATCAACCTTCAGACCTAACAGTCTCCCTAATAGTAGAGAAGATTCAATGGGCTGAATAGCCTACTTCTACTCTTAAATATTATGGTATGTGGTCAGCAGATGCCTTTTAATGTTTCTTTCCATCTCATCTAGCAAAGCAGAAGCAGTACCTTTTTTTTTCATTTTAGTGGGGGTCAATGCCCACATACTGGCTGGGACCGCACCACAAAAGCTTAATACCTCTGACCCAGAAAATTGAGTTGGGTTTGTGGTAGACTAGGGGGGAAATCCCATTGGGGTGAATATAGGGAAATTCAGGCCTAAATATCATCTGAGAACTAATTAAAGCAAGCACACGAGGGCCTAGTTTGCATGTGGCCAACATTGACTGTCAGTTCCTCAAACACTGGAAGAGAAGGAAATGGAGATCTATATAACAGCTTAACATGTCTTTGAAGCATCTGAAAGTGCAGCCATAATTTGTGGGGGTACACTTACTGCTGAAGTGCAAGGTTCAAAGTTCAAGTCCTGCTTTGGGCCTTGCCAGAAGGCCTGATTTCAAGTCCCACCTGCTCCAGAGATGTGGTATAACATCTCTGTACCAGTTTAAAAAAAAAACTGCTCCATTTGAGGGAGTGCTGCATAGTCTTCCCAATGTGATGTTAAGCTATGGTCCCATCTGCTTCCTCAGCTGGCTACAAAGCTCCAATGGGACTATTATCAAACAGTACCTGCACGGTGGAAAATATTTATCATTTATTCAGCATCACGAAAACAGATTGTAGCTTGTGGGAGCTTGCTGTGAATAAATTGTTTGTTGCCTTTCATGCATTTAAACAATGAATACACTTCAAAAGGGATCAATTGACTTTTTTACTGTGGGATATGAGTGTTGCTGGCAAGGCTGGCTTTTTTTGCCCATCCCTAAATGCCCATGAACTGACTGGCTTGCTCGGCTGTCTCAGAGGGCCACTAAGAGTGTGCCACATTGCTGTGGGTATGGAGTCAAAAGTAGGCCAAACCAGGTTAGGATGGCACTTTCCTTCCCTAAAGAATATTAGTAAAATAGATGGGTTTTTACAGCAATCAATGATTCATTTTTCAGTCACCATCACTGAATCTAGCTTTCAACTCCAGATTTATTAATTGAATTTAAATTCCACTAGTAGCCATGTTGGAATTTGATCACCAATCCAGTGACATCATCAATAAGCTCCCCCTCATCTTGAAAAGTGCTTTGGAGTATTTGGTGGTCAAGAAAGATGCTTTATAAATGAAAGTCTTTCTCTTCCTGAAGGCAGTCAGAATGCACCCAGTTTTCTTTCTTGCCCTCAACAAAGAGGGGGGGTCAAAGCTTTGAGTTAGAACATAGAACATTACAGCGCAGTACAGGCCCATCGGCCCTCGATGCTGCGCCGACCTGTCATATCAATCTGAAGCCCTTCTAACCTACACTATTCCAAGTGCGTCCATATGCTTGTCCAATAACGACTTAAATGTACTTAAAGTTGGTGAATCTACCAACGTTGCAGGCAAAGCATTCCATACCGTTACTACTCTGAGTGAAGAAACTACCTCTGACATCTGTCCTATATCTATCGCCCCTCAATTTAAAGCTATGTCTCCTCGTGCTCGCCGTCACCATTCTTGAAAAAAGGCTCTCCCTGTCCACCCTATCTAGCCCTCTGATTATCTTATATGTCTCTATTAAGTCACCTCTCAAACTTCTTCTCTCTAACAAAAACAGCCTAAAGTCCCTCAGCCTTTCCTCGTAAGACCTTCCCTCCATACCAGGCAACATCCTAGTAAATCTCCTCTGCACCCTTTCCAAAGCTTCCACATCCTTCTTATAATGCGATGACCAGAACTGTACACAATACTCCAAGTGCAGCCGCACCAGAGTTTTGTACAGCTGCAGTATAACCTCATGGTTCTGGAACTCGATCTCTCTATTAATAAAAGCTAAAACACTGTATGCCTTCTTAACAACCCTGTCAACCTGGGTGGCAACTTTCAAGGATCTGTGTACCTGGACACCGAGATCTCTCTGCTCATCTACACTACCAAGAATTTTACCATTAGCCCAGTACTTTGCATTCCAGTTACTCTGACCAAAGTGAATCACCTCATACTTGTCCGCATTAAACTCCATTTGCCACCTCTCAGCCCAGCTCTGCAGCTTATCTATGTCTCTCTGTAACCTACAACATCCTTCGTCACTATCCGCAACTCCACCGACCTTAGTGTCGTCTGCAAATTTACTAACCCACCCTTCTATGCCCTCATCCAGGTCGTTTATAAAAATGACGAACAGCAGTGGACCCAACACTGACCCTTGCGGTACACCACTGGTAACTGGACTCCAGGATGAACATTTCCCATCAACCACCACCCTCTGTCTTCTTTCAGCAAGCTAATTACTGATCCAAACTGCTATATCTCCCACAATCCCACTCCTCCGCATTTTGTGCAATAGCCTACTATGTGGAACCTTATCGAACGCCTTGCTGAAATCCATATACACCACATCAGCCGGCTTACTCTCATCTACCTGTTTGGTCACCTTCTCAAAGAACTCAATAAGGTTTGTGAGGCACGACCTACCCTTCACAAAACCATGCTGACTATCCCTAATCAAATTATTCTTTTCTAGATGATTATAAATCCTATCTCTTATAACCTTTTCCAGCACTTTACCAACAACTGAAGTAAGGCTCACTGGTCTATAATTACCAGGGTTGTCTCTACTCCCCTTCTTGACCAGGGGAACCACATTTGTTATCGTCCAGTCTTCTGGCGCTATTCCTGTAGACAATGATGATTTAAAGGTCAATGCCAAAGGCTCTGCAATCTCCTCCCTGGCTTCCCAGAGCATCCTAGGATAAATCCCATCCGGCCCAGGGGACTTATCTATTTTCACACTCTGCAGGATTTCTAATACCTCTTCCTTGTGAACCTCAATCACACCTAGTCTAGTAGTCTGTATCTCAGTATTCTCCGCAACAACATTGTCATTTTCTAGAGTGAATACTGTCGAAAAATATTGATTTAGTGCTTCCCCTATCTCCTCTGATTCCACACACAACTTCCCACTACTATCCTTGATTGGCCCTAATCTTACTCTTGTCATTCTTTTATTCCTTAAATACCCATAGAAAGCCTTAGGGTTTACCCTGATCCTATCCACCAACAACTTCTCATGTCTCCTCCTGGCTCTTCTGAGCTCTCTCTTTAGGTCTTTCCTGGCTACCTTGTAACCCTCAAGCGCCCTAACTGAGCCTTCACATCTCATCCTAACATAAGCTGCCTTCTTCCTCTTGACCAGAGATTCCACTTCCTTCGTAAGCCACGGCTTCCACGCTCTACAGCTTCCTCCCTGCCTGACAGGTACATACTTATCTAGGACACACAGGAGCTTTTCCTTGAATAAGCTCCACATTTCTAAAGTGCCTATTCCCTGCAGTTTCCTTCCCCATGCTATGCTTCCTAAATCTTGCCTAATCACATTGTAATTGCCTTTTCCCCCAGCTGTAACTCTTGCCCAGTGGTATACACCTATCCCTTTCTATCACTAAAGTAAACATAACAGAATTGTGATCGCTATCACCAAAGTGCTCACCTACTTCCAAGTCTAACACCTGGCCGGGCTCATTACCCAGTACCAAATCTAATGTGGCTTCGCCCCTTGTTGGCCTGTCTACATACTGTGTCAGGAAGCCCTCCTGCACACACTGGACAAAAACTGACCCATTTATAGTACTCGTACTGTAGTGTTCCCAGTCAATATTTGGAAAGTTGAAGTCCCCCATGACAACTACCCTGTCTCTCTCACTCCTATCGAGAATCATCTTTGCTATCCTTTCCTCTACATCTCTGGAACTATTCGGAGGCCTATAGAAAACTCCCAAGAGGATGACCTCTCCTTTTCCTGTTTCTAACTTCAGCCCACACTACCTCAGTTGATGAGTCCCCAAACACCCTTTCTGCAACTGTAATGCTGTCCTTGACCAACAGTGCCATACCTCCCCTTCTTTTACCATCTTCTCTGTTCTTACTGAAACATCTAAATCCTGGAACCTGCAAAACCATTCCTGTCCTTTATCTAACCATGTCTCCAAAATGGCCACAACATCGAAGTCCCCGGTACCAATCCATGCTGCAAGTTCACCCACCGTATTCCGGATACTCCTGGTGTTGAAGTAGACACACTTTAAACCAACTCTTTGCTTGCCGGTGCCATCTTGCGTCCCTGAAACTTGATTTTGGACCTCCTTACTCTCAACCTTTTCTATACTCGAACTACAATTTTGGTTCCCAACCCACCGCTGGATTAGTTTAAACCCACCCCAATAGCCTTCGCGAATTTCCCCCCCAGGATATTGGTACCTCTCTGGTTCAGATGAAGACCATCCTGCTTGTAGAGGTCCCACCTACCCCAGAAAGAGCCCCAATTATCCACGAATCCAAAACCCTTCCTCCGTGCCTGCAACCTGTCACTGACCTGCTCCTGACTGAAGCTGTAGAGTCCCTCTCTCAACCTGTCTGTCTGTCAACCCCTCTGTCCTCTGTTTAAGAGGATCCTTCACACCTAATCTTTAAGTGAGTGTTTAGTCACCTGTTTTAATGTCTTCCTGTGGGGCTCAGTGTCAGATATTGTTTAAATATCATTTAGAATTTACAGTACAGAAGGAGGCCATTTGACCCATGGCTACCCAGCTAGTCCCATTCTCCAGCCCTATCACCATAAAGTCATCACTTGGAGAGCTCTCTTTGGAACCTCCTATAGAATCTGCCTCCACCACTCTCCCAGGCAGTGCATTCCAAATCTTAACAATGACATAGCTTTGTCAAATAGAATTAAGGAGAATCCAAAGGGTTTTTTTCAAATACGTTAAGGACAAAAGGGTAACTAGGGAGAAAATAGGAACCCTCAAAGATCAGCAAGGTGGCCTTTGTGTGGAGCCACAGAAAATGGGAGAGATACTAAATGAGTATTTTGCAGCAGTATTTACTGTGGAAAAGGATATAGAAGATATAGACTGTAGGGAAATAGATGGTAACACCTTGCAAAATGTCCAGATTACAGAGGAGGAAGTGCTGGATGTCTTGAAATGCATAAAGGTGGATAAATCCCCAGGATCTGATCAGGTGTACCCTAGAACTCCTGTGGGAAGCTAGAGAAGTGATTGCTGAGCTTCTTGATGAGATATTTGTATCATCGATAGTCACAGGTGAGGTGCCGGAAGACTGGAGGTTGGTTAACGTGGTTCCACTGTTTAAGAAGGGTGGTAAGGACAAGTCAGGGAACTATAGACCAGTGAGCCTGACGTCGGTGGTGGGCAAGTTGTTGGAGGGAATCCTGAGGGACAGTATGTATGTGTATTTGGAAAGGCGAGGACTGATTAGGGATAGTCAACATGGCTTTGTGCGTGGGAAATCATGTCTCACAAACTTGAGTTTTTCTGAAGAAGTAACAAAGAGGATTGATGAGGGCAGAGCGGTCGATGTGATCTATATGGACTTCAGTAAGGCGTCTCCCCATGGGAGACTGATTAGCAAGGTTAGATCTCTCAGAATACAGGGAGAACTAGCCATTTGGATACAGAACTGGCTCAAAGGTAGAAGACAGAGGGTGGTGGTAGAGGGTTGTTTTTCAGACTGGAGGCCTGTGACCAGTGGAGTCCCACAAGGATCGGTGTGGGGTCCTCTACTTTTCATCATTTATATAAATGATTTGGATGCGAGCATAAGAGGTACAGTTAGTAAGTTTGCAGATGACACCAAAATTGGAGGTGTAGTGGATAGCGAAGAGGGTTACCTCAGATTACAACAGGATCTGGACCAGATGGGCCAATGGGCTGAGAAGTGGTAGATGGAGTTTAATTCAGATAAATGCGAGGTGCTGTATTTTGAGAAAGCAAATCTTAGCAGGATTTATACACTTAATGGTAAGGTCCCAGGGAGTGTTGCTGAACAAAGAGACCTTGGAGTGCATGTTCATAGCTCCTTGAAAGTGGAGTCGCAGGTAGATAGGATAGTGAAGAAGGCGTTTGGTATGCTTTCCTTTATTGGTCAGAGTATTGAGTACAGGAGTTGGGAGGTCATGTTGCGGCTGTACAGGACATTGGTTAGGCCACTGTTGGAATATTGCGTGCAATTCTGGTCTCCTTCCTATTGGAAAGATGTTGTGAAACTTGAAAGGGTTCAGAAAAGATTTACAAGGATGTTGCTAGGGTTGGAGGATTTGAGCTACAGGGAGAGGCAGAGCAGGCTGAGGCTGTTTTCCCTGGAGCGTCGGAGGCTGAGGGGTGACCTTATAGAGGTTTACAAAATTGAGGGGCATGGATAGGGTAAATAGGCAAAGTCTTTTTCCTGGGGTCAGGGAGTCCAGAACTAGAGGGCATAGGTTTAGGGTGAGAGGGGAAAGATATAAAAGAGACCTAAGGGGCAACTTTTTCACACACAAGGTGGTACATGCATGGAATGAGCTGTCAGAGGAAGCGGTGGAGGCGGGTACAATTGCAACATTTAAAAGGCATTTGGAGGGGTACATGAATAGGAAGGGTTTGGAGGGTGATGGGCCAGGTGCTGGCAGGTGGGACTAGATTGGGTTGGGATATCTGGTCAGCATTGACTGGTTGGACTGAAAGGTCTGTTTTCATGCTGTACATCTCTATGACTCTATAACTGTCTGAGCAAAGACGTTTTTCCTCATCTCACTCCTAGCTCTTGTAATGCTTTTGTGAAGCATCTTGAGGTAGATTTACAACATTAAAGGGTCTTGATGAATACAAGTTGCTATCTTGATGATGCTGCCCTGATAGCATTATCCCATGAGCCTTTGCCTTCTAGCAAACGAAAATGATTATTGTTACTCATGTTTCTTTCTTTGATTGTGTGATGGTCTTTCTGGGTGAGGTTGTATTTTAGGTACACTATAAGCACACATTACTATCAGTCATGTTCTATCTGTTCCACTAAGTGGTGGAATGAGACCTATCTTGGTCTATTATTGTCCCTGGTGTGGAGAGAAGTGCGTCTGCATGCAATCTTAAACTCTGCTCACCATGCACTGCCTCAAATTGTTCGTGGCCCTGAATATGGCGGTTGGACCCTGTTTGGATCAGGTAGGCCTGAGGCCTGATCAAAATTATGCCAGAGGATAAGGTCAGCAGCAGCCCTCGATAACATGAAGAATGTGGTTGAATGTCAAGTTACCCATGTTGGTCACAAAAACAGGATCTGAATGGGGATAGTTGGGGAAATGCAATGAGACCTGGGTTTCCTCGTACACCAGTCACTGAAAGTAAGCATTACAGATGTAACAGGCAGTGAAGAAGGCAAATAGTATGTTGGTCTTCATAGCGAGAGGATTTGAGTACAGGAGCAGGGATGTCTTGCTGCAATTGTACAGGGCCTTGGTAAGCCCACACCTGAAGTATTGTGTGCAGTTTTGGTCTCCTTATCTGAGGAAGGATGTTCTGGTAATGGAGGGAGTGCAGCAAAGGTTTACCAGACTGATTCCTGGAATGAGAGAAAGCGATGACTGCAGATGCTGGAGATCAGAGTTGAAAAGTGTGGCATTGGAAAAGCACAGCAGGTCAGACAGCATCCAAGGAGCAGGAGAGTCGGTGTTTCAGGCATAAGCCATTCATCAGGACATTCCTGATGAAGGGTTTATGCCTGAAACACCACCTCTCCTGCACTTCGGATGCTACCTGACCTGCTGTGCTTTTCCAGCGCCACAATTGTCAACACTGATACCTGGGATGGCAGGGCTAACCCATGAAGAGAGACTGGATCAGTTCAGACTGTCCTCGCTGGAGTTTCAAAGAATGAGGGGGCATCTCAAAGAAACTGATAAAGTTCTAACAGGATTAGACAGGGTAAACAAAGAAAGGATGCTCCCAATGTCTGGGGAGTCCACAACCAGGATTCACAGTTTAGGGTAGGCCATTTGGGACTGAGATGAGAAGAAATGTCTTCACCCAGAGAGTGGGGAGCCTGTGGAATTCTGTGTCACAGAATGTGGTTGAGGCTAAAACATTGAATGATTTCAAGAAGGAGTTAGATATAGTTCTTGGGAATAAAGGGATCAAAGGGAATGAGGAGAAAGCTGGAAAAGGGGACTAAATTGAATGATCCGATTGAATAGCGGAGCAGGTTTGAAGGGCCGAATAGTCTATTCCTGCTCCTATTTTCTATGTTTTTAAGTCCGAGGAGGAACATTGGGATGGACCATAATGGCAGGGGCAATTGCAAGAAGCTGATGTGCCAGAGAAGATCAATGTAATAAATGATTTTGTTGCACTGAGTGCTGGACAATAAGGATCCAACTGGTTAAAACCAAATCGAGGCCTGATGTCAGGGAGCTCATCAGATGGAAGGATTCTGGAATTGTACAAGGACCAGAGTCTGGAATCATTTAAGAAACCATTGCAATCTTGTGGTCAGGGGACTTTCGGGGATTTCCTGCAGCAAAGTGCTCCCCCCATGGTTGTTTTTTTGTTTGATATTTACTATGTGATCCTATGGTGCACTTGGTCTTGCACTCACTTCTGAGCCAGTAGAGATGTAGGTACAAGTCCCACTTAAGGGACTGCAGACCAAATTTTTGGTAGAGTCGAAAGGGAATTGAGGGATTGCTGCCCTGTCAGAAGTGCTGTCTTTTAGCTTTTATAGACAAAGCATTAGTGTGTATGTCTCTTACTGAACTATGCAGATCACCATGGGCCTTTTGCCAGCTTTGCCACTATATCGAAGGTTTTCATCTATTCTCCCTCTGAGCTAGTTCCTGCCAGGGCCCTTCTGTATAGAGAAGAAGCTATGAATTTAACTATATATCTTCCTATCCCTAGCCACACTGGTATGTGGCACAGCAAATAATCCTGAGATTACAACTCTCGAGGTCCTGCATTTCGGTTTCCTAACTAACTCCTAGAACTCCTTTTGCAGGATCGTATCTCTCCTTCTACCTATGTCATTGGTACCAATATGGACCTTAACCTCTGGCTGCTCAGTGCTTGCTTGGAGATATCTTGACCCTGGCACCAGTAGTCCCACAGCCACAGAAAAGCCAAGCTGTGCCCTGACTATAGAGTCCCCTATCACTACTCCTCACCCACTTTGTAGGAATAACAGCAAAATGGGCTGCTATTTAAATGTTGAAAAATTGTAGCATGCTGTGTAGCGGGACCTGGGTGTGCTTGAGCATGAATCACCAAAGAGTTGATTTACAGGTGCAGAAGTAATTAAGAAGGCAAATGGAATATTGTCCTTCATTGCTCGAGGGATGAAGTTTAAAAACAGGCAGGTTCTGCTGCAGCTGTATGGGATCAGACCTACAGTACCATGTATAGTTTTGGTCTCCTTACTTGACAAAGGATGGACTGGCACTGGAGGGGGTGCAGAGGAGGTTGATTCCGGAGTTGAGAGGGTTGGCTTATGAGGAGGGGAATGGCCTCAGTTGCTGTGATATTCTTCTTATGCATTGCCTGCTCACACTTACTTGTCTTCCTAGTGGTCATCCCTCTCTGTGTAGCCCTTACAGGTGGTGTGAGCAGCTTAATAAATGTGCTATTGACGACATTCTCAGCCTCATGAATGCCCCATAGTGAGTCCATCCGCAGCACATTGCCAGTGTTGCCAGCCAGATTTCCGAATTGCACTTTAAGCAAAAAAACAAGGAACATCCCAAAAGCATAAAATATTAGATCCAGAAACATCAGCATTGATTTCACTAATCTCTGCACAAACAAGATCGAGAAAATGTCAGAATCAGAGGAACAGTTGTCACGGCCCAACAAAGCAAGTTCTTAACAATCGGTAACCTAATTATCCTCCATCTGTCCCTGAAAGTGGTCAGACATTCTCGTGCAGTTTGTTCTGTCTTAACTCTTTATAATTCACTGTGCATTATCTGTTATACACTGTATTACTATTAATGTGCAGACAAGCTATTTTAAATGCCTGACTACCCATTTACATGGATCATGTATTTAAAAAGAATTATTTTGCTATTGTTCAAGCCGAACAGTGCACTGGCAAATATTCAGTCTGTGAATAGACCAAATGCGGTCTCCAGCAAAATCTATTCTGAAACCACAAGGACCTTGAGCTAATTAAAGAACATAGCCATGGCTCATACTTCACCCATCTCTCTGTCCAATTTCCGAATTGCACTCAGAGTCGTGTGCAGCCTGGTATTAATGTACTTATGAAATGGTGGTTCTGTCAGCTCCTAGTCCTGTTGTGTAGTATCTTTACTGTCTAGGCCTACCTTTGGGATGTGATTTCTTGCCGACTTTCTCTGTCTTCAAGAATTCAGTGTTGTGTCTAAGCCCTACTGTGTGCGAGATCTTGGAGAAGATTTGTAGTTCAGGTTGTGAATCAGGTTGTCGGTTTGCTCACTGAGCTTGTGGGTTTGACGTTAAACAAACCCACCAGCTCAGCGAGCAAACTGACAGCCTGACCTACTGTGCATGCAAACGTGCCCTCATTTCCTGTGTTTGGTACAGCATCTCTACACTCTATCCTAATCCATGGGAATTTCACCAAAATCCGAAGAGTTACCATTGACCAGAAACTGAACTAGACTAGCTATATGAATACCATGGCTGCAAGAGCAGGTCAGAGGCGAGGAATAATGCAGCAAGTAACTCACCTCTTGACTCTCCAAAGCGTGTCCACCATCTACAAGGCACAAGTCAGGAGTGTGATGTAATACACCCCACTTGCCTGGATGGGTGCAGCTCGAACAACACTCAAGAAGTCTGACATCATCCAGGACAAAGCAGCCCACTTGACTGGCACCACATCCACAAACATCCACACTCTCCACCACCAACACTCAGTAACAGCAGTGTGAACTATCTACAAGATGCACTGTAGAAATTAGCCAAAGAACCTCAGGCAGCACCTTCCATGACTTCTACCTTCCAGAAGGACAAGAGCAGCAGATGCATGAGAACACCATCCACTGCACGTTCCTCTCCAAGCCACTCAACAACCTGAAAATTTATCGCTGTTCCTTCAGTGTCGTTGGGTCAAAATCCTAGAACTCCCTCCCAAATGGCATTGTGGGTCAACCCACAGCACATGGACTGCAGTGGTTCTAGAAGGCTGCTCACCACCACATGTCAGGACAATTAGGGCAGGGCAATAAATACTGGCCCAGCCAGCAATGCCCACATTCCATGAATGAATTTTAAAAAAAACTTATCTTCAGTGGCTGGCATTTCGGCGTACAACACATTCTTTGTCCCAGCTTTGGAAAATTTCCTTTTGTTCATGGTGCTTTGCCAGGCACCTTTTGAGAGTTTATTGAGCTGTAAAACAACAGGATTCAATTCTGATTTTCGTTTGTCTCTGGTTTGTTGATAACTGCCCAGTCCTGAATCCTCAACTTGTTTTAGTCTGCTAGCATGCATTGTTCACACCATGTTTCCCCAGTTCAGTGAGCCCTGGTACCCATAGAGAACAGGCTCTTTTGCCAATTGGTGTGATAGAACATTACAGCGGAGTACAGTCCCTTGATGTTGCGCTAACCTGTGGAACCATCTGCAGCCTATCTAACCTACACTCTTCCATTTTCATCAATATGTCTATCCAATGACCATTTAAATGCCCTTAAAATTGGTGAGTCAAGATTAGAGTGGTGCTGGAAAAGCATAGCAGGTCAGACAGCATCCGAGGAGCAAGAAAAGCAATGTTTTGGGCAAAAGACCCTCGTCAGGAATCATCAGGATTCCTGCTGAAGGGCTTTCGCCCGAAACGTCGATTTTCCTGCTCCTCAGATGCTGCCTGACTTGTTGTGCTTTTCCAGCACCACTCTAATCTTGACTCCAATCTCCAGCATCTGCAGTACCCACTTCTGCCTTTAAGTTGGTGAGTCTACTACTGCCGCAGGCAAGCCTTTCCACTCCCATACTACTTTGAGTAAAGAAACTACCTCGGATATCTGTCCTATATCTTTCATCCCTCAATTTAAAGCTATGTTCCCTCGTGCTAGCCATCACCCTCAAGGAAAAAGGCTCTCATTATCCACCCTGTGTAACCCTCTGATTATTTTATATGTCTCAGTTAAGTCACCTCTCAACCTTCTCTCTAACGAAAACAGCCTCAAGTTCCTCAGCCTTTTCTCGTAAGACCTTCCCTCCATACCAGGCAACGTCCTCGTAAATCTCTGAACCCTTTCCACAAAGCTTCCACACCTTCCCATAATATGATAACTTTAAAATAATTCGACTTTGTAAACTGAGAAGATGTTTACACCTGTGAGGCAGTCTAAAACTGGGTGTATGAAGATGGCCACTCATTAATCTATAAGACCATAAGATACAGGAGCAGAAGTAGGCTATTCAGCCCATTAAGTCTGCTGAGCCATTCATTGAGATGCTGGTTGATCTGATCATCCTCAACTTCACTTTCCTGCCTTTGCAGACAGGAATTCAGGAGCAACTTCCTCACCCAGAAAGTGGGAGAATGTGGAACTTCCCACCAGGAATAGTTGAGGTGAAGAAAGGAAATACCATTTCAGTAGAAACTGGATAAGTACATGAGGGTAAAAGAAATAGACTGATTCTTTTAATCATTGCATGGGATGTGGGTGTCACTGGCTAAGCCAGCATTTGTTGCCCATCCCAAATTGCCAGGCCATTTAAGAGTCAAGACACATTGCTGGAGTCACATGTAGGCTTGACCAGGTCACAATGTCAAATTTACTTTCCCTACTTCTCCTAGTTCTTATGAATGGCCATCTGTGCTATAAAGGAGTGTGCGAGACTGAATAAAAAGCTGGACTCTTGTTGACCATTATCTGTCAGATAACCTGGGGAGATCATGCAGACCCTTCCCATTGGCAACATAAAGCCCATTAATAGAATTACAATCCTTCATGTAATAGATCTCTCCCTGGAAAAGGGAATAACCGTGGAGCTATGGGGAAAAGGGCAGGGGAAGGGAGACTAATTGGATGCAGCATGATTGGCTGCAAGATTCTCCGTACCTCTAAGTTCAGACCTCTAGACAAGGCCTGTTCAAGGTTGAGGGATGACTGGGTGATGAACTGAAGCCAGTTTGAGTGGCTGTTCCTTAAAGTAAATGAGAGTTGGCAAGTCTTCAGACAGAATCCATCGCAATTCTCTTGGCACATTTGAATGTCAGGGAGGCCCAGGAGCCAAACTTGGCAGTCTGGAATGTGAACTAAATGCTCCGACTGCTAGACTACATTACAGCAGTCTGAAAATATGTTAGAATACATACACGGTGTGTACATGCTAGTTAATCTCACTAGCTTTTTGCTGCAAAAGACTAGATGGCATCAGCGCTACCTTAACTGTGCCATGTGAGGGCACAACCACTTGACTCCTAATTGTTTTCAACATGACTTGCAGAATTAGGTTCTGGTTTTCAGTAAAGATTTGGTCAGCGTTTATTACCCATCCCTAATTGCTCAGAGGGCAGTTAGGAGTCAACCACCCACATTGAAGTCATGTATTGTCCAGACCAGTTAGAGATGGCAGTTTCCTTCCCTAAAGGGTATTAGTGAGCCAGTTTTTTTCGACAATTGACACTGGATTTGTGGTCATCACTAGATTCTTAATTCCAAATTTTTATTGAATTCAAATTTCAGCATCTGCCATGGTGGGATTTGAACCCTCTCCCCAGGATATTACCTGGGTCTCTGATTAATAGCAAGAATGCCACTACACCATCACCTCTCCATTCATTTTCCTCCCCTTTTTTTTTGATGCTGACTGTCATCTTATACATTGTTAAAAGTGCCCCTTTGTTATGTGGAAGCATCAACATTGGTTTGACTGAGGAGAGGGGAGGCTTTAGAATGCAGACAATTTCAGTCCTCACCAGCATGTATATGCAAGACCATAAGACATTGGAGCAGAAATTAAGCCATTCGACCCATTAAGTCTGCTCTGCCATTCAATCATGCTTGATAGGCTTTCAACCCCATTTTCCTGCTTTTTCCCTGTAACCTTTGATCCCCTTGGCAATCAAGAACTTCTCTATCTCTGTTTTAAATGTACTCAATGGCCTGGCCTCCACAGCCTTCTGTGGCAACGAATTCCACAGATTTACCATTCTCTGGCAAAAGAAATTTATCTTATCTCCGTTCTAAAGGGACTTCCCTTTACTCTAAGGCTGTGCCCTTGGGTCCTCATCTCTCCTGCCAATGGAAACATCTTCCCAATGTCCACTCTGTCCAGGCCGTTCAGTATTCTAAAAGTTTCAATCAGATCCCCCCTCGTCCTTCTAAACTCCATCGAGTATAGTTCCAGAGTCTTCAAACATTCCTCATATGTTAATCCTTTCATTCCTGGGATCATTCCCATGAACCTCCTCTGGACCCGCTCCAGGGCCTATATGTTTTTCCTGAGGTATGGGGACCAAAACTGCTCTCAATTCTCTAAATGTGGTCTGACCAGAGCCTTATAAAGCCTTAGAAGTACACCCCTGCTTTTATATTCTCATCCTCTTGAGATGAATGACATTGTATTTGCCTTTCTAACTACTGACTCAACCTGCAAGTTTACCTTGAGAGAATCCTGGACTAGGGCACCCAAGTCTCTTTGCACTTCAGACTTCTGAATTCTCTCCCCATTCAGAAAATAGCCCAGGCCTTTATTCTTCCTACCAAAGTGTATGCCCTCACACTTTCCCACGTAGTATTTCATCTGCCACTTCTTTGCCCACTCTCCTAACCTGTCTAAATCTTTCTGCAGCCTCCCTGTCTCCTCAGTACTACCTGTCCCTCCACCTATCTTTGTATCGTCTGCAAACTTAGCCAGAACACCCTTAGTTCCTGCATCCAGATCATTAATGTATAAAGTGAAAAGTTGTGGTCCCAACACTGACCTTTGTGGAACACCACTAGTCACTAGCTTCCAGCCTGAGAAGGACCCTTTTATCCCCCCTCTCTGCCTTCTGCCAGACAGCCAATCTTCTATCCATGCCAGTACCTGGCCTCTAACACCATGGACCCTTATCTTACTCAGTAGCCTCCTGTGCGGCACCTTATCAAAGTCCAGATAGACAACATCCATTGGCTCTCCTTGGTCTAACCTGCTTGTTACCTTCACAAAGAATTCGAGCAGATTTGTCAGGCATGATATCCCTTTGATGAAACCATACTGACTTTGCCCTGTTTTATCATACACTTCCAAGTATTCAAAAATCTCACCCTTCATAATGGACTCCAAAAGCTTACCAATGACTTTAGGTCAGGTTAATCAGCCTATAATTTCCTGTCTTTTGCCTTGCTCCCTCCTTAAATGTATACACACTCAGTTGGCTAGATGGCTGGTTTGCAATGCAGGGTGGTACAGTGTGTATTCAATTCCTGCCCTGACTAAGGTTTTTTTTGACCATGAAGGACTGTCCTTCACAATCTCTCCCCTTGTTTGAGGCATGGTGACCATCCCATTAAACCATCACAAGTTGTTTCTCTCTCTAGTAAAAGAGCAGCCCTATGGTCCTATTCATAGAATCCCTGCAATATGGAAGCATGCCATTCAGCCCATCAAGTCCACACTGGCCCTCCAAAGAGCATCCCACCCACACCTGTCCCCCTATTCAATCCCTGGGATTTAGCATTTCCCATGGCTAATCCATCTATCCTGCACATCTCTGGACTGTGGGAGGAAACTGGAGCACCCGGAGGAAACCCACGCAGACGTGGGCAGAATATGCAAACTCCACACAGACAGTCATCTGAGGCTGGAATCAAATTTGCGTCACTGGCGTTGTGAGGTAGCAGTGCTAAGCACTGAGCCACTGTGCTGTTACCTTTATGTACAGGCATGCAGGTGCACCAATACTCAGACCCATACATTCACACAAGTATACACACCTACCCTAACCATAAGATGTAGGAGCAGAGGAAGACCATTTTGTGAAATTCTCCTGACTGTCTCTAATGTCAGCATATCTTTGGTTAGGTAAGAGGACCAAAACTGTTCACAGTATTCCAGCTGTGGTCTGACTAGTGGTTTGTATAGTTTTAACAAAATCTTTCTACTTT
Source organism: Chiloscyllium plagiosum (assembly GCF_037043375.1). Lineage (NCBI taxonomy): Eukaryota > Metazoa > Chordata > Chondrichthyes > Orectolobiformes > Hemiscylliidae > Chiloscyllium > Chiloscyllium plagiosum. The sequence continues at coordinate 22,841,491 of NW_028270191.1, read as the reverse complement.
TATGCTCCATTCCCTTTGAAATAAAGGAGAAAGTGAGGACTACACTCCTGATAGAATATAGAATACAGTGCAGAACAGGTCTTTCAGCCCTCGATGTTGCGCCGACCTGTGAACTATTCTCTGCTTGTCCCCCTACACTATCCCACCATCATCCATGTGCTTATCTAAGGATTGTTTAAATCTCCCTAATGTGGTTGAGTTGACTACGTTAGCAGGTAGGGCATTCCACGCCCTTACCACACTCTGCATAAAGAACCTGCCTCTGACATCTGTCTTAAATCTATCACCCCTCAATTTGTAGTTATGCCCCCTCATACAAGCTGATGTCTTCATCCTAGGAAAAAGACTTTCACTGTCTACCCTATCTAATCCTCTGATCATCTTGTCTGTCTCTATCATATCCCTTCTTAGCCTTCTTATTTTATTCCTGAAACATCAACTCTCCTCCTTCTTGGATGCTTCCTCACCTGTGATTTTCCAGTGCCACCGTTTTCGCCTTTGAAATAAAGGTCAACATTCTATTTACCTTCCCTATTGCCAACTGAACTTGGATGCTGGCTTTTTGTGATTCATGATGAGGCCTCCCAAGTATTTCTGTTCTGTCGCTTTCTGTAGTCTGGAAGCAGAAAAGGGGTAGAGGGAGCAATGGTGCAGTTGGGGGAGGCTGCGAAAAAGAGGAAACACAATAGTAAGGTTGATTTGCACTGGGGTTGAGGTGGGTTGGGTTGGGGGGGGGGGGTGGGGGAGAGGTTTGGAGAGCAAAAACAGAATAAAGAGAACAGCAGCCATCATAAGGACGATTTGATGGGTGACTAGTGATTTGCTGGGTGACTAATGGACTGGGACAAGTAAACTCGCCCATGCAGATTGCCAACAGGGCTACAACTGACCTCTTCCCATGCTGGAACCATGTCACTTGGGGAAAATACAATGAGTTCCTTTGGCCAATTCAAAACCCCTGAACTTTCCATCCCATGATGGCACACAAAGCCAAAGGATAAGGGTTGACTATTTTGGACTGCGATGAGAAGGGTTTTCTTCACTCGTTTGGGGGTAGAATGTAGGGAAGAGCTTTAGAATACTCTAATCAGAGGGCTGTTGGTGTTCAGTCATTGAGTACATTCAAGATGGAGTTGAGTGAAAGATGTCAAGGAATAGTTCAGGAAAATGGTGTTGAAAGAAAAGATTGGCCATGATGTTGAATGGCAGAGCAGGTTAGATGGGCCAATTGGTCTTTTCCTGCTCCTATTTCCAGCATTTCTCTAGGTGTGCATTTGAACAGCTATAGGGAATAGGATTTCCCTTTACTCCCCCAATCAGGGCTACTCTCAGTGTTATGGAACCTTTATGCCAAATGCTAACACTGTTGTCACTTGGGTTGAACAAATGTAGGCTTCAGCTGCAGCCTCCTGAACTTGGAAAGATTGCAGACTGATCATTTCAGGTTCTGAATCCCTGGTGCTTGAGCTGGAATGTTGGGTCTTTTATCAGGAGTACTGCTATATAGCCTCTTTGTATTGGGTGCAAATAGGCTGTTCTGCCTGTGTGGCAGATTGAATGCAGTGAACAGAAAGAACAAGCAATGTGAACATCCATTAAATTTTCCTGTGACATTTTACCCTTCGCAAAGACACTGCTGAATCTGCTCTTTTAACTCTGCTCACATCTGTGTACTGCCACACATAAGCAAATGATGGTTTCCAAATGTTTACAGCAAACATATCAGTCAAGTTATTTTGCTGCATAGTCTGATGCTCAGCATTTATTCCTCATCAGTTCTCCCTCCTCCTGAAGGCTGGAGTATGTCCCCACAGTCCCAGACAACCTATCCCACCCCTGCTATCTGACTGAGCCTATTTGCCTGTCTGCACCCTTCTGAGCAGGAGCTTCCCACTTCTGGCTTGGAGGCATTTTGGCTGATGTTACTAACCTGATATTTTTGGGAGGGGGGGGTGGTGGTTGGTGTTAAGGGAAGGGCTAAAATAAATTTTGAGATGTTCAGTAGGCCCTGTCACTATAATCTGAAGCTTGCGATTTTGAGTTGCACGCGAGACTTGAGTGTAAAGTCTGGCTGGCAAAGTGCAGTGTTTCATTTTCCAATCCTCCCAGAAGGAAGGATTACACTTGTGAAGTTTGTATCTGTCCCATGCAATTTGCTAATAAAGGCAGTCAAGTAATCTCCAGACACAGCCTGGGCCCAGAGTGCTGCTGTGCAGACAATCAGTGGCCACGTGATGACATCCAAGTGCTCGACTCATTTTCATCTTGTGTTCTTAAAGGGATATTAGCCACAAAGTGATAATGCAATAGTTACTGGGGTTAGTCTTTAAGCTTTCTTCATTCATCTGTCTCTCTCTGAGGGCCTCAAAAACAAAACAACATAGTTACATAATGCCTTTAGTGTTGTAAAATGTCTTTATGGCAAAATGTCCTGATAATCGCTGACCAAAGTATGACACTGAGCCTCGTAAGGAGATATTAGGGTTAGACGACCAAAAGCTCTGACAAAGTGATTGGTTCTGGGAAGTGTCTTAAATGAAGAAATGAAATAGGTGGAAAGGATTGGCAAGGAAATCCAAGAGCTTGAGGCTGAGGCATAGTTATCTCTTTTATTCACTCGTGGGATGTGGGGATTGGTGACTGGGCCAGTGTTTATAGCCCGTCTCCGCTAATAAAAATCCTGTTAAGATCGGGGATTCTCAAGAGGCCAGAAGTAAAGGAGTGCAGATATGTTGGAGGGCTGTGAGGTTTGAGGAGGTTATAGAGGTTAGGGAAGGGCAAGGCCATGAATGGATTTGAAAACCAGTATAAGAATTTAATAATGGAAGCATCAATAAACAGAAGCAAACGTAGGTTAGCAAGCATGGAAGGTGTTGTTTCATTGGGGAGGTGATGGTGTAGTCGTATTAGCAGTAGACTTCTGATGCAGAGACTCAGGTAATGTCCTGGGGACTCTGGTTCAAATCCCGCCATGGCAGAATGCAATAAAAATCTGGAATTAACAGTCGAATGAAACCAATCCAGTTTACAAGTATCCTTTAGAGAAGAAAATCTACTGTCCTGACCTATGTGTGACTTCAGATCCACAGTCAATGCAGTTTATTCTTAACTGCCCTTTGGGCAGTTAGCGATGAACCTGGCCTAGCCAGTGACTAAATGAATGAATATTTAAAAAGAGACAACTTGATGGGCAGTGCATGGGAAAATCAGCTATAAGTGCATCTTGGAAAAAAAACGGAAAGAGTTTAATCTTTTCTCAACTTCTTGTTAAGGGTTCTCAATTTCTCTGTGTGCCTCTGCAGGAAAGAAAATGGTGACTTGCATTGTTTTCCACCAGGGAATTTCCAACAATGATCGGTGAAAAATGGAGGTTTTGCAAACATGCATGTGTGCATTTATGTGTGTGTGTGTGTAACTTTTCACCAAGCCAAAACTTTTCATGTATCGTGAATCAATGAACAAACTGTTCCTTGCTCCGAGTCACTCAGCAGTTCTTCAGTTCAAAGAGGATTCCTTTGTAGATGGGCTCCTAGACACTTAAATCATTATATTTGAATCTTGAAAGCCAATCTTCACCCCAGTGCAGACTTTCTGCCCCCTGGCTATATGTCTTAGGTGCTGATCCAACACTTGAACACAAGTCGCAGAGCTCCTTTATGTTTTTCCTGAACAGGCCTTAGAGGTGCCAATTCTGGAAGTGGGTGTGTTCCCAGAGGGTTGAGCTCCCACCTCACCCTGCCAACTCTAGATATTTTTGCAACTAATAAATCTAACTGTTCAGTAAAGCTGGGGTTGGAGGCTGGGCACCCTTTTTGTTTAATGCCCCCCACCGTGAACTTTCTCCTCGATGTACTGGCTGCAGAGACCTGATGATGATTCATTTTCAAAAGGATTTAGATTTTTATTGTCATGTGTACTCGAGTACAGTGAAAAGTGTACAAAGTCGCCATTCTCCGGTGCCATCTTGAAGTACAAAAGACAAGATTAAAAACAGAAGCAGAAATAAAAGAAACAGCCAAAAGAAAGGAAATGTCCAGATCACTTCCCTGCCTCCACAACTGCATTGGAGGCAACTCAGAGAAGTTCATTTGATTAATTCCAGAGATGAAAGGCTTGTCTCATGAGGAGAGATTGAACAGTTTAGGCTGCTGCTCGCTAGTGTTTAGAAGGATGAGCGATCTAATTGAAGTTTATAAGATGCAATAGGGGATTGATAAAGTAGACGGAAAGAGGATGTTTCCCCATGTGGGGCAATCTAGAACAAGGGGTCATCATGTTAGGATAAAGAGTAGCAGAATTAAAACAGAGATGAGAAATTACTTCTCTCAAAGAGTTATGAATCTATGGAACTCCCTACCCTAGAATGCAGTGGATACCAAGACACTGAGTCAATTTAGGTAGACAGGCAGATTTTTAATTAATAATGGGTTAAAACATTATGGAGAGTGGGCAGGAAAGTGAAGTTGAGGCCAAGATGAGATCAGCCGTGATCATATTAAATGGCAGAGCAAGTGTAAGGGGCTGAATGGCCTACTCCTGTTCCGAGTTGTTAGGTTCTTAATTCTCAGGCAGTCCTCCAGTTTGGCAACTCCAGCAGGCCATTTATTGCTGGGATTCTGCACGCCTACCACCGTTTCTGCATTTGCACTTTTGATACAGTTGTGATGAAGAAATATGCAACATTGTGATCGGGTACAGACTTGGGAGCACAGGTAGGCAATTCATTCAAGACTATGTATCGGAAGTTGGGGAAGGAAAGGACAGGTCAGCTGGCTACATGGTACATGCAAAGCAAACAAAAGAGTTTCTGAACCAAATGATTGACAGAATTAGAGTTTCTATTTACCCAGCCTGAGGATAAAAACTAGGAGCAGAAGTAGGCCATTCAGCCCCATAAACCCTGCCATCTAAAATGATTATGATTGACCTTCAACCTCAACTCCACTTTCCTGCCCTATCCCCATATTACCCAATCCGCTGAGTGGACAAGAACTGATTCTGTCCTCTCAGATGAAGTATAATGTGGGTAAATGTTAGCTTATCCTCTTTGGTAGCTAAAATGAGGTGGCAGATTATTGTCTGTTGATGGTCTGGGATGATCTGGATGTTCTCATATACCAGTTGCAGAAAGAAAGCATGCAGGTGCAGCAGGTGGTGACAAAGTCAAATAGAGTCATAGAGATGTACAGCACAGACAGAGAGACCCTTCGGTCCAACTTGTCCATGCTGACCAGATATCCGAACCTAATCTAATCCCATTTGCCAGCATTTGGCCCATATCCCTCTAAACCCTTCCTATTCATATACCCATCCAGATGCCTCTTAAATGTTGCAATTGTACCAGACTCCACCACTTCCTCTGGCAGCTCATTCTAAATGTGTAGTACCCTCTCTGTGAAAAGGTTGTCCCTTAAGTCTCTTTTATATCTTTCCCCTCTCACCCTAAACCTTTAGCTCTGGACTTCCATACCCCAGGGAAAAGACCTTGTCTATTTACCCTACCCATGCCCCTCATGATTTTATAAACCTCTAAAAGGTCACCCCTCAGCCTCCGATGCTCCAGGGAAAACACCCCCAGCCTATTCAGCCTCTCCCTATAGCTCAAATCCTCCAACCCTGGCAACATCCTTCAAAATCTTTTCTGAACCCTTTCAAGTTTCGTGACATTCTTCCGATTGGAGGGAGACCAGAAATGTATGCAATATTCCAAAAGTGGCCGAACCAGTGTCCTGTACAGATGCAACATGACCTCCCAACTCCTATACTCAATGCTCTAATAAAGGAAAGCATATCAAATGCTTTCTTCACTATCCTACATACCTGCAACTCTACTTTCAAGGAGCTATGAACCTGCATTCCAAGGTCTCTTTGTTCAGCAACATTCCCCAGGACCTTCCCATTAAGTGTACATGTCCTGCTCTGATTTGCCCTTCTAAAATGCAGCACCTTGCAATGTAAATTAAACTCCATCTGCTAATCCTCAGCCCATTGGCCCATCTTATCAAGATCCCGTTGTATTTTGAGGTAACCTTCTTCACTGTCCACTACACCACCAAATGTTATGTTGGTATTCATAGTGAGAGGTTTTGAGTACAGGAGTAGGGATGTCTTGCTGGAATTGTACAGGATCTTGGTGAGACAACACTTAGAGTACTGTGTGCATATTTGATCTCCTTTTCTGAAGAAGGAAGCCACTTACTGTGTAAATGTGTTTTCCCACAATGACACTGTTGCTTCTTTTGCCAATCACTTTAAATGTGTCCTGCTGGCTCTCAATCCTTCCATCAATGAGAACATTTTCTCTCTGTCCAGACCCCTCATGATTTTGAACACCTCGATCAAATCACCTGTCAGACTTTCTCTTCTTCAAGGTGAACAGTCTGAACTTCTCCAATCTATCCAAGTCACTGAAGTTCCTCACCCTGGGCACATTCTCTAATACTGCACCCTTTTCTAATACTTTCAAAAAGTATTAGAATGTGGGCACCACTGGCTGGACCAGCAGGAGTTACCCACATTGCTGTGGGTTTGGAGACCAGGTAATGATGGCAGCTTCCTTCCCTAAAGAGGCATTAAGTGAATTTTCACATCCTTCATACGGTGGGATGCCCTGAACGGGACACAATACTTCAATTGAGTCCAAATCAGTACTTCATGCAGGTTTAACACAATTTCCTTCCTGCAGATTAACTTTCGGTTTGGTTGCCTGGAGCAGTGCTGGTAATCTGGATTTTAACGCGTCACATCAGCCGAGATGTGAGAGTTGATGGCTTTCTGTGAGATCCGGGTGGGCTAGAAGGATTTTTTAAGAAGCTTCAGGTCACAGTCGTGACAGGGACGAGGTGGGGTCTTCCCTGGAGAAATTCCATCCGGTCGGCCGTACCAAAAAAAGGTGGATGTTGTGACGATAGTTGCACAACTAGGTCCAAGAGAACAAAAGGTTTCTGCCACTTTGATGGAGGAGCTCCTTGCGAGCAGCCCTCCGTGGGGGATCCAGCTGGTGTTTCATGTGGGAACGAAACTAAAGAAAGCAGCTGCATCTGCACGAGCTAAGCCCACGCGCTCCAGCTCAAACTAGTCCTTTCCACTGCCCGGGACCAATATGGCCAGCGGCATTGACAAGTGGTGCCCGATGCTGCCACATTTGTTACGGTGTTGCCGTGAAGACGATGGCAAACAGCAAAAGTAAGGAGCAAACACTGATGGTACAGTTTTAAGGAGCAGGCCATTCAGCCTGTCGAGCCTTTCCTGTCATTCAACCGTATCGCGGCTTTCTGTGGGACTACCGTATCTATAACGGACTCGGCTTTGGTTCACATCCTACTTTGCCAATATACTGCCAACCTTTTTGGTCTTGAGTGCTCCGGTTGATCCCCGGTGCCCTCAGCTTTTTGAGGGACAGACAATTCCAAATTGTCGCTTTGGGGGTGTGAAGAGTTGCCTCCTGGCATTAGCCCTGAACGGCCCGACCCGGTTCCTCAGTGTCAATTCCCCTTATTATTGTAAGTGAGATCAACCCTCACTCACTGAAATTCAAGGCAAGGTTATCTAAAACTGAAAATGTGTTGCTGGAAAAGCGCAGCAGGTCAGGCAGCATCCAGGGAACAAGAGAATCGACGTTTCGGGCATGGGCCCTTCCTGCTGCGCTTTTCCAGCAACGCATTTTCAGCTCTGATCTCCAGCATCTGCCGTCCCTACTTTCTCCTAGAAGGTTATCTAAAGCAAAAACCGAAATTCAGCAGGCCAAACAGCATCAAACCAGGTTATCTAACCTGTGCTAAATTCGCCCTCTGCAAGGTAAAAGCTGATTATCTCTCAACTATAAAGATTTGCTAGGCTGGGGCCATTACCGATAGATGTCTGGACGATACTCCTCCTGCAGAGTTTTTTTTCAAATTCATTCATGGAATGTGGGAGGCCAGCATTTATTGCCCATTCCTAATTGCCCAGAGGGCAGTTGAGAGTCAACCCCACATTGCTGTGGGTCTGGAGTCATGTGTTGTTGAGAGTGTGGAGCTGGAAAAGAACAGCAGGTCAGGCAGCATCCCAGGAGCAGGAAAATCGACGTTTCAGGCTGGAACCCTTCATCAGGAATTTGATTAGTAAAAATCTGGAATAAAAGTCTCGTGATGACTATAAAAACTATAAAAGGACTATGACCTGCTGTGCTTTTCCAGTCCCACACTCTCAACTCTGATCTCCAGCATCTGCAGACCTCACTGTCTTCTAGTTGAAGTCACATGTCGGTCAGACCAGGTAAGGATCCAGTTTCCTACCTTCAAGGACATGAGTGACCCAGATGGGTTTTTCCAATAATCAACAATGCTTTTATAGTCATCACGAGACTTTTATTCCAGATTTTTATTGAATTCAAATTCCACCATCTGCTGTGGTAGGATTCAAGCCTGGATCTCTGAACATTACCCGGGTCTCTGGATTAACAGTACAGCGATAATACCGCCAGACCAAAACCTCCCCTGTGTCTGACACTAAGAGATATCAGGACATTCGCATACAGGAGCATAATCCTTTAAGAAAATTAATTTCTCCGGTTCTCTGTTATAAATCTGATACCCCTTCTCCTAAAGCTATGACCTCTTGTTCCCCACATGAGGAAACATCCTCTTTATGTCTAGTTTGTCAATCTCCTTTAGCATTTTATCTACCTCAGTTCAATCTCATTCTTCTAAACTCTCGTGAGTAGGGGTCTAAAATGCTCAGTCTCTGTCATGAGACAAGCCTTTCAACTCCAGAATTAGTCTAGTGAACCTTGGCTGAACTGTCTCCAATACTAGGTAAAAACAATGACTGCAGATGCTGGAAACCAGATTCTGGATTAGTGGTGCTGGAAGAGCACAGCAGTTCAGGCAGCATCGAGGAGCTTCCAATGAGCTGCCTCCAATACTAGTACATCCCCAAGTAAGGATTCCAAAACTGTATGCAGTACTCCAGATATGGTCTCACCAATAAGTTGCAGTTGCAACAACACTTCCTGACTTTTATACTCCATTCCTCTAGTAATCGATGTCCAAATTCCATTTTCCCTCCTTATTACCTGCTGTACCTGCATACTAGCTTTCTTTTACAGTTCATTTAATTTAATTAACTACAATTACTGTGAACAATCACCATCTGAGTTTTAAGAAGAAGCAAGGTGATGCACATAGAGAAACAAGGACTTAGCAGAATCAGGGAAGATGATAGTGTCATGGTCATGTCATTGGTCAAGGAAACCCTGAGGCTGGGGTGGGGACCTGGGTTCAAATCCCATCATGGCAAGTGGTGGAATTTAAATTCAATTCATAAATCTGGAATATAAAATGAACATGACCATGACAACTATTGTTGTAAAAACCCTTCTGGTTCACAAATTTCCTTTAAGGAAGGAAATCTGTCTTTACCTGGTCTGGCATACATGTGACTCCTGACCCAAGGCAATGTGGCTGACTCTCCACCGCGCTCTGAAATGGCTGAACAAGCATGGGCAGTGAATGCTGGCCCACATTACATGAAAAAAATAACAACAAGCTGCAGAGAGAATCGACAAAAGTAGCAAGGGGAAAATATAGCGAGAGAGACAGCATTCCGCAATGAGAAAAGTAGGGAGACAATTAGAAAATACCACCAAGAAGGTTAATTAAAACTGTGCTCAATGAACTATAATTGCATATTATATTGCATAAATGGCAGACAATGTACAAATCAGCCACTTCTATTAAAAACAGAAGATGTGTAAAATGCAGATAATACATTTATACATTTTGCCATTATATAATGTGCTTCATGGTATATTATTTCAGCTACATACAATATCTAATGACAGCTCTTTGCTGACACAGTCTGTATTTGTGTTTGAACATGTTTTCCTCAGTGATTTGTGCTATGATAAATGATGTTTCTCATTCAGGCAGCAGTCCCTGAATCAGCTGTTTATGGGATAGAAGCGATTCAGTTCAGTTTATGCAAATGCCGTGGTGAAAGGTGCACCTTTCAAAGTCACTTTGCCACAAAAGCAAAAGTGGGAATGAAAAGTGTCTTTGCTACATTTAATCTCCCGAAAGCACATCTGCAGGACAATGCTGAGCACTTGCAGAATTGCACACACCAACAATGCGAGGGAGATGTTGCCAGGCCATTTGGGTGCCATCAGTGGCATCTGGGAAAGGTTTTCCTCTCGTTCATACCAGATTGTACACACGTTCTCTTCGAACAGTTTCCTGATCTTGGTAACAATATCCAGTGCAGGAAACCTCCCACCTATTGTTACGGTGTCACTAACAGGCAGAGTACAAAGAAAGAACTTGCATTTATGTAGCCCCTTACAGCAGCACAAAATACTTCACAGCCACTGAAGTACTTGTGAAGTGCAGCTACTGATGTAATGTAGGAATTGTGGCAGCCAATCTTTGCACAGCAAGCTCCTGCAAATTACGATGTGATAATGACCAGATTATCTGTTTTTTGCGATGTTGATTCAAAGACAAATATTGGCTGGAGCATACAAGAGAACTACACTGTACCTCTTCAGAATAGCGCGGTGAGATGTTTCACATCCACCCGAGAAGTAAGTGAGGTCGCCATTTAATGTCTTACCTGACAGAAGGTGCCTTTTGACAGTGCTCTGCTCCGTCAGTGCAGCATGGGGAGGTGGGATCCTGGGTTCTTGTGTTACAGTCTCAGAGTGGGACTTGAACCCATGATCACCTAACTCTGATGTTAGCTTTCGATCAAAGGAGCCAGAGTTTCCAGTGACTTAAAGTTGCCCTTTGTGGTGAGGGTTGCATAGTCCAGTGTTACTGTAGGTGTTGCTTGATATACTGTCACTGTCGTGAGAGTTCCTTTGTATAGGCTACTATAGGAGGACTGACATGGTGCAGTGTTTCTACAGTATAAGTTATGTGGTACCATTTCAGTACATTGGGATTTATGGTACAGTATCATCACAGCATGAGTGACATGGTATTCATCAGGAGTTGGATGGTGCACATTATCACTACAGTGTGAGTTAGATGGTATAGTCTCGGACTGTGGGAATTATGTCAGACAGTGTCAGTACAGTGGCCATTATGTGGTACTGTGTTAGTACTATGAAGGTTATGTGGTGCTGTGTCAGTACAGAGGAAATTATGTGGTAGTGTTGCTACAGTGGGAATTAGGTGCGACAGCATTACTACAGTGGGGTTACATGGTACAGTATCAGAACATCAGAAGTTACATGGTACTGTGTTAGTACCACCGGGTTTATGTGGAGCAATGTCAATACAGGGATAGTTATGTGGTCCAGGATCTGAACAGTGGGAGTTATGTGGTATAGTATGGTATACTGCTTCCCAAAACCCCTTGGATGTATTGATCTTATCTGCTTCACTAACTGCTGCACTTAGCCTAGCTACATACTCATTGTTTACACACCTAACGCACCTAAATATTTAGTTACTGCACCCTCAGTGATGCCTTACCCTCTGCTTCATTGTGATTGCTATTTTTAGCCTTCACTGTGCAGTGCAGAAATTGCTTGTTCTCTGACACTTTCTACCTGTGGAGCCAGGATGGTAGCTTCACTCCCTTTCAGCGCACTGCATTCCAGTGTGTCTGTACATCAGCAGGAAGCAACTTACTCCAGCTGCATTCTGAAGCTCACAGCTAACACATGGGAGGGAGCCAGAGGCCCCCAAGGTTCACTCCTTGGGTGAGCGCAATTCTGCTGAAACCTTCACCAGGGAATTTGAAACAAAGAATTACAAATCCACTCCGTGGCTGTCTCAGGGTACAGCGTCACGTTGATGCCTGTCTCAGGGCATTGTGGTGACTCCCCCAGCTACTTGGACTGTACATCCTCGCACCCTGTTTCCTGTAAAGAATCCATTCCATCCTCCCAATTCCTTATCTCCATCGCATCTGTTCTGATGACGCCAACTTCGACAAGGGAGCTCTGAAATGTCCACCTTATTCCTCAACCGAGGATTCTCCAGCACCATTGTCGACAAGGCCCTCAACCGGGTCCGATCCATGTCTGTACTTCGGCTCTCACTCCCCCTCTTCCTTCCTCCTTGTCCTTACTTACCATCCCACCAGCATCTGCATCCAGAGGATCATGAGCAGCCATTTCTGCCAGATGCCAGCAAGATGCTACCACCAGACACATAGTCCCCTCCCTTCCATGTCCACCTTTCACAGGGACCGTTCACTCTGGGGCATCCTGGTCTACTCTTTCTTCACTCCCAACATCCCTCCACAATCCCACGGCACCTTCCCCTGCAATCGCTCAAGGTGCAACACTTGCCCATTTACCTCCTCCCTCCTCCGTATCCAAGGGCCCAAACACACGTTTCAGGTGAAGCAGCACTTTATCTGCATTTTCCACAATCTGGTCTATTACTGATCACAATGTGGTCTTCTCTGCGTTGGGGAATGAAACGACGACTGTGTGACCATTTCGCAGAACATCTACGTTCTGCCTGCAAAAAGACCCTGAGCCTCCAGTTGCCTGTTACTTTAACATACCACCCTATTCCCTGGTCAACATCTCCTGTCCCAGGTTTGCAGCAGTATTCCAGCGAAGCTCAGCGCAAGCTGGGAAACCAACACCTCATTGTCTGCTTGGGGACCCTGCAAACCTCCGGATTCAATACTGTGTTCAACAACTTTAGGGCCTGAACTCCCCCCATGACCAAGTCCTCATACCACACACACCAGGCCTCGCTATCACACAGTCTGCTATTACATACAATCCATTGTTAGCCACTAACAGTTTCCATTAACAACTATTCACCCTCTCAGCCAGATCGTTATCCACTCCTTTGTCTGTCCAGCTGTTCTCTCTCTTTGGGCTCTTTCCCTATCTATCATTTACTCCTTGCCCCCTCCTCCACCATATCTTCTGCATATAAACCAACATTTTCTGAGCTACCATCAGTTCAGATGAACGGTCACTGCACCCGAAACATTAACTTTGATTTCTTTTCACAGGTGCTGCCCAACTTGTAGAGCTTTTCCGGCAACTTCTGTTTTTGTACAGTGTCATTGTGATGGTTGCCTCAGGGTACACTGTCACTGTAGTGACTGTCTCAGATTACAGTGTCATTCCGCCTGTCTCACAGTACTGCATCACTCTGATGCCTGTCTCAGGGTATAGTGTTACTGTGGTGACTGCCTCATGGTCCAGTGTCACTGTGACCATGTTGTTTGATGAGTATGTATTATCCATTTCAGGTGTTTTTGCAATCTGTGTGTTCTGGTCTAATTGTTGCTCATCTTCAAGGATATATGAAATAGATCAACATGTTTTTGTGCTCGAATCACTTTGCTTGGTCTGTGCTGGAACATAAACACACCTTGAAGCTTTAGGTGACTTTGAGAGGCCAATCAACTATCACTTCCTTTGCTGATTCTTGCCATTCAGTTTCCTCAATTGCAAAGATATTTCTGTACGTTTCTTGCTGTGTAGCTCAAGTGTCCTCGTACTTGACAGCTGTGCAGGTCCAGTGCAGGTATGCCCAGGCTATTTGACTGTGGGGTGAACCTGTTCAGATGCTCATTTGCCACTTGCACTGCCTAGTGGCAATAGGGGAGGGCTGTTGAGGACAGGGGCTTCTCTGGACAATGATCAACTGCAGCAACCCCAGGTGTGGAGTTTCCTCACCTTCGTCTTAATGACAGACAGAGACCGGTTTCAGTTCTGAAGCTACCACAGAAAGATGCAGGTGAGATTAAATTCATGAGATTACGTCTTTTTACTTTTGTCATGTTTTCTTCTTGTTCAATGAGACGGAATATTGGGGTCCTCAAAATGTCTTTTGGCCATTCTATCTGGCATGCAACTCTTAATCACTTCTGATGTGCCTTTGTGTCCAAGTCCTTTCATCACTTCTGCAGGGATTCCATCCAATCCTAGCAGTTCTTGAAGAAATAGATTCTGCTGAAGTTTACCATTTAAGATAATTGCGTGATGCATTCTTGTGATGTTCCTCTGTTCATTATCTTGGCGAAGGTGTTATCGGCTCTATTCAAGTCACACGCTTGGTTAGAGACAAAAAAACTGCAGATGCTGGAACCAAAGTAGACAGGCAGGAGGGTGGAAGAACACAGCAAGCCAGGCAACATCAGGAGGTAGGCGAAAGTGAGGACCGCAAATGCTGGAATTAGAGGCGAGAGTGTGGTACTGGAAAAGCGCAGTAGGTCAGGCAGCATCCGAGGAGCAGGAGAGTCGATGTTTCAGGCAAAAGCCCTTCATCAGCAGGTAGAGAAGTTGACGTTTCAGGTGTAACCCTTTTTCAGGACTCAGGGTGGGTGTAGGGGCAGCTGCAGATAAAGGGGGTGGCGGGGGCAGGGTGGTGAAGTGGGGATAGGTGAAGACAGTTAGAGGGTACGACCTGGTTGATCAATGGGAGGAATGAGTCCGGTTTGTGGCAGGGAGGAGTGGAACGGAGGGGGAGGAGCTGGGAACGGAGTCGGGGGATGGGGAGGGAGGTTATTTGAAATTGAGGAACTCAATGTTGAGTCCTCCAGGCTGTAGGCTGCCCAGGCGGAAGATGAGGTGTTGTTCCTCCAATTTGTGGTTTGGTTTGTTGTGGCAATGGAGGAGGCCAAGGATGGTCATGTCGGAAAGGGAGTGGGGAGGAGAATTAAAATGGGTGGTGACTGGAAGGTCCGGTCGGCCCCTGTGGGCCTGGTTTAGATGCTCAGTGAACCGTTCCCTAAGTTTACGTTTGGTCTCCCCGATGTGGTCTTCTCTACATTGGGGAGCACCTGATGCAGTAAACTAGGTTGGAAGAGAGGCAGGTGAACCTCTGTGTCACCTGCAAGGACTGTTTGGGGCCCGTATGGAGTCGAGGGGGGTGGTGTACCAGCAGGTTTTGCATTGTTTCCAGTTGCAGGAAAGGTACCAAAGGGTTTGGGGGGTGTTGGTGTGGAGAGTGGCGCAAACCAAGGATTGTCTAAGGGAACGATCCTTGCAGAAGGCAGATGGGGGTGAGGAGAGGAAAATATTCTTGGTGGTGGGGTCTAGTTGGAGTTGGTGGAAGTGTTCAGGGATGATGTGTTGGAAGCGGAGACTGGTGGGGTTGTAGGTGAGGACAAGGGGACTCTGTCTTTATTGCGTTGGGGGGGGGTGGTTAGAGCAGTGGAATGGGGAATGGAGGTGGTGCAGTGGAGGGCTGTCTGGATGACAGAGGGAGGAAAAGCATGTTGTTCCTCTCCAACAGACCCATCTAGTCCCCCTCCACCAATACCCTCCTCAGCCTTGCCGACTGGTTCTCACCCTGAACGGCATTTCCTTCAACTCCTCCCATTTCGTTCAAATCCAGATGGGCCCCAGCTATGCCTGCCTCTTTGTCAGATATGTCAAACAGTCCCTCTTCAGTACCTATACAGGCACTGTGCCCCAACTGTTCCGTCATTACATCAATGACTGCATCGGTGCAGCGACTTGCACCCCGGCTGAACTAGAGCAGTTCATCGACTTCACCCACAACATCCACCACGCCCTCAAATTCACTTGGTCCATCTCAGACACCCTCCTCTCCTTTCTTGACCTCTCCATTTCCATCTCCGGTGACAGTCTCCAGACAGACGTTTACTACAAACTCATAGACTCCCATAACTATCTGGACTGCACATCCTCCCACCCCGTATCCTGCAAGATCTCTATCCCATTCTCCCAATTACTCCGCCTCCTCCTCATCTGCTCGGACGAGGAGACATTCCACTCCCAAGCATCACAGATGTCCACCTATTTTGAACAACATGCTTTTCCTCTCTCTGTCATCCAGACAGCCCATCACTGCACCACCTCCATTCCCCGTTCCACTGCTCTGAACTTCCCACCTCCCAAACGCAATAAAAGCAGTCTCCCCTTGTCCTCACCTACCACCCCACCATTCTCTGCATTCAACGCATCATCCTTAAACACTGCTACCAACTCCAACTAGACCCCACCGCCAAGAACATCTTCCCTTCCCCACCCCACTCTGCCTTCCGCAAGGACCATTCCCTTCCACAATCCTTGGTTTGCGCCACTCTCCCCACCAACATCTCCCCCGAACCCCCAGGTACACCATCCCCCTCACCTCCATCCAGGGCTCCAAACAGTCCTTGCAGGTGAGACAGAGGTTCACCTGCCTCTCTTCCAACCTAGTTTACTGCAACAGGTGTTCCCGATGTGGTCTTCTCTGCATCAGGGAGACCAAACGTAAACTTAGGGAACGGTTCACTGAGCATCTAAACCAGGCCCACAGGGGCCGACCGGACTTCCCAGTCACCGCCCATTTTAATTCCCCTTTCCACTCCCTTTCCGACAAGACCATCCTTGGCCTCCTCCATTGCCAAAATGAACCAAACTGCAAGTTGGAGGAACAGCACCTCACCTTCCACCTGGACAGCCTACAGCCTGGAGGACTCAACATTGAGTTCCCCAATTTTAAATAACCTCCCTTTCCAACCCCCTCCCCCTCCATTCCACTCTTCCCTGCCACAAACCAGATTCATTCCTCCCATTGACCAACCAGGTCGTACCCTCTACCTGTCTTCACCAACCCCACTTCACCACCCTGCCCCCCACACCCCCTTTATCTGCAGCTCCCCCCACACCCACGCCCAGTCCTGAAGAAGGGTTACACCCAAAACGTCGACTTCCCTACCTCCTAATGCTGCCTGGCTTGCTGGGTTCTTCCAGCCTCCTGCCTGTCTATTCAAGTCACAGTCGGAATTGGCATATGAACCCATTGTTAATTTATGCCTGTGCCTTCAGCTGTCTCAACCCTCACTCTCTGGAATTCCTTCTCTGCCTCTCTCGTTTGCACAGTATTTATTCCTCAATCACTGTAAAAAAAGATTGTCTGGCCGCTATTATTTTCCCGTTTGTGGAAGTTTGCCATGCACAAGTTGGCTGCCGTGCTTCCTAATTAACTAACACATCAGTCACAACACATCAAAAAGTACTAAATTGTCTATAAAATGTTTTGGGGCCATCCTGATATTGTGAAAGGCACTATATAAACACAAGTCTTGCATTCCTTAAGATGTTTGTTAAAACGGAACATCTCTGACCAAGCTTTTTGTTACCTGCCTTAATGTCTCCTTACATGATTCTAATATTGTCCAGCAGCAGTCCCTGAGAAATGATAATGGTGCTTTTAAACTGCACATTGTTTGCCAATATTACAAATAGATCTTAAGATTGCCAGGAAAGCACAGATGAGGAGAAGGGGGTCATTGAATACTGCACTGGGGTTTAATACTCTTGCCTTTGCACCTTTGCGAGGTTTAATCCAGCCAAGATCCATCGTGAGAGCATTTCCTGTTTGAGTGGGTCTATTTTTAAATGGGATTTGACTGTCTCAACCAACTTCCTGCTGAGATTGGCTTCATTTTTCAGGCTGAGGCTTTAGCTCCTACTCCTGTGGTCCAGGAGATGTTGGGAAACGCCCATTAGCAGTGTTGAAAGAAGAGCAGGTAGCCATTTTGTGCAGAGCAAGATCCCACAGCATTCTGGTCAACATGTCTCCCTCAAGCCTACACCCACCGAAAGGCAGTCTTTCCACATCTTCAGTACTGTTTGGGGAGGGGGAGTGCATTTTGAGTTAGGATAAGTGTTTGCCCACACAACAACAGTCACTTTACCTAAATAGAAGTCGTAGTTCAATATGCCTTAAGCCACTTTGACATGTTATATCACTGGCACTGTTAGAAATTTGGTTGTCACAATTTGGCAACTGATTTTGAGATATCGCCCCATTCTGGAAGTTTACATCCCCCGCAGTTTGCATAAAGCCTGAGGGCCTGACTAGCCTCAAATCAGGCAACAGTTGCCACTATTTCTCCATTGTTGGGAAACCAGAGTTGTACACCCAGTTTTTCTGATGTACCTGGTGGGCCACTGTCTTTGTACTGACACTCTCAAAGTCCAGTTTCTGCAGCTGATCTTCCGAGGCCCCAGAAGCAACATGCTCACCATTCTGTTGTTGGGCCTATCCAGACTAAATTGGTCATGGCATTTTTGTATTGCTGATTTTGGGCTGTAGTTTCATAAGCACAAGGAAAACCCTCTGATTTTGGCTTTGTCTCTTGTTGAGACGCAGCATCAACCTTTGACTGATAATGCTCTTGGGACCTTTGGTGAAGCTAAGAGTGCTGCTTAAATGCAAACAATTTCTTCCATCTCAGCAAGGCCATCTCATTGGTCACAAGTATGATCAGACCATTTGACCATGACAGAAGAAAATAGTGTCTTCACTAGATGAAACCACCAGCACTATGTTTGTGTAATCAAAACTCAAAGCCAGCTGATTTTCTTCAACTTATCCTGTCATCATCACTGATTAAATGCAAAGCCTCTTGAACTGCAAGGCTTAATTTTACATTGGGTGTCCTTTCACCTATTGAGCCATTATTGGAGCTCATGGTGGATGTAAAACATTGCTTTACAAACAAAAACAAAACACAGGAATGTTCCTAAGGATGAGAGACCAGTTACAAGGAAAGATTGACAGAATTGAGACTGATTGCAGAAACTGATTGTAAGGATGGCTTGAGAGGGAGAGTTGATCCGTATCCTGAAGGATCAGACAAAATGCATCAGGAGAAAGTGTCTTCGTTAGTGGAAGGATTGAGAATGAGGGGACACAGATTTAAGTTGATAGGCAAAATAAACAGAAATGATGACATGAGGAACAACTTATTTAGACAGCAAGTGGAGAAAGTGAGGACTGCAGATGCTGGAGATCAGAACTGAAAATGTGTTGCTGGAAAAGCGCAGCAGGTCAGGCAGCATCCAAGGAGCAGGAGAATTGACGTTTCGGGCATGAGCCCTTCTTCAGGAATGGCTCATTCCTGAAGAAGGGCTCATGCCCGAAACGTCGATTCTCCTAGACAGCAAGTGGTCAGGATCTGGAATGCACTGCTTGAAAATGTGGGGGAGCGAGATTCAATTGAGGCTTTCAAAAGGGATTCAGTTTACGATCTGAAAAGAACACCGTTTGCAGGGCTGAGGGGAATGGTGGGGAGTAGATCTGAGTTGCTTTTGCAATGAGCTGACATGGACACGACGAATCAAAGGCTTTCTCCTGTGTTGTAAGTTTATCTTATGATTCCATGCATGTATTACTTCATATTCAAAAATTTGTAGCTCTATTACTAGGGGCAACCTCATGTCATCAACTCTCCAGGATTGCCCTGATGTTTCCTGGTATTGAAAATTATTGTCCTGGAAATTGCTGCGAGCAAATCCTGGGATGGAAAGACAGAACAATTTGGTCTCTCTGGTGTAACCATGTCTTTGATGCTGGGGGCATGGGTATGAAACGAAAGGCTTTTTGAGTGGGTGGGGTAGTTGGGAGGTGGGAGAGCATGTATTGAGACTTGCAGGAATGCGTCCATTGGTGACCCTGTGGGAAATGCCAAGCAAAGGTACAGCTTGAAAGGTTAAGGATACTTAGTAACTAGTAGCTTAATGTGATCCTTACTTCCACCCATGAAAAGAAAGAACAGAATAGATGAGCATAGAGTCATAGAGATGTACAGCACGGAAACAGATCCTTTGGTCCAACCCGTCCATGCCGACCAGATATCCCAAACCCATTCTAGTCTCACCTGCCAGCACCCGGCCCATATCCCTCCAAACCCTTCCTATTCATATACCCATCCAAATGCCTTTTAAATGTTGCAATTGTACCAGCCTCCACACTTCCTCTGGCAGCTCATTCCATACACATACTACCCTCTGTGTGAAAATAGTTGCCCCTTAGGTCCCTTTTATATCTTTTGCCTCTCACCCTAAACCTATGCCCTCTAGTTCTGGACTCACCCACCCCAGGGAAAATACTTTGTCTATTTATCCTATCTATGCCCCTTATAATTTTGTAAACCTCTATAAGGTCACCTCTCAGCCTCCGACGCTCCAGGGAAAACAGCCCCAGCCTGTTCAGCCTCTCCCTATAGCTCAAATCCTCCAACCCTGGCAACATGATAAGAGGAGCATGACATTAGGAACTCGCGTTGAGAGGATTATCAAAGTCTTGAAATCCTGACTTTGTTTCAGTGCATGGTGTTATAATCCAGAAAGCTAGGTGGTGAAGGATCCAACTGGACCAATCCTTACACACTTTTTTATTAGCATTTATTTACAGAGATGCACATTACAGACATATGCTTCCTAATCTAACAAAATCTCTGAGATTTGACAGCCATGTCAAGACCTGTGGCTGTTTCTCTCCTGGAGATTCTCTCTGACTTGGTTGCGTATTGCTCATTTTTATTTCAAGTTTTCTGCATTTGTAGAATTTTGCCTTTGCAACTGGTGTTTGTTGAGGAATCTGCATTGATTAGGAGAACTCCTTGATTCTGAATAGTGCCATATTCTTGAAACAATAAGATCCTGAGGGGACTTGACAGGGCAAATGCTGAGAGGACTTTTCTCCTTGTGAGAGAGACCAGAATGAGGTTGCACAGTTTGAAAATAAGGGGCCTTCCATTTAAAATGGAGAGGAGTATGATCAATAGTCAAAAAATGTGGTGCTGGAAAAGCTCAGCCAGTCAGGCAGCATCTGAGGAGCCGGTTGAATCGACGTTTCGGCCATAAGCTCTTTATCAGAAATGTGGAGGGGGCAGGGGACTAAGAGATAAGTAGAGGGGTGGGGAGCTGGGATCATCATACAGCACGGAAACAGACCCTTCGGTCCAATTTGTCCATGCTGACCAGGCATCCCAACTTGACCTTGTCCCATTTGCCAGCATTTGGCCCATATCCCTCTAAACCCTTCCTATTCATGCTTTTTAAATATTGAAATTGTGCTCTGTTGAATTCTTGTTCCGAAAGACCAGTGGAGGCTGAGTTAGAAAAATTTTTATTTAGTGAAACTATTGAGGGTTATGGGGCAGAGAGGATGTGAAAATGAGACCTTGATCTTATTGAATGGTGGAGCAGGTTTGAGGGGCCTCCTCCTATTTCCTGACAGTTAGACAGAGCCTTGGTTTTAATGTTTCAAATCAGGAAATAAACAGTATCTCTGGAAGTGCAGCATTCCCTCAGGATTGCACTGGGAGTGATAGCCTAAATGTTTATCCTAAAGTGGGGCTTGAACCCACAGCCTTTTTAATTCCAATGTAAGCACACTTACCCACTGAGCCACAGCTAACACAATGGGAGTAGAGGAAAGAGTGATTTGAAGAGGGATGGAGACATTAATGTGAACTCTATCCCAGGAACATATTTGAGCAAGGTGGTGATGTTGAACCTGTACAAGATCCTTGTTAGACCTCAGCTGGAGTATTATGAACAGTAGTCAGTGCCACATTATAGGAAAGATGTGAACGTTCATTGGAGAGAGTGCAGAAGCAATTTACACAAATGGTTCCAGGGATGAGAAACTTCAGTTATGAGGATTGATTGAAGAAATTGGGACTGTTCTGCTTGGAGAGAAGATGGCTGAGAGGGAAATCTGATGGAGGGTTTCAACATCATGAGGGGACACTGGACAGAGTAGATCGGGGGAAGCTGTTCCCACATGTAAATTGAACAAGAATGAAAGGGGCATGGATTTAAAGTGATGAAGCAAGGGTGATGTGAGGAAAAACATTTTCACCCAGCGAGTAGTTAGGGTCTGGAATGCACTGCCTGGGAATGTGGGGGAGGCAGGTTCAGTTGAGATATTCAAGGGCAGCATTGGATGGTTATTTGGATAGAATGGTGTGCAGGGTAAAGGCACGAGATTGGCAGTGGGGATAGAACCAGTGCAGACATGATGGGCTGAATGACTTCCTTATGCATTTTAACAGTTCTGTGATTCTGATCATTTGATTTGAAGATATTACCATTTACAGTTGTTAATCAGCAGTGGGGAGATGTCAGCAGGCAGATTTGTGGTAAAATAGCTCTTCCTCAGGGATGCCCCAATGCTGAGCCTCAGACCTGTCAACAGTATTGCGTGAGGCAGATCAATTGCTGTGCTTCAAAACTGATCAGTTGAGACAGCCAGTGGAGAGGTAACCTCGTAATTGAGTTTCATTAATGAAAGTTCAATGGACCTCATGGAGGCCTTTACGGTTATGAAGGAGTTTAGTCAGTTGAGTGTAGAGAAGATGTTTCCACTTACACAGAGTCCAAAACTTGAGGCTAGAAATGTAAGATAATCACTCCTAAATTCAGTAGTGTGTTCAGCAGATACGTTTTCACTCAGCTGGGAGTGGTGAGAATATGGGAGGCAAACAGAGATCCTTTTCAGGGGAAGTTGGATAACTGCATGAAGAGCTGGGAACAGAGAGGGAATTTTGGGGGGGAAAGGCTTGAGTGAAGCATAAGCACTGGTATGGGGCAGGTAGGCTGAATGGTCTGTCTCTGTGCTGTATGTTTGATGCAAGCCAGCGAAATATGTAATCAATGATAAATGTTGGAAGGATCAAACTGGACTGGAAATCCTTTTCTTGAGAGCTGGCTTTTTCATAGAATTCAGTATTTCATATGTCTACCTCTGACCTGCAACTTCAGTATCCCAGAAGTCACTTTTTAAAATAAAATGTAACCTATTTTTCTAAGTAACCTGTACAGAGATGTTATTACACACTTCTAAAGCAGGTCAGATTTGAATCTGGGCCTCCAAGCCCAGGGGTAGGGACGCTGCCACTGTGTCCTAAGAGGATCCCCAGTGCCTTTTTTTTAAATTCCCCCACACTGCCACTGCACCCAGTCTATCTCTTTATAAGTGCTCTGGGTGCTTAATTAACAATGACCTTAACAATATAATTGGCAGACCATTAATGATTGTCAATCATTAATCCTAGGTGTAATGTTCCAAATCCTAGGTATAATGTTAGCTGGCATCTCCAATCTCAGTGTCCAACTTTATCTCACCGAGATTGCTATCTCTGCCTGTGTTATCTGCCCCTACTCCTGGCTGGGAGCTTGCCACCTGAACTCGAAAGTAGGCAGGATTTTCTCTCACTTTGACTTCCAGCCGTTAATGGAATTGGATTTTGTTTTTTTCCCAGCAGCCCTATGCCCCACCCGCCCAGCAGATGGCACCGCCCAGTCCCAGCACCAACAGCAGCAGTAACAGCAGTAGCGTTGGAGGAGAGCAACTGAGTAAAACCAACCTTTACATCCGTGGGCTTCACCCTGGTACGACTGACCAGGACCTTGTCATGCTCTGCCAACCGTAAGTACTTTGTGTGCTTTAAATGATCCTATGGGACTGGAGGAGAGGGGAACAACATCTTTGAGACATTTTTGTGATGGCTGTGCACTGCTGAGGTATGCTGTTTGCTAACAACAATGATCACGAATTGAATAAATCTCTTGAAATGTTGCAACTTTCAAATCTTTGACCATCCTTAAAGTTCCAGTCTTCCTTTGGTTATCCACTTGCCTCTGTCACAAAGCAAGGTGTCAGCGAGAGCTCAGAAAATGAGGTGTGGATATCATGTTGAGGGTGTGACAGATAGTATGTGATTTGGGCGGGGGGCTTTCGAGGAGATGGCCACTCTGGTACCTTGTCCTCAGAATGGCACACGTCGAGATCTGCAGCCTATGCCACTTATCTTTGTTTACCCCTGTGCCTGTCTGTGCAGCAGTACAGAAATGTGACAGTGTTAGCTTTGATCGTAGTGTTAGCATTGCATGATGCACAAAGGCAACTCGCAATCAAATAAAGGACCAATGGTGGGGCCTCCTATGCATGTGCTAAGGTTGCTACCTCTGCCATTGTCACAGAGCGATCAACTGACTGTGTCCTTTGAGGTTCACACTGGAAGATCTGAGGATTGCCCAGGTTTCCTTAAATCCAAAAAGGCTGATGGTGATTTTAGCATTTCTCACTGACTAACCCAATGCAGTAGAAAGGGTTTGTGTTCCTTCGAGTTGATGAGAGGTGACCTTGAAAGTCAAATGTTGCAACTCACCAAATTCTGGGCATGAAACAAATTGAAAGACCTTTCATGAATATTTAGCTGAGGTTGAAAAGTGGCCATGATCGCATTGAATGGCAGAGATATCTGGAAGGGCCCAATGACCTACTCTTTCTCCTCTGTTTGTCAAATAGAATGATCTTGGGATTGATGTAATTATTTTTACCTGCTTCTCCAATTTACCATCAGTGTTTTTCAGGAGGCATCTTTTGTGCTCATTAAAGTGAGCATTGCCAGTGATGAGAAATGGCATCCCATGGCACTGTCACTGCCTTTCAGGCACCCCAGTGGTGACAGCAATCGTTCCAGTCTGGTAAAGCCCAGACTGTTTCTGAGGGCACTCTCTATTTCTCTCTCTCTTTGCTGCTGTGACAACTGAAGAGACTTGGGGGCACATGCCCACTGAACGGTATGGTTGGTAAGAGCATGGCAATCCAGCCTAAACTCAGAGTAAAAATTTAAATGAAAGGGTAAAGTATTCTGAGTGCAAATTCTTCCCAACTTGTAGAGTTTTGTGTTGAACTCCACAGGGTGGGGCAAAATCTCCAGTGGAGATGAGGGAGAGTCCTGCTGGGTCCTTCCACCACTGCCAACAAAAAGACAGTTTTAGTTGGGAGTGAGCCTTGATTCTTTTTTAACCTGCAAATTATGACTAAATGAAGTGTGTGTGGACTCAATGCAATGAAAACTGTATGCAGTTGTTCAGTGGCTCTTGTAATATTCATTAAAAAGGTGGCAGACGAAGGTGTTTCTTTGAAAAAACAGCTGCTGAAAATTATAGAATCCCCATAGTGTGGAAACAGGCCATTTGGCCCAACAAGTCCACACAAGTGGTCTCCATTTTAGAAGGAATACTTCAGGAGCAGAAACATAGAAAGCAGCAGCAGGAATAGGTCATTTGTCCCTTCGAGCCTGCTCTGCCATTCAATATGACCATGATGATCATTCAACTCACTCTCCTGTTTCTACTTTCTCCCCATACCCTTTGATGTCTTCAGCACTAAGAACTATATCTAACTCCTCCTTGAAAGCATTCAGTGCTTTGGCCTCAACTACTTCCAGTGGCAGAGAATTCCACAGGCTCCCCACTCTCTGGGTGAAGACATTTCTCCTCGTCTCAGTCCTAAATGGCCTACCTCATATCCTTAGACTATGATCCATAGTTTTGGACTCCCCAGTCATTGGGAACATCTTTCCTGCACTTACCCTGTCTAGTCCTGTTTTATAAATGTTATTTATAAATTTTATAATTTTATAAATTTCTATGCGATCCCCCTCATTCTAAATTCCAGTGAATATAGTGCTAACTGATCTAGTCGCTCCTCATGTGTCAGTCCTGCTATCCCAAAAATCAGTCTGGTAAACCTTTCTTGCACTCCCTCCATCACCAGGATGTCCATCCTCAGATAGTGAGACCAAAACTGCACATAATATTTCTGGTATGGTCTCACCAAGGCCCTGTACAATTGCAGCAAGTCATTCCTGTACCTGTACTCAAATCCTCTTTGAAGGCCAACATGCTGTTTGCCTTCTTCACCGCCTGCTGCACCCGCAGTGTTTATTTTCAGAAACTTGTGTACAAGGACATCTATGTTTCATTGAATCTTCCCCTCTCCCAATCTGTTCCCATTCAGGTAATAATCTGTCTTCCTGTTTTTGCTTCTAAAGTGGATAACCACACATTTATCCACATTATACTTCAACTGTCCACTTACTCAACTTGTCCAAATCACTCTGCAGCATTCCTGACTCATCCTCACAGTTTGCCCTCTCACCCAACTTTTCCAAGAAGTTGAAAGTTGATGGCTTGATGTGCCCTTCCAAAGTTGAACAAGGAGGACTTCATACTTGGTGAGAATGAGCTGCCTGCACACACCATGCTCTGTTGTGGAACTGGGAGCACATTACACAGAGAAGTGTGCCTTTTGTCACTGATTAACTGACTCCAGTTTCTGGGGTAAGTTAGTGAGGACAGTGGAATGGCAACGGCCCTGATTCTGGTCAGAGAGTTGAAGTCGACTTTCCAGGCTGGCTGCAAGGTAGATCATTTTGCAGTTTGTCGATTTGATGTCAGTTTGAAAGTCTGTGCCAAAGTTGGATTTTTGCAAATGATTGCCCAGTCTGCAGCAGTGCCTCGTGGCCTGCTCCTCACCCACAGGATGGTGCTTCCTGATTGTTCTTTTCTCCAAGCTCATTTTTATGCCCAGCAAACTGTAGGGACAGCCAGGGCACAGGAGGGAGTGTAAAAACCAGGAGACACAATCTCAGAAGAAGGGGTAAGCCACTTCAGACTGAGATACTGAGATCAGGACCAGAGGTTGTGGAGGGTCAGTCATTGAGTCCATGATCGTGACTGAGATTGATAGATTTCTACATATGAAAAACATTAAGGGATTTAGGGAGAGCGTAGGAAAATGCCACTGAAGTATAAAATCAGTCACGATCTCGTTCATTGGTAGAGCAGGCAATATGTATCTCTATAAATCAATAGTTATTAAAGTGCTTAAAGATTGGCTCCAGTTCTACCCATTACCAACTGGCTTTCTGATGTATATGACTGCACATTGTACAACTGTCAATGAGGGGTGAGATGGGCAGAGCCAAACAAGCTTTCCTTTGCTCCACATTATACAGCAATGGTTCTGAAAGGGCTAATGCTGAAGGCTGCATTAAATTACACCCAATCTGATGAAGTCATAAGGATCATTGGGCATGTGAACCCTCAAATGTAGAAGCCCAATCATTAAGAATAAATGTAAATGGGTTGCTCTGTACCACGAGGTGGCAAATACCTGGAAGAAAGATTGACAGCTCACCTAAAGATGGCAGGTAGCAACAGACAAGTTGTCAGCCTGTGATTAGTGCAAATGTGTTTTCTTTGTGTTAACAACTGTATTAAAAAGTAATTACAGGCCCCTTCTGATGATATGTTGGGAATAGCATGGCCTCACTTGACACTGAGATACATCGACCAGAAAAAGGTAGCCTGACAAAGATCATTGTGGTTTAGGCTGGCATTGGTAGGTTGCCTGGTGACAGGACCAGGCTGGGAAATGAAGCCTGCCATAGTTGAGCAGTTGGACACCGTGTGGGATAACAGGTGAAGAATGGTCATTGAAGTGGGCTATTAGAGGGCTGCTGCCATCCATACAATCCCACAACAGTCAGTACTTTAAACGCAACCGCTCCAGGACTGAATGTTCCAAACCTAGTAGGCTGCTTAAGTGGGCAACATAAGGTTTTAGGTGGCACATCTTGCAAGACCTCCTATTGGCTAGCCAAAAATTCTTCCTGGGCAATATAAGCCTAAGACATGCTATCCAGTCACTGGTACCTGTTTCTGCTATTAGCTAATAAAGAGTACAAGCAGGAGGCTGAAAGAACACAGCAAGCCAGGCAGCATCAGGAGGTGGAGAAGTTGACGTTTCGGGTGTAACCCTTCTTCAGGGCTAATGCAGGGCAGTTAACCACAACCTAAACACACAAATCTAAACAGGAGAAGACCATTTGGTCCATCGAGCCTGTTCCAGAATTCAAATTAGATTGTGGCAAATCTGTACTGAACTCCATCTACTTGCTGTGCTTCTCTAACCCTTAGTAACCCTGCCCAACAAACATTTGTCCTATTCAGTTTTGAAGCTTTCAATCAAACCTCAGGCTCCATAGTCATTAATACTCAAGAGAAGACAAGCCAAGACTATGCAATTTGTAGGGCTGTTGTGGCACAGAGCTAGAATCCCTACCTCTGGGTAAGGTGACCTCAGTTCGGGTCCCACATATTTCCAGAGGTGTGGCTGTAGAGGTTGGTCACTATAATTATATTTTAAATTTTGAATAAAAGCAAAATCTGCTGGAAATCTGGAACAAAGACAATGCTGGAGAAAGTCAGCAGATCTGGCAGCATCTGTGGGGAGAGAAACAGTTATGTTTCAAGTGCAGCATGAGTCCTGAAGAAGAGTTGCATCAGACGTGCAATGTTAGTTGTTTCTCTTTCGATAGATGCTGTCAGAGCTAGTGAGTTTCTCCAGCACTTTCTTTGTGTTAAATTTGCTGATGACCCACTGCTACCAAAAAACATGCAACCTGGCCTCGTACTTTAGTCCTAGTTGAAGGCATTTGAACAAATCTGTCAACTTGTTTGAATTTGACTTTAAATTCCTCGGCTGAGTTGAAACATGTAGTGCTGGAAAAGCTCAGCAGGCCAGGCAGCATCCGAGGAGCAGGAGAATCGACGTTTCGGGCATAAGCCCTTCTTCAGGAATGAGGCTGGTGTGCCAAGCGGGCTGAGATAAAAGGTAGGGGTTGGGGGGGAATTTGGGGGAGGGGTGCTGGGAGTAGGATAGATGGGAGGAGGTGAGGGTGAGGGTGATAGGCTGGAGAAGGGGTGGGGGTGGAGAAGGTCGGGAAGAAGATTGCAGGTCAAGAGGGCGGTGCTGAATCCAGGGGTTGGGACTGAGATAAGGTGGGGGGAAGGGGAAATGAGGAAGCTGGAGAAATCTACATTCATCCCGTGTGGTTGGAGGGTTCCTAGGCGGAAGATGAGGCGCTCTTCTTCCAGGCGTCATGTGGCCAGGGTCTGGCGATGGAGGAGGCCAAGGACCTGCATGTCCTTGGCGGAGTGGGAGGGGGAGTTAAAGTGTTCAGACACGGGGCGGTTGGGTTGGTTGGTGTGGGTGTCCCAGAGGTGTTCCCTGAAACGTTCCGCAAGTAGGCGGCCTGTCTCCCCAATGTAGGGGAGACCACATCAGGTGCAGCGGATACAGTAAATGATGTGTGTGGAGGTGCAGGTGAACTTGCGATGGATGTGGAAGGATCAATTGGGGCCTTGGAGGGAGGTGAGGGGGGAGGCGTGTGCGCAAGTTTTGCACTTCTTGCGGTTGCAGGGGAAGGTGCCGGGAGTGGAGGTTGGGTTGGTGGGGGGTGTGGGCCTGACGAGTCCATGGAGGGAGTGGTCTCTCCAGAACGCTGATAGGTGTGGGGAGGGAAATATATCCCTGGTGGTGGGGTCTGTTTGGAGGTGGCGGAAATGACGGAGGATGATACGATGTATCCGGGGGGTGGAGGGTGAGGACCAGTGGGGTTCTGTCCTGGTGGCGATTGGAGGGGTGGGGCTCAAGGGCAGAGATGCGGGAAGTGGAGGAGATGCGGTGGAGGGCATCGTCGACCACGTCGGAGGGGAAATTGCGGTCTTTGAAGGAGGAGGCCATTTGGGTTGATTGGTATTGGAATTGGTCCTCCTGGGAGCAGATGCGGCGGAGGCGAAGGAATTGGGAATACGGGATGGCGTTTTTACAGGGGGCAGGGTGGGAGGAGGTGTAATCTAGGTAGTTGTGGGAGTCGGTCGGTTTGTAGTAAATGTCTGTGTTGAGTCGATCGCCCGAGATAGAAATGGAGAGGTCTAGGAAGGGGAGGGAGGAGTCTGAGACGGTCCAGGTAAATTTGAGGTCGGGGTGGAAGGTGTTAGTAAAGTGGATGAACTGTTCAACCTCCTCGTGGGAGCACGAGGTAGCGCCAATACAATCATCGATGTATTCCTTGGCCTCTGCCTTGGTATTCGGCACTGACAAGTTAACTCCTTTAGCCCAGGGTCGTTTTTGTGTTGCAAATCCGCCAAGTTGAACATCTCCTTTCTAAGCCGCAGTGCCCAAACTGAACACAGGAAACAAATGTGGTTTTTAGTTCAGGCAAGGCCAAAAGCTTTTGTGTGCAGAATGTCAGCTAGCCTCCTTGCTGTTGTGTTCTCTGTGGTTTGTGGGTTGCCTCCTCTGACCTGACCAGTCCTTTCTATTTGTGAATGGACTGAGAAGGAACTGAAACTGGGGTGAAAAGCTGCAAAGGGTTTTCCTGTTGAGGGTTTTCTCTTGACTTGCTCTGTCAAGCATTTACACAAAAAGTAGGAAATGGTAGGCACCACAGTTTATCAGTTGGAGGGGGATCCTCAGTTATTTTCTCTGGTTTTGGGGGCATTGAAGGGGGTGGGGTGGGGCAGAATATTACCCCAACAGCAGTGATGTCAGAAAGCACTTCCTTCCACTGAAAAAGTTTGGAATTTCTCCAATTGATAATAGTTTGGGCAAGGGGTAATAACCGTTATGAAAATCAAGGTGAGCAGAGCAAGTTCACGTGCAGGTCAGCCATGATCTCATTGAATGACAGTAAGAGGTTCAAGGGGCTGAATGGCCTGCTGCTTCAGTTCTTGTGTTCCTGAATGTGAAAGCTGCTTGCCAGAAGATAAGCAAACACCTTCAGAACACAGGAGGTTGAGGAGCAGAGCAGGTTTAGAAAAGGTTTGAGATCTGTCAACGTACTTCTGAAAGGAATTCCCACCTTCAGGTAGAAGGTCAAGGCCTTTGAGGTGAGGAGAAGCTTCAGAGGAGATTTCATTGAGGTGTTCCAAATCTTGAAGGATTTCAATATAATAAAATGTTTCCATTGACAGAAGGATTGGAAATCAGGGACACATGTTGAAGGTGATTGGCCAAAGAACCAGAGGGGTGATGAGAATTTTTTTGATGTGTTGCCACAAACAGCAGTGGATTCAACCATAACTTTCAAAAGAGAATTAGTTAAATACTTGGAAAGGGAAATTTTGCAGAACCATGATAAAAGAATGGGTTAACTGGATAATACTTTGAAAGAGCCAACACAGGAATGATGGGCTCAATGGATTTTTCCTATCCTGTGTGATTGTTTGTTTCTGTGGAAAAACTGGAAAGGAGTGACATAGAGTAGGTTGACTGATGGAGTTCATACTAAGAGGCTGTTTCCCTCTGGCAGGGGAATCTAGAACATGGGGACATAGTCTCAAGATAAAGGGTCAGCCATTTTGGACTGGGATGAGGAGAAATCTCTTCACCTAGAAGGTGGTGAATGTTTGAAATTCTTCACCTCCAAGGGTTGTGGAAGTTCCATCATTGTCTATCCCCATTCTTAACTTTATTCAGAGTTTTGGTCCTTCAGGGAATTGTGGGATGTGGGGAGCAGGTTGGAAAGTGGCATTTAGATCCAAGATCAGCAACAATCAGATTGAATGGCAGAGCAGGCTTGCAAGTCGTGTGGCCTCCTTCTGCTCTAATTGTGTTTTTGTGAACATGGAGAGGAGGAGAAACAGACAGAAAGCAATGAAAGACAGAATTAAGGTCTGAATTTGTTGAATTTAATGCAGAAGGTCAAGGACTGCCCTGGAGAATAATGAGGGTCTGCTCCTAAAGCTTATTTGGAACATTGCAAAAACAGCTAAAGGCTGAAAGCTTTGAGCGGGTATGGGAGAAGATTTGGAAGTGGTGAGCCAGAGGGCAAAATCAGGGTTATGTTTGAGGGTGTAACAGAAATGTTCGGCGAAGTGATTACCCAATTTTCACCACAGATGAGCAGTGCATATAGGACACTAGGTCAGAGGAATAGCATAGATATTGCTGTCTCAGGCAAAAGGACTATTTTAGGGAGAGAAAAATGCTGATTGGATGAGGTAGGGAGGAGGCTTGTTTGCCGCCTCAGCCACTAGACCTAAATGGCTGTTTACTGTGCCAAGCAATTCTGTCCAAAAATCCCTTATAGCAAGTAGTTCAAAAAGAACCCTGACTGCCTCTCTATCTCACTCATAGAATCAATAATAAATAGGGAGCACACTGAAAAGGCATTAGCTTATATTTATATGGTGCTGTTATCATAAATTGAAGCATCCTTCACAGAGAGAAAACAGAGCAAGATGGACTCCTAGCCAATGAAACAGGTGACTAAAGAGGCGTGCTTAAAGAGAGAGAAGGCAAGGATTCGGGGAGGGAAGTGCATGGAATCACATGACTGAAGGCAGAGCCGACAATGTTGGAAGGGAAATGCTTCTGAACCATAAATGAGACAAAAAGGAATTGACAACTGAAGATTGCATAACGTGATAGGTAAAAGTTAAAAACTAAGAGATTTCAGTCAAGTTGAATGCTGTTCAAGAAAGGGAAAGGGTGATGGTTCTGCGTAAGTGTTTTTGTGTTGGTGTGTGTGTGTGTTAGTGTAGGTGCATTAGTGATTGTGTGTGTGTTAATGCATGTTCGTGTTTGTGTTAGTGAAAATGTGTGTATGATGTACTTGCATGCCCTCATGCATGTTGTGATACAGCCTTGCTTGTCACAGCTGGCTCTCGCTGTTACAGCACAGAAAGACTGTAAGAATATTTGTGAGATTGACGCAAATAATTGATTTTTTTTTGTTACCCCAGTCCCAAGTTTGATTATCACTCAAACTCCAGCATACTCCCATAATCTGGCACTTTCCAATAAAGTTGAGATTGTATCCATCAGGGAGAAGTGGCTGAGATGGTGAACTGAAGGGATCTTAGTTCAACATACAAAGCAAAATGCTGTGGAAGCTGGAAATCTGAGCTAAGACCAGAAAAAAAAACTGCCAGAGAAACTCAGCAGGTCTGTCAGCATTTGTGGAGAAAGAAACAGAGTTAATGTTTTAGTTTGAGGACCTTACATTAACCTGTTGAAAGGTCGTTTTCACTTGGAATGTTAACAGTTTCTCTCTCCACCAATACTACCTGACCTGGTCACGATTTGTAGTGTTTCTTGTTCTTTGCCCTGTTTTGTTTTTAAACCTCTTGGATATACTCTTTATAACTCACAGTCATATTTATTCCGTGCTTGTCCCTCATAACCTCCTCCTCACTGCCTTGTTTTGGGCTGCCAAGCCTTGTGCCAGCTCTCCTCCCCACCCACCTTGCCCAGGTGGCCAATCTTCTTCAGTTATGGGTGGCACAGTCTGGCGTTTTGAGGAGAGGAAACTTGCAGGATAACCCTGCCCATGTGACTCCTGACCAATGGCGTTGATCCCATTCCCAAATGGGATGAAACCCGAGATTTTCCCTTTCTGTACAGTGCAATGCCATCTCCACAGCGTCTTATATCGTTGGCACACAGCTGTCCTTCTGATAGTGGGGAGAGGCCTGCTGTTACATATAACATAGAATCCTTACAGTGTGGAAGCAGGCCATTCAGCCCATCAAGTCCACATCGACCCTCCAAATAGCATCCCACCCCCTGCCCTATCCTAATAACTCTACATTTCCCATGGCCAATCCTCTTGACCTACACATCGTTGTGGGAGGAAATAGGAGCACCTAGAGGAAACCCACGCAGATACAGGGCGAATGTGCAAATGCCACACAGTCATCCGAGGGTGGAATAGAACCCGGGTTCCTCGCACTGTGAGGCAGCAGTGCTAGCCACTTTGCTGCCCCTGCATTGGCATGAGAAGCAGAATTACCAACTCTGCTTTGGTGTTCTCCTGGACCTCGAGTCACATGCTCCTCCCATTGCCAACACACTGCTATTGGTCCATCTCCTGGGTGATCCTGCCTTCCAACAATCAACTAGGAAAAGGACAGACCCTTTTGCCGTGATATGTACTGAATGAGATTGGCCTCTGTTGGAAGTTGAGATTGTGGAGTTTCTGACAAATTTACTGGCAGGGCCTTGTTTGAGGGATTTTTTGTTTGATGCAAAGAGGGGCTGCCCACCAAGTGGGATAGTCTGTGACACCAGGGAGCCCTTGGGAGCAGTCCCCAGGATGAGAAAAGCCAGCAGAATGGCTAAAGACAGAAAGCAGGATGGGGCTGTAGTCATGGGAGAAGCCCATCGTGGAGAGGTTTGCTTGAGGGCTGTGGTGGGGCAGGAAGAGCACAGCCGGTCAGGCAGCATCCAAGGAGCAGGAGAATCGACGTTTTGAGCATAAGCTCTCCATCAGGAATGAGGCCTCATTTCAGCACTACGCTCTTTGATGTGTGGGACCGTGTCTTTACTGCCACAGATGGCACTGACAGTGGGCTAAAACTGAAGGCCAGTGTTGAGCTGGTGTCTGTAGTTTGAAGGTTTGATGCCATGCCAGTGCCAAGTTGCCCAGTGCCGACAGGGGTGCAGTAAGGGCTCTGCAATGGGCACTCATGTATCTACTGCTGGGGGGTAGAGCAGGGAATGGAGCTGATGATTAGAGAGGAGTGTGAGAGATTAACAGAGGACCAGCCAAAGATTTTGACCACATTTGACCCTCTTAGTAACCCCCATCTGCACACCGTCTACTGGAGAGTCTTGAGATGCTGAAGTCAGGTGAGGACTGGCTCAGGCACAGCTGTGATGCCCCTGCAGCTGAACATCTGGCCCGTGTTCAGTACCTTTGTCCCATATATGCAGAGTGATGCTGGGAGTGACTCATCGGCTTGTGTGAGGAAGGGGAAGTGTTAGTGTCGGTGGGGGTCACCTGCTTAACAAAGATAGGCTGCACTGGCATTGCACCCATGACATCCCAAAATGCTTCCCAACCAATGAAGTGCTTTCTGAGTGTGGGGAAAGAGTTGGGACCTTGTGCAGGAGGGAAAATTGTAACCTGTGTCAGTAGCTATAATGAGCTTCCACCCTCTGGAGAATGAGCTCCAAGAGAAATACAGCACACTGCAAGTACAGTCAGTTGCAAGATGTGACTGTTAGAATCTGTCATGTGAGTGGGCACAAGTTCCACTTACTGCGTTCACAGCCTGGTTTGACAGCATTCCTGATCGACAGCACATTTTTTTTTGAACTAGCCTTTGGAAGAGGGAAATGACTCGCATTTCTGTGTCGCCTCTCATATCCTCAGGGCGTGACATAGTGTACCTCCCAGTCACTAAATTATATACGGAAATGATTTCCATCATCACTGTGTCAGCACCTGCAGCAAACACAGCTAAGCCATGCCAATGGGAATTAGTGACTGGGTGAATCACGCAATAGTTAGAGCACAGATATAGGCCACTCAGCCCATTAAGTTCATACTGGTGTTTCTGCTCCACATGAGCCTCCTCCCACAACTTAACCTTCAACTTCTTCCTCCCTCCTTGTTATCCCTTTCAACACATCTCTGTGATTCAATGCTGTGGGCATTGCCTCCAGATGCTCGCTGCTGATAATTTTTTGTGGTATCAGTTGCCCGCCTGTGAGTGCCACTAGCTAGGCTGAGTCTCCCTTCCTGTGACAGAGTGTCCAAAACTGGCGATGATAAGCCAGCCCGGACAGATCGTTCTGGGGCAGTGAGAAGGAAGAGAAGGTCAAATTGCCCATTGTGTGTATATTCAATAGGATGCATTGAGGTGTACAAATGCTTATGACTCTGCAAAGGCTACAGGAACTTGCACACTGTGGCCTACCATAGTCATGTGACCTATAATGTAGTTGCTTATGGATTGAGGCATGCAAACATAAACCACTGCATTTATTTCAATGCAAGGGGCCTAACAGGGAAGGCAGATGAACTCAGGGCATGGTTAGGAACATGGGACTGGGATATCATTGCAATTACAGAAACATGGCTCAGGGATGGGCAGGACTGGCAGCTTAATGTTCCAGGATACAAATGTTACAGGAAGGATAGAAAGGGAGGCAAGAGAGGAGGAGTGGCGTTTTTGATAAGGGATAGTATTACAGCTGTGCTGAGGGAGGATATTCCCAGAAATACATCCAGGGACATTATTTGGGTGGAACTGAGAAATAAGAAAGGGATGGTCATCTTATTGGGATTGTATTATAGACTCCTTAATAGTCAGCAGGAAATTGAGAAACAAATTTGTAAGGAGATCTCAGTTATCTTTAAGAATAATAGGGCTGTTATGGTAGGGGATTTTAACTTTCCAAACATAGACTGGGACTACCATAGTGTTAAGGGTTTAGATGGAGAGGAATTTATTAAGCATGTACAAGAAAATTTTCTTATTCAGTAAGTAGATGTACCAATTAGAGAAGGTGCACACCTTGACCTACTCTTGGGAAATGAGACAGGGCAGGTGACTAAGGTGTCAGTGGAGGAACACTTTGGGGCCAGCGACCATAATTCTATTAGTTTTAAAATAGTGATGGAAAAGGATAGACCAGATCTAAAAGTTGAAGTTCTAAATTGGAGAAAGGCCAATCTTAGGCAAGAACTTTCAAAAGCTGACTGGGCGCAGATGTTCGCAGGTAATGGGATGGCTGGAAAATGGGAAGCCTTCAGAAGTGAGATAACGAGAGTCCAGAGACAGTCTGTTCCTGTTAGGATGAAAGGAAAGGCTGGTAGGTATAGGGAATGCTGGATGACTAGAGATATTGTGATTTTGGTTAAGAAAAAGAAGGAAGCATATTGTCAGGTATAGACAGGATAGATCGAGTGAATCCTTAGAAGAGTATCAAGGCTGTAGGAGTATACTTAAGAG
Organism: Chiloscyllium plagiosum; assembly: GCF_037043375.1. Lineage (NCBI taxonomy): Eukaryota > Metazoa > Chordata > Chondrichthyes > Orectolobiformes > Hemiscylliidae > Chiloscyllium > Chiloscyllium plagiosum. Next base: position 22,805,385 of record NW_028270191.1, on the reverse strand, counting down.
AGAAATCAGGGCAAAAAGGGGACATGAGATAGCTTTGGCAAATAGAGTTAAGGAGAATCCAAAGGATTTTACAAATACATTAAGGACAAACGGGTAACTAGGGAGAGAATATGGCCCCCCCAAAGATCAGCAAGGTAGCTTTTGTGTGGAGCCGCATGAGATCAGGGAGATACTAAGCGAGTATTTTGCATCAGTATTTACTGTGGAAAGGACACGGAAGATGTAGAATGTAGGGAAATAGATGGTGACATCTTGAAAAATGTCCATATTTCAGAGGAGGAAGTGCTGGATGTCTTGAAACACATAAAAGTGGATAAATCCCCATGCTCTGATCAGGTGTCCCTGAGAACTCTGTGGGAAGCTAGGGAAGTGATTGCTGGGCCTCTTGCTGAGATACTTGTATCATCATTAGTTACAAGTGAGGTGCCGGATGACTGGAAGTTGGCTAACGTGGTGCCAACTGTTTAAGAAAGGTGGTAAAGACAAGTCAGGGAACTATAGACCAGTGAACCTGATGTTGGTGGTGGGCAAGTTGTTGGAGGGAATCCTGAAGGACAGAATGTACGTGTATTTGGAAAGCAAGGACTGATTAGGGATAGTCAATGTGGCTTTGTGTGTGGGAAAGCATGTCTCACAAAATTGACTGAGCTTTTTGAAGAAGTAACAAAGAGGATTGATGAGGGCAGAACTTCAGTAAGGCATGGGAGACTGGTTAGCAAGGTTAGATCTCATGGAATACAGGGAGAACTAGCCACTTGGATACAGAACTGGCTCAAAGGTAGAAGACAGAGGGTGGTGGTGGAGGGTTGTTTTTCAGACTGGAGGCCTGTGACCACAAGGAGTGGTGTGCCACAAGGATCAGTGCTGAGTCCACTACTTTTCGTCATTTATGTAAATGATTTGGATGTGAGCATTAAAGGTATAGTTAGTAAGTTTGCAGATGACACCAAAATTGGAGGGGTTGTAGACAGCGAAAAAGGTTACCTCAGATTACAATGGGACCTTGATCAGATGGGCAAATGGGCTGAGGAGTGGCAGATGAAGTTTAATTTAGATAAATGCGAGGTGCTGCATTTTGGGAATGCAAATCTTAGCAGGACTTATACACTAGCGAGTTCTGCTGAACAAAGAGACCTTGGAGTGCAGGTTTATAGCTCCTTGAAAGTAGAGTTGCAGGTCGATTGGATAGTGAATAAATCATTTGGTATGCTTTCCTTTATTGGTCAGAGTATTGAGTACAGGCGTTGAGAGGTTATGTTGCGGCTGTACAGGACATTGGTTAGACCACTTTTGGAATATTGCATGCAATTCTGGTCTCCTTCCTATCAGAAGAATGTTGTGAAACTTGAAAGGGTTCAGAAAAGACTTACAAGGCTCTTGCCAGGGTTGGAGGATTTGAGCTATAGGGAGAGGCTGAACAGGCTGGGGCTGTTGTCCCTGGACCGTTGGAGGCTGTGGGGTGACCTTATAGAGGTTTATAAAATCATGAGGGGCATGGATAGGGTAAACAGACAACGTCTTTTCCCTGGGGTGGGGGAGTCCAGAACTAGAGGGCATAGGTTTAGGATGAGAGGGGAAAGATATAAAAGAGACCTAAGGGGCAACTTTTTCACACAGAGGGTGGTACGTGTGTGGAATGAACTGTCAGAGAAAGTGGTGGAGGCTGGTACAATTGCAACATTTAAAAGGCATCTGGATGGTTTTCTGAATAGGAAGGGTTTGGAGGGATATGGGCCAGGTGCTGGCAGGTAGGACTAGATTGAGTTGGGTTATCTGGTTGGCATGGACGAGTTGGACCGAAGGGTCAGTTTCTGTGCTGTACATCTCTATGACTTTCTGACTCTAAGTCCACACTGACTCTCCAAAGAGCATCTCACACAGACCCATCCCCCTACCCTCTGTAATCCCACATTTCGCATGGCTAATGCACCTAACTAACACATCCCTCAGCACCATGGGCAATTTAGCATGACCAATCCACCTAACCTGCACATCTTTGGAAACTAGGGGGAAACGGGAGCACCCAGAGAAAACCTGTGCAGACATGGGGCGAATCATCAAGGCTGGAATTGAACCCGGGTCCTGGTGCTGAGGCAGCAGTGCTAACCATTGTGTCACCATATCACTCTTAATTAATTCTAGGTACATCATTGAAGGTAAGGACATTTTAGAAATTGCATCGCTCCAACGTAATTAAACACCTTATAGGCAATGCTCTGCTTTGAAAAGCCCACAAACTATGGATAAGGCGGCAGCCATTTTGCATACAGTAAGATTCCATAACCTTCAGTGAGATGAATGACCAATTAGTCTGGAACAGTTTTGGGAGGGGAGGGGGATCTCATTGGTTGGGGCTTGAGGATTGGCCAGGACCTCAAGGAGGGTCCCTTGCCCTTCTTCAATGGAACTATGAATTTATGTCTAGATCAGAAATACCAGGCTCAAGCCTCAATTCCCCACTCTAGAGGCTGGAGCACAACAATCTAGGCTGACTGTGGAACTGCTGCACTGCCCGAGCTGTTGTCAGCCATTTATGACCTTAACCTGGTGCCCTGTTGGCCTACTGTGCTGGCATTTTGCAGGACAGTGGGGCAATTGTCTCCTGTGCTCTGAGCAACATCGATCGGCATGACACACACAAAAAAAGAGAGAATCAGATGATGACATTGCTGCTTGTGGGAGTTTGCTGGGTGCAAACTGGATTCTGTACTTGCCACAACAACACTTCAAAAGGTACTTCATTGCCTGGGAAGCACTGTGAATCGTCTGGTAGTCATGCAAGTTGCTATGTAAATGCATACCTGAAGCATGTTTTAATGAAATTGGAAAGGCAATTTTAAAATTGAGTAAACCTGACTGAGAGCCAGTGTTGATCAATGAAGGAAAGTGAAGGAAGGCGATTTGCTGCATGTTAGGCCACCAGATGAAAATTAGTGACTGTGACGTGCTGGGAATTTACCTTCTGGCAGAGATCTACAGGGGATGTATTACCAGAGGTGAGTTGGATGAAGAGAAGGTTGTCAGAATTAGGCATTAGTGGGCACACAGGTCTGGAAGGCTGGTGAGAGAGACAGAGAGAGAGTGGGAAGTGGGCAGCTGAAGTTGCTGCATGCAACAGATGCCTTACAGAGAATGAAGAAGGAAACTGCCAATTTACTCTGAGTGGGCGTCGAATCTGGGATGGCCACAGGAGAGCTACAGTACCAAGGGAGCACTGAAGGGTGAGTGTTGGGGGATTCAGAAGGGCACAGTGCAGGAGAAGAGAAGGGAGAGGAGGCACAATGACAAAGAGAGGGGTCTAGGAAGGTCAAAGAGAAAGTAAATACAGAAGTTTTGAAACGTGATTGTACACAGTATTTGGAGGTTGGAGAATGGTTTCCACAATGGTTTATATGGAGGTAGGATTGCCATCAGTGTTGCCTCAAATTTGTGTGCGCTATGGTCCTTTTAAGACTGACACATGACTAACTGTACATATCTTACAGGGGCCATGGCTAATGTGCAACCTGCTTGCAAGGCACATGATGGCTGCCGGACTGAATATCTACACACACCTTCTAGCGAACATCAGTTCCCTCAATCTGTTAATCTTTTTGTGCACTCCAACAGTGGGTTGGCTTCACTCTGAGCTACTGAGTGATTGCCCACACCTCCACGAGGACATTCTTTGCTTTCCGTTTCATTCATCATTCCTCCCTGTAGTTCCTGTTCTCACATTTTCCAACATAATTCGCCAACTCTCTGCCCATTTCTCAAGTATCTCCAGATCTCATCCTGCATTGGAGCATCTGCCACCTCCAGATCCTTCATGAAGGGATCAAACAAGATTAATCTCAAAGCAGATCCTGGTAGGCCTCACTGAGAACATTGCCCCTGGTTGACGACAACACCTTGTACGAGTTCCCCTCTGGGTTCTTTCATTCAACCACTTACATATCTATTATACAATACTTCCACTGATTCCCGCTCTTTTTTATTTTCAGTACCAGCCTCTCCAGAGGATCTGTGTCAAAAAGGCCGTACTGCAATCCAAGTACACCTCATCCACTGCATTAACTCTGTCCAGCTACTTTGTCACACTCTCAAAGAAAACCAGTAAGTTACACGTCAAAACCTCCCCTTCATGAATTCACGTTGTCTTTCTCTTTTCTGATTTTGCTTTCTAAACAGATGCTCCGCGAACTTATCTCTGCTAAGTGTTTGCATAACTCAACCACAGTGGTTGCCAAGTTTCATGGGTCAGTAATTTCCTGGGTTGTTTCTGGCTGCTGTTTTTAACACCGGGAGGAACACCTGCTTTTCCCCAGTCGCTGTGTGGCCTTGCCAATGTTCTGGTACTTCTAGAAGATTAGGATTGAGGTTCCTCACTTAATTTATGTATCTAGGGACAAAGTCCTGAAGGCAGCAAGCTTGGAGACAGAAAGGGCATCTCATGAGGCAGGGTGGTACCACACCAAAACCTTGCCAACTTTCCACTTCAACCAGAATTAATTTGTAGGCAGCAAGGGTCATGTTTGACCTTCTTAGCCCATTGCTAATTGAGGTCCTTAAGAAGGGAAAGTGAGGACTGCAGATGCTGGAGTTCTGAGTCAAAACGTGTGGTGCTGGAAAAGTGCAACAGGTCAGGCAGCATCTGAGGAGCGGGAGAGTCGACATTTCGGGCATAAGACCTTCAACAGGAATGTCTTAAGTAGCCAATTAATAACCACTCAAGGGCCTCCTCCTGGGATTATCATAGCTACAGATGGGCCTATCACCATATGGCATTCCTGATAGCTGCATACCTGAGGACCACGGTGGGGTTTCCTCGATCAAGGGCAATCAGGGCCTGATCAAGGGACTGGACATCGGGTGCAGGGGTGGGGGTAGCGGTGTTTACTGGGAGCTGCTCCCCACCCTTGCTTTCTGCCCCTCACTCCATGCAGCCCACAACCAAAACCACTTGCTGATTGCTTACCTTTGACCTGGGTCCTCTGAGCGCAAAACCTGCCAGCTTCTGATTGGCTGATGGATCTTTCTGGACTGAATATCCTTCTGGGGTCTTGATTCCAGGGGTGTGTTCACTGGTGCCCTTGGCACTGTCTGATTGGCATGTGGTTTGGTAAGCCTTCTCCAGAAGAAGCAAAACGGGTCTCTCTCTGGCTTGCCAGCCCACTGACAGGATCCCTGACACCTCAACAAGATTTATTTTACATTTAGACAAGTGCTTGACCATGCCTGTAGTGATACATTACCTTGACAAAATGCTTGTGATCCCTCTCCAGATCAAATAAATTACTTATCTCCTCCTTGATTAAAGCTGAGGCTGAATACCCTAATAGTATTCTAGCAGCCTGTGTGCCATCAGTTGCCATGCTTCACCTTTCTGTAGACCCCACTCCAGCTTTCACAAATGAAAATGTTTTGGTGTTCTCTTTCAGTTGTCCCATTGTATTCAAACTGAAAGCTTTCTTTCAAATATTGCTGATATTTTGAAACACCTGCCATTTTGCCATTGAAGTTGTTTTAACTTGTCATCCAGTTGTTGTATTTAATGGTACCTACTCATGGTGTTATTTTGCTGTCAGCAACCAGTACCAGTTTGTTCTCTAGTTCTGCTGTGTTTCTGTTTTTTCAGTCTGGCTGTGGTATTAGTTTGTTGACTGGTTTGTCAGTGCACTAACCTCTCTGTAATCCTGCCCCAAATGTTGGTAATCCTACAGAGATGCCCTGGTGCAAGGGTCAGGAAGAACACACTGGCTCAGTAACATAAAAACAAAGAAAACTAAAGCAGAAGTAGGCCACTCAGCCCTTCTAGACTGCTCATCCATTCAATATGATCATGGCTGATCATCCAACTCAGTATCCTGCTCCTGCTTTCTCCCCAAACCTTTTGATCCCTTTAGCCCTGGTAACTATATCTAACTCCTTCTTGAAAACATTCAATGTTTCAGCCTCAACTACTTTTTGTGTCAGAGAATTCCACAGGCTCCCCACTTTCTGGGCGAAGACATTTCTCCCCATCTCAGTCCTAAATGACCTATCTTTTGTATCTTTGGACTGTGATCCTTTGTTCTGGACTCCCCACTCATTGGGAACATCCTTCCTGCATTTACCTTGTCTAAACCTAGAATTTTATTGACTTCTCTGCCTTTGCCCCTCATGTAGATTCCAGTGAATACCGACCTAACTGATCCACTCTCTCTTCATACGTTACTCCTGCCATCCCGGGAATCAGTCTGGTAAATCTTCGCTGCATTCACTCCAATGTCAGAACATCCTTCCTCTGATGAGTAGGCCAAACTGCACACAATATTCTAAGACTCTGTACAATTGCAGGAAGATATCCCTACTACACTCAAATCCTCTCACTATGAAAGCCAACATACCATTTGCATTCTTCCCCGCCTGCTGCTCCTGCATGTGACTGGTATACAAGGACACCCAGGTCTCATTGCATTTCCCCATTCCCCCAACTAGCCCCTTTCAGATCCTGTTTTTGCTACCAACATGGATAATCTCACATTCAACCACATTCTTCATATTATCTGAGGGCTGCTGCCGGCCTTACCTTCTGGCATAATTCCGATCCGGCCTCAGTGTCACTATGTGTGTGGTTACAGGTGAGGCATCTTATCGGAGCAGAACAGAGGAAGGCGAAAGGCACTTATGTTGAGTTCAGCAGCCACAGTGGTGCCAACAGATTCTGGGAACCCACTCTGAAGCAATGCCCGCACTATAGAGAGATGTCTGCTATCTCTCTTTTGGGGTGCTGTTTCCTGATCTCTGACCTCATTGTTGTATAGTGGTGACTTATTTGGCTGGCAACACAGGTTCTTGGGGAGGTCACCAGCAATGGCACAGAAAGAGAGCATCATCCCGTAGAGACCGAAAAGGTGGAATAAAAAGAGGAATAAAAACATTTGATGAGCCTGGCAGCCTCTGTGGAGAGAGAGAGAGAGAGAGAGAGAGAGAGTGAGTGTTCAGGTTGAGGACCTATCAGAACAGGCCAACATGGAACAGATTTAAAGCAAGTAAGGAGGTAGTGATAAGACTAAAGGGAAGATAAAAGAGGATAAAACAAGGGAAGGTCTGTGATGGATGGGAGGCAGGAGAGATTAAGTGACCAAAGGGTTTGCAGTGCAAGACAAAAGGGGATGCTAATGGGTCAAATAAAAAAATAACATATGGACATAGAGCTATTGCCACTATCTGCTGTCCAAGAAAAGAGATGCAATGGGTATGTGATGAGATTATTGCTTTTGGTTTTGTAACTAACAATGGCTACTAGATGAAGTGCTGCTCCTAGAGCTCACGTTGAGCTTCAGTTGATGCATTTGAGAGGACGAGGGCAGACTTTACACACCACATGTGGCAGATAAGCTGCAGAACTGGGCAGAAAGGTGGCAAATGGAGTTCAATGTAGCTAAGTGTGAGGTGATTCACTTTGGTAAGAATAACAAAAAGATGGGGTACTGGGCTAATGGTCGGATACTTGGTAGTGTGGATGAGCAGAGGGATCTTGGTGTCCATGTACACAGATCTTTGAAAGTTGCCACCCAGGTAAATAGTGCGGTGAAGAAGGCATATGGCGTACTGGCTTTTATTGGTAGAGGAATTGAGTTCCGGAGTACTGAGGTCATGTTGCAGTTGTATAAGACTCTGGTGCGGCCGCATCTGGAGTATTGTGTGCAGTTTTGGTCGCCATACTATAGGAAGGATGTGGAGACACTAGAACGGGTGCAGAGGAGGTTTACCAGGATGTTGCCTGGTATGGTAGAAAGATCGTATGAGGAAAGGCTGAGGCACTTGGGGTTGTTTTCATTGGAGAAAAGAAGGTTTAGGGGTGACTTGATAGAGGTGTACAAGATGATTATGGGTTTAGATAGGGTCGACAGTGAGAATCTTTTTCCACGTATGGAGTCAGCTATTACAAGGGGGCATAGCTTTAAATTAAGAGGGGGTAGGTATAGGACAGATGTTAGGGGTAGGTTCTTTACTCAGCGAGTCGTGAGTTCATGGAATGCCCTGCCAGTAGCAGTGGTGGACTCTCCCTCATTATGGGCATTTAAGTGGGCACTGGATAGGCATATGGAGGATAGTGGGCTAGTGTAGGTTAGGTGGGCTTGGATCGGCGCAACATCGAGGGCCGAAGGGCCTGTACTGCGCTGTATTCTTCTATGTTCTATATAAGGCCAGAGGCTAGCTTGAAAACTAAAACAGGACTCTGCACATGATGTCCACACTGCTTCTTGCTGAGTCAGCAGGCAGATTCTCTTCAGGCCTGTGCCCAGACATCTTCAAGCTGCCCTGGCATTTCAGATGTTGATGTTTGCAGCAGCTAGATGGACCAACCTCTTGGCACGGCTGGGAACCAACGTGCCAAGCATTGGCTGACGTGATGTGGTGCCCAGATCAACCAGCCCTGCTTTCAGTCCAGTGACAGGCATTGCTGTTATCAATGTTAATGGGTGAAGTTGGCAGAGGCAAGTGTTCAGGCTCTGGTGATTTGCTTGCACAGTTGGTGCAAGGTGGTTGGCGCAGGATGACAACCACAGCGTGGCACTGGCATCACAAAAGACTCCAACCCCAGCGGCAATTGTCTAGCAAGAAACACTCTTTGAACATTGCCTTGACCAATCTTGCTGACATGTCCCCCTCAGTGGGCCGAGGGAGGGGGCCACAAGCTGCATGTGAAGTTGGATGCCAGTGGAGCCTGGCATAAAGAATGCCCAGCAGCTTATTCAAGTTTGGGTGCAATCATAGGAGGTATAGATAAGGTGAATGGCAGGTGTCTTTTCCCTGGTGTGTGGGATTTCAAGATGAGGGGGAAACTTTCTTAAACAGAGTGGTTCATGTGCAGAATGAACTTCTAGAGGATGAAGTGGATGTGGACACATTACAACATTTAAAAGACATTTAGTTAAGTACATGAATAAGAAATGTTTGGAAGGATATAGACAAAACACAGGCACATGGGACTAGTTTGGTTTGGGATTGTGGTAGGAATAGGCTGATTGGACTGAAGGGTCTGTTTCTGTGCTGTATGACTCTATGACTCTATCTGAGATAACATGCAACAGGTACACAAGGGAGACAATAATTGAAACAAAGGGTGTGATAAAATAGGGTGGCAGGAGGCTTGTATGCAGCATGAACACTTGCATAGAGCAGATGGGCCAAATGGCCTGTCACTCTGCCGTAATTTGGTAGAATTCATTGTAATCTATAAAAAGGGGTGGGGGTTGGTCACTCAACTAAAATTCCGCTCTAGCTTGCTTACTGGTAACCCTGATGAGCCGTAAAGGGTTATACAGGGCTGGGCAGCGATATCCCTTGGCGTTGAAGTTGTGTCGGTGAAGGGAAGGCTTCCTAAGCCAGCGAACATGCCCGAGACTGAGCTGGTGGTGCCCGGATCTCTGGTCTCAGTGGCCAGCATGACAGAGCGAGTGGAAAAGGGGACAGATGCAGCCTCCTGTTCAGGAGACCAAGCCTGGTTCAGTCTGTGGCTTCTCGCACGCACTTGGCCACCAGTGCAATTAATCACCAGAATAAACTGTAATGAACACCGAGCCATTGAGAAAGAGCATGAGATCACACGGATGCCTTTGCTTGAATGAGTCATTCAGGAAATTTATACGCACTCTCGAGGCTGTAGCTGACGAGAACAGGAAATATTTTTGCACGTGACAAGATTTATTTATAGAGGCTCCTGATTCATTTAACTCTGGTAACCTTTTCCCTCCTAGGAAGGGGGGAATTGTTCAAAGCAGACTGCTTGCTTTGAACATGAGAAATCTGAGGAAGAGTGGACTATTTGGCCCACTGAGAGCATCCTGCTATTTTGTGTATCAGTTTCTCTCATTCTTACTCTGACCTCTCTTGTGTTAATCAAGTGGATTTGGGTGTTTAATTTTACTTTATTCAGAGTAATGTGTGTCACTGGTCCAGCATTTATAGCCTTTCCCTCATTCCCCTAGAGAAGGTAGTGGTGAGCTGCCTTCTTGAACCACTGCAGTCTGTGTGCTGTAGGTAGACCCACAATGCCCTTAGGGAGGGAATTCCAGGATTTTGACCCAGCAACACTGAAGAAACAGTGATACATTGCCAATGTCGAGAGTGTGGTGCTGGAAAAGTACAGTGGGTCAGGCAGCATCCGCTGAGCAGGAGAATCGATGTTTCGGGCATAAGCCCTTCATCAGAAATTAATCATTCCTGATGAAGGGCTTATGCCTGAAATGCTGATTCACCTGCTTCTTGGATGCTGCCTGATCTGCTGTGCTTTTCTAGCACCACACTCTCGACTCTGATCTCCAGCATCTGCAGTCCTCACTTTCTCCTCCTTCAGGGATGTAGTGCCAACCAATTGGGCTGCATTGTACTGAATGGTGTCGAGCTTCTTGAGTGTTGTTGGAGCTGCACTCATCCAGGCAAGTGGGGAGTAGTCCATCACACTCCTGACTTGGGCCTTCTAGATGGTGGACTGGCTTTGGGGAGTCAGGTGGTGAGTTGCTCACCACAGTATGCCTAGCCTCTGTGACCTGCTCTTGTATTCATTGTATTTATACAGCTAGTTAAGTTGTGTTTCTGGTCAATGGTAACCCCCAGGATGGTGATAGTGGATGTTTCAGTCATGGTAGTGTTGTTAAATGTCATGGGACAATGGTTAGATTGTGTTTTGTTGGTGTTGGTCATTGCCTAGCATTTGTGTGGCGCAAATGTTATTTGCTACTTGTCATGCCAAGCTTGGATATTGTCCAGGTCCCACTGCATTTGACCTTGGACTGCTTCAGTTCCGAAGGAGATGTGAATGATGCTGATCACTAAGTGGTGTTTCATGCTTTACACTGTTATAGATTTAGGGATAGACAGGGAGAGCATTGGGGCAGGGTAATGAAGTTGTGGGTATGTTATAGGTGTTATGCAGAGGAAGGGGTTGGAGTATACGAGGAGGATTTTCTGTTTGGACAGCTGTTTGGCCACAGTACTATTTATGGAAGTGCATACTACACTGTGGGCTGTTGTGAGATGAGGATAGGATACGGACATATCAGAAGCAGAGAGATGGGATTGGAGATAGCAGTGCAGACAGAATCACATGGGTGTGTGAGAATGGAGTATACAGTAATTGATATCTCCTTGTACACCATTGTTTAGGATACCACACAGAGAGTGCTTCACAGCTGATAAGGTCCTTTGGAAGTGCAGTTACTGTTGTAATGGCAACAGTCTCTTTGCACACATGGCTCAATGATGCTGGTTAAGCAGCACTGGAGGATTCCCCAGAACCTTTTTGGGATCTTTTCCATCCACTGGAGAGGGCCTCAATTTCACATTCCACCCAAAAGGTGACACTTAAAATTGGACCAGGGTCCTTTTGGTACCTCATTTATACATTTCCACACACATAATTTTTCTCGCTGTATTCGTTCACAGGATGTGGGCATCACTGATTTGGCAGTATTTATTGCTTATCCCTAATTACAATTAGGGCAGAGGGCAGTTAAGAGTCAACCACATTGCTGTGGGTCTGGAGTCACATGTTGGCCAGACCAGGTAAGGACTGCAGATTTCCTTCCCTAAAGGACATCAGTGAACCAGATGAGGTTTTATGGCAATTGATAATGGTTGCCACTAAGCTAATTTTAAAATTTAATTTGAAAATGAACTTGTAGGATTTGAATTCACGTTGCCAGACCATTAGCCTGGGGCTCTGAAGTATTAGCCCAGAGACATTAACATAAGACCACAACCTCTCCAATTGGGACAAATGGGATTTTAGTATCTTTGACTGGAATTATGTTGGGGAGTTGAGTAAAATAATTTTAATCGACGAAAGGCTAATCTCTGTCTCATTGTACATAGACTGAGCAATAGTGCCACTTTTCATAATTTTCTAATGTATGTCAGCAGGAAGGCATGCTCAGCTGGTTAAAGATTTGTTGGAAAATACGGGTGGTCCATTATAACATTGGTTGTTTTCTCAGTGGAAAGGGGCCATGAACTTTAGGCAGGGGTCACTCAGGCGTCAAGGAAGGGGGTCGGGTGACTACATGGTGATTGGGACCACCTCGTACGTTGAGAAATGCAGCCCTCAGGGTGGGCCCACATAAGAATTTGAAAGAGAAAGCAATTTTCTGGGTAGAAATACATTTTTAAAAATTAGTCAGGAGGATTATGGGAAATCAGAACATTCAGAAACCAATGATGTGTTTGAACCAGCGAATCAAAAACTAGACTTTGAATTGGCATTGACTTGACAGAGAACCAAAGGCTTGCATTTATATAGCACCTACTTCAGCGTGAGCTAAAGCTCCTTGTAGTCAATGTAATACTTGTTGAAGTGTAAGCACTTGTGTAATGTAGGGGGAAACGCAACAGCTATTTGGTGCACAGCAAGCTCCAACATGATAATGACCAGATAATCTGCTTTATTATGTTGCCTGAGGGACACTTATTGGTCAGAAGGTTAGAGAGCGCCACCTCATCTCCCGCTCCTCTTTGAAACAATGCCAGGGGAGTTCAGGATTGGCAAATGGAGCTGTGGTTTAATCCCTTGCCTGAAATGCACCACTTAGTACAGTTCTCTATCAGGGCTCCCCCTGGAGGCTCAACCTGAGGCTAATGGCCTTAATGCTGATTTACGTAATTTCTGAATTGTCCTTTTCTTTGTAACAGGTATGGTAAAATCGTCTCCACAAAGGCCATTCTGGACAAGACAACCAACAAGTGCAAAGGTAGGAGACTGTTCTTGTCCAGTGTTTGGTATTAAAGGACTTAGAAGCTCAAAGCAGGGAGCCTTGACACAACTGTCCACCCCTTGCCCCCACTCAGATGCAGACCTATCATTCATAATTTTGGCATTCCCCGATTTTAAGCTGCGCTAGCATGGAAGGTGAGGAAGCTCAGAGAAGCCATTGCAATTGTGGAGTTATCGTCAGTTCCTTGTTGGAATCCGAGGTTAAGTATTGTAAAGGGATGTTGTAATCTGCATTGAGGTGTGATAACTGCATTGTGATTTTGTTTTTAATGCGAGTTTTCAGCCAGTCACCTGAACAAACTAGTTGGATTTGACCTGAGATCAGCAAGGTGTGAGATAACGGGGAATGCGATCTTGTGCTTTGATTGCAAAATGAGGAGTGAATTGCTCTGGTAACTGTATTTATACTGTGGTAATTTCTGCTACTGTACTGTCCAAACAAGTTTGCAAATGGGTTGACGTTGCTCAGTGAGATGCCAACGATACTGAAATATTCGGACGAAATTCTCCTTCTTTGGGGATTGTGGTAACAACAACTTGCATTGATATAGCGCCTTTGTAGTTTGAACATCCCAAAAGAAGTGTTATCAGCTACAAAATTCGGTTCCGAGTCACATGTAATGGAGACGGGAGAACAGATGGCCAAATGTTTGGTCACAGGGTGGATTTTTCAGAGGGGACAGAGGTGGAGAGGTTAAGGGAGGGGATTGCAGAGCTTGATACCCAGGCAGCTGAAGGCACGTAGTGACTTAAAATTGGGAGGAGCTTGGAGGTTTGTAGGGATGGATGACTTTACAGAGATAGGTAGGGGAGGGATTTGGAAATCAGGATGTGAGTGAAAATCAAGACCAAGCTTCAGTGAGTATAGGTGTGATGGCTGAACAGGATTCAGTGTATTTTAGGATGTTGCTCAGTAAAATCTCAAATGAGCTCAAGTTTGCAGATAACTAAACAGATTTGGCCTCCATTCAGATAACGATACTTGTCTTTTCTTTATGCTCTCACAGGATGTGGGCGCTGCTTGCGAGGTTAGCATATATTGCTCATCCCTAATTGCCTCTTGACTAAGTCGCAATGGACTAGCTGCTTAAACCACTGCGATCCGTGTAGTGTAGGGCATTCTTGGTGCTGTTACGCAGGGAATCGAGAGGATGATTTGAACCTGAAATGGTTTGCATGAACCTTCATTCAGTGGGAGCAGGGCAGGATTCAAAATCTTTGCTTCCTCGCTGCTTATTCCATGGGAAAAGGCTCAGGATTCTCCAGTCATTGCTTTGGGGTGGTGACTTGAGGGGAAGGTGGGGGGGAGAGGTGAATGAACTACAGTTCCGTTAGTGTGAAGCTGAGAGCTGGCAAACAGCCCGCAGAGCAAAGAGTACCACAATTATATTCTTTGTCAGCAAATAGGTTTTAGTAGATGACTTTTTTTAAAAAAAAGCAAGGCCTTTTTATTTCTCACAAAACTGCATTGGTATTTTCTCTTTACCCTTCACACTTCCCCTCCTACACTACTGACCCCACAGAAAGTATCATTCTCATCCACAACAAAACACAGGTTTGAGATCTTCAAATGCAGTTCTTTGCAGATCATTCTGTTCTCTCTCACTCATTCGCTTGCTCTCACTCACTCACACTCTCTCTCTCTCCCTCTCTCTCTCTCTCTCACACACACACGCACACGCTTTCACAGGCCTCACATTCCTTGGATTCTGGCTGTCTGTCGATCACAGAGAGGTCACAGTGGACAACGCTTGTTGCGGAGAGAATCAGAGAGAGAGAGAGCATGCAGTAAAGTTGTCTGAAACATGTAACAGCATCTGTGCAAGTATTTATACACATAGAACTCGGTGTTCTTCCAGCAGCATTTCCTGTTGAGGTTGGCGAGCCAAAGTGGGCTGGGGGGATGGGGAGAGTCGATTCACCTTCAGTCCTCCTGAGGGTGACCAGAGTGGGCCATTTTAGAATCTACAACAGTTCTATGGCAATCCAAATAAAGTTGTGGTGGTTTGAACTCAATGCCCCGGGGGCAACGTTTGTGGTAATTAAAGAGCAAATAACCTACCACATGTCCCACAAATCATCACCATGGGAATATTGGTAGACTTGACCTCTGGCCTTCTGTTCTCCACGCCCCCCCCATCCAAACCCTCCTCCACATTATTCCTTACTGTCCACTGTTTTTGGGAGTTCAGTCTGCTGCAACCATTGATTTTTCTTTTAAATTCCAAAACAATATCTCTCTCATTTGGTCATACTGCATTTAATGAATTGTTTTTACAAAAATAAATGTTATGATTTAAAACTTTGTCAGATCTTGGCAGCCATGCATGCATGTTTTTGGAGGGAAAAAAAGTATGACCTTTTTATTTAAACCATGACTCAACGTTGCCATCCTTTACTATGTCCATTTAAAAGAGAGAGTGCTTCTCAGCTATTTGACTGGAGCAGCTTTGCAACCCAGAGCTGACCTGGCATCTGCACACCCAGACTTTCCAGCGGGCTGAGTGCACTGATCAGGAGCCAAGGTCCTGCCACATTTGCTGTCATGCCAAAAAAAGTGTTAATGTGAAGGAAGGAAAAGTCACAGGTCAGTGGTGATGCCTATACAGTTTGCCAACACTCAGGTTAGAGTCAAAGAGTCACAGAGATGTACAGCATGGAAATAGACCCTTCAGTCCAGCTCATCCATACCAACCAGATATCTTAAACCAATGTAGTCCTACCTGCCAGTATCTGGCCCATATTCCTCCAAACCCTTCCTATTCAGATACCCATCCAGGTGCCTTTTCAATGCTGTAATTGTACCAGCCTTTACCACTTCCTCTGGCAGCTCATTCCATACACTCACCACCCTCTGCGTGAAAAGATTGCCCCTTAGGTCCCTTTGATATCTTTCCCGTCCTAACCTAAACCTATGCCCTCTAGTTCTGGACTCCCTCCACCCCAGGGAAAAGACCTTGTCTATTTACCCTATCCATGTCCCTCATGATTTTATAAACTTCGATAAGGTCACCCCTCAGCCTCCGACGCTCCAGGAAAACCGCCCCAGCCTGTTCAGCCTCTCCCTATAGCTCAAATCCTCCAACCCTGGCAACATCCTTGTAAATCTTTTCTGAAACCTTTCAAGTTTCACAACATCCTTCCAACAGAAAGGAGACCAGAATTGTACACAGTATTCCAAAAGTGGCCTAACAAATGTCCTGTACAGCCACAACATGACCTCCCAACTCCTGTACTCAATACTCTGACCAATAAAGGAAGGCATACCAAACGCCTTCTTCACTATCCTATCTACCTGCGACTCCGCTTTCAAGGAGCTATGAACCTGCACTCCAAGGTCTCTTTGTTCAGCAACACTCCCTAGGACCTTACCATTAAGTGCATAAGTCCTGCTAAGATTTGCTTTCCCAAAATGCTGCACCTCACATTTATCTAAATTAAACTTCATCTGCCATCCCTCAGCCCATTGGCCCATCTGGTCAAGATCCCATTGTAATCTGAGGTAACCTTCTTCACTGTCCACTACACCTCCAATTTTGGTGTCATCTGCAAACTTACTAACTATACCCCCTATGTTCATATTCAAATCATTTACGTAAATGATGAAAAGTAGTGGACCCAGCACCGTTCCTTGTGGCACTCCACTGGTCGCAGACCTCCAGTCTGAAAAACAATCCTCCACCACCACCCTCTGTCTTCTGTGTTCGAGACTAATGGCTAGTTGTCCCTGTATTCCATGAGATCTAACCTTGCTAACCAGTCTCCCATGGGGAACCTTGTCGAATGCCTTACTGAAGTCTATATAGATCACGTCCACTGCTGTGCCCTCATCAATCCTCTTTGTTACTTTTTCAAAAAACTCAAGTTTGTGAGACATGATTTCCCATGCAGAAAGCCATGTTGACTATCCTTAATCAGTCCTTGCCTTTCCAAATACATGTACATCCTGTCCCTCAGAATTCCGTCCAACAACTTGCCCACCATATATCTTGTATAAAATCTTAGTATGCAGTCAGTTTTCTATGAAGAGCTGTCGGTGGAGCGGTAAAGTCGCTGACTAATGCTTTGGGGATAGGAGTTCAAGTCTCACCACACCAATGGTGGAATTTACTTACAATTTGTAAATCTAGAATTGAAAATTAATCTCAGTAATGGTGACCATAGTTGTTACAAATCTCTACCTGGTTCACTGATATCCTTTAGGGAAGGAAAGTGCCATTCTTACCTGGTCTGGCCAACATGTGACTCCAAACTTACAGCAATGTGGTTGACTCTTAACTGCCGTCCGAAATGGCCTGAGTAAACCTTTCAATTTAAGGGTACTTAGGGATAGGCAACCAACGCTGGCCCTGCCAGTGATGCCTACATCCCCTAAGACAGGTGAGCAGAATTAGGCCATTTAGCCTATCGAATCTGCACCACCATTCAATGAGATTATGGCTGATCTGATTATCCTCAACTCCACTTTCTTGCCTTTTACCCATAATGCTTGATTCTCTTTTGCAAAATCATGAATGAATAAAAATGAGTTGACTCGCATTCGCTAATGAGCTTGGATTACTGCTGATTCAGACCTCTTTGAAATAACTCCACAGAGGCCGTATCCTGTCACCTTTTCTTTACATGTGGAGAGTCCTTGACACTGATCCAGCTCTCACAATGAACAGAACCTCTGACCGTCCTGTTTATTTATTTTTAAAATTTTATTGAACAATTCACAGTTTACAAAACAATTAACATTAACAGCTGTATACAGAGAAACAGCAATTTTACAAGGGAGAGGAATGGCAAAGCCAAGCCCCAAACCCTAACGTTCAACTAGTTTTCAAGGAAATGAGGCAAACCTCAAATCCCAGTTTCAATCATTACAAAACAGTAACAATGACAAGGACATATAAGACAGTCCAATTACATAAGAAACAGTGCATACAATAAGACCCCCAGAAAGCCACCCTCCCCCCCCCATCCCTCCCACCTTCCGGCCACTCTAAGGCAGTCCGCCCCTTTGCACCTTCCAGCTCTTGATCCACCCCATGCCCCTTCCAGTTCTTGGTTTGCCCTGGCACACCTTTCGACCACCTCTAGGACAGCCCGCCCTGGTACCCGCTCGGGGTGACAGCACTGAGGATGGCTACCCGCCTTCCGGCTTCACTAACCGCCCTCAGCACCTTCTGACCACCTCTAGGACAGTCCGCCGCGGTACCTGCCCGGAGTGATAGCGCTGAGGACGGCCTACCCGCCTTCCGGCTCTCGGTCTGCCCCTACATACCATTGGGTGCTCACCCACCCCGATGCGCCATCTGGCCCATGGACTACCCTGACACACCTTCCGGCCATCTCTAGGACAGCCAGTCCCCTTCCCCAGGGACGACAGTGTGCAGGGTAGCCCACAAGCCTTCCAGATCTTGGCCTGCCTCCATGCATCTTCTGGCGCTCAGCTGCTCTGCCACACCTTCCGACCACCTCTAGGACAGCCTGTCCCGATTACCCCTTCTCAGGATGACAGCGCTCAGAACAGCCTACCCACCTTCTGGCTCTCGGGGCGACTGGCATCGGGGTTGCCTACCCACCCTTCAGCTTTCGGGACAGCCTACCAACAGGTTCGCAGGATGACCTACCCACCCTCTGGCTCTCGGGGTGACAGCTTTCAGGATGACCTGAGCCTCCCAGCTCAGTAAGGCCTGCCAGACCCAGGGACATAAAAGACAGTGCAGGTGATAAACCCATAAACAAAAAGGCAAAGTCAGTTACCAAAAACAGAGTCCCCTCTGGTACACAGGAGTCCATTACCATAACAGTTCTCTTCTGTGTACATAGTCCATTACCAGGAACAGAGTCCACTCCAGTATGCAGAGACCATTGCCAGAAACAGAGTCGACAACCAAAGGCAGAGTCCAGTCCAATGTGCAGAATCCAGTCCTGAAGGCAGCAAATGCATATCCCACAGCACACAACAGATGTTCAGTCTCCATAGAGGCCTGGTCCATCCATAAGAGAACCAGGCCCACTCAAATTGACATGGTACATTGTAAAGGGGCAGTTAACTCCCGAAGGCAGAGTCCATTCCTGAAGGCAGCAGATGTTCACCTCCCAGCACACACACAGGTGTTCAGTCTTTACAGAGGCCGAGTCCACCCACAGAGGGCCAGGCCTACCCACACAGGAACAGTTCATCTGGAAAGGTGCAGTTGACTCACAGGAGCCCAGTCCAAACACCAAAAGAAGTGAAAACAAACATGCAAAAGAAAAAGAAAGAAAACCAGAGTGCAAGGGCTAAGCCCTGCCACAAACCCAATAATGTCCTTTTCTCAAAGTGGAAGAAAAGTGTAACACACAGGCTGTAACCAGCCGGTGAAACAACAGTTCCCTAATGAGAACTCAAATACACTTGTAACACATTGATTATGTAAATCAGCCAGTTTAGAAATCAGTCCTCAATAAAAAAGGAATACCAGTTAACAAACTGGCCATATAATTCTGCCTGTTTAGGAATCAAGTTCCCCAAATAAAAACAGAAACCAACAGCAGCAGTACACACTGCATGTGGGCAGCCAGCTCAGAGTCAGTTCCCTGACACAAATGGAGAGTCTTTGACACTGACCCATCTCCTTTAAGAGCCAGCTCTGAGTGAGCAGAATTGCTGACACTGCTGTTTTTATGTCCGCCAAGGCTCCTTGATTGGGGCTGTTCATCTGGTCCAATCAGGGAACTCATTCTATGAGGTCTACCTGGCTGACCTTGTTACAATCACTACACTCTTCAAAACGCCTGTGTTTAAAATGGGTTTATAGTAATAAAAACAATCAAATTTGTTAATGTTTTGTGTAGAGTCCAAAGTTGCCATGTACAGCATCTCAGTTTGTTTTGCTAAGAAATGTGGTGTTAACTCTCTCATTTGTCTAATTACTGCAAGCCTCACCCGCAATATATCCCATAGATTAACAAGTATAAAAAGAATCTGAAGAATATTAAACTAACACCTCTGTCTTTTAAAAGAAATCACTGAGATAGAACCCCATGGTGGAGGAAGCTGACTGACTTCATACTAAAAAGCCAGCACTGGCACTATGGACTAAATGGCCTTTTGGAATGAGTCATTCTGGGATTCTTGAATTGAAATACTGGTCTAGTCGTGGATACGCATTTAAAAAAAAAACTCACTGATGTTTGACCTGCCCTTTCTGCAAAGATGTGAGTATATGCAAAACAATTTAAAGGGTCCACACATTAAAATACACAGGTTTGGCTTGACAAAGCCAAGTTTGAACTGTGGTGATGGGGTTTGTTTTTCCTATAGGCCATTCTGGAAAAGTGGAATGAAAGGAGACAACTCATTTCCCTCTTATTAATTTTCTGGCTGTCAGTCATCCCTTTCCACTTTCATGTTTACTGGGCAGCTATTGGTCATGTTGTATATGAAGACTCGACCAGCTCAATGTTTATCTGCTGCAAGTGGGGCTGAGGAAGCTGCTCTTATTTGATCTCCAGTTTTTAGCACCTGCTGTGCCCTCCTCTCTGCCTCCACCAGCTCTCTCCCTCCACTTTGGCTGGTATTTGCTCCCTGGCTGCCATCCATCCACGATATCTTACCCGGGTATCTATGCAGCAGGGGCCAGTTTGAGAAACATGCATGCACTGACTTAACATCACACATCAACAGGCACTGGAACCAGCATATCAACACGTATGTAAATGTCTACTTGACATGCAGTCAAGTAATTACATGGATGCGACATGGGCATGGACAAAGATTGGCACGTGTAGATGTGCATGCAAATGCACACAGCTACATGTGCACACATGCAATCATGCACGCAAAATATATAATCGTGCACATGCATGCAAACACACAATCATGCATGCTCCAAATGCATGTAATCATGCACATATGCATGCAATCATACACACAAGCAAACGCGTAATCACATGTACAGACATGCAATCACGAGTGTACACAAACATGTGCAATCTCGTACACGCAAGCAGTCATGTGCACGCATGTCCACAATACAAAGAAACCACAGACATATCACTCGATGATAACTCTGAAGCAAGAATCGTGACTTATTTTTCTCCTTCTCTCTGGTTCAGTATACTGAGGTTAATTGCATCAGCTGTCTGGCTCAGTTAGTAACAGATTAGGGCCCTACCCTGGGACTAACCCAGGCCACATGCTGCTGCTAGTTACTGCTGAACCGTTAGTGGAGGCTGGAATGTTTACCCTATTCACTTTTGCCCCTTTTAACCATGTCTTGTTGCAGTCGAATGGGGATTGGATTGTAAACAGAAGGAGGAGAACCTGACCCAGTGACTGACATCCCAGCATCTGATCTGCACCCTCTTTGATCAGCAGCAAACTGTCAGAAGTTGGTTCTGGAGTTACTGTCCAGGTCCTTCACCTGTCCACTGTGAGTCTCAGAAAGTTGGGGCTGGAGCAAGGGACATCGTTGGATGATGAGGAAGAGGGACAACTATGACTTGTTTCTAAATCCCTGGAGTCCAGATTTTATGTCTCATTCTGGGCCTAGTGTTCCTTTTGGTTGTAACAATGTGTGTAGGTTGGTTCAGCTAGGCTTTGTCATGGCCATGGCTGAATTTGGATCATGTCAATTTCGGCCTATGGTTGAAGCTAGCTTGGATGGATCAATATCTATGTCTCCTATTGCTACGACCACCAAACTCTGCACAGTTTGCTTGGTCATTTGTACCATAGCTTTTGTGGGACCAGCACCATTGTCTTGCTTCTTCTCTGGCTTTCTTACCCCTCAGTTTCTGCTTCACTTGTTGCTAGGAAAAGGCTGTTGAGTCTTTGTTTCCCCTCTCACTGTGTTAAGTTCTTTTTTCCTGAGATTCTTACACACTTGATGCAACTGCAAAGGCCAACTTCTGTGAATGAGCAAAATTTATTGAGCACAGTATTATATAAGCTTTGAAAAACCCTGATTCGCCTTCGCCATGCCTGCAAAGCATGTCCAGGGAAACTGACTGAACGAAGGAAACAGTCCTTCCTTTATACAAACTCTTTACATCACAGTCAGTAATTCTCTAAAAACAACCCCCAGCCACTCCCTCACAGTTACATGCCACGCAAGACAACGCCCCAGCCACTCCCTCACAGTCACATGCCACTCAGGACACAATACAGTGACCACATCATCTCCAGAAACCATGGAATGCAAATCATCCCTTAATGGCCAGCTCTGGCGTGAATTGTATATTTTTGTAACAATAGGGGAATAGTCAAATTCCAATGTAATGTTCTTATTGATTTCTGAATAAGGGATGAAAATGTAAATAGTAGGAGATGACTATGTAAATTGCTCTGAATGGCAAGGAAATGGCAATGTAAATGGCTCTGAATAATCGGAGATGATAATGTAAATTTCTTACAATCTATCCGCAAGTCAGAGGCATCTCATCCTAGCCTCAGGACATCCAATTTCCTGCAGGTCAGCAGAGCAAATTAACTCTTTAATATCACAACTGGACTGAACAGCTATTTTGATTCCTGAGACTTTCCACGTGATTGAACCCACTCATTTGTCTTGCTGTTCATCCAGCTGATTCTGACTGTCCTGCACCACACCCGCTTTTCAAAGCTGTTCTCTTCCTCTCACCTTTCTGAAGAGTCCACCTTAATCACATCTATATAGTGCAACACTTCGCACAAATGGCTGTACTGGGCATTTCTTCAGGCTCGTGTCTATGCTATTGGACTTCCAGCCAAGGGTGCTCAAGCCTCTTTTCACAGCAAGGAATTTCCTGCTTTTTAGGGCCGTGTTGCAAACTAACCCAGTGGGGAGTTTATGGTGGATTCATATTCTTTTTAAAATTGACGTCAGGTTTGACCCACCAGATCCTTAAAACATTTTTTTCAGTTTTTGTATGTGAAGCTGGATCTGCGAAAACTGGTAATCTGGCAGTTTATGTGCAGGATATGCTTTAATTTAGGGAAAGGAGGAGATCTTGACATCACAGGAGATCCCTATGGGCATGAATCATTATCCACTGTTCAAATGGATGCTCAGAGGTCAAAGGTTCAACATCTGGATGTCTGTAATACATTCTGGGAAAGATGGCATCTCTTGTGTACACCTTGTGATCTGGAGAATTTTGGCTCTGAAGCAACATGCCTGTCTGTTTTTAAACATAAAATAAGGATTTTCAAGATTTCTTTTTCTCTCCTGTTTAGTCCAATGTCAAATTCTCTCTTGGCTGATAGCAAATGTTGTTATTTGGGGTAAAACTTGAGGTAATCTCTGAATTATGAACCAAAATAAGTACATTGTTCCATTTCTGGGTTTATTCCCTAGGTCACTAACTAATGGGTAAGATACAGAGGAGCCAAATTGCTGGGAAATTAGCAAGTACAAATGTAGGAACTTAATTATCTGAATATAGACTGGAATTGTATTAATATACAGGCCAGAGAGGGGGAAAGAGTTTCTGAAATGTGCTCAGAAGACTTTTTCATGATCAGTATGGCTCTGACCCAATGAGGAAAGAAGAATCTGGTCCTGGGGAAATGAGGTGGGTCAAGTGTCAAGAGGGGAGCATTTAGGAAACAGCAATCATAATGTCATAAGGTTTAAATTAGCTATGGAAAAAGACAAGGAGTGACCTAGAGGAAAAACACTTAATTAGTGGAGGCCCAATTTCAGTGAGATAAGAAGAGACCTGTCCCAAGTAGCTTGGAATTAAAGATTGGCAGGCAAAACTGTAACAGAATAAGTAGCTGCCTTCAAACAGTTTGAGTGCACTCAGGGTACATGCCCCTGAAGGGGGAGGGTAGGGCAAACAAATCCAGTGCTCTCTGAATGGAGAAAAAGATTGAGAGTATGATTAAGCAGAACAAGGGGGTTTATGGCAGATGTCAGATCAATTTTTAAAAAAAACAGAAAAGCAGAATATTTCTCATAATGATGTGAGATTGGGAAATGCAAGCATCCAAAGAGATCTGGTTAACCTTGTTCATGAATCACTGAAAGCTAGCAGGCAGGTGCAACAAGCAATTAGGAAGGCAAATAGTTCGCTGGCTTTAAAATAAAGGGGATTTCAACACAGGTGTGCACATATTTTGTTATACAGAGCCTTGGTTAGACCATGCCTGAAGTATTGTATACAGTTTTGGTCTCTTTGTTTAAGGAGGGATGTACGAGCCAGAAAGGTGTAAAGTAGATAGGCAGGAGGCTGGAAGAACACAGCAAGCCAGGCAGCATCAGGAGGTGGAGAAGTCAACGTTTCGTGTGTAACCCTTCTTCAGAACTGGAGTTGGGTGTAGGGGGAACTGCAGATAAAAGGGTGGGGGGGTGCAGGGTAGTGAGGTGGGGATAGGTGAAGACAGGTAGAGGGTACGACCAGGTTGGTCAATGGAAGGAATGAGTCCGCTTGGTAGCACAAAGGAAGGGTCGGTCAGAGGAATGGAAGGGAGGGGGAGGGTCTGGGAAGGAAGGCTATTTGAAATTGGAGAACTCAATGTTGAGTCCTCCAGGCAATAGGCTGTCCACGCTGAAGAACAGATGGTGTTCCTCCAATTTGCAGTCTGATTCATTGTGGCAGTGGAGGAGGCCGAGGATGGTCATGTTGGAAAAGAGTGGGAAGGGGAATTAAAATGGATGGTGACTGGGAGGTCCGGTTGTCCCCTGCGGGTCTGACTGAGATGCTGAGCGAACCTTTCCCTTTATTCTCCGTTTGTTCTCCCCAATGTTGAGAAGACTGTGTCAGGAGCACTGGATACAGTAAACTAGGTTGGAGGAGAGGCAGGTGAACCTCTGTCTCACCTGGAATGACTGTTTGGGGTCCTGGATGGAGGTGAGGTGGGTGTTGAACCGGCAAGGTTTGCATCTTCCCCAGTTGCAGGGGAAGGTACCTGAGGGTTTGGGGGAGGGGGAGTGTTGGTGGGGAGACTGGCGCGGAATGCAGAGAAGGGTGGGGAGGGGAAGATGCTCTTGGCGGTGGGGTCTAGTTGGAGTTGGTGCAAGTATTTAAGGATAACGTGTTGGATACGGAGGCTGGTGGGGTGGTAGGTGAGGACAAGGAGACCCTGTCTTTACTGTGTTTAGAGTGGAGGTGTTTTAGAGCAGTGGAGTGGGGAATAGAGGAGGTGTGGTGAAGGGCTGTCTGGATGACAGAGGGAGGAAAAGCATGTTGTTCAAAATAGGTGGACATCTGGGATGCTTGGGAATGGAATGTCTCCTCGTCCGAGCAGATTGGGTGGAGGTGGATTAATTGGGAGAACAGGATGAAGTTCTTGCAGGATACTGGGTGGGAAAAGGTGTAGTTCAGATAGTTATTGGGAATCTCTGGGTTTGTAGTAAACATCAGTCTGGAGACTGTCACCAGACATGGAAATGGAGTGGTCAAGAAAGGAGAGGGAGGTATCCAAGATGGGCCAAGTGAATTTGAGAGCAGGGTGGATGTTGTGGGTGAAGTCGATGAACTGCTCCAGCTCAGCCTGGGTGCAGGACGCTGCACCGATGCAGTCGTCGATGTAACTGCAGAAGATTTGGGGCACAGTGCCTGTGTAGGTACTGAAGAGGGACTGTTTGATATACCTCACAAAGAGGCAGGTGTAGCTGGGTCCCCTCTGGGTGCTCATGGCCAACCACTGGATTTGGAGGAAATGGGAAGAGTTCATTCGAGTGGCCCAAGAAAGGGAGTGCAGCTGAGATTCACCAGATTAATCCCTGGGATGGTGGGATTGTTTGATGAGGAGGGATTGAGGAAACTGGGATTGTATTCTCTTGAGTTTCAAAGAATCAGGGGTGATCTCAATGAAACTTACAAACTTCTAACAGGGCTCAACAAGGTGGATGTAGATCAGATGCTTCCCTTAGCTGGTGAGTCTAAAACCAGGGGGCATAATCTCAGGAGAAGGGGTAGGCTGTTTAAAACTGAGACGAGGAGACATTTCTTCTTTGGAATGTTGTAGAAGGCTGCAGAGGCTCAATCATTGAGCATATTTAAGGCAGAAATTAATTTATTTCTGGAGACTGATGATATCAAGGGATAGTGCGAGAAAGTGGCATTGAGCCAGATGATCAACCATGATCTAATTGAACGGTGGAGCAGACTCAATGGGCTGACTGGCCCAGTCCTGTTCCTGTTTTCCTATGTCCAAATACCAGGATGACATGATAAAGTTCGGAGAGAATATATAAAACTAAATAACAGCGGCAAAGCTACAGTATGCAAAGAGACTTATATAGCCACATGAAAAGTCAAAGGGTGATAAAAGGGGCATTAGGATCAATTAGTGGCTCAGTGGTTAGCACAGCTGCCTCACAGCGCCAGGGACCCGGGTTCGATTCCAGACATGGGCGACTGTCTGTGTGGGATTTGCACATCCTCCCCGTGTCTGCGTGGGTTTACTCTGGGTGCTCTGGTTTCCTCCCACAGTCCAAAAGATGTGCAGGTCAGGTGAATTGGACATGCTAAATTGCCCATAGTGTTAGGTGTGTTAGTGAAGGGGAAATATAGGGAAATGAGTCTGGGTGGGTTACTCTTCGGAGGGTCAGTATGGACTTGTTGGGCCGAAGGGCCTGTTTCCACACTGTAGGGGTTCTATGAGATATGAAGAAGCCAAGGGATTGAGAGTGGAGGTAAGTTACATAGACATAAACCTTCTTCAATGCAGGCATGGGGTCAGAGGTAGTGCTGTACCCATGTTCAAAAAAGGATATGAAGATGATCCCAGCAACTACAAGGCAGTCAAGTTAACCTCAGTGGAGGGAAAGCTTTTCAGAACTATAACTGGGAACAAACTTAGTGGTCACTAGGACAAGTATGAATTAATTAAAACAAGTCAGCATGGATTTGTTAAAAGCAAATCATGTTCAACGAACTTGATTGAGTTTTTTTGATGAGGTAACTGAGAGGGTCAATTAATATTCTTGTCATCAGGGTTGGGACCTGTGGAATAACAGGGATAGAAGTGGCCTAGCTACAGAGTTGGCTGAATGCTGGAAACAGAATGGTGGCTTTTTTGTACCGAATCAAAGAATTGTTACTGCCCATCCTTCTACCGGTTCTAAAACTGAGTGTCAATCTCATACCTTTTCCACACATCCCTGCACCCCATTCCTATCCCAATAACCATCCAATGCCCCTCTTGAATGCCTCAATGGAACCTGCCTTCCCCACATTCCCAGGCAGTGCCTTTCCAGACCCAAACTACTCGCTCAGTGAAAAAATGTTTCTTCTCACATCACCCTTGCCTAGTTTGCAAATTAAGATATGCCCGTTTGATCTTTTTCTCTTGTATAAGCAGGAACAGCTTCTTCCTCTCTGCTCTGGAGGCATATATCAGAGTGGAGCTCCCCAGGGTTTGGTATGTGGACACTGCTTTTTTTGATCTGTATTAATGACCTTAACTTGTACAGGGCACCATTTTGCCACTTCTGATAACTTGGAAATGCTCTGAACTGTGAGGATGATGGCGTTAGACTTCAAGAGGAGACAGATGGGCTGGTGGAATCTTCACACTTCAGATGAAGTGTGAAGTAATGCATTTTGGTAGGAAGAATGAGGAGAGGCTAAGTGAAATAAAGGATACAATCCAAAGGGGTTTCAGGAGCAGTGGTAGCTGGGGGGGTTAGATGCAAAAAAAAACACTGGAGGTGCGGGACACGGTGAGAAAATAATTAAAGCAGGATATGAATCCTGGGCTTTTGAAATCAAAACATGCAATGCAAAAGCAAAGAATTTAAATGAACCTTTATAAATTATTGGTTTGACCTCAACTAGAGTATTCTGTAATATTCTGGGAGTCACAATTTAGGATGGATGTGAAGGTTTTAGAGAAGGTGCAGAGAACTCACGAGGTCTCAAGGATAGGGAACTTCAGTTACATGGGTAGATTGGAGAAGTTAGGGCTGTTCTCCTGAGAGAAGAGAAGGCTGAGAGGAGATTTGATTGAGGTGCTCAAAACCATGAGAGGTCTGGGCAGAGTGGATCAGGAGAAACTGTTCCCATTGATGGAAAGATCGAAAACATGAGGCATACAGATTTAAGGTGCCTGGCAAAAGAAGCAGTGGTGACATGAGGAAAGGTTGCAACAAGTGATTAGGATCTGGAATGCTCTGCCTTTGGGAGTGTGGTCGAGGCAAGTTCAGTTGAGACTTTCAAAAGGGAATTGGATAAGTACACAAAGAGAGAATGTTTGGAGCACAGTGGGGGAAAAGGTAGGGCATTGAAACTAATTGAGTTTCTATTACAGATGCCTTGCATTTGCACAATGGGCTGAATGGTCTCTTTCTGCACCGTCACCATCCTGTGATTTCTCTAACCATGGAGCAAGATAGAACAAGTTTAAATCAGTGGACCTCTGGGTCAGTACTAGAAGCAGATTCAACCAAATAATTTAAGGCACGGTTCAGATTGTGGAGGGGAGACTGGTGATTTGTTCTCTGAGAATGATTGAAAATATTTCTGGTGAGCTATCATTCAGTTCGTAGCTGTGTCAGAGAAGGCTGTGAGTTCAAGTCCTACTTCAGAGATTGGCACACAAAAATCTAGGCTGACACTCCAGCTCAGTTCCAAGAGAGTGCTGTGCCATCAGAGATACCATCTTTTGGATGAGACTTCAAACTTAGAGGCCCCATCTGCTCTCTCAACTTGGCATAAACAATCCCATGGCGCTATTGTAAACATGTACGGGGAATGAAGCCCAGTGTTGCAGCCAATATTTGTTCCACAACCAACTTCACTGGAATGGTCCTGACAGGTTGAATGGCCTATTTTAGTGATACTTTGCACTTACTGGAACCCAATGATTGAACCATTCTTTCATTATTTGTGGGAGCTTGCTTGTACATGCATTGGCTGCTGTGTTTCCAGATGACAACACTTCAAAACTACTTCATTTGGCTGCCAGGAGCTTTTGGGATATACTGCTGGCCATGAAAGGTGCTATAGAAACACAAGTCTTTTGGTTCTGCATCTTGAAATGTGTTCGCAAACTGGGATGGGAGGGTGTATTAGTGTAGTCTGTGACAGCTGCTGATTGATTTGGCAACTCTGAGACTCTGCTGGAAAGTGTTGTTGCATTGTTTTGGAACTTTGGAGGAAAACAGATCAAAATGCCACTTTAAAAAGGAGGAAGACAGACAAAGGCAGTGACCACATGGTCAGGGAAAGAAACCTATGCCGCTGCCTGACATAGAAGTGAATCTGCACAGTTACTGCCTTTGCTGTTTGAGTTCACGTATCTCTGGACTTGGGAGTTGTCTCAGAAAAATTAGACAGCAAAATTCACAGCTGACCTTGGAGGAACCTGTGTGGGAGAGCTCACAGCACAGGAGTAGATAAGTGCATAGTTTTTAAGTGTAACCTTGTTGTAAGTCGACAATAGTGAGTAGAGTGGGTTCTTTCTTGATTATATGTTTTATTGAAATCTGTCTTGATTAAATTCTAAAAGTATAAACCATAAATATTAAGTTAGTCTGGAGCAGTGGGTTTTTTTTAGCAATAAGACAGTGCTATTTTCTGGATCTGTAGGTTGTTAAGGTCCAAAGATGGCCTGTAGTAGAGTGATATGCTCTTCCTGTCAGATGGGGGAGTTCAGGGAGAGTTTCCATATTACTGATGATTATGTCTGCAGAAAGTGTCCTTGCGTGAAAATCCTATCAGATCGCATGGGTCGGTTGGAGCGGCAATTTAGAGGCAATAAGGAATTTACAAGAGCTAGGGGGTGTGATGGATGGCAGTTATACAAAGGGAGAAAAGCCGCAGATACAGTCAGGTAGATGGGTTAACTTCAGGAAAGGTAGGAGGGGTAGGCAAGAGTCTCCTGTGGCTACCCCATCTCAAATAAGTATGCTGTTTTGGAAAATGTAGAGGGTGATAGACTCTCAGGGGAATGTAGCACAAACAGGCCAAGTTTCTGGTTCTGAGACTGACTCAAATGTAATGAGGGGTACGTCAGGATTCAAGTGATTGATTGTGATAGGGGACTGTAGTCAGAGGCACAGACAGATGTTTTTTGTGGCC
This sequence comes from Chiloscyllium plagiosum, assembly GCF_037043375.1. Classification (NCBI taxonomy): domain Eukaryota; kingdom Metazoa; phylum Chordata; class Chondrichthyes; order Orectolobiformes; family Hemiscylliidae; genus Chiloscyllium; species Chiloscyllium plagiosum. Next base: position 22,775,657 of record NW_028270191.1, on the reverse strand, counting down.
GGCTGCGATAAATCAGAATGGTGTGTTATTTCCCTGGTGCCAGGATCAAGAATATCTCCGAGAGGGTGTGGAATGTTCTCAAAAGGGAGAGGGACCAGCAGGAGGTCATTGTACACATTGGACCTAATGACACAGGAAGGAAAAGGATGAGATTCTGAAGGGAGAGTATAGAAAGTTAGGCAGGAATTTAAAAAGGAGTTCCTCAAGGGTCGTAATATCTGGATTATTCCCTCTGCTACAAGCTAGTGACTGTAGGAGTAGGGAGATAGAGCAGATGAATGTGTGGCTGAGGAGCTTGGTGCAGGGTAGAAGGGTTCACATTTTTGGATCATTGAAATCTCTTCTGGGATAGAAGTGACCTGTACAAGAAGGACAGATCCCACCTGAATGGGAAGAGGACTAATATACTGGCAGGGAGATTTGACAGAGCTGTTCGGCAGGATTTAAAATGGTACGGTTAGGGGGTGGGACCCAGGGAAATAGTGAGGAAAGAGATCAATCAGAAACTGGTACAGTTGGGAAAAGGAGCGACTTAAACAGTCAGGGCAGGCAGGCAGGAACAAAGCAGGGACAAATTAAACTGCATTTATTTCAATGGAAGAGGCCTAACAGGGAGGGCAGATGAACTCAGAGTATGGGGAGGAAAATGGGACTGGAATATCATAGCAATTGCAGAAACGTGGTCAGGGATGAACAGGAATGGCAGCTTAATGTTCCAGGATACAAATGCTACAGGAAGGATCGAAAGGGAGGCGAGAGAAGAGGGGGGAGTAGCGTTTTTGATAAGGGATAACATTACAGCTGTACTGAGGGAGGATATTCCCAGAAATACATCCAGGGAAGTTATTTGGGTGGAACTGAGAAATAAGAGGAAGGGATGATCACCTTATTGGGATTGTATTATAGACCCCCTAATAGTCAGAGGGAAATAGAGAAACAAATTTGTAAGGAGATCTCAGTTATCTGTCAGAATAATAGGGTTGTTACGGAAAGGGGATTTTAACTTTCCAAATACAGACTTGAACTGCCACAGTGTTAAGGGTTTAGATGGAGAGGAATTTGTTATGTGTGTACAATAAAATTTTCTTACTCAATATATAGATGTACCGGTTGGAGAAATTGCAAAACTTGACCTACTCTTGGGAAATAAGGCAGGGCAGTTGACTGAGGTGAAAGTGGCACTTTGGAGCCAGCAACCATAATTCTATTAGTTTTAAAATAGTGATAGAAAAGGATAGACCAGATCTAAAAGTTGAAGTCCTAAATTGGAGGAAGGCCAATTTTGACGGTATTAGGCAAGAACTTTCAAAAGTTGATTGGGGGCAGATGTTCGTAGGTAAAGGGACAGCTGGAAAATGGGAAGCCTTCAAAAATGAGATAATTAGAGTCCAGAGACAATATATTCCTGTAAGAGTGAAAGGCACAGCTGTTAGGTGTAGGGAATGCTGGATGACTAGAGAAATTGAGATTTTGGTTAAGAAGAAGAAGGAAGCATATGACAGGTATAGACAGGATAGATCGAGTGAATCCTTAGAAGAGTATAAAGTCGGAATATACTTAAGAGGGAAATCAGGAAGGCAAAAATGGGACATGAGATAGCTTTGGCAAATAGGGTTAAGGAGAATCCAAAGGGATTCTATTCGTTTTCCCATTTTTTTTTTGGAAACTGCCCCTGTCCCTGTAGATGCACCACAGAAAGCATTCTATACGAATGCATCATCGCTTGGTACAGTAACTGCTCTGCCCAGGACTGTAAGAAACTACACAGAGTTTTGAATATGTCCCAGTCCATCACGCAAACCAACCTCCCATCCATTGACTCCATCTACACTTCTAGCTGAGTCAGAAAGGCTTCCAACCTCTTCTGTCGGGCAGAAGATACAAAAGCTTAAACACACAGACCAACAGATTCAAGAACAGCTTATCCCCTACTGTAATCAGACTTCTGACTGGACCTCTTCAATCTAAAATTTAATGTCGATCTCACTCTTTGTGCACCTTCACTGCAGCCATAACATTGTATTCCTCACTCTGTTCTATTACCCTAATGCACTTTGTATGGTATGATCTGCCTGTACTACACGCAAAACAAAATCTTTCACAGTACCTAGGTACGTGTGACAATAATATATCAAATAAAACAAAAATAAATCCATGGCCTGAGTAGAATGTAGGCAGACCCTTGTGGAGAGTTAGCATGCACGTGATGGGGGTGAAGAGCCTCCTTCAATGCTGGATCCATCCTGTGATATTTATTGAAAGTCATTATTTTCCAAAATCACTTTACGCAAAGGGAAACCAATCCTCTAAGAGGCAATGTTAAACATTTGCGGGCCACAGATACAAGGATTGTGTGACAGATATTAATTGGCTGCTGGTGAATCTTGAGTTGGCTACCCGTAGATGGACCACTCCCTATGCCCTCATCTCACCTGCAGGAACCAAGGTGACCTAACTGGAGTACATCAGTTTAACATCACCTCTCTCCAAAACACCTGCTCTGGTTTCTGTATGTGAACACTAGTAACTCATTGATTCGTTAACTTGGAGTTAGATGGTCCACATCATCCCAACATGGCTTCATCAGTTACCTGGGGATGGGGCTTCCAAACATGGTTGCTAAGCCTTGTGATAGCTTCCTGCTTTGCAGCAGTGGCCAACCTTCCGCTGCTCACAGTATCTGTTTGATCCTGAGCTGAGCGTTCAATTGCATATAGAAACAAAGAACTTAGAAGCAGGAGTAGGTCATTTGAGCCTGCTGCGCCATTCTATATGATCATGATTGATCATCTAACTCAGTCCCTGTTCCCACTTTCTCTCCAAATCCTTGGATCTGTTTAGCCCAAAGAACTATATCTAACTCATTAGAGTCATAGAGTCAGAGAGATGTACAGCACGGAAACAGACCCTTCGGCTCAACCCACCCATGCTGACCAGCTATCCCGACCTAATCTAGTCCCACCTGCCAGCACCCGGCCCATATCCCTCCAAATCCTTCCTATTCATACAGTCCATCCAGATACCTTTTAAATGCTGCATTGTACCAGCCTCCACCACTTCCTCTGGCAGCTCATTCCATACACGCACAACCCTCCTCTGTGAAAACGTTGCCCCTTAGATTCCTTTTATATTCTCTCCCCCCTCCCCCCACCCTAAACCTATGCCCTCTAGTTCTGGACTCCCCCACCTCAGGAAAGGACCTTGTCTATTTATTCTATCCATGCCCCTCATGATTTTATCAATCTCTATAAGGTCACCCCTCAGCCTCCAATGCTCCAGGAAAACAGCCCCAGTCTATTCAGCATCTCCCGATAACTCAAATCCTCCAACCCTGGCAACATCCTTGTAAATCTTTTCTGAACCCTTTCAAGTTTCACAATATCCTTCTGATAGGAAGGAAACCAGAGTTGCACGCAATATTCCACAAGTGGCCTAACCAACGTCCTGTACAGCTGCAATATGACCTCCGAGCTCCTATACTCACTACTCTGATCAATAAAGGAAAGCACGCCAAATGCCTTCTTCATGATCCTATCTACCTGTGACTCTACTTTAAAGGAATTATGAACCTGCACTCCAAAGTCTCTTTGTTCAGCAATACTCTCCAAGACTTTACCATTAAATGTATAAGTCCTGCTAAGATTTGCTTTCCCAAAATGCAGCACCTCTAACTTATCTAAATTAAACTCCATCTGCCACTCTTTCTTGAAAACATTCAATGTTTTGCTCTTAACCACTTGCTGTGACTGAAAATTCCACAGGGCTCACCACTCTCTGGATGCTGACATTTCTCCTCATCTCAGTCCGAAATGGCCTATCCCATATCCTTAGACTGTGACCTCTCTGGATCTGGACTCCCTCGTCATCGGGAGCATCCTCCTGCCTTGATCCTGTCTAGTCCTGTTAGAATTTTATAAGTTTCAATGAGATCCCCCTTCATTCTTCTAAACTCCAGTGAATATTGTCTGAATAGACAATAGACAATAGATGCAGGAGTAGGCCATTCTGCCCTTCGAGCCTGCACCACCATTCATTATGATCTTGGCTGATCATCCTCAATCAGTATCCTGTTCCTGCCTTATCTCCATACCCCTTGATTCCGCTATCCTTGAGAGCTCTATCCAACTCTTTCTTAAACAAATCCAGAGACTGGGCCTCCACTGCCTTCTGGGGCAGAGCATTCCACACAGCCACCACTCTCTGGGTGAAGAAGTTTCTCCTCGTCTCTGTCCTAAATGGCCTACCCCTTATTTTTAAGCTGTGTCCTCTGGTTCGGGACTCACCCATCAGCGGAAACATGTTTCCTGCCTCCAGAGTGTCCAATCCTTTAATAATCTTATACATCTCAATCAGATCCCCTCTCAGTCTTCTAAACTCAAGGGTATACAAGCCCAGTCGCTCCAATCTTTCAACGTAAGATAGTCCCGCCATTCCAGGAATTGACCTAGTGAACCTACGCTGCACTCCCTCAATAGCCAGAATGTATTTCCTCAAATTTGGAGACCAGAACTGCACACAATATTCCAGGTGCGGTCTCACCAGGGCCCTGTGCAGCTGCAGAAGAACCTCTTTGCTTCTAATCCCTCATTCGATCCCAGTCCCTCTTCATACGTTAGCCCTGCCATCCAAGGAACCAGTCTGGCAACCCTTTGTTGCACTCCCTTCATCACCAGAACACCCTTCCTCAGGATGAGGAGACCCAAACTGCACACAGTACTCCAGACGTGGACTCACCAAGACCGTGATACAATTGCAGCAAGATATCCCTGCTCCTGTACTTGAATGCTCTCACTATGAAGGCCAACATACCGTTTACCTTCTTTATCGCCTGCTGAACTTGCAATGCTTACTTTCAGCGACTGGTGCACAAGGACACCCAGGGCTTGTTGCACCTCTCCCTTTCCCAATCTATTGCCATTCAGGGGCCAACTACCTGTTTTTGCTCCCAAAGTAGATAACCTCACAATTGTCCACATTATACTGCATTTGCTATCTTCTGTATTGCAAAACTCCCCTACTTCCACCTTCTCCAGCTCACCCACCTATCTGACATAGAAAGTCTTGGTTATACCTTTGTCCTCTCTCTGCTTAACAGCTCCAACATCCAATATGACTGACCTCATAGCCTCCACCTCTCACTTTGAAAGGATTAAGTTACTCAGACAAATTGAATAGACTAGACCTTAATTCCATCAAATGCAGAAGCTTAATGGATGACCTGTGGTGTTTTAAGATGATTAAAAAGTTCGATTGGGACAATCACAGGAACCATTTCCTCTGGGGGTTGAGCTTTAAAATTTAGCAGTTTCAGGGGTGATGAAGCACTTCCTCACAGAAAGGGGAATGGAAATCTGAAACATTCCCCCTCCGCCAACCAAAAGGAAACTCAGGGAGTCGACTGAAACTTTCAAAACTGGGATTGATGGATTTTTTTCTAGGTACAAGCACTTGGGGTTGTGGAATTGAGATAGATAAATGCAGGTAAAATACAATCAAATTAAGTAGCAAGGTGCTGAATGGCCTCCTGTTACTGGTATTCCATAGTTCATCCAGAAACCTGCTGCCTGTAACCAAACGCATGTCAAGGTTTGATCATCCATCATGCCTGTAAAGGTAAAATCATCATAATCTTACCAGCCCATAGGGCTGCTCTCTTATTAGAGAGAATGGTGGTGATTTAACCTGAAGGTCAATGTGACTCTGTAAAGGAAGTGGTTGGGATGCTTCCTGGCAAGCTCAGCCGGTGCAGGAATTGAACCTCTGCTGTTGGTGTCACTCTGTATTGCAAACCAGCCATCCAGCTAGTTGAGCTAAACCAACTGCACTCTGTACCACATCTGAGGAAGGATGTAAGGGTTGTTGAGAGGGTGCAGAGGAGGTCTAGCAGAATGAGAGGAATCTGAGGAAGAACATATGTATGCAGCACATGGCAATGACCCAGATCTCTCTGCCTATAAGGGTGCTGGAAATGGAGGTGATGAATGATTTCGAAAGGAAATTGGATGGGCACCTGAGGGAAATAACCTTGCAGGAGATAGGGACTGACTGGATTGCTCTGTAGAGAGCTGGTATGAATGCCTCCTTCTGTGCTCTAATGACACTACAATTCAATGACATTGGCTCCCAGTCCACAAACACCTCAAATTCAAAATTGCCACTGCTATGGTTGAAACGTTTCTGTGGATTTTCTCAACCCCCTCTCCAACCTTGCCATTTCTCTGACTCTGGCCTGCTGTGCGGACATCCCTCTTCATCCAGCCATTAATTGGCCTGGCCTAAATTCTGGAATTCCTTCCCTAAAACCTCTCCAATATCTCCTGAAATGTTGGGCCAAAATTTGGGCTGCCCTTCTTAACATGTTCTTTGTTGGGTTGACAACCAAACTGCAGGCTGCAGAAATGCTTCAGTGTGATTTCGGCAAGTTGAGTGAGTGGGCCAATCCATAGCAGGTATCATGTGGATAAATGTGAGGTTATCCACTTTGGTACCAAAAACAGGAAGAGAGATTATGATCTGAACGGTGATAGATTGGGAAAGGGGGAGGTGCAATGAGACGTGGGTGTCCTTGTACACCAGTCACTGAAAGTAAGTCGTGAGGTGCAACAGGCAGTGAAGAAAGCAAATGGTATGTTGGCCTTTATAGCAAGAATATTCAAGCATAGGAGTAAGGATGTCTTGCTGCAATTGTACAGGGTCTTGGTGAGACCACACCTGGAGTACTGTGTGCAATCTGGGTCTCCTTATCTGAGGAAGGATGTTCTAGCGATGGAGGGAGTGCAGCAAAGGTTTATCAGACTGTTTCCTGGGACGGCAGGACTAACATATGTAGGGAGACTGGATCCATTTAGACTTCATTCACTTGAGTTTAAAAGAATATGGAGGGATCTCACAAAAACCTGTAAAATTCCAACAGGACTAGACAGGGTAAATGCAGGAAGGTGTTCCTAATGACTGAGGAGTCCAGAACTGGGGGTCACAGCCTCAGATACAAGGTAGGCTATTTAGGACAGAGATGTGGCGAAATGTCTTCATCCAGAGAGTCGTGGAGCCTGTGAAAGTCTGTCACAGAAAGTGGTTAAAGTCAAAACATCAAATGTTTTCAAGGAGAAATTAGATACAGTTGTAGAGTCATAGAGCATGGAAACAGACCCTTCAGTCCAACCAGTCCATGTTTCCAAACTAAACTAGCCCCACCTGCCTGCGTTTGGCCCCTATCCCTCTGAACATTTCTTATTCATGTACTTAACTAAATGTTTTTTAAACATTGTAATTGTACCTGCGTCCACCACTTCCTCAGGAAATTCATTCCACACAAGAACTCCTCTCTGTGTCAAAACCTTGCCCCCATGTCTTTTTAAAATCTTCCTCCTTTCATTTTAAAAAATGCCCCCTAATATTGAAATCCCCTACATTGGGGAAAAGACAGCTGCTATTCACCTTTTCTATACCTCTCATGATTTTATAAACGTCTATAAGGTTTATAAAATAGTTCTTCAGGCTAAAGGGATCAAAGGATATGGGGAGAAAGAAGGAACAGGGACTGAGTTTGATGATCAGCAATGATCATTTTGAATGGTCGATCAGGATTGAAGGGCCAAATGACCTACTCCTGCTCCTGTTTTCTCAGTTCCTGTGTTGTCTTTGTCTCTGTGAAGTGCCATGGAGCATTTCTCAATGTTAAAATGCAAATTGTTGGGGATCATCTATATCAAACCCAAACTTTTTCTGCTCACAATATAAAAATATACATTTTACACTGACCATATCCAGGAATTAGGCCCATTCTAACTTCTTAGCTAAAAGACACGGAAGGTCAATTATGGATTGCCAGTGTGGGTTGCCTTTGGCTAATTCAGCCTTTGTTTATATGTCTTAGTTGCTCATTTGCTAGGGGAGTTACCTGGTGTGAATTTGCTGTTCAAACTTCTCCTAAAGGGTTCCTCTTCTTCAAGAAGAAAAGTGATACACCGTGCTGCTATAGAACATACAACATATCGATGAACATATGAATGAGGAGTAGGCCACTCAGGCCCTCGAGTCTGCTGTATCATTCAAGACAATCATGGCTGATCTCACTACTCCACATACCTGGCTGCCCCTCCTCTCCGTTCCTGATGACCTTTCACCCCATGCTAATCAAGACCTGAAATGTTCTGGTTAAATTGATAAACCATTTCTTCTACTACAAAGCTGCTTGGCATTTCAAGCTGTCAGTGTTGAGATCTTGAGTCGGAACCAGAGTCAAAGGGCACTGGGGGATGGGGATTAGACATCCCTCTCCTTGAGGTCTGGCTCGATGCCCAATCTGATTCCACAACCAGGAGGAATCACACCTGGGCCTTCCAAAGCAGACCCGATGGGCTGAATGGCCTACTTCTGCTCCGATGTCTTGTGATCTTCTACACTGCTGCACCATCAGCTGCCCAAATCCAATGCTCTGTAAGTTCCTCTGAAGCTTTCCCCTCTCTTCTCCTTTTAAAACACTCAAAACTTTTGGTCATCTGTCCTTGTATGTCCTGACATGGCTCAGTGTCAAGTTCTGGTCAGATTATGATCCCATGAAGCACCTTGGAGCATTTTTTTCATGGCATTAAAAGCGCTATATGAATGCAAGTTGTTGTTGTCAAGAATAAGTATGGCGGGTCATTCAACTGCACGTGGCATCCTGGCCAATGTCGATCCTGTTTTATCCTAAAATTGCACATAGGCATGTTCTCTGGTACAAGTTCTCTGGCAATCAGTCTTCTCTCCCGAAACCAACTTTCGCTGCAGCTCAGATCCACACAGGACTCGAACAAGCCTGGGTCGATAGCACATATCCTGGGCTTTGCCTTTACCTGCGGTAGCACTGGGAGGCAAACAGTTACCTCAGTTCACTGGTCTCTACCAGGGTAACAACAATCAATTGTTATGAAGGTAACACCACCTGCACAACCAGCTTAAAATACCATGAATGAACTGAGGGGAGAGGTGGTGGATTCCTTCAGTGATTAAAAAGTACTTGAGTATTGCTGTCAAAACAGACATGCTGTTGAAACATTTCCACCTTGCACTCATTGAGCGACAATCACAAGAATGCCACATTTCAAAGTGAACAACAATTTATACAGCATGGGAAGAGGGTGCTGATTGGCAAGCAGATTCTGATTGGTAGAGGTCTTGCCATGGAGAATGCGCTGGGGAACTGTTAACTGCCAAACTTTTGTTTAAATTCAAACCAGGTAAGTCGACTCTGATTGGTCAAGGCATTGCCATGGGAAATGTACCAGGGAATGGACTTCACTAAATGGCATTTGACATGCTCATCACACCAATGGTCTCGGTCAACTGGCGCCAGGCATATGCAGGCACCACCACTGACACTGGGCACAGCTGGGGTGGGGGCATCATTTTGCCCAGAGCCTGCACAAGCAGTATCGCAGCAAAGTTGTGCACACAGAATTTGGCAAGCAGTACCAGAGCAAGGTCGCATGCGCAAACGCAACATTGCTTCAAAGCTGCCCTGCAAATTAATGTGGGGGGAGGAGTGGCTGGAGAGTGAGAACCTCAAGTGGGCCCCATCTTATTGCCAAAGCATGTTTACTGGCTGGAGAGGTTGTGTATATGCGTGTCTGTGTTTTGTTTTGGTATCTCAGACCGACCTGCGCCAATCTTTTAGGCCCTGGTTGAATGGCTCTGCCATTCATATGTGCGATTCCGGCTGTAATGATTGTTCAAGTCCAGTTTGCCACTGAATCACTTGTATTGATGCTGTTGGATTTTTTTTTAAGGCTATGGGTTTGTGGATTTCGATAGTCCTGCTGCTGCACAGAAGGCAGTGTCTGCGTTGAAGTCCAGTGGGGTGCAGGCTCAGATGGCAAAGGTAAGTGCACACTCTTGCACTTGTAAAGCAGCACTGGCTGCTTAGGCTGACCGCTTTTTGTTGCAGAAGATGATTATTCCCCCATCCCGTTGCCAGTCCTATCAAAAGTTATTTTCTTTTTGGTCACTTATCTAAAACAAGATGTATTAGCATTGGTTACAGTCCAGAGAAGGCTTACTAGATTGATTCCAAGTATGGAGGGACTGTCTTATGAGGAGCGATTGAGTAGATTGGGCCTGTTCTCTTTGGAATTTAGAAGAATGAGAGATGAACTTATTGACATATACAAGATTCTTAGAAATTGACAGGGTAGATGTAGAAAGATTATTTCCCCTTGTGGAGAGTCTAGGACCAGAGGGCATAATGAGATGTGGCATATTTAAGATAGAGATGAGGAGGAATTTCTTTTCTCAGGGAGTAGTGAATCTGTGGAATTCTTTACCACAGAGGGCTGTAGATGCTGGGCTATGTGGTATGTTCAAGGCTGAGACAGATTTTTAAACAGTGAGGGAATCAACGGTTATCGGGAAAAAGCAAGAAAGTGAAGTTGAGGATGATCAGAACAACCTTGATCTTATCGAATGGTGGAGCAGACTCGATGGGCTGAATGGCCTACTTCTGCTCTTACATCTTGTGGTCTCCCACCCCCGCCAACTCCCTCCCCTCGTTCATTCTTTGTCAAGATGCATGTATTCACTGACTGTGAGATCAAGTTCAAAACTCAAGCACTTAGTGACTGCCTAGTTGCCTAGCGACAAGTGACCAGGAACAGCTTTGCGTCATTGGACTCCCTCCCTCATTCTTCTGGAGAGTTCTTACAAGAGATCCCTCACCCACCTCTGCTCTCCATGGCCTGCCCAAGGTAAAACTGATTCTATCAATTAATTCACCAGGTATGGTATTTATTGAGCTGGAAATGTGTTGCTGGAAAAGCGCAGCAGGTCAGGCAGCATCCAGGGAACAGGAGAATCGACGTTTCGGGCATAAGCCCTTCTTCAGGAATGGGGAAAGTTTGTCCAGCAGGCTAAGATAAAAGATAGGGAGGAGGGACTTGGGGGAGGGGCGTCGGAAATGTGATAGGTGGAAAGAGGTCAAGGTGAGGGTGATAGGTCAGACTGGGGTGGGGGCGGAGAGGTCGGGAAGAAGATCTCAGGTTAGGAAGGCGGTGCTGAATTTGATGGATTTGACTGAGACAGGGTGGGGGGAGGGGAAATGAGGAAACTGGTGAAAACCGAGTTCATCCCTTGTGGTTGGAGGGTTCCTAGCCGGAAGATGAGGCGTTCTTCCTCCAACCGTCGTTTTGTTGTGGTCTGACGATGGAGGAGTCCAAAGACCTGCATATCCTTGGTGGAGTGGGAGGGGGAATTGAAATGTTGAGCTACAGGGTGGTTGGGTTGGTTGGTCCGGGTGTCCCAGAGGTGTTCTCTGAAACGCTCCGCAAGTAGCCGGCCTGTCTCCCCAATATAGAGGAGGACACAACGGGTGCAGAGGATGCAATAGATGATATGTGTGGAGGTGCAGGTGAATCTGTGGCGGATATGGAAGTTTCCTTTGGGGCCTTGGAGGGAGGTGAGGGGGGAGGTGTGGGCGCAAGTCTTGCACCTCCTGCGGTTGCAGGGGAAGGTGCCGGGAGTGGAGGTTGGGTTGGTGGGGGGTGTGGATCTGACGAGGGAGTCACGGAGGGAGTGGTCTTTACGGAATGCTGATAGGGGAGGGGAGGGAAATATATCCTTGGTGGTGGGGTCCGTTTGGAGGTAGCGGAAATGACGGCGGATGATGCGCTGTACATGGAGATTGGTGGGGTGGTAGGTGATGACCAGTGGGGTTCTGTCCTGGTGGCGGTTGGAGGGGCGGGGTTCAAGGGCAGAGGAGCGGGAAGTGGAAGAGATGCGGTGGAGGGCATCGTCGACCACATCGGGGGGGAAATTGCGGTCCTTGAAGAAGGAGGCCATCTGGGTTGTGCGTTTTTGGAACTGGTCCTCCTGGGAGCAGATGCGGCGGAGTCGAAGGAATTGGGAGAATGGGATGGCGTTTTTACAGGGGGCAGGATGGGAGGAGGTGTAGTCCAGGTAGCTGTGGGAGTCGGTCGGTTTGTACCCACCCCAGTCTGACCTATCACCCTCATCTTGACCTCTTTCCACCTATCACATTTCCGACGCCCCTCCCCCAAGTCCCTCCTCCCTACCTTTTATCTTAGCCTGCTGGACAAACTTTCCCCATTCCTGAAGAAGGGCTTATGCCCGAAACGTCGATTCTCCTGTTCCCTGGATGCTGCCTGACCTGCTGCGCTTTTCCAGCAACACATTTCCAGCTCTGATCTCCAGCATCTGCAGACCTCACTTTCTCCTCATGGTATTTATTGACCCTCTCTAAATTGCCCCTTGTGAAGATGGTGGTGAGCTGCCTTCTTGAACCACTGCACTCCGTATTCTGTAGGTTGACCCTTCATGCCATTGGGGAAGGACTTCCAGGATTTTGACTCAGTGATAGTGAAGGAACGGCAATATATTTCCAAGTCAGGATGGTGTGTGGCTTGGAGGGGAATTTGCAGGTAGTAGCGTTCCCATATATCTGCTCTCCATACTGTAATGAGAACTGGATGAACATCCTACCACATAGAACACCAGCCAAACCCAGCTGATATCTCTTTTCTTTCCATCCTTGATTTTGCACCCTCCCCTCACACTCACCATTGCAAACTCTTGGCCTACATTGGGGTCCCCATCTCTTGACCTCTCCGCCTCCATCCTACTCCGACCTATCACCCTCACCTTGACCTCTTTCCACCTATCACATTTCCAACGCCCCTCCTCCAAGTCCCTCCTCCATACCTTTTATCTTCTCCTGCTATACACTCTCTGCTCATTCCTGAAGAAGGGCCTTTGCCCGAAACGTTGAATCTCCTGTTCCCTGGATGCTGCCTGACCTGCTGTGCTGTTCCAGCAATAAAGTTTCAGCTTTGATCTCCAGCATCTGCAGACCTCACTTTCTCCCCATCTCTGGGCATGCAGGTTAAGATCCTGTGATGTTGCATTTGCCCGGATACCATTACATATTATCAAATGTGCTGTTGGGGGTCCCAGAGATGTGAAATTGGATACCACCTTCAGCAGAAAAGATGTCATGACTTGACCTTGGGTTGCAGTCATCACTAACAGAAGCTCGTGGTATTTCACCTCTGCCAGCAATTTCCTTTGTGTATTTGGTTTGCTTAGTTGATGCTTTCCAATCACACCCTTATCATCCTTTTGTAGTCATAGGCAGTGTGTGTCACGGCTTCTGCCACAGCAATCATGTTATCTGAAGGGATAGATTGGGTATGAAGGTAAAAATTTGATGGGATTAATGGCTTTCTCTCAATTTCCTCCACTTCCAACATGGAGAGTATTCTCTAATTTCCTCTGCCCCTCCACCACACCAACGCCTTCACCCTGATAGTTAGCCACTGAGCCATAAATAAGGCGGTCAGGCATTCATTGTTTCTTCATTGGACAATCTGGATTTCACCACATTGAAATACTGTAATTAAATATCTGAGCTTCCAAACAGATTGGGTGTTGGTGGTCATGACAATACTGGCATACAAAATTATGAAGTGTCAAGAGATTCTTGATGTCCTCCTCCAAAAGACTACAGGAATGAGCAATTAGTCTTCTGCTGAGTGGTTTAGTCACCAATACCTCAGCTCTTAGTGATGATGAATCTTGTGTTTTGCTCTGTGTGTCTGTTGCCATTTCTATGAGTTCACCGATCTGTAGTAGCAGCAGTCAAGTTCCATGATTATTTGAACTCATCGTATTGACAATCCACCATCGCTTGTCCTATAGCTAGTTCTGTGTTTGTGCATGCGTGGGAGTGTGGGGTAACCCCCCCCCCATTAGTCAACTCAGTTAGGAAGGTCTCAGGCTCCATCCTATATCAAGTCAATTTGAATGGTTGGCATGGCATGGAAATGTGGCAATTGGCTTCAGCAACTCTTGTTTGGCAGAGGAATGTCGAGAGGGTGATGGCAGGGAAGTGTTCATCTTGAACCTGCTCCAGATGTGTGCACATGCGTGAGTGTGTGTATGTAAAAATATGTGTGCATGTGTGTCTGTGCACATGTGTGTACAAGTGAATTTTTTTTGTTTGGGTATACATGTAACAAAAACAGAAATTGTTGGAGAAACTCAACCAGTCAGGCAGCATCTGTGGGAAGAGAAACAGAGTTAACCTTTTTGGATCCTGTGATCCTTCAGAACTGTCCATGTATATGTTTATGTTTGGGTGTTTGTGTCTGTGTCTACGTGAATGTCTGTACATTTGAGAGAGTATGCACAAATATGACTGTGAGTGTGTGTGTGTCTGTCTGTCTGGGTGTGATTGAGTGTAACTCTGTGTGTGCCTGTGTGAGTCTGTGCATTTGAGAGTGTAGGGATGGACATCTGATGAGAACAGGAAATGGGGAGGGATCCATGCCACCAGTGAGCACAGAGGCAGATGATGATAAATTTTCACAGCAAGACACTGACTTGTCAGTGGCTTGGCAAAAATAGGCGCAGAGATGAGATGAGATTTTATTTTCAAAATGTAGAGGGTTGGTGCCACTTGGAATGTGCTGCCTGAATGCTGGGTGATGGAGGCAGGTTCAATACTAACTTGAAAGCATGAACTGATAAAAGACATGCTTCCATTTACCTTGCTCGACTAGATTCCAATCCGTTCCAAAGAATGCACTATTCACTTGCGTAGTACAGATTATTTTAGGGGTGGCGCATTCCGATGTGAAAGGCACACCTTAATGACATTTGTATAAAATTCCTTCATTTGTTATTTCAATAGAGGCACAGTCCATTTCAAACAAGCAGCCTGATATACTTATGGGGAAGGAGTTTTGCACAAGCATGTTTGGTGAGCACAGACTAAAGATAACCCCTAGGTCATTTTGAACTGTAGCACTTCACCCTCATCAGGGACTGCCTTTACGCTTTGAATACAAACCTTTCATGTCATGGTGCTGCAGAGACATCAGCGAATCAGTGATAACATGACAGTGTCCCATCGCTAGCACTCCACCAGTAGAGATTACTAGGTAGCTGTGCTGTCAGTGACTCAGAAAGCTGCCATAGGAAATGATGAAAAAAGCTTAACTTTTTGCCCACAGTCACAAGCTTTATTTAAGCATTTTGCACAGAGACATCTGGCTATTCAGAGAAGAAGGAACTGAGTTGATCACCATTCTCCGGATATGAGCTGGGCCAACATTTTATTATCCATTCCTAGTTTCCCTTGAGAAGGTGGTGGTGAGCTGCCTTCTTGAATTGCTGCAGTCCATGTGCTGTAGGTAGACCCACAATGTCGTTAGGAAGGGAACTCCAGGATCTTGATCCAGCAACACTGAAGGAAAGACGATATATTTCCAAGTCAGGATGGGGAGTGGCTTGGAGGGAACTTGCGTGCGGTGGTGTTCCCTTGTATCTGTTGTCCTTGTCCTTCTAGATGGAAGTGTTCATGGGTTTGGAAGGTGCTGTCGAGGGATTCTTGGTGAGTTACTGCAGAGCATCTTGGAGGTGGTATGTACTGCTGTTACTGAGGGAATCCGGTTTCAAACTGAATCCAGTTTGGTCAGATCAGCTGAAATTCTTTCTTTGAATTGACAGAGTTAGATTGGCTACTTTCTTTAGCCACATAAGAAGACAAAAGCACAGCTCACTAATAGCTTGGCTTAGAAGTGTTATGCGAGTGGATGTGGGAGTCAGAAGTGCAGTGTTTGTCACACACTTAGCATTTCAGGAAAAGATGTTAATTACAATGAGCAGAGAGTGGAAAATATCTGTTTTACTGAAGAAGTCAAGGGTGAGGGTTGGTTGGTTTGTCATAATCACAGGTTGGGCAGTGTGGGACTAGGGAAGATAAACGTAGAGCCAGATGTCTCAGGAGCGAAATCAGGAAACACATCTCCACACAGAGGGTGGTTGAAAATTGGAAACTCTTCTGCAAATGGCAGTTGATGCTAGATCAGTTATTCATTTTAAATTTAAGATGGATAGATCTTTGTTAGTCAAAGGTGTTAAGGAACATGGAGTAACAGTGACAAATGGAGTTAGGTCAGATCAGCCATGATGTCATGGAATGATAGGACAGGGTCAAGAGGCTGAATGGCCTCCTGCAGTTCCTATGGTGCCAGAATATGTTGACTTTTCTATATATCAAGGGGGCAATAGTGTCTGTCCCAGAGTAACAATTGTCTTCACCAGTTGTGATCCAAGGAGGCCCAAGGAGGGGCTATTTGCAGTCAGAGAATCATAGAATCAAAAGATTTACAGTACAGAAGGAGACCATTCTGTACCTGCTCCTGAAAGAGCTACCCAGCTATTCCCATTCTTCAGCCCTGTCTCCGTATCCTTCCAAATTCATCCCTTTCAAATATGTATATATTCTCCCTCTTTTAAAGCCTCCTATGGAATCTGCCTCCACCACTCTCAGGCAGTGCATCTCCGAGTAAAGACGTTTCTCCTCATCTCACTCCTAGCTCTCTCACTGACGGTCTTGAAATTGTCACCCTTAGTTGCTGACAAAGCTATCAGTGGAAACAGAATATCCTTCTTTACCCTGTCAAAATTGTTCATAGTTTTGAACACCACAGTAAGATCATCTCTTAATCTTCTCTGCCTCAAGGAGAATAAGCCCAATTTCTCTAATCTTTTCTTGTATCTAAAATCCCTCATTCCTGGTATCATTCCAGTAAATTTCCTTTGAACTGTCTCCAGAACTTTAACAAACTTGTTGAAATAAGGTGCCCAGAACTGAACACAGTACTTCAAATGTGGACTGACTAATGATTTGTAGCGGTGTAGCATCACTTCCTTGCTTTTATGCTCTGTGCCTTTATTTATAAACACAAGGATCCTATAAGCCTTGTTAACAATTGTTTCAACTTGTCTGGGCCACCTGAAGATAAACATGAATCCCGAGGTCCCTCTGCTCCTGTACTCCCCTCAAAGTTATACCATTGAGCTTTTATTGTCTCTATATGTTGCCTATTCCAAAATGCATTGCCTTGCATTTGTCTGCATTGAAATTCATCTGCCAAGTGTCTGTCCATTTGGCCAACTTGTCAACATTCCTCTGAAGTCATTCAGTGTCATCCTTACAATTCACTATTCTCTCTTGCTTAGTACCATCTGCAAATTTAGAGATATTTGCCCTCAATACCGATCTCCAAATTATAGAGTCATAGAGATGTATAGCACGGAAACAGACCCTTCGGTCCGACCAGATATCCCAACCCAATCTAGTCCCACCTGCCAGCACCCGGCCCATATCCCTCCAAACCCTTCCTATTCATATACCCATCCAGATGCCATATAAACAAGGATCCTGACACCAATCTCTGAGTAACACCACTTTCAACTCATCTCCAGTCTGAGAAATGTCCAACTTCTAATCCATGCTGCCAAGGACCATCAATCCCAAACATTTCTAATTTGCTAACCAAGCTGCCATGTGGCAACTTACCAAATACTTTCTGAAAGTCCAAATATACGACATGCACAACACTACCCTCATCCACTATCTGTGTCACCTCGTCAAAGAATTCAATTAAATTTGGCAGACATGACCTGCCCTTGACAAAACCATGTTGACTAGGTAAAAACAATGACTGCAGATGCTGGAAACCAAATTCTGGATCAGTGGTGCTGGAAGAGCACAGCAATTCAGGCAGCATCCGACGAGCAGCAACGTTTTGGGCAAAAGCCCTTCATCAGGAATAAAGGCAGTGAGCCTGAAGCGTGGAGAGATAAGCTAGAGGAGGGTGGCGGGGGGAGAAAGTAGCATAGAGAACAATAGGTGAGTCGGGGAGGCGATGAAGGTGATAGGTCAGGGAGGAGAGGGTGGAGTGGATAGGTGGAAAAGGAGCTAGGCAGGTCGGACAAGTCCGGAAAGGTCAAGGGGACAGTGCGGGCTGGAAGTTTGAAACTAGGATGAGGTGGGGGAAGGGAAAATGAGGAAGCTGTTGAAGTCCACATTGATGCCCTGGGGAACATCTCCGAGACACCCGCACCAATCAAGCAAACCGCCCCGTGGCCCAACATTTCAACTCCCCCTCCCACTCTGCCGAGGACATTGAGGTCCTGGGCCTCCTTCACCGCCGCTCCCTCACCACCAGACGCCTGGAGGAAGAATGCCTCATCTTCCGCCTTGGAATACTTCAACCCCAGGGTATCAATATGGACTTCAACAGCTTCCTCATTTCCCCTTCCCCCACCTCATCCTAGTTTCAAACTTCCAGCCCGCACTGTCCCCTTGACCTTTCCGGACTTGTCCGACCTGCCTAGCTCCTTTTCCACATATCCACTCCACCCTCTCCTCCCTGACCTATCACCTTCATCTCCTCCCTCACTCACCTATTGTACTCTATGCTACTTTCTCCCCACCCCCACCCTCTAGCTTATCTCTCCACGCTTCAGGCTCACTGCCTTTATTCCTGATGAAGGGCTTTTGCCCGAAACATTGATTTTGCTGCTCGTCGGATGCTGCCTGAATTGCTGTGCTCTTCCAGCACCACTGATCCAAAACCACGTTGACTGTCTAGAATTAATTTATTTTTCTCTAAGCGTATATTTACATTATCTCGTATTATGGCCTCCATCAGTTTTCCCAGTATTGATGTCAAGCTGACAGGTCTGTAGTTTCCTGGGTTATCCTTTGCCCCTTTCTTAAACAACTGTGTCATATTTGCAATCCTCTGGGCCCCAGGGACTAATCCTCTATTTAGAGAGGCCTGGAAAATTTCTGTCAACTGCTTCCCAGATAATTCCCTTACCTCTCTCAGTAATCTAGGATGCACCCCATCTTGCCCTGGTGACTTCTGTACCAGGGTGCTGCCAGCTTATTAGCACCTCTTTATTTATCACTAGATTGCTCAGATGCTCAAAACCCACGTTTTCACATAGGCCATTGTCACCATCTTCGAATTTGATAAAAACAGAAGCAAAATATTCATTGAGAACCTTTGCCATATCCTTTGCTTCAGTGAGCAGACTACTCTACTTGTTCTTTATGGGCCCTACTCTATTCTTCACTAATCTTTTACTATTAACATGTTTGAAAAACATTTTGCTGTTTACTTTAGCACAGTTTACCATCCTTTCCTCATGCTTTCTCTTAGCCTTCTTTTTTCCAGGCTTAGCCTCTCTCTTGCATTGAGATACTCTTCTCTGATTTTTATTGCTATTATTATTCCGGTATGCATCGTATGCCTCCTTTTTCTTCCCTATTTTCTCATCAATATTGTAGCCATCCGAGGTACCTAGCTTTGGATACCCTGTTTGCAGCTCTAGCCCTCAACTCACTATTCAACAACTCTTGAAGTGTGTCTCAGGCTGGGATTTGGTGTAAGGAGAGGGAAATGAAACAGAGCAGGCAATAGAACAGATATTTTGCAATCATCCTGTTGAGAGATGTTGTTACACACCACTACAGCAGGTGGGACTTGAACTTGGGCCTTCTGGTTCAGAGACAGGGACAATACCAGTGTACCACAAGGCCCCTGCAGGGAAACAGAACAGATAATTTCAAATCAATCTGTTCAGAGATGTTACAGCACGCCTTTGGAGCAGGAGGAACTTGAACCCAGGCCTCCTGGTCAAAGGTAGAGACACTGCCACTGCACCACAAGAACCCTTGGGGACACAAAACATTTGTTAAAAGCAAAGTGTAAGCACCTGAAAATGTCCATTGAAGGCCCTGAAGAGTCTGGGTTTGAGGGCTGCAGCAAAAGAAGTCATGACAATATGAGATTAGTTACATAGAGATGGGATTCAGAGTAGGCCCTCAAGCCTGTTCCACCATGCAAACAGAGCATGACTGATTTTCTACTGCAATGCCACTTACCTGCATTATCGCCATACAACCTTAATTACCTTTAATATTGAGAAATGTATTGATCTGAGTCCTGAATGTACTCAATGACTGACCTTCCACTGTCCTTTGGGATAGAAAATTTCCAAAGATTCCCCCTCTCTAAGTGAAGAAATTCCTTTTCCTCATCTCAGTCACATTCTGGTTCTTGGCTTATTAGCCAGGAGAAACATACTATCCACATTCACCCAGTCGAACTGTGTAAGAACTTTGTAAGTTTCACTGAGGTCACCCTTCATTATTTGAAACTCTAGAGAATACAGGCCTGGTTTCCTCAATCCTGGCTCATAAAGCAAACCTACCATCATAGGTGGGGTTAATCTAGTGAACCTCTGCTGCACTCCCTTTCTGGTTAGGACATGCTTCCTGAGGTAACAGAATCAAACCGGCACTCTGTACTCCAGGTGAGGTCTCACAAGGGTCCATACAACTGCAGCAACTTCTGTAGTCATGTTCCCTTGAAATAAATGCCACCATACCATTTGCCTTCTTAACTGCTTGCTCCCATTGAATGCTAACTTTTAGTGACTCATGACTAGGCACACCCAGGTCCTTTTGGATACCTGCACTTTTCAACCTCTCATCATTCGAGAAATATTTTGCCTTTTTGTTGTTTATACCAAAGCAAATAACTTTGCAGTTATTCACATTATGCCATGTTCTTGCTATCAGTCTGTCTAAATCCTCTTGAAGCCTCCTTGCATCCTCCTCACGACTCACATTCATCCCGGTCTTGTGTCATCAGCAAAGGTTTGGAATATTATAACTAATTCCTTCCTACAAATCTTTGCTATAGCTCGCGGACAGCTGTGGCCCCAGCATTGATCCTTATGGTACAACACTTACAACAGCCTGTCACCATGAGAATAATGCATTTCTTCCTCCCCTCTGTTTTCTGCCAGATCTCAATCCAGAGCAGTATATAATCCCCAATTCCATGCAATCTAATTTTGTTTACTAACCTGTGTGGGTCTTCAGAGAACACAATTACACCACATCCACTGGTTGATTATATTGGAGTACTTGTAACAATAAAATATGCCCTTGTCAAGCAGTCGCAGGTTGATGAGAACAAGTTTGACTTATTTTGGTAGCAGTGAAACCTCTTTTCGGAGGGATCGGCATCCGCATCAGTTTGGCGATATTGAGGAAGGGAAGGACAGCATCTTTCATCCACTATCACCACCCCCCCCCATGCCTTTTTCTCATCTCTGTTCTATCCTCATGCCCACCCACTATTATCTTTGCTTTACTTATTGTTGTAAACCACATTTTGCAGTTCATAGATCATAAGCTGATTATCATTTGCTGCTGAAGTAGGCCTTCGGCCCCTCAGGCCTGTTCTGCTAGTAATAAGAGCATGGCTGATCCAATTGGGGTGCCAAGTCCTCTTTCCTGTCTGTCCCCCGAACCTTTCACTCCCTTGTTCATCAAAAATCTGTCTAACTCAGTCTTGAATATATTCAGTGACCCAATCTCAAGTGTCACATTTGCAGTCACCTGGGGGAGTGAATTCAACAGATTAACAACCATCTGAGACACAAAACACTCTTCCTTGTCTCAGTCTTAAATGGGAGAGCCTTGTCTTGAAGCTGTGACCTCTCCATCCACATTTTGGATTCCCTTGGAAAAGATTCTGCAGTGTCTAATCTGTCAACCCCCCTCAGGTATGGTTCAATAAAGTTGCCCCTCATTCTTCTTAACTCCAAAAAGTATAAGCCAAACCTGCTCAACCTTTCTTCACGATAAGCCCCTCATCCCAGGAATCAGCCAAGTTAGCCTTCTCTGAACTGTTAAATCATCAAATTATAAACAGTATTTAAGGGAGACTACATTGACGTCCATGACACGGGACAGTTGGAGAGGGGGTGATTTGGGGGGAATGTGGAATATACACATCTTAATTTGCGCTCACTACGACTCAAGTAAGGTCTGATTGCACATAGAAAATGGGACCGGCAAAGCCATTCAATATAATGATGGCTGATCATCCAACTCAGTCCCTTGTTCCCACTTTGTCTCCATACCCTTTGATCCCTTTAGCTCCTAAAAACCATATCTAACTCCTTCTTGAAAACATTCAATGTTTTGACCTTGGTAACTTTCTATGACAGAGAATTCCACAGGCTCCCCACTCTCTGAGTGAAGACATTGCTCTTCATCCTAGTCCTAAATGGTCTACCCCGATCCTTAGACTATGACCCCTGGTTCTAGACTCCCTGGTCATTGAGGAACATATTTGCTGCATTTGCCCTGTCTAGTCCTGTTGGGCATTTAATTTTTGTACCAGCATTAGGCCTGGTATCCTTTTGGCATTATGAGGCCTGTCAATCTCAGGTGGCTGTGTGTGTCATGGTGGTGATGGTGGTGGTGATTTGGGGGTGGGGAGGGTAGGATTGTGTTGAGGGTGAGGTAGGATCTCACAGAACTGACATCATTTCAGAAAAAGCTCAAGAGGCATCTCGAGCAACTCACATTATATTGAGTCCTTCACTCCCTCCATAGCTTCACCCCTGCAATATCCAGCAGCCCCACACACCTCTGGGATCTCTGCACCCTTGGATCTCTTGCACATTCCAAATTTCATTGTTCCATCACTGGTGCCTGTGCCTTCAGCTTCCTGAGCCCTCCCATCCTGACCCTCCCTGCCTGCGGATCTCTTGGAGGAGATCCTTTTAAGGTGCACCTTAAGATTCTCTGACCAAATGTTTGATCACCTCCCAAATCTCTGCTCTATAGCTGATGGTCAAAGTTTGTTTGCATTGTTTGGAGCATTTTGGGGATGGTTTGCTGCACAAAAGACAGAATATAAATGCAAATTAGCCAGGACTCTCATGGTGCAGTGATAATGTTCTTGCCTCTGGGCCAGGAGGCTCATGTTCAAGTCCCACCTGCCCTGGAAGCTTTGAGCAGTTTGATTAAAAATAAAATTTATAAATACGAGTTGTTGTTTGATTTTTTTTTTTTGCTTGTGTATGGTTTCAGCAGACTTCCCTTTCACCATTAAGGCTTTGTATTAAATCCAGCCAGGATTCATGAAAATTATTGCTTTTGCTCGCTGTGGGAAAGGGGTTTGGGCAGTTCTAACTCAAGTGTCCAGTAGATACAAACTACAATGACAGCTGACCTGTCCACACTGTGTTAGTTGGCACTGCTGGCAGGACTTTCCTCGTTGTGCGCTAAGCATTACTTCTGCTCTCCACCTCGTGCATTGTAAGGCGCTATTTTCGCACTAATGGGCTGGCAGAGATCTGATAGCACGATGACAGATGCGCAAACCTCCACTGCATTGTGCCTGCACAAAACACTGTCAAGCAATGAACTGTGGAAACTGGGAGCTGCAGCAAGTTGTTGCGAAGACCACTATGTTGCCTCTGCCTCTTGGGATCTTTGTTCTGAGTGGGCTTTTCACACATCCAGAAAAAGCTTCTGTCTCCAGAAGGCCCTTCGAGGTCACACTTCTGTATTTTGTGAACAAAATGTGGCAGCCTGCGTTAACATTTTCATTTTGCAAAGGTTGTCTTGCTGTCTATTTAATATGTCTTATTTTTGGCTCCTATTTAAATATTCCCAGACTTCTGGAGCAATTTAATAAATGTTTCAGATTGTGAGTCATACATCTATAGGCACCACGTATTAGTGATGAGAGAATCTATACTGTAACGTAAGAAAAATGTAACTTAATTTTGCCTCTGTCTTCCTAGTTTCTATTCATGCTTTAAAATGTTCAATATGTTGCACTGTCAATAATAATACAGTGAAGCTTGTTGTGTACCTACCCTGAATAGATTGTGTGATGCCAAAGGTAGTTTTCATGTGCCTTTTTGCTATAATATTGTGTAGTTCTGTGGAGCTGCAGAAAATGAAAGATCATGTTTTATAGTCTGTAACTTGATATAGTAAATGGCAAATTATTAATCTCCCTGA
The DNA here is from genome assembly GCF_037043375.1 of Chiloscyllium plagiosum. Classification (NCBI taxonomy): domain Eukaryota; kingdom Metazoa; phylum Chordata; class Chondrichthyes; order Orectolobiformes; family Hemiscylliidae; genus Chiloscyllium; species Chiloscyllium plagiosum. Next base: position 22,751,965 of record NW_028270191.1, on the reverse strand, counting down.
CCTTTCATTCTGCTCGGTCTCAGTACCAGTAGCAACCAGGCAAATGTTATTGAAGACATAACACCTCGATATAAGCAGTTGCTTTAGTAAGACAGTTGATGGTGCAAGGTTAATCAGTGGTCTATAGATCCTTGTGTTCAAAATGTCATTTTCACAGATCAAAGCTGACAGCTGAATCTCAAAATTGCGGATCCTTTTTGAGCTTTGAATTTCAACTTCCGTTTAGGAAAAAATGTTCATTCTTCACCTGCTAACCTGACAGTTGAACTCCTGGCCTAGTGAATGGTGCCACTCTTGTAAATGACTTGCTGTCTTAACCATCTGGTCAAAAAGGCTGGACAACTTTCTCACCATAACAGGTTAGCAGGCTGGTGAGGTAGTGAATGAAATAGCGGTTTGAAAAAGTCATATTGCTGCAGCCGGCGGAGGGGGTATTCCTCCGGTTGTTGGGAGCTTTAACATCTCCATCTCAAGGTGGCATGGCCCACATGGGTGTGCTCAATGTCGCTAACACATTCCCCAAATTGGAAAAGGCCTCCATTCCCCATCCTTGTTAGATCCAGAATTGACAAAAACACACATTAATTAGTTTCTGCTACCTCAGATATTGCAAGAATGTTGTCACATGTGATGTATGGAGATTGGTTTTGAAATAAATTGAAGAGAGGGTCTTGTCACACAGAGGTCATTGGCTGTTGGCATTAGGTGGAAGCAAATGCTCACTTCATGACTTTGCTCATGCTTCAGTTACTAACATGTTTTGAACAGAAAGTTTTCAAAACCGAGAGCCTTGTTTTTCTTGGTTCCAGCTGCCTGGGCCTTGATGGAAGTTGTGCGCCTCAAATTGGATTGGATCATAAACCCTTCCAGTCAAGATTAAAATGATTTGCTTGTATTTCTTTTTATTTAGTCCACTGTATTTGCTGCTCTCAACACAGTCACCTCGACTGCAGGGAGAACGCATGCAGACTGGGCGCCTGCTTAGCAAAACACCTCTGCTCAATCTGCAAGCACAACCCCATCATTTTCCTTCCCCCGTCTTGCCCCCACCCTGACCTCTCTGTCCTTGGCCTACTGCACTGTTCTAGTGAAGCTCAATGCAGGCTTGAGGAACGGCTCCTCGTTTTCTGATTAGGTACAATCCAGCCTTCTGGACTTGATATGGAGTTCAGCTTGTTCAAATAGTAACCCCTGCCTTCCCCATCTTGTTTATTCTATCTTTGTGTGTTTCAGTCTTGCTCTCATTTTTCCTTTATTTTTCATTTTGGTCGATAGCTATTCATCACTCTGACATTCACCCCTTCTTTCGACAGATCTTTACTTATCCCGTTACAACTCACTTGACTTTTCACCATCAACACTTTTGTCATTAATCTCCCCTGCCCTATCACAGATCTTCCTCTGTATTCTCCCCACCCCAAACCTGAGACATTAACTACATAAGACCATAGGAGCAGAAGTAGGTCATTCAGCCCACTGAGTCTCCTCTGCCATTCAATGAGATAATGGCTGAATTGATGATCCTCAACTCCATTTTCTTGCCTTTACCCCATAACCCTTGATTTCCCTTACTGATTAAAAATCTATCTCAACCTTCAATACGGTTAACAACCCAGGCTCACCAGTTACACAACTATTGTGACATAATGGATAACAGCACAATTTAGAAAACATTTTTCCCCGACGCATGTAGAGACCAGATCTTGGTGACACTGAATGAAACTCTGTTTCCTCTGTCCACAGATGCTGCTAGACCTGCTGAGTTTCTCCAGCATTCTCTATTTAGGGATCAGAGCAGGAAACCCATGTAGTTTTTAATCCTCTTTCCCTTGCGTACAGGTCATTGTGAGGTTATCAAAGTTGTCTTTGGGATGTGAGCATTCATTTGCCATATCTAATTTTCTTCCTGAGATGTTCACCCTATGCCAATAGTTACTGCTAGTAGGAGAGAAATGAGTACTTGAGTGTGAGCCAGCCACTAGACGTGTAACAAGCTACAGTCCTGTGAAGTGGTGAGATTGTGGTATTATGGTAATGTCACTGGATTGGTAAACCTAGCAACTTAGATTAATGCTGTCGGGACATAGGTTTAAACTCCACTGTGGCAGCTGGTGGAAGTTAAATTTAACGGATAAAAGGTACAAAGTTAAAAATCACGCATCACCAGGTTATAGTCCTACAGATTTATTTGGAAGCACTAGCTTTCGAAGTGCTGCTCCTGGTTGTGGAGTATAAGATCGTAAGACACAGAATTTATAGCAAAAGGTTTTCTACTTCACAACTACCTGATGAAGGAGCAGCGCTCTGAAAGCTAGTGCTTCCAAATAAACCTGTTGGACTATAACCCTGGTGTTGTGTGATTCTTAACTTTGTCCGCCTCAGTCCAACACCAGCATCTCCAAATCATGGATAAAAGGTAGACATCAATGATGGTGACTGTGAAATATCTGTTTTAAAAAAAACCCATCTGGTTACCACGTAACCACTGTACATTAGTTCACTGATGTGAAATGCCAAGGGAATTCTGCCATCCTTACCCAGTCTGGCCTACATGTGACTCCGGACCCACAGGAATGTGGCTGACTCTTAACCACCCTTTGAGCAATCCTCTCAGGTCAACGGCTGAGCTTGTCACTGATGCCCACAACCCATGGAAGAACAATAAAAAAAAGGGGCCCACTTCAGCATGGTATGTCATTCGGGGGCAATATAGGAAGAGCCTGATCTGTCCACCATTTATTCAAATCATGGCCAATCTGTATCTTTACTGCATCTACTGCATCAATATTCATGGTTTGCAAATGTCTGTTGATCTTAATTTTATTATTTTTACTTCACCCTCAGTCTCAACTACTTTTTACAGTGAGTTCCAGATTTCCACTCCCCGTTATCACTTTGGTGGCAAAAACAGGAAGGCAGATTATTATTTGAATGGTGGAAGTTTAGGAAAAGGTGAGGTGCAATGAGATCTTGGTGTCATGGTGGAACAGTCGCCGAAGATTGGCATTAAGGTACAACAGGCAGTAAGGAAAGCTAATGGCATGCTGGTCTTCCTAGCAAGAGGATTGGAGTAGGGACGTCTTGCTGCAGTTATACAGGGCCTTGGTGAGGCCACTCCTTGAGTACTGTGTGCAGTTTTGGTCTCCCAGTCTGAGGAAGGACATTCTTGCTATTGAGGGAGTCCAGTGAATGTTCACTAGACTGATTCCCAGGATGGCGGGAATGACGTATGAGGAAAGACTGGATCGACTGGACTTGTATTCACTGGAATTTAGAAGAATGAGGGGGGCTTTCGTAGAAACATATAAAATCCTGATGGGACTGGACAGGCTAGATGTAGGAAGAATGTTCCTGATGTTGGGCAAGTCCAGAACTAGGGATCACACTAACAATGAGGGATAAGCCATTCAGAACCAAAATGAGGAAGAATCTCTTTGCTCAGAGATTTGTGAACCTGTGGAATTCTTTCCCACGGAAAGCTGTTGGGGTCAGTTTGTTTTATATATTCAAAAGGGAGCTGGATGTGGCCCTTGCAGCTAAAGGGATCAAAAGATATGGAGAGAAAGCGGTAGTGGGATATGGAGGTTGCATGATCAGTCACAATCCTATTGAATGGTGGTGCAGGCTCGAATGGCCTACTCCTGTACCTATTTTCTATGTTTCGAAGTTATGCGAAGGAGCCCTTCCTCATTGGTTGAGCAAATTCCCCTGATTGGCTGAGCTCTAATTTTACGGTTATGTCCCCTTGTCCCAAACACCCCTAAACCCCAAGAATACCTTTTGATCAGATGCAATAGAATTGCAATTCTACAACTATCAATGGGAACCCAATCGGTGGCCACACTGCATCTGTGAGAAAGAAGGGGCCATACAAATTTCCTAATCCTGTCCCCCTCCCCACCCATGCTGGATCATTTACAGGATGCAGGGGAACCTCCGGTCCCTGTGCTACATGCCTCCCAAAGTAAGGCATTGGGGATTCCAAGTTTGGAAGCTGAGAGGGCTTGAAACCACTGACGCCAGTAGCAGCAGTGTGTATCACCTACAAGGTGCACTGCAGCAATTCCCCAAGGCTCTTGAGAGAGCAGTTTCTAAACTCACAGCCTCTACTATCTTAAAGGACAAAGACAGCAGGTACACGAGAACACCATCCACTGCAAGTTTCCCTCCAAACCACTCACCATCCTGACTTGGAAATCACCGTTCCTTCAGTGTCGCTGGGTCAAAATCCTGGAATTCCCTCCCTAAGTGCATTGTTAGTCAATCTACAGCACATGGACTGCAGCAGTTCAAGAAGGTAGCTCACTACCACATGTAAAGGGGTAACTAGGGTTGGACAACAAACGCTGGTGCAGCTAGTGATGCTCACATCCTGTGAAATATTTTTTATAAAAAAGTGCCCAAATCAATTAAATGACTGCTCTCCCTGATTAGGGGATCTTGCTGTGCCCACACAGCTGCTGTGTGTTTCCCAGCATGCCCAGTAAAGTGCTTTGAGGTGTGTTCGGTCAATGTAGATAGCAGTTCTCTCTTTATGAAGGCCTCAAGTCCTGGTTTGACGTTTTGTTGTGGTTTAACAGAAGGATGACTTTAAGAAGCTGCCTTTTTTTCTTAACTTCACAATACCTTTCTTGTCTAATTCCCTGAGGGAGCATGTAACGTAAACTGGAATGGAATTTGCTGCATTGTTGCCAGAAAGCTGTAGAGAGACAACATTAACACAGGGCCGAAGATGTGGTTTTTTTACTGGGAGGGTTATTTAATAGGATTAGCTCCTGGTCACTATAGCTTGGTGTGTGCTTCGCACTTAGGGGCGAGGGGACAGCCATTCATGAGTGGGTGGGGGTGTAAGGAGGAGACCAGCTATTTGGTTAGCTCATTGACATGATGCAACAGAAAAGCAGCTGTCAGTCCTCATTCTGCAAGCTGGAGTATCACAAAGCTGGCCCGTGACACTTGCTAATTGTTCCACATTCTTTGCTTTTGGTCAAATGCCAGGCATTGAGAACTGGGGAGTAGTTTTTCCCACCACCTCCTCTTGTGAAGAAAACTATCAGTTGCTCTTGTTGTCTCCCTCTGTGTGTGTACCCTCAGCTGAATGGAATGCTTTGACGTTCTATTATACTGATTATTTGGGCCTATTCAGGCCTGCCTGTTGAAAAGGGCTTTTAAGGAAAAACAAATCACCTCAGTTTAGTGTATTAAATCATCTCAAACACTTCTGGAGAATGGCTTCTGTAGTGTGGACGACTGCACTTGTATGCCATTGTCTGCTTGCTGTTGACCTTATGCAGCTTCAGCCTGACAGAGCTTTCCACGGAAATTAATCTGGAGCTTGATCAGTTCAAGAATAATTCCTATTGTGAACACAAGGATGTTAAAGAGAGAGTCTCCCTGCCCCACCAGCATTTAGCTGCTATGTCATCTTATGGCCTTATAACTATATTCATGGCTGAAATAGACAGGTTTGTAATCAGTGACGGAATTAAAGATTATGTGGAAAAGGCAGAAAAGTGGAATTGAGGATGATCAGATCAGATGTGATCTCATTGAATGGTGGAGCAGACTCAATGGGCTGAATGGCCTACTGCTTCTTTGTTTTAATAGTCAATGATCAATCTTAACTCCATCTTTCCACACTATCCTCAAATTTCCTTTTCTGCTTATGAATCTATTGATGGGGCGAATCTACAACCCTCTGAGGCAGGGAATTCCAAAGATCCACAACACTGCAAGAGTGAAGAAATTTCTCCTCATTCTCAGTCCAAAATGATTGTCCCCTCATTTTGAGACCATGCTCTTCCTGTGTTCTAAGCTCCCTAGCCAGTGAGAAGCAATTTCTCATTCTCAACCCTGTCACGCCCCATTCAGAATTTTACATTATTCAATACGATTGCCTCTCATTCTTCTAAAGGTTAGATAAATCCTTCTCCACCCAGAAGTGTGTTTTTGTTGACTTTTACCTTGTGTCAGGTCTGGCCATATCAGCATCTTGGCACAGCGACCTTCTGACCAGCTGCCACTTGCTTTGATTCTGGCAGGATGCAGCACGAGGGCCATCTTACACCAAGACAGCGATTCCAGCTTGGGCATTCGAGCCAGTGGAGATCTCTGGAGTCAGGAGTTGCCCTGGGACTACTCACCAGTTCCCCAAACCATGGCTCAATGCAGCCCAGGGCTGTTATCAATAGGAGGCGAGGAAGAGTCATGATAGCGGTCAAGGTTGCCCTCCCAGTAGTCCGATTGCCACTCTGTCACTTTGTGTGAATGGGGAGCCAGTGGGTAAGAGGGTGTTTCAATGCCTGTATCACCTTAGTTGATGGATTGGCAGTGTGGGGAAAAGAAAATGGAGGAAAAGAAATTGTCAAAGCAATGCCAGAACATGGTTAGACATCTGGCAGACTCCAGGCGCAACAAAACTGTGGTATTTGCAGTGATGCTTTGCCAATTACCAGTCATGACTGAACAGTGCAAGAGTGAAAACAGCCAAATGAAATAAGCAAGAAAGCTCCATTTGTAAGTTTCAAGGGGTGAATAGAGATGCAAATAAGTGCTAGGGGCAGAGGGGCAGGGAGAGTTGCTGAGTGAGGGGTGGCAGTCCAAAGTGGAAGGATATCATCAAGGCAGGTACACTTTGGAATGAGCTGCCCTTTTTATTTTTACATATCCAACTCTGTGGTTGAAATCTCTAATGGCTGTTTTTCCTGGATTCTTGGAACACGAGGTAATGGGCCCTTTTCTTTTCCAAGAACTGTTAATCAAGCATTCGCCACGAGTTGAGTGCAGGACTGAAACTGTCATTCAGAGCAGCTGGGAAATCTCCATGCTGTAACCAGCAGTGAAACATTTGCTCAGTCTGTAACTGAGTGTTCCTTCCACTACCCTCCAGCCAACCTCACTATTCTCCCTCTCCCTCCCACTTTCTTTCTCCCAAACAGTGTGCTTCAGGAACAGCTTTGTCGAGAGACCATTAACTGTTTTGTTGCCTGATTTAATTAGTGTGCCCACAAAAGCTAAGCTCCTGTCGCTGACCTCTGAATCTTCCCGTGCTGGCCCACAGTTTTGACATTTTTTTCCAAGTTGGTTGAATCATGTTAGTTCTTTCTCTCTGTGCTGTGGAAATCAATGCCCATTTCTTGTGCATGGCTGGTTGTCCCTCTGCCAATGCCCAATGCCACACGGAACTGTAAAGAGGGAATACCATGATATTAGTGCCAAGATGTTGAGTGCCATATTGACAGCATACTAAAGCAGCATCTCAAATAGAACCACATTGTAAATGGGACATGATGTTGGATTGACTGTGATAGAGAGAAAGGGGAGTAATGTGGTGATCTTTGAGGGAGATTTCAGGGTCTGGAAGGATCATCTTCAGTGGAAGAGTTGAAGGTAGTGGAGAGACAGTCTTCGATGGGAGGGCTGAGACACTACAAGATAGTCTTTAGTGGAAGAGTTGAGGTACTACAGGGTAGACTTCAATGGGAAAGGAACAGGGCATTGTTCAGGGCCAAAAGCAATGGCCATAGGCCCTTGCATGATTATGTACTGTATCCAGTGAGTGATATTTGACGAGGAGAGCCATTATCTCACTGGATAGTTTTGATAGGCCCAATGTCGGCATCAAGCTTTCATGGTGAGCAGATGACTGAGGCTCTGTTCGTGAGATTGCTGATCAGATTGCTCTTCGAACATATGGGTCTGTCGGAAACCCGACCTGTATATTCATCAGCGAAAGTTGGCTTTTGATAGATTTTTTGATATCTGGTTGGCATGGACAGGTTGGACCAAAGGGTCTGTTTCCATGCTGTACATCTCTATGACTCTCTTCATTTTTATGCCATGAGAATGAGCATTTATGTCCCATCCCTCATTGCCCATATAAAGGTGGTGGTGAGCTGCTGCCCTGAGCTGCTGTAGTCCATGTGCTGTGGGTTGACCCACAATGCCATTAGGGAAGGAATTCCAGGATTTTGACCCAATGACACTGAAGGAACAGCGATATATTTCCAAGTCAGGATGGTGAGTGGCTTGGAGGGGAACTTGAAGGTGGTGTTCCCATGTATCTGCTGCCCTTGTCCTTCTAGATGAAAGTAGTTATGGGTTTGAAAGGTGCTGTCTGAGGATCTTTGGTAAATTTCGGCAGTGCATCTTGTAGATAGTACACACTGCTACTACTGAGGGGGGTGGATGTTTGTGGATGTGGTGCCAATCAAATGGGCTCCTTTGTCCTGGATGGTATCAAGCTTCTTGAGTTTTGTTGGAGCTGCCCCCATCCAGGCAAGTGGGGAGTATTCCATCACAGTCCTGACTGGTGCCTTGTAGATGGTGAACAGGCTTTGGGGAGTCACAAGATAAGTTACTCACTGCAATAGTCCTAGCCGCTGACCTGCTCTTGGAGCCGCTGTGTTTATGTGGTGAGTCCAGTTGAGTTTCTGGTCAATGATAATACCCAGAATATTGATAGTGGGGGATTCAGTGAAGTTAACACCGCTGAATGTTAAGGGGCAGTGATTAGATTATCTTTTATTGGTGATGGTAATAGCCTGACATTTGTGTGGTCAAGTGTTACTTGCCACCTGTCAGCCCAAGCTTGGACACTGTCCAGATCTTGCTGCATTTGAGCATGGACTACTTTAGTATCTGAGGAGATGCAAATGCTGGTCAACATGGTGCAATCATCGGTGAACTTCCCCACTTCTGTCCTTATGATGGAGGGAAGGTCATTAATGAAGCAGCTGAAGATGGTTGTGCCTGGGACACTACTCTGAGGAATTCCTGCAGAGATGTCCTGGAGCTGAGATGACTGACCTCCAACAACCACGACTGTCTTCCTATGTGTCAGGTATGACTCCAACCACTGCAGAGTTTGCGCCCCCCCTCCATTACCCATTGATTTCAGTTTTGCTCGGGCTCCTTGATGCCACACTCAGTTGAATGCAGCCTTGATGTCAAGGGCTGTCCCTCTCCCCTCCCCTCTGGAATTCAGCTCTTTTGTCCATGTTTGAACCAAGGCTGTAATGAGGTCAGGAGCTGAGTGACCCTGGTGGAACCCAAACTGGGTGTCACTGAGCAGGTTATTGCTGAGCAGGTGCTGCTTGATAGCACTGTGGATGGCACCTTCCATCACTTTACTGATGATCGAGAGTAGACTGATGGGGCAGTAATTGATCAGGTTGGGCTTGTGTACCGGACATACCTGGGCAATTTCCCACATTGTTAGTTGGATGTCAGTGTTGTAACTGAATTGGACCAGCTTGGCTAGGGGAGCGGCAAGGTTTGGAGCACAAGCCTTCAGTACACTTGCTGGAATGTTGTCAGGGCCCTTAGCCCTTGCAGTATCCAGTGTCTCCAACTGTTTCTTGGTATCATGTGGAGTGAATCAGATTGGCTGAAGATTGGTTTCTGTGATGCTGGGGACCACTGGAGGGGGCTGAGATGGATCATCCACTCAGCACTTCTGGCTGAAGATTGCTGTGAAAGCCTCAGCCTTATCATTTGCACTGCTGTGTTGGGCTCTTCCATCATTGAGGATGGGGATATTTGTGGAGCCGCCTCCTCCAGTGAGTTGTTTAATTGTCCACCACCATTTATGACTGGATGTGGCAGGACTGCAGAGCTTAGATCTGATCCGTTGGTTGTGGGATTGCTTAGCTCTGTCCATCACTTGCTGCTTATGCTGTTGGCTTGCAAGTAGTCCTGTTTGGTAGCTTCACCAGGTTGACACCTCAACCTCAGGTACATCTGGTGCTGCTCCTGGCATGCACTCCCGCACTCTCCATTGAACCAGGGTTGATCCCCTGGCTTGATGGTAATGGTTGAGTGGGGGATATGCCAGAATGTGAGGGTATAGATTGTGCTGGAGTATAATTGTGCTGCTGTTGGTGGCCCACAGTGCCTCATGGATGCCCAGCCTTGAGCTGCAAATCTGTTTGAAGTCTGTCCCATTTAGCATGGTGATAGTTCCACACAACAGGATGGAGGTTACTCTCAATGTGAAGGCAGGACTTTGTCTCCACAACGACTATGCAGTCGTCACTGTTACCAATACTGTCATGGAGAGATGTATCTGCAGCCGGCAGATTGGTAAGGACATGGTCCAGTATGTGTTTCCCTCTTGCTGATTCCCTCACCACCTGCTGCAGACCCAGTCTAGCAACTGTGTCCTTTAGGACCCAGCAAGCTCGATCTGTAGTGCTACTGCAAAGCCATTCTTGGTAGTGGACATTGAAATCCCCCCACCCAGAATACAGCTTGTACCCTTGCCACCCACTGTGCTTCCTCTAAGTGTTGTTCAACATGGAGGAATATTGATTCATCCGCTGAGGGATAGCGTTATGTGGTAATCAGCAGGAGGTTTCCTTACCCATGTTTCTCTTGAAGTCATGAGCCTTCATGGGGTCCGGAGTCTATGTTGAGGATTCCCAGGGCAACTTCCTCCCAACTGTATCCCACTGTGCCACCACCTCTGCTGGGTCTGTCCTGCCAGTGGGACAGGACATATCCAGCGATGTGTCATACTCACGGAATCATACTTTACAGACAATGTCAGATTTCCAAATTTGGCACTAGCAAGGAGGACCCTGCAGGGTCAATGGGGCTGATTCTGCTGCTCTTTTCCAGTGCCAATGTTGATGTCAGGTGACCCTTCAATTTCATTTCATTGAGACTTTGTAGCGATTGGTACAACTGAATGACCATTTCAGAGGGCAGTTCAGAGCCAACCACATTGCTATATGTAGATCAGACCAGGTGAGGATGGCAGATTTCCTTCCCTGAAGGACATTAGTAAACCAGGTGAGGTTTTCCAACAATCAGCAATGATTTAATGGTCATCAGCAGATTCTTAATTCCAGATTTTTAAAATTGAATTAAAATTCCATCATCTGCTGTGGCAGCATTCGAACACATGGTCCCAGAACATTGATTTTCTGGATTAATAGTCTGGAGATAATACCACTAGGCCATCGCCTTCCTTTGATATACAGGTGTAGTAGAGAAGCCATTGGCAAAATCCCAACTAATCTATCTAAGGAAAGGCAGCTGATTTTGTTGCTTCATTTCAATGGTAAATTTGAGCCCACGATGGAGTTTATTACTCTTCGGTGCTGTGGATTCAAATATTGTAAATGTATCACCTACACATCCGGCGTTTGCAAGAGGTAGGAGGTTAGTGGTGATTCTACTGAAGACACACTTCTCCTGGTATTCGTTAAAAATGTTAGCAAGAGCTGAGCCTCAAGGAGATCCCATGGTAGCATCATCTGTTTGGGCATTCTGGTTTCATCGAACAGTGCCCAGTCTATCTCTGGTTGCCCTGGAAGGGGAAGATGTCTTAAGCATCTGAACAATGGATGAAGCTAGCTGTCTCAAGCAGCTACTATTGCAGTAAACACACAAGTGACTTTCATCACGAACAGGATGTATTTGCCTGTCACACCAATCAGTAATGTGATATGAGTTTCAGTACCGATATGATGTCAGGTATGTAGGCCGTATTCGATAACTGGCAGATCATATCAAATAACACTTCCTTTTGACTGTCCATAGTGGGCAGTTTGCCAACTGCACTCAACCAACCTGTGCTTACAAAATTCAGAACGTACTATCCAGTATGAAATGTGATTTTACTTGTGGGCAACATTTACTAAGTAACCCTGACTATATACAAAGTTCACTGGAATCCAATTTTAACAGAATCAGTTGGGCTTGCATTGTGCATGTGATGGGAGCTCCATATATTAACACATAGGCCTCTGTTGTTTTTTCACAGTGGTAAAGGGTTGTAGAGCTGCCAATCCTTGCTGCATTCCCCCATGGTAACACCCTGACCAATCAGAATTCACCTGTCTGGCCTGAGTTTAATCAGCTAACAAAGATTGACAGTTAATACTTCCTGCTGCATCTCCATGCCTACCATTGTCCTACCATCATCACCCTCTTCTCACACTGTATAAATTGGTGTTTCCTTTCAAAGTTTGATTTCTTGCATTCCAGTCCTGATGAGGGCAAGACAAAAAGTTTTGATTTTGTCTCTACCTTTTGCCATTTTTCTTGGGGATGTTATTTCATTTAATTTCATTTTGGAGAATGATGAATGTTTTAATAGGACTGATGTGCGATTTCCCTTCTCTCCCCACCGCCAATTCCCACATCTGCATGCAAATTGAAGTCAAATGTGGTTGCCATGGCAATGCTGGTAGGTTTTATTTCACTTCAAATGACAGAGGAATAGCACTTGCTGGTTGGGGAAACAATTATAGTTAGTTTTGGAATTAGAAGTGTGGCTCAGCTAATAAGTGTGAATAAGGTTTTAGGAACTCAGTCACATGGACTGGAAATGTCCCAGGTTGGATTTGAGCCGATAATTGACCATTAAGTGATCTTAAATGCAGCGACTCAAAAGTCTAGGAGGCTGGTGAAACGGAGGCCTACCTCTCGCTGGACCAGCAGTCGCCTGTTTGATTTCATCCAAATCTACCAGGAAATCAGAAGCGATTACTCATTGGCTGGCCTCACTATCTCAAGCAGCAAAACCATCTGACAATACGCTGGGTTAGGTTTTTTTTGGGGGAGAGTGGGTCTGCCTAACATTGAGGCCAACCTTGTGAGATACGGAGGGATTAAAACAAAGCCAGCCCAACGTGCACAGTTGGAAAATGATAACCAATGGTTTCTGAGGTTGTTGGTGGTGGGGATGGTCACAGGAAGGCCCATTTCCATAGCAAACTGCTGACTTTGTTCAACATATCTGCCTTGCCAATTGAAAAAGATCACAAGAAGCTCTTCCAAAGCTCATGCAGGAAGGATAGCAATTTGAGTGGAGAAGGCTAATAGCATTCAATGCCTTAATATGAATTTGACTTTTCCCTTCAGTTCAGCAAGTGAGTGTACTTGGCAGGAGAGGGGTACTGGGAAACAAGAAGCCGGTTGACCACAATGGAGCATCTCTTGAATCACATTTTTGTTTCCACTCCACAGCAACAAGAGCAGGACCCAACGAACCTGTACATCTCCAACCTGCCACTAACTATGGATGAGCAGGAGCTCCAAAACATGCTGAAACCTTTCGGTCAGGTGATCTCCACCAGGATACTGCGGGATGCCAATGGTACCAGCCGAGGTGTTGGCTTTGCCAGGTAAAGATGGTTTGAATCAAGGTGTACAAGCATGGGGCCAATGAGCTTTACCCTACTTGTGGGCTTGGTCTTCACTGGCAAGCTGGGTACCGGTTTTAAAAAAAGAGAGTCAGAGAGTCCTACGTCACAGAGACAGGCCCTTCGGCCCAAACTGGTCCATGCCAACCAAAATGTCCATCCAAGCGAACCCCATTTCCCTGCACTTAGCCCATATCCTTCTCAACCTTTCCTATCTATGTATTTGTCCAAATGCCTTTTAAATGTTATTAATGTACCTGCCTGAAATATGTCTGCTGGCAGCTCTCTCCACACTCTGTGCAAAAATGTTACCCCTCAGGTTCCATTTTATTCTTTCCCCTCTCACCTTAAACTGATGCCTTTTAGTCCTCGATTCCCCAACCCTGGGAAAAAGGCAAGCAGTTCCTGAGCTTGGGGCCCAGGCAACTGAGGGCATGGCTGTCAATGGTGGGGTTGAAGGAAACCAGGCATGCTGGACGAGGTCGGAATTAGAGATGCACAGAGATTTCTGAAGATTTTGGGGATTCAAAGTTGGGGTTGGCTTTTTATTCCTCCTCGTCCTCCACCCATCAACCTGTTCACGGATGGTACAACACACCTCTAGAACAGGTAAGATTCAAACCCAGGTCTGCTTGGCTTAGATGTAAGGACACTACCACTGCACCTCAGGACAGACTCTTCAGCAGGGTAACTGAAAAGGAAAATAGCAGAGGCTTGGAATCAATTGAGGCCTGCAGGTGCAGCAGGCAGGGAAGAAGGTAAATGGTATGTTGGCTTTCATAGTGAGCGGATTCAAGTAGATTAGATTCCCTACAGCATGGAAACAGGCCCTTCAGCACAACAAGTCCACACCAACCCTCCCAGATCCATTCCCCTACCCTATATTTACCCCTGACTAATGCACCTAACACTGGGCAATTTAGCATGGCCAATTCATCTGGCCTGCACATATTTTTGGATTGTGGGAAGAAACCAGAGCACCCAGAGGAAACCCACGCAGACACAGGGGGAATGTGCAAACTCCACACAGACAGTTGCCTGAGGCAGGAATTGAACCCAGGTCCCTGGCGCTGTGCGATGGCAGTGCTAGCCACTGTGTTGTCCAAAGTACAGGAGCAGGGATATCTTGCTGCAGTTGTGCAGGGCCTTGGTAAGACCACCCCTGGAGCATTGTGTGCAGTTTGGGTCTCCTTGCCTGAGGAAGGATGTTCTGGTGATGGAGAGAATGCAACAAAGTTTTACTGGACTGATTTATGAAGAGAAATTGGATTGGTTAGGACTTTATTCAGTGGCATTTAGAAGAATGAGGGGAGATCTCACAAAATTTAACAGGTTTACAAACTTGGTTTGTTTTGACTTCAATGTCGAAGGATGAAGGGCGACCTGATAGGAGTTTACAAAATTATGTGAGGCATGGGTAGAATGGATAATTGGAGTCTTTTTCCTAGGGTAGAAATGTCAATTATTGGAGGACGTAGGTTTAAAAGGGGAAAGTTTAAAGGAAATGTTAGAGGCAAGGTTTTTTACACACAGGGTGGTAAGTGCCTGGAATGTGCAGCCAGCGATGGTGGTGGAGGCAGACACAATATAGCAATGTTTAAGAGAAATCTGGACAGAAATAGGCAGGGAATAGAGGGATATGTACCACATAGAGGCAAAAGGTGTTTAGTTTAGAAAGGCATCATGTGACAGCGCAGACTTGGTGGGCCGAAGGGCCTGTTCCTGTGATGTTCTGTTCTTTATTCTTTGGTAAATGCAGAGTAAACACAGGAAGGATGTTCCCGATGACCGGGGAATCCAGAACCAGGGATCACAGTCTCAGGCCAGTTAGGACTGAGATGAGGAGAAATGTCTTCACCCAGAGAATGGGGAGCCTGTGGAATTCTCTGTCACAGGAACCAATGGAGGCTAAAACATTGAATGTTTTCAAGAAGGAATTTGATATTGTTTGGAGAGTGAAAGGAATTGACGGATATAGGAGAAGCAGGAACAGGGGACTGAACTAGATGGTCAGCTATGATCATATTGAATGGCGGAGCAGGCTTGAAGGGCCGAATGGCCAACTCCTGCTCCTATTTTCTGTGTGTCTATAAAAAAAACCTGCTTTCCTAGTGGAGTAATTGATGATGTACTACCTTCGTGGCTATTAGTGACGAGAAAAAAAATTCAATCCTCGATTAGCTCATTCCACCTCAGAAAAAGGAAGTTGACCCTCAAACTGGACTGGGTGAGGATATGGATGGTACAATGACTCCCCCTTGTGTCGAGACGGAATTATAACACTAATGATCTTTGAAATGTCTTCGTTACTGAGCTTTTATTGACAAAAAGTGACAAAGAGCAGGATTGTGGCTCCCCAGATGATGATGTGTGAAACATAGCCTCGTAACATAATGGATATAAAGTCAAGGGTCAATCCTAGGCTATGCTGACTTAGCTGGGGCATTAACATTGGCCAGAACCCTGCGCGTGGTGGGAGGAAGGTACCTGTGTGTGTGTGTGTGAGAGAGAGACAGTCGGCGTGTGTGTGTGTGTGTGTGAGAGAGAGGCAGTCTCGTGTGTGCACGCGAGAGAGAGACAGTCTGCGTGTGTGTGCACGCGATAGACAGTCTGCGTGTGTGTGCACGCGAGAGACAGTCTGCGTGTGTGCGCACGCGAAAGAGAGACGGTCTGCGTGTGTGCGCACGCGAGAGAGAGACGGTCTGCGTGTGCGCGCGCGCTAGAGAGAGACGGTCTGCGTGTACGCGCGCGCGCGCGAGAGAGACGGTCTGCGTGTGCGCGCGCGCGCGAGAGAGACGGTCTGCGTGTGCGCGCGCGCGAGAGAGAGACGGTCTGCGTGTGCGCGCGCAAGAGAGACGGTCTGCGTGTGCGCGCGCGCGCGAGAGAGAGAGAGAGACGGTCTGCGTGTGCGCGCGCGCGAGAGAGAGACGGTCTGCGTGTGCGCGCGCGAGAGACGGTCTGCGTGTGCGCGCGCGCGCGAGAGAGAAGGTCTGCGCGCGAGACGGGCTGCGCGTGCGCGCGCGAGAGACAGCGTCTGCGTGTGCGCGCACGCGAGAGAGACAGCGTCTGCGTGTGCGCGCACGCGAGAGAGAGAGACAGCGTCTGCGAGTGCGCACGCGAGAGAGAGAGAGACAGCGTCTGCGAGTGCGCACGTGAGAGAGAGACAGCGTCTGCGAGTGCGCACGCGAGAGAGAGAGAGACAGCGTCTGCGAGTGCGCACGTGAGAGAGAGACAGCGTCTGCGAGTGCGCACGTGAGAGAGAGACAGCGTCTGCGAGTGCGCACGTGAGAGAGAGACTGCGTCTGCGTGTGCGCACGTGAGAGAGAGACTGCGTCTGCGTGTGCGCGCGCACGCGAGAGACCGTCTGCGTGTGCGCGCGCACGCGAGAGACCGTCTGCGTGTGCGCCCGCACGCGAGAGACAGTCTGCGTGTGCGCCCGCACGCGAGAGACAGTCTGCGTGTGCGCCCGCACGCGAGAGACAGTCTGCGTGTGCGCCCGCACGCGAGAGACAGTCTGCGTGTGCGCCCGCACGCGAGAGACAGTCTGCGTGTGCGCCCGCACGCGAGAGACAGTCTGCGTGTGCGCCCGCACGCGAGAGACAGTCTGCGTGTGCGCCCGCACGCGAGAGAGTGAGACAGTCTGCGTGTGCGCCCGCACGCGAGAGACAGTCTGCGTGTGCGCCCGCACGCGAGAGAGTGAGACAGTCTGCGTGTGCGCCCGCACGCGAGAGAGTGAGACAGTCTGCGTGTGCGCCCGCACGCGAGAGAGTGAGACAGTCTGCGTGTGCGCCCGCACGCGAGAGAGTGAGACAGTCTGCGTGTGCGCCCGCACGCGAGAGAGTGAGACAGTCTGCGTGTGCGCCCGCACGCGAGAGAGTGAGACAGTCTGCGTGTGCGCCCGCACGCGAGAGAGTGAGACAGTCTGCGTGTGCGCCCGCACGCGAGAGAGTGAGACAGTCTGCGTGTGCGCCCGCACGCGAGAGAGTGAGACAGTCTGCGTGTGCGCCCGCACGCGAGAGAGTGAGACAGTCTGCGTGTGCGCCCGCACGCGAGAGAGTGAGACAGTCTGCGTGTGCGCCCGCACGCGAGAGTGAGACAGTCTGCGTGTGCGCGCGCACGCGAGAGTGAGACAGTCTGCGTGTGCGCGCGCACGCGAGAGTGAGACAGTGTGCGTGTGCGCGCGCACGCGAGAGTGAGACAGTGTGCGTGTGCGCGCGCACGCGAGAGTGAGACAGTGTGCGTGTGTGCACGCGAGTGAGGGAGACAGTGTGCGTGTGTGCACGCGAGTGAGGGAGACAGTGTGCATGTGTGCACGCGAGTGAGGGAGACAGTGTGCGTGTGTGCACGCGAGTGAGGGAGACAGTGTGCGTGTGTGCACGCGAGTGAGGGAGACAGTCTGCGTGTGTGCACGCGAGTGAGGGAGACAGTCTGCGTGTGTGCACGTGAGTGAGGGAGACAGTCTGCGTGTGTGCACGCGAGAGTGTACATGTGTGCACGCGAGAGAGAGTCTGCGTATGTGCACGCGAGAGAGAGTCTGCGTATGTGCACGCGAGAGAGAGTCTGCGTATGTGCACGCGAGAGAGAGTCTGCGTATGTATGCGCGAGAGAGTCTGCATGTGTGCACGCGAGTGAGTGAGACAGTCTGTGTGTGCACGTGAGAGTGAGTCAGCGTGTGTGCACGCGAGTGAGAGACAGTCTGCGTGTGTGCACGCGAGTGAGAGACAGTCTGCGTGTGCGCACGCGAGTGAGTCTGCGTGTGCGCACGCGAGTGAGTCTGCGTGTGCGCACGCGAGTGAGACAGTCTGCGTGTGCGCACGAGAGAATGAGAGAGTCTGCATGTGCACGCGAGAGAGTGACAGTCTGCGTGTGCACGCAAGACAGAGTGTGAGACAGTCTGCGTGAGTGCACGCGAGTGAGACAGTCTGCGTGTGTGCACGCGAGTGAGACAGTCTGCGTGTGCACGCGAGTGAGACAGTCTGCGTGTGCACGCGAGTGAGACAGTCTGCGTGTGCGCACGCGAGTGAGACAGTCTGCGTGTGTGCACGCAAGAGAGACAGTCTGCGTCAGCGCACGCAAGAGAGACAGTCTGCGTCAGCGCACACAAGAGAGACCGTCTGCGTCAGCGCACGCAAGAGAGAGTGAGACAGTCTGCGTGAGCGCACGCAAGAGAGAGTGAGACAGTCTGCGTGAGCGCACGCAAGAGAGAGTGACACAGTCTGCGTGTGGGCACGCGAGAGTGAGAGAGACTGTCTGCGTGTGCGCACGTGAGAGAATGAGAGAGACAGTCTGCGTGTGCACACGAGAGTGAGAGACAGTCTGCGTGTGCACACGAGAGTGAGAGGCAGTCTGCGTGTGCACACGAGAGTGAGAGGCAGTCTGCGTGTGCACACGAGAGTGAGAGGCAGTCTGCGTGTGCGTGCGCGAGAGACGGTCTGCGTGCGCGCGCGCGAGAGAGACGGTCTGCGTGCGCGCGCGAGACGGGCTGCGCGTGCGCGCGCGCTAGAGAGACGGTCTGCGCGTGCGCGAGAGACAGCGTCTGCGTGTGCGCGCACGCGAGAGAGAGAGACAGCGTCTGCGAGTGGGCACGCGAGAGAGAGAGAGACAGCGTCTGCGAGTGCGCACGTGAGAGAGAGACAGCGTCTGCGAGTGCGCACGTGAGAGAGAGACAGCGTCTGCGTGTGCGCACGTGAGAGAGACTGCGTCTGCGAGTGCGCACGTGAGAGAGAGACTGCGTCTGCGAGTGCGCACGTGAGAGAGAGACTGCGTCTGCGTGTGCGCACGTGAGAGAGAGTCTGCGTGTGCGCACCCGAGAGACAGTCTGCGTGTGCGCCCGCACGCGAGAGAGTGAGACAGTCTGCGTGTGCGCGCGCACGCGAGAGTGAGACAGTCTGCGTGTGCGCGCGCACGCGAGAGAGTGAGACAGTCTGCGTGTGCGCGCGCACGCGAGAGAGTGAGACAGTGTGCGTGTGTGCACGCGAGAGAGTGAGACAGTGTGCGTGTGTGCACGCGAGTGAGAGAGACAGTGTGCGTGTGTGCACGCGAGTGAGAGAGACGGTGTGCGTGTGTGCACGCGAGTGAGGGAGACGGTGTGCGTGTGTGCACGCGAGTGAGGGAGACGGTGTGCGTGTGTGCACGCGAGTGAGGGAGACGGTGTGCGTGTGTGCACGCGAGTGAGGGAGACAGTGTGCGTGTGTGCACGCGAGTGAGAGAGACAGTGTGCGTGTGTGCACGCGAGTGAGGGAGACAGTGTGCGTGTGTGCACGCGAGTGAGGGAGACAGTGTGCGTGTGTGCACGCGAGTGAGGGAGACAGTGTGCGTGTGTGCACGCGAGTGAGGGAGACAGTGTGCGTGTGTGCACGCGAGTGAGGGAGACAGTGTGCGTGTGTGCACGCGAGTGAGGGAGACAGTGTGCGTGTGTGCACGCGAGTGAGGGAGACAGTGTGCGTGTGTGCACGCGAGTGAGGGAGACAGTCTGTGTGTGTGCACGCGAGAGAGTGTACATGTGTGCGCGCGAGAGAGAGTCTGCGTATGTGCACGCGAGAGAGAGTCTGCGTATGTGCAGGCGAGAGAGTCTGCATGTGTGCACGTGAGTGAGTGAGACAGTCTGTCTGCACGTGAGAGTGAGTCAGCGTGTGTGCACGCGAGAGTGAGTCAGCGTGTGTGCACGCGAGTGAGAGAGACAGTGTGCGTGTGTGCACGCGAGTGAGGGAGACAGTGTGCGTGTGTGCACGCGAGTGAGGGAGACAGTGTGCGTGTGTGCACGCGAGTGAGGGATACAGTGTGCGTGTGTGCACGCGAGTGAGGGAGACAGTGTGCGTGTGTGCACGCGAGTGAGGGAGACAGTGTGCGTGTGTGCACGCGAGTGAGGGAGACTGTGCGTGTGTGCACGCGAGTGAGGGAGACAGTCTGTGTGTGTGCACGCGAGAGAGTGTACATGTGTGCGCGCGAGAGAGAGTCTGCGTATGTGCACGCGAGAGAGAGTCTGCGTATGTGCAGGCGAGAGAGTCTGCATGTGTGCACGTGAGTGAGTGAGACAGTCTGTGTGCACGTGAGAGTGAGTCAGCGTGTGTGCACGCGAGAGTGAGTCAGCGTGTGTGCACGCGAGTGAGAGACAGTCTGCGTGTGTGCACGCGAGTGAGAGACAGTCTGCGTGTGTGCACGCGAGTGAGAGACAGTCTGCGTGTGCGCACGCGAGTGAGTCTGCGTGTGCGCACGCGAGTGAGTCTGCGTGTGCGCACGCGAGTGAGACAGTCTGCGTGTGCGCACGCGAGTGAGACAGTCTGCGTGTGCGCACGAGAGAATGAGACAGTCTGCGTGTGCGCACGCGAGTGAGACAGTCTGCGTGTGCGCACGAGAGAATGAGACAGTCTGCGTGTGCGCACGAGAGAATGAGACAGGCTGCGTGTGCGCACGAGAGAATGAGACAGTCTGCGTGTGCGCACGCGAGAGAGTGACAGTCTGCGTGTGCACGCAAGAGAGACAGTCTGCGTGAGTGCACGCAAGAGAGAGTGAGACAGTCTGCGTGTGCGCACGCGAGTGAGACAGTCTGCGTGTGCGCACGCGAATGAGACAGTCTGCGTGTGCGCACGCGAGAGTGAGTCAGCGTGTGTGCACGCGAGTGAGAGACAGTCTGCGTGTGTGCACGCGAGTGAGAGACAGTCTGCGTGTGTGCACGCGAGTGAGAGACAGTCTGCGTGTGCGCACGCGAGTGAGACAGTCTGCGTGTGTGCACGCGAGTGAGACAGTCTGCGTGTGTGCACGCGAGTGAGACAGTCTGCGTGTGTGCACGAGAGAATGAGACAGTCTGCATGTGCACGCGAGAGAGTGACAGTCTGCGTGTGCACGCAAGAGAGAGTGAGACAGTCTGCGTGAGTGCACGCAAGAGAGTGAGACAGTCTGCGTGTGTGCACGCGAGTGAGACAGTCTGCGTGTGCACGCGAGTGAGACAGTCTGCGTGTGCGCACGCGAGTGAGACAGTCTGCATGTGCGCACGCAAGAGAGACAGTCTGCGTCAGCGCACGCACGAGAGACAGTCTGCGTCAGCGCACGCAAGAGAGAGTGAGACAGTCTGCGTGAGCGCACGCAAGAGAGAGTGACACAGTCTGCGTGTGGGCATGCGAGAGAGTGAGAGAGACTGTCTGCGTGTGCGCACGTGAGAGAATGAGAGAGACTGTCTGCGTGTGCGCACGAGAGTGAGAGGCTGTCTGCGTGTGCGCACGAGAGTGAGAGGCAGTCTGCGTGTGCACACGAGAGTGAGAGGCAGTCTGCGTGTGCACACGAGAGTGAGAG
Organism: Chiloscyllium plagiosum; assembly: GCF_037043375.1. Classification (NCBI taxonomy): domain Eukaryota; kingdom Metazoa; phylum Chordata; class Chondrichthyes; order Orectolobiformes; family Hemiscylliidae; genus Chiloscyllium; species Chiloscyllium plagiosum. The sequence goes on along the minus strand of NW_028270191.1, from coordinate 22,730,522 downwards.
GCAGTCTGCGTGTGCACACGAGAGTGAGAGGCAGTCTGCGTGTGCACACGAGAGTGAGAGGCAGTCTGCGTGTGCACACGAGAGTCAGAGGCAGTCTGCGTGTGCACACGAGAGTCAGAGGCAGTCTGCGTGTGCACGCGAGAGTGAGAGGCAGTCTGCGTGTGCGCACACGAGAGTGAGGGGCAGTCTGCGTGCGCGCACGCCAGAGACAGTCTGCGTGCGCGCACGCGAGTGAGACAGTCTGCGTGCGCGCGCGAGAGTGAGAGGCTGTCTGCGTGCGCGCACGCGAGTGAGACAGTCTGCGTGCGCGCACGCGAGGGTGAGAGGCAGTCTGCGTGTGCGAACGCGAGAGTGAGACACAGTCTGCGTGTGCGCACGCGAGAGACAGTCTGCGTGCGCGCACGCGAGAGACAGTCTGCGTGCGGGCACGCGAGAGACAGTCTGCGTGCGGGCACGCGAGTGAGACAGTCTGCGTGCGGGCACGCGAGTGAGACAGTCTGCGTGCGGGCACGCGAGTGAGACAGTCTGCGTGCGGGCACGCGAGTGAGACAGTCTGCGTGCGGGCACGCGAGTGAGACAGTCTGCGTGCGGGCACGCGAGTGAGACAGTCTGCGTGCGGGCACGCGAGTGAGACAGTCTGCGTGTGCGCACGCGAGTGAGACAGTCTGCGTGCGCGCACGCGAGTGAGAAAGACAGTCTGCGTGCGGGCACGCGAGATGAGTGAGTGACAGTCTGCGTGTGTGCACGCAAGAGAGTGAGAGACAGTCTGCGTGTGGGCATGCGAGATGAGTGAGGCAGTCTGCGTGTGTGCACGCGAGATGAGTGAGGCAGTCTGCGTGTGCACGCAAGAGAGTGAGAGACAGTCTGCATGTGCACGCAAGTGAGAGACAGTCTGCTTGTGCGCACACGAGAGGGAGAGAGACAGTCTGCGTGTGCGCACGAGAGTGAGAGAGACAGTCTGCTTGTGCGCACGAGAAAATGAGACAGTCTGCGGGTGTGCACGCGAGAGAGTGAGACAGTCTGCGTGTGTGCACGCAAGAGAGAGTTTGCGTGTGTGCACGTGTGAGAGTGAGACAGTGCGTGTGTGCACGCGAGAGTGAGACAGTGCGTGTGCGCACGCGAGAGAGTCTGCGTGTGTGCATGCGAGAGAGAGTCTGTGTGTGTGCACGCGAGAGAGAGTCTGCATGTGCACCCGAGAGAGTCTGATTGTGTGCACGCGAGTGAGGGAGACAGTGTGTGTGTGTGCACGCGAGTGAGGGAGACAGTGTGTGTGTGCACGCGAGAGAGAGTGTACGTGTGTGTGTGCGAGAGAGTGAGTCAGCGTGTGTGCACGTGAGTGAGAGACAGTCTGCGTGTGTGCACGTGAGTGAGAGACAGTCTGCGTGTGTGCACGTGAGTGAGAGACAGTCTGCGTGTGTGCACGTGAGTGAGAGACAGTCTGCGTGTGTGCACGCGAGTGAGTGAGAGTCTGCGTGTGTGCACGTGAGTGAGAGACAGTCTGTATGTGTGCACGCGAGTGAGTGAGAGTCTGTGTGTGCACGCGAGTGAGTCAGCGTGTGTGCACGCGAGTGAGAGAGACAGTGCGTGTGTGCACGCGAGTGAGAGACAGTCTGCGTGTGTGCACGCGAGTGAGAGACAGTCTGCGTGTGTGCACGCAAGTGAGAGATAGTCTGCGTGTGTGCACGCGAGAGAGTCTGCGTGTGTGCACGCGAGTGAGAGACAGTCTGCGTGTGTGCACGCGAGTGAGTGAGAGTCTGTGTGTGCACGCGAGTGAGTCAGCGTGTGTGCACGCGAGTGAGAGAGACAGTGCGTGTGTGCACGCGAGTGAGAGACAGTCTGCGTGTGTGCACGCGAGAGAGTCTGCGTGTGTGCACGCGAGAGAGTCTGCGTGTGTGCACGCGAGAGAGTCTGCGTGTGTGCACGTGAGTGAGAGACAGTCTGCGTGTGTGCACGCGAGAGAGAGTCTGCATGTGCACCCGAGAGAGTCTGATTGTGTGCACGCGAGTGAGGGAGACAGTGTGTGTGTGCACGCGAGAGAGTGTACGTGTGTGTGCGCGAGAGAGTGAGTCAGCGTGTGTGCACGTGAGTGAGAGAGACAGTCTGCGTGTGTGCACGTGAGTGAGAGAGACAGTCTGCGTGTGCGCACGAGAGTGAGAGAGACAGTCTGCTTGTGCGCACGAGAGAATGAGACAGTCTGCGGGTGTGCACGCGAGAGAGTGAGACAGTCTGCGTGTGTGCACGCAAGAGAGAGAGTTTGCGTGTGTGCATGTGTGAGAGTGAGACAGTGCGTGTGTGCACGCGAGAGTGAGACAGTGCGTGTGCGCACGCGAGAGTGAGACAGTGCGTGTGCGCACGCGAGAGAGTCCGCGTGTGTGCATGCGAGAGAGAGTCTGCATGTGCACCCGAGAGAGTTTGATTGTGTGCACGCGAGAGAGTGAGACAGTGTGCGTGTGTGCACGCGAGTGAGACAGTCTGTGTGTGTGCACGCGAGTGAGGGAGACAGTGTGTGTGTGCACGCGAGAGAGAGTGTACGTGTGTGCGCGCGAGAGTGAGTCAGCGTGTGTGCACGTGAGTGAGAGAGACAGTCTGCGTGTGTGCACGCGAGAGAGTCTGCGTGTGTGCACGCGAGAGAGTCTGCGTGTGTGCACGCGAGAGAGTCTGCGTGTGTGCACGCGAGTGAGAGACAGTCTGCGTGTGTGCACGCGAGAGAGTCTGCGTGTGTGCACGCGAGAGAGTCTGCGTATGTGCACGGAGAGAGTCTGCGTGTGTGCACGCGAGAGAGTCTGCATGTGTGCACGTGAGTGAGAGACAGTCTGCGTGTGTGCACGTGAGTGAGAGACAGTCTGCGTGTGTGCACGTGAGTGAGAGACAGTCTGCGTGTGCGCACGCGTGTGAGACAGTCTGCGTGTGCGCACGCGAGTGAGAGAGACCATCTGCATGTGTGCACGAGAGAATGAGACAGTCTGCGGGTGTGCACGCGAGAGAGTGAGACAGTCTGCGTGTGTGCACGCGTGAGAGTGAGACAGTGCGTGTGCGCACGCGAGAGTGAGATAGTGCGTGTGCGCACGGGAGAGAGTCTGCGTGTGTGCATGCGAGAGAGAGTCTGTGTGTGTGCATGCGAGAGAGAGTCTGTGTGTGTGCACGCGAGAGAGAGGCTGCATGTGCACCCGAGAGAGTCTGATTGTGTGCACGCGAGAGAGTGAGACAGTGTGCGTGTGTGCACGTGAGTGAGACAGTCTGTGTGTGTGCACGCGAGTGAGGGAGACAGTGTGTGTGTGCACGCGAGAGAGTGTACGTGTGTGTGCGCGAGAGAGTGAGTCAGCGTGTGTGCACGTGAGTGAGAGAGACAGTCTGCGTGTGCGCACGAGAGTGAGAGAGACAGTCTGCTTCTGCGCACAAGAGAATGAGACAGTCTGCGTGTGTGCACGCGAGAGAGTCTGCGTGTGTGCACGCGAGTGAGAGACAGTCTGCGTGTGTGCACGCGAGAGAGTCTGCGTGTGTGCACGCGAGAGAGTCTGCGTATGTGCACGGAGAGAGTCTGCGTGTGTGCACGGAGAGAGTCTGCGTGTGTGCACGCGAGAGAGTCTGCATGTGTGCACGTGAGTGAGAGACAGTCTGCGTGTGTGCACGTGAGTGAGAGACAGTCTGCGTGTGTGCACGTGAGTGAGAGACAGTCTGCGTGTGCGCACGCGTGTGAGACAGTCTGCGTGTGCGCACGCGAGTGAGAGAGACCATCTGCATGTGTGCACGAGAGAATGAGACAGTCTGCGGGTGTGCACGCGAGAGAGTGAGACAGTCTGCGTGTGTGCACGCGTGAGAGTGAGACAGTGCGTGTGCGCACGCGAGAGTGAGATAGTGCGTGGCGCACGGGAGAGAGTCTGCGTGTGTGCATGCGAGAGAGAGTCTGTGTGTGTGCATGCGAGAGAGAGTCTGTGTGTGTGCACGCGAGAGAGAGGCTGCATGTGCACCCGAGAGAGTCTGATTGTGTGCACGCGAGAGAGTGAGACAGTGTGCGTGTGTGCACGTGAGTGAGACAGTCTGTGTGTGTGCACGCGAGTGAGGGAGACAGTGTGTGTGTGCACGCGAGAGAGTGTACGTGTGTGTGCGCGAGAGAGTGAGTCAGCGTGTGTGCACGTGAGTGAGAGAGACAGTCTGCGTGTGCGCACGAGAGTGAGAGAGACAGTCTGCTTCTGCGCACAAGAGAATGAGACAGTCTGCGGGTGTGCACGCGAGAGAGTGAGACAGTCTGCGTGTGTGCACGCAAGAGAGAGAGTTTGCGTGTGTGCACGTGTGAGAGTGAGACAGTGCGTGTGTGCACGCGAGAGTGAGACAGTGCGTGTGCGCACGCGAGAGTGAGACAGTGCGTGTGTGCATGCGAGAGAGAGTCTGCGTGTGTGTATGCGAGAGAGAGTCTGCGTGTGTGCACGCGAGAGAGTCTGCGTGTGTGCACGCGAGTGAGAGACAGTCTGCGTGTGTGCACGCGAGTGAGAGACAGTCTGCGTGTGTGCACGCGAGAGAGTCTGCGTGTGTGCATGCGAGAGAGTCTGCGTGTGTGCACGTGAGTGAGAGACAGTCTGCGTGTGCGCACGCGTGTGAGACAGTCTGCGTGTGCGCACGCGTGTGAGACAGTCTGCGTGTGCGCACGCGAGTGAGAGAGACCATCTGCATGTGTGCACGAGAGAGTGAGACAGTCTGCGTGTGTGCACGCAAGAGAGAGAGTTTGCGTGTGTGCACGTGTGAGAGTGAGACAGTGCGTGTGTGCACGCGAGAGTGAGATAGTGCGTGTGCGCACGCGAGACAGTCTGCGTGTGTGCATGCGAGAGAGAGTCTGTGTGTGTGCACGCGAGAGAGAGTCTGCATGTGCACCCGAGAGAGTCTGATTGTGTGCACGCGAGTGCGGGAGACAGTGTGTGTGCACGCGAGAGAGTGTACGTGTGTGTGCGCGAGAGAGTGAGTCAGCGTGTGTGCACGTGAGTGAGAGAGACAGTCTGCGTGTGTGCACGTGAGTGAGAGAGACAGTCTGCGTGTGCGCACGAGAGTGAGAGAGACAGTCTGCTTGTGCGCACGAGAGAATGAGACAGTCTGCGGGTGTGCACGCGAGAGAGTGAGACAGTCTGCGTGTGTGCACGCAAGAGAGAGAGTTTGCGTGTGTGCATGTGTGAGAGTGAGACAGTGCGTGTGTGCACGTGAGAGTGAGACAGTGCGTGTGCGCACGCGAGAGTGAGACAGTGCGTGTGCGCACGCGAGAGAGTCTGCGTGTGTGCATGCGAGAGAGAGTCTGTGTGTGTGCACGCGAGAGAGAGTCTGCATGTGCACCCGAGAGAGTTTGATTGTGTGCACGCGAGAGAGTGAGACAGTGTGCGTGTGTGCACGCGAGTGAGACAGTCTGTGTGTGTGCACGCGAGTGAGGGAGACAGTGTGTGTGTGCACGCGAGAGAGAGTGTACGTGTGTGCGCGCGAGAGTGAGTCAGCGTGTGTGCACGTGAGTGAGAGAGACAGTCTGCGTGTGTGCACGCGAGAGAGAGACAGTCTGCGTGTGTGCACGTGAGTGAGAGACAGTCTGCGTGTGTGCACGCGAGTGAGAGACAGTCTGCGTGTATGCACGTGAGTGAGAGACAGTCTGCGTGTGTGCACGTGATGAGAGACAGTCTGCGTGTGTGCACGTGATGAGAGACAGTCTGCGTGTGTGCACGTGAGTGAGAGACAGTCTGCGTGTGTGCACGTGAGTGAGAGACAGTCTGCGTGTGTGCACGTGAGTGAGAGACAGTCTGCGTGTGTGCACGTGAGTGAGAGAGACAGTCTGCGTGTGTGCACGTGAGTGAGAGACAGTCTGCGTGTGTGCACGTGAGTGAGAGACAGTCTGCGTGTGTGCACGTGAGTGAGAGACAGTCTGCGTGTGTGCACGTGAGTGAGAGACAGTCTGCGTGTGTGCACGTGAGTGAGAGACAGTCTGCGTGTGTGCACGCAAGTGAGTGAGAGTCTGTGTGTGCACGCGAGAGTGAGTCAGCGTGTGTGCACGCGAGTGAGAGAGATAGTGCGTGTGTGCACGTGAGTGAGAGACAGTCCGTGTGTGCACGTGAGTGAGAGACAGTCTGTGTGTGCACGTGAGTGAGAGACAGTCTGTGTGTGCACGTGAGTGAGAGACAGTCTGTGTGTGCACGTGAGTGAGAGACAGTCTGTGTGTGCACGTGAGTGAGAGACAGTCTGTGTGTGCACGTGAGTGAGAGACAGTCTGTGTGTGCGCACGTGAGTGAGAGACAGTCTGCGTGTGCGCACGCGTGTGAGACAGTCTGCGTGTGCGCACGCGTGTGAGACAGTCTGCGTGTGCGCACGCGTGTGAGACAGTCTGCGTGTGCGCACGCGTGTGAGACAGTCTGCGTGTGCGCACGCGTGTGAGACAGTCTGCGTGTGCGCACGCGTGTGAGACAGTCTGCGTGTGCGCACGCGTGTGAGACAGTCTGCGTGTGCGCACGCGAGTGAGACAGTCTGCGTGTGCGCACGCGTGTGAGAGAGACTGCATGTGCGCACGAGAGAATGAGACAGTCTGCGTGTGCGCACGAGAGAATGAGACAGTCTGCGTGTGTGCATGCGAGAGAGTGACAGCCTGTGTGTGCTCACGCAAGAGAGACAGTCTGCGTGAGTGCACGCAAGAGAGAGTGAGACAGTCTGCGTGAGTGCACGCAAGAGAGAGTGAGACAGTCTGCGTGTGCGCACGCAAGAGAGAGTGAGACAGTCTGCGTGTGCGCACGCAAGAGAGAGTGAGACAGTCTGTGTGTGCACGCGAGAGAGTGAGAGAGAATAGTCTGCGTGTGCACACGAGAGTGAGAGGCAGTCTGCGTGTGTGCACGCGAGAGTGAGAGGCAGTCTGCGTGTGCGCAGGCGAGAGTGAGACAGTCTGCGTGTGCGCAGGCGAGAGTGAGACAGTCTGCCTGTGCGCACGCGAGAGTGAGAGAGACAGTCTGCGTGTGCGCACGCGAGAGAGTGAGAGAGACAGACTGCGTGTGCGCGAGAGAGTGAGAGAGACAGACTGCGTGTGCGCGAGAGAGTGAGAGAGACAGTCTGCGTGTGCACACGAGAGTGAGAGAGACAGTCTGCGTGTGCACACGAGAGTGAGAGGCAGTCTGCGTGTGCACACGAGAGTGAGAGGCAGTCTGCGTGTGCACACGAGAGTGAGAGGCAGTCTGCGTGTGCACACGAGAGTGAGAGGCAGTCTGCGTGTGCACACGAGTGTGAGAGGCAGTCTGCGTGTGCACACGAGTGTGAGAGGCAGTCTGCGTGTGCACACGAGAGTGAGAGGCAGTCTGCGTGTGCACGCGAGAGTGAGAGGCAGTCTGCGTGTGCAGGCGAGAGTGAGAGGCAGTCTGCGTGTGCACGCGAGAGTGCGAGGCAGTCTGCGTGTGCACGCGACAGTGAGAGGCAGTCTGCGTGTGCGCAGGCGAGAGTGAGAGGCGGTCTGCGTGTGCACAGGCGAGAGTGAGAGGCAGTATGCGTGTGCGCAGGCGAGAGTGAGAGGCAGTCTGCGTGTGCGCAGGCGAGAGTGAGAGGCAGTCTGCGTGTGCGCAGGCGAGAGTGAGAGGCAGTCTGCGTGTGCGCAGGCGAGAGAGTGAGAGAGACAGTCTGCGTGTGCGCACGTGAGAGAGTGAGAGAGACAGTCCGTGTGCGCACGCGAGAGCGAGAGAGACAGACTGCTTGTGTGACATAAGAGAGTGAGACAGTCTGCTTGCATACGATAGAGAGAGTCTACATGTGCACGCGATAGAGTCTGCGTGTGTGCACGTGACAGTGAGACAGTCTGCATGTGTGCACGAGAGAGAGCGAGTGTCTGCGTGTGTGCACGTGACAGTGAGACAGTCTGCATGTATGCACGAGAGAGAGCGAGAATGAGTCTGTGTGTGTGCACGCAAGAGAGTGAGTGTCTGCATGCGTGCATGCAAGAGTGAGTGAGTCTGCGTGTGTGCACGCGAGAGTCTGCATGTGTGCACGCGAGAGTGAGACAGTCTGCGTGTGTGCACGCGAGAGTGAGACAGTGCGTGTGTGCACGCGAGAGAGTCTGCGTGTGCACCTGAGAGAGTCTGCGTGTGTGCACGCGAGAGAGTGAGGCAGTGTGTGTGTGCATGCGAGAGAGAGTGTGCGTGTGCACGAGAGAGTGTGCAGGTGCACGCTAGAGTTTGCGTGTGTGCACGTGAGTGAGAATCTGCGTGTGTGCACGCGAGAGTCTGCATGTGTGCATGCGAGTGAGTGAGACAGTCTGTGTGTGCACGCGAGAGAGTGAGTCTGCGTGTGTGCACAGGAGAGAGTCTGCATGTGTGCACGTGAGAGAGCGAGACAGAGTCTGCGTGTGTGCATGCGAGAGGGAGACCGTCTGCATGTGTGCACGCGAGAGTCTGCGTGTGTGCACGCGAGTGAGATTCTGCATGTGTGCACGCGAGAGTCTGCATGCGTGCATGCGAGAGAGTGAGTGAGACAGTTTGTGTGTGTGTGCACTCGAGAGAGTGAGAGAGACAGACTGCTTGTGTGCACGCGAGAGAGTGAGACAGTCTGCGTGTGTGCACGCGATAGAGTCTGCGTGTGTGCACGCGAGAGAGACCGTCTGCGTGTGTGCACGCGAGAGTGAGACAGTGCATGTGTGCACGCGAGAGTCTGCGTGTGCACGCGAGAGAGTGAGACAGTCTGCGTGTGTGCATGCGAGAGAGTCTGTGCGTGTGCACGCGAGAGTCTGTGCGTGTGCACGCAAGAGTCTGCATGTGCACGCGAGAGAGTGTGTGTGTGCACGCGAGTGAAACAGTCTGCGTGTGTGCACGCGAGAGTGAGAGTCTGCGTGTGCACGCGAGAGAGTCTGCGTATGCACGTGAGAGAGTCTGCGTATGCACGTGAGAGAGTCTGCGTGTGCATGCGAGAGAGTCTGCGTGTGCACGCGCAGGAGGACACTGCGTGTGTGCACGCGAGAGTGAGACAGTCTGCATGTGTGCACGCGAGAGTGAGACAGTCTGCATGTGTGCACGCGAGCGAGAGTGAGTCTGCGTATGTGCACGCAAGAGAGTGAGTCTATGTGCATGCACGCGAGAGTGAGTGAGACAGTGTGTGTGTGCATGCGAGAGAGACAGTCTTTGTGTGTGCATGCGCGATAGAGAGAGAAAGGGTCTGCGTGTGTGCACGCGAGAGAGCGTGAGTGAGTCTGCGGGTGTGCACGCGAGAGTGAGACAGTCCGTGTGTGCGCGCGAGTGAGTCTCCATGTGTGTGCATCAGAGAGAATCTCCATGTGTGCACGCGAGAGAGAGTCTGCGTGTGTGCACGCAAGAGAGAGAGTCTGCATGTGTGCATGCGAGAGAGCGAGACAGAGTCTGCAGAGGTGCACACAAGAGTGTCTGCATATGTGCACGCGAGAGAGTGTGAGTCTACGTGTGTGCACGCGAGAGAGTGAGTGAGACAGTGTGTGTGTGCATGCGAGAGTCTTCGTGTGTGCACGCGAGAGAGCGAGACAGTGTCTGCGTGTGCGCTCACAAGAGAGCGAGTGAGTCTGCGTATGTGCACGCAAGAGAATGAGTCTGCATGTGTGCACGCAAGTGTGCATGCGAGAGAGTGTCTGCGTGTGTGCACGTGAGAGAGAGAGTCTGCGTGTGTCCATGGGAGAGTATGCGTGTGTGCATGCGAGAGAGTCTGCATGTGCACGCGAGAGTGTCAGTCTGTGTGTGCACGCGAGTGAGAGTCTGTGTGCGCGCACGCATGCAAGAGTCTTTGTGTGTGCACGCGCGATAGTGAGTCTTCGTGTGTGCACGCGGGATGGAGGGTCTTCATGTGTCCACGCGCTAGAGCCTGCGTGTGCGTGCGAGAGAGCGAGCGAGAGTCTGCATGTGTGCATGCGAGTAAGTGAGACAGTCTGTGTGTGCACGCGAGAGAGAGTGAGTCTGCGTGTGTGCACGCGAGAGTGAGAGAGACAGTCTGTGCATGCAAGACAGAATCTGTGTTCACGCGAGTGAGAATCTGTGTGTGTGCATGCGAGTGAGAGTCTGTGTGCATGCGCGATAGTGAGTCTTCGTGTGTGCACGCATGATAGAAGGTCTTCATGTGTGCACACGATAGAGTCTGCGTGTGTGCACGCAAGAGAGAGTCTGTGTGTGTGCTTGCGAGAGAGACAGAGTCTGCGTGTGTGCACATGAGAGCGAGAGTGAGTCTGCGTGTGTGCACGCGAGAGAGCGAAAGAGAGCGTGTGTGCACATGAGAGTGAGTCCGTGTGCACGTGAGAGTCTCCATGTGTGCACGTGAGAGAGTCTCTGTGTGTGCGCGCGAGAGTCTGCATGTGTGCATGCAAGAGAGTGAGACAGTCTGCATGTGTGCGCGCGAGAGTGAGACAATCTGCGTATGTGCACGCGTGAGAGAGAGACAGTCTGCGTGTGTGCATGCGAGAGAGTCTGCGTGTGTGCATACAAGAGAGCGAGAGTCTGCATGTGTGCACGTGAGAGAGTGAGACAGTCTGTGTGTGCATGCGAGAGTCTCCGTGTGAGCGTATGCTAGAGTCTCTGTGTGTGCGCGAGAGAGAGTCTGCGTGTGTGCTCGCGAGAGAGTGAGACAGTCTGCATTTGTGCACACGAGGGAGAGACAATCTGCGTCTGCATGCGAGAGAGTCTGCATGTGAGAGTGAGTCTGCATGTGCACGCGAGTGAGAGTCTGCATGTGTACATGTGAGAGAGTCTGCGTGTGTGCACGCGAGGGTCTGCATGTGTGCATGCGAGAGAGTGAGTGAGACAGTCTGTGTGTGTGCACGCAAGAGAGAGAGAGAGTCTGCGTGTGTGCACGGGAGAGAGAGTCTGCGTGTGTGCACACGAAAGTGTGCATGTGAGACAGTCTGTGTGTGTGCATGCAAGAGAGAGAGTGAGTATGCACGGGAGTGAGAGTCTGCGTGTGTGCACAGGAGTGAGAGTCTGCGTGTGTGCACGGGAGTGAGAGTCTGCATGTGTGCACGTGCGATAGTGAGTCTTCATGTGCGCACGCGAGAGAGACTGCGTGTGTGCACGTGAGTGAGTCTGTGTGCTCGCGCGCGAGAGTCTTCGTGTGTGCACACGCGATAGAGTGTCTTCATGTGTGCACACGGTAGAGTCTACGTGTTTGCATGAGAGAGTCTGTGTGTGCACGTGCGAGAGAGTCTGCGTGTGTGCACGCGAGAGAGCGAGACAGTCTGCGTGTGTGCACGCATGCGAGAAACAGTCTGCATGTGTGCACGCATGCGAGAGACAATCTGCGTGTGTGCATGCACGCGAGAGACAGTCCGCGTATGTGCAGGCGAGAGAGACAGTCTGCATGTGTGCATGCGAGAAAGAGACAGTCTGCATGTGTGCACGTGAGAGAGTCTGCATGTGTGCACGTAAGAGAGTCTGCATGTGTGCACGTGAGAGAGAGCGAGACAGTCTGCGTGTGTGCACGTGAGAGTGAAACAGTCTGTGTGTGTGCACGTGAGAGTGAAACCGTCTGCGTGTGTGCACGCATGCGAGAAACAGTCTGCGTGTGTGCACGCATGCGAGAGAAATCTGCGTGTGTGCACGCACGCGAGAGACAGTCCGCGTATGTGCAGGCGAGAGAGACAGTCTGCATGTGTGCATGCGAGAAAGAGACAGTCTGCATGTGTGCACGTGAGAGAGTCTGCATGTGTGCACGTGAGAGAGTCTGCATGTGTGCACGTAAGAGAGTCTGCATGTGTGCACGTGAGAGAGAGTGAGACAGTCTGCGTGTGTGCACGTGAGAGTGAAACAGTCTGCGTGTGTGCACGTGAGAGTGAAACAGTCTGCGTGTGTGCACGCATGCGAGAAACAGTCTGCATGTGTGCACGCATGCGAGAGACAATCTGCGTGTGTGCACGCACGCGAGAGACAGTCCGCGTATGTGCAGGCGAGAGAGACAGTCTGCATGTGTGCATGCGAGAAAGAGACAGTCTGCATGTGTGCACGTGAGAGAGTCTGCATGTGTGCACGTAAGAGAGTCTGCATGTGTGCACGTGAGAGAGAGTGAGACAGTCTGCGTGTGTGCACGTGAGAGTGAAACAGTCTGCGTGTGTGCACGCGGGAGTGAGACAGTCAGCGTGTGTGCACGCGGGAGTGAGACAGTCTGCGTGTGTGCACGCAAGAGAGAATGAGACAGTCTGCGTGTGTGCACGCACGCGAGAGACGGTCTGCGTGTGTGCACGCACACGAGAGACGGTCTGCGTGTGTGCACGCACACGAGAGACGGTCTGCGTGTGTGCACGCACGCGAGAGACGGTCTGCGTGTGTGCACGCACGCGAGAGACGGTCTGCGTGTGTGCACGCACGCGAGAGACGGTCTGCGTGTGTGCACGCACGCGAGAGACAGTCTGCGTGTGTGCACGCACGCGAGAGATGGTCTGCGTGTGTGCACGCACTCGAGACAGTCTGCGTGTGTGCACGAGAGAAAGAGACAGTCTGCATGTGTGCACGCGAGAGAGAGTCTGCGTGTGTGCACACGAGAGAGAGTCTGCGTGTGTGCACGCGAGAGAGACAGTCTGCGAGACAGAGTCTGCGTGTGTGCATGCCAGAGAGCGAGACAGTGTCTGCGTTTGTGCATGCGAGGGAGAGTCTGCATGTGTGCACGTGAGAGAGATAGTCTGCATGTGTGCACGCGAGTGAGTGAGAGAGTCTGCGTGTGTGCACGCGAGAGAGTGAGTGAGACAGTGTGTGAGTGCATACGCGCGAGAGAGAGTCTGCGTGTGTGCACGCGAGAGAGAGAGTGAGACAGTCTGCGTGTGTGCACGCATGAGAGTGAGAGAGACAGTCTGTGCGTGCACGCGATAGAGAGACAGTCTGCGTGTGTGCATGCAATAGAGAGTCCGTGTGTGCACACGATAGAGTCTTCATGTGTGCACGGGAGAGAGAGTCTGCGTTTGTGCACGCAAGAGAGTGTGTGTGTGCACGTGAGAAAAAGAGACAGTCTGCGTGGGTGCATATGAGAGAGAGACAGTTGCGTGGGTGCATATGAGAGAGAGACAGTCTGCGTGGGTGCATATGAGAGAGAGAGACAGTCTGCGTGGGTGCACATGAGAGAGAGAGATAGACTGCGTGTGTGCACGCGAGAGCATGCGTGTGTGCACACGAGAGAGACAGTCTGTGTGTGTGCACGCGACAGAGAGTCTGTGTGTGCATGTGAGAGAGAGTCAGTCTGCATTTGTGCACGCGAGAGTGTCTGCTTGTGCGCACGCAAGAATGTCTGCGTGTGCGCACGCGAGAGAGTGATAGAGACAGTCTGCGCGTGTGCATGTGTGAGAGAGTGCATATGTGCACATGCGAGAGAGAGTCTCCATGTGTGCAGGTGAGAGTCCATGTGTGTGCACGCGAAAGACAGTCAGTGTGTGTGCACGCAAGAGTGAGTCAGTCTGCATGTGTGCACGCAAGAGAGGGAGTCTGCGTGTGTGCACGCGAGAGAGGGCGTCTGCGTGTGTGCACGCGAGAGAGGGAGTCTGCGTGTGTGCACGCGAGAGAGGGAGTCTGCGTGTGTGCACACGAGAGAGGGAGTCTGCGTGTGTGCACGCGAGAGAGGGAGTCTGCGTGTGTGCACGCGAGAGAGGGAGTCTGCGTGTGTGCACGCGAGAGAGGGAGTCTGCGTGTGTGCACGCGAGAGAGGGAGTCTGCATGTGCACACGAGAGAGAGAGACAGTCTGCATGTGCGCACGCGATAGAGAGTCTGCATGTGCGCACGCGATAGAGAGTCTGCATGTGCGCACGCGATAGAGGCAGTCTGCGTGTGTGCATGCAAGAGAGGGAGTCTGCATGTGCACACGAGAGAGAGACAGACTGCGTGTGTGCACACGAGAGAGAGTGAGACAGTCTGCGTGTATGTACGCGAGAGAGAGTGACAGTCTGTGTGTGCACGTGTGAGTGTGAGAAAGACAGTCTGTGTGTGCGCGCGCGCGAGAGAGAGACAGTCTGCATGTGTGCACGCGAGAGAGGGAGTCTGCGTGTGTGCACGCGAGAGAGGGAGTCTGCCTGTGCACGCGAGAGAGGGAGTCTGCATGTGCGCACGCGATAGAGAGTCTGCGTGTGCGCCAACGATAGAGGGAGTCTGCGTGTGTGCATGCGAGAGAGGGAGTCTGCATGTGCACATGAGAGAGACAGACTGCGTGTGTGCACACGAGAGAGAGTGACAGTTTGTGTGTGCACGTGAGAGTGAGAAAGACAGTCTGTGTGTGCGCGCACGCGAGAGAGAGAGACAGTCTGCATGTGTGCACGCGAGAGAGGGTGTCTGCGTATGTGCACGTGCGAGAGAGAGTCTGCGTGTGTGCACACGAGAGAGAGACAGTCGGCGTGTGCGCACGCGATAGAGGGTCTGCGTGTGCGCACACGATAGAGGGTCTGCGTGTGCGCACGCGATAGAGAGTCAGCGTGTGTGCACGCATGAGAGAGAGTGCGTATGTGCACGTGCGAGAGAGAGTCTGCATGTGTGCAGGTGAGAGTCTACATGTGTGCACGCAAGAGTGAGTCAGTCTGTGTGTGCACGCAAGAGTGAGTCAGTCTGTGTGTGCACGCAAGAGTGAGTCAGTCTGTGTGTGCACGCAAGAGTGAGTCAGTCTGTGTGTGCACGCAAGAGTGAGTCAGTCTGCATGTGTGCACGCGAGAGTGAGACAGTCTGCATGAGTGCACATGAGAGAGAGAGACAGTCTGTGTGGGTGCACATGAGAGAGAGAGACAGTCTGTGTGTGCACATGAGAGAGAGAGACAGTCTGTGTGTGTGCACATGAGAGAGAGAGAGAGAGACAGTCTGTGTGTGCACACGAGAGAGAGAGTGAGACAGTCTGCGTGTGTGCACGCGTGAGAGAGTGATACAGTCTGCGTGTACACGTGAGAGCGTGAGAGACAGTCTGCGTGTGTGCACACGATAGAGAGTGTGTGTGTGCATGCGATTGAGTCTCCGTGTGTACACGTGAGAGAGAGGCAGTCTGCGTATGTGCACGCGAGAGAGAGTCTGCATGTGTGCATGCGCGCACGAGAGAGAGGCAGTCTGCGTGTGTGCACGCGAGAGTCTGCATGTGTGTACGTGAGAGAGAGAGAGAGACAGTCTGTGTGTGCATGCGAGAGAGTGAGAGACAGTCTGCGTGTGCGAACGCTAGAGACCGTCTGCGTGTGCGAACGCTAGAGACCGTCTGCGTGTGCGAACGCTAGAGACCGTCTGCGTGTGCGCACGCATGAGAGAGAGTGCGTATTTGCACGTGCGAGAGAGAATCTGCGTGTGCGCACGCGATAGTCTGCGTGTGTGCACGCATGAGAGAGTCAGTCTATGTGTGCACGCGAGAGTGAGACAGTCTGCATGAGTGCACATGAGAGAGAGCAAGACAGTCTGTGTGGGTGCACATGAGAGAGAGAGAGAGTGAGACAGTCTGCGTGTGTGCACGCGCGAGAGAGTGATACAGTCTGCGTGTACACGCGAGAGCGTGAGAGACAGTCTGCGTGTGTGCACACGATAGAGAATGTGTGTGTGCACGCGATTGAGTCTCCGTGTGTCAATGTGGGAGAAAGGCAGTCTGCGTATGTGCATGCGAGAGTCTGCCGGTGTGCACGCGAGAGTCTGCGTGTGTGCACGTGAGAGCGAGACTGTCTGCGTGTGTGCACGCGAGAGAGAGAGACAGTCTGCATGTGTGCACGCGATAGAGAGAGAGAGAGAGTCTGCGTGTGTGCACGCAATAGAGAGTCCGCGTGTGTGCGCGCGATAGTCTTTGTGTGCGTGCGATAGAGTCTTTGTGTGCGCACGCGAGAGAGAGTCTGCGTGTGTGCACGCGTGAGAGAGAGAGACAGTTTGCGTGTGTGCACGCGAGAGCGAGACAGTCTGCGTGTGTGCACGCGAGAGCGAGACAGTCTGCGTGCGTGTACGCGAGATCGAGACAGTCTGCGTGTGTGCACGCGAGAGCGAGACAGTCTGCGTGTGTGCACGCGAGAGCGAGACAGTCTGCGTGTGTGCACGCGAGAGAGTGAGTCTGCATGTGTGTACGCGAGAGAGAGAGACAGTCTGCATGTGTGCACGCAATAGAGAATCCATGTGTGTGCGCACGATAGAGTCTTCGTGTGTGCATGGGAGAGACAGTCTGCGTGTGTGCACGCAAGAGAGAGAGAGAGACAGTCTGCGTGGGTGCACACGAGAGAGAGACAGTCTGCATGGGTGCACACGAGAGAGAGAGATAGAGACAGTCTGCGTGGGTGCACATGAGAGAGAGAGAGACAGTCTGAATGGGTGCACACAAGAGAGACAGAGACAGTCTGCGTAGGTGCACACGAGAGAGACAGTCTGCGTAGGTGCACACGAGAGAGAGAGAGAGACAGTCTGCGTAGGTGCACACGAGAGAGAGAGAGACAGTCTGCGTGGGTGCACACGAGAGAGAGAGAGACAGTCTGCATGGGTGCACACGAGAGAGAGAGACAGTCTGCATGGGTGCACACGAGAGAGAGAGAGAGAGACAGTCTGCATGGGTGCACACGAGAGAGAGAGAGACAGTCAGCGTGGGTGCACACGAGAGAGAGAGAGACAGTCTGCGTGGGTGCACACAAGAGAGAGAGAGAGACAGTCTGCGTGGGTGCACACAAGAGAGAGAGAGAGACAGTCTGCGTGGGTGCACACAAGAGAGTCTGCATGTGTGTACGTGAGAGAGAGAGAGACACAGTCTGTGTGTGCATGCGAGAGAGTGAGAGACAGTCTGCGTGTGCGAACGCTAGAGACCGTGTGCGAACGCTAGAGACCGTCTGCGTGTGCGAACGCTAGAGACCGTCTGCGTGTGCGAATGCTAGAGACCGTCTGTGTGTGCGAACGCTAGAGACCGTCTGCGTGTGCGCACGCATGAGAGAGAGTGCGTATTTGCACGTGCGAGAGAGAATCTGCGTGTGCGCACGCGATAGTCTGCGTGTGTGCACGCATGAGAGAGTCAGTCTATGTGTGCACGCGAGAGTGAGACAGTCTGCATGAGTGCACATGAGAGAGAGCAAGACAGTCTGTGTGGGTGCACATGAGAGAGAGTGAGACAGTCTGCGTGTGTGCACGCGCGAGAGAGTGATACAGTCTGCGTGTACACGCGAGAGCGTGAGAGACAGTCTGCGTGTGTGCACACAATAGAGAATGTGTGTGTGCACGCGATTGAGTCTCCGTGTGTCAATGTGGGAGAAAGGCAGTCTGCGTATGTGCATGCGAGAGTCTGCCGGTGTGCACGCGAGAGTCTGCGTGTGTGCACGTGAGAGCGAGACTGTCTGCGTGTGTGCACGCGAGAGAGAGAGACAGTCTGCATGTGTGCACGCGATAGAGAGAGAGAGAGACAGTCTGCGTGTGTGCACGCAATAGAGAGTCCGCGTGTGTGCGCGCGATAGAGTCTTTGTGTGCGTGCGATAGAGTCTTTGTGTGCGCACGCGAGAGAGAGTCTGCGTGTGTGCACGCGTGAGAGAGAGAGACAGTTTGCGTGTGTGCACGCGAGAGCGAGACAGTCTGCGTGTGTGCACGCGGGAGCGAGACAGTCTGCGTGCGTGTACGCGAGAGCGAGACAGTCTGCGTGTGTGCACACGAGAGCGAGACAGTCTACGTGTGTGCACGCGAGAGCGAGACAGTCTGCGTGTGTGCACGCGAGAGAGTGAGAGAGTCTGCATGTGTGTACGCGAGAGAGAGAGAGAGTC
Organism: Chiloscyllium plagiosum; assembly: GCF_037043375.1. Classification (NCBI taxonomy): domain Eukaryota; kingdom Metazoa; phylum Chordata; class Chondrichthyes; order Orectolobiformes; family Hemiscylliidae; genus Chiloscyllium; species Chiloscyllium plagiosum. The sequence continues at coordinate 22,712,880 of NW_028270191.1, read as the reverse complement.
TGCATGTGTGTACGCGAGAGAGAGAGACAGTCTGCATGTGTGCACGCAATAGAGAATCCATGTGTGTGCGCACGATAGAGTCTTCGTGTGTGCATGGGAGAGACAGTCTGCGTGTGTGCACGCAAGAGAGAGAGAGAGACAGTCTGCGTGGGTGCACACGAGAGAGAGAGACAGTCTGCATGGGTGCACACGAGAGAGAGAGATAGAGACAGTCTGCGTGGGTGCACATGAGAGAGAGAGAGACAGTCTGAATGGGTGCACACGAGAGAGACAGAGACAGTCTGCGTAGGTGCACACGAGAGAGACAGTCTGCGTAGGTGCACACGAGAGAGAGAGAGAGACAGTCTGCGTAGGTGCACACGAGAGAGAGAGAGACAGTCTGCGTGGGTGCACACGAGAGAGAGAGAGACAGTCTGCGTAGGTGCACACGAGAGGGAGAGAGACAGTCTGCATGGGTGCACACGAGAGAGAAAGAGAGAGACAGTCTGCGTAGGTGCACACGAGAGAGAGAGAGAGACAGTCTGCATGGGTGCACACGAGAGAGAGAGAGAGAGACAGTCTGCATGGGTGCACACGAGAGAGAGAGAGAGAGACAGTCTGCATGGGTGCACACGAGAGAGAGAGAGACAGTCAGCGTGGGTGCACACGAGAGAGAGAGAGACAGTCTGCGTGGGTGCACACAAGAGAGAGAGAGAGACAGTCTGCGTGGGTGCACACAAGAGAGAGAGAGAGACAGTCTGCGTGGGTGCACACAAGAGAGAGAGAGAGACAGTCTGCGTGGGTGCACACAAGAGAGAGAGAGAGACAGTCTGCGTGGGTGCACACGAGAGAGAGAGACAGTCTGCGTGGGTGCACACGAGAGAGAGAGACAGTCTGCGTGGGTGCACACGAGAGAGAGAGACAGTCTGCGTGGGTGCACACGAGAGAGAAAGAGAGAGAGACAGTCTGCGTAGGTGCTCACGAGAGAGAGCGAGAGAGTCTGCATGGGTGCACACGAGAGAGAGAGAGACAGTCTGCATGGGTGCACACGAGAGAGAGAGAGAGACAGTTTGCATGGGTGCACACGAGAGAGAGAGAGAGAGACAGTCTGCGTGGGTGCACACGAGAGAGAGAGAGACAAGTGCGTGTGTGCACATGAGAGAGAAAGACATTCTGCATGTGTGCACGCGAGAGAATCTGCGTGTGTACGCGCGAGAGAGACAGTCCGCGTGTGGGCACGCGAGAGACAGTCCGCGTGTGGGCACGCGAGAGACAGTCCGCGTGTGGGCACGCGAGAGAGGGTCTGCGTGTGGGCACGCGAGAGAGGGTCTGCATGTGGGCACGCGAGAGAGGGTCTGCGTGTGGGCACGCGAGAGAGAGTCTGCATGTGTGCACACGAGAGAGAGAGAGACAGTCTGCATGGGTGCACACGAGAGAGAGAGAGACAGTCTGCATGGGTGCACACGAGAGAGAGAGAGAGACAGTCTGCATGGGTGCACACGAGAGAGAGAGAGAGAGAGAGAGACAGTCTGCGTGGGTGCACACGAGAGAGAGAGAGAGAGAGAGAGACAGTCTGCGTGGGTGCACACGAGAGAGAGAGAGAGAGAGAGAGACAGTCTGCATGGGTGCACACGAGAGAGAGAGAGAGAGAGAGAGAGAGAGACAGTCTGCGTGGGTGCACACGAGAGAGAGAGAGAGAGACAGTCTGCGTGGGTGCACACGAGAGAGAGAGAGAGAGAGAGACAGTCTGCGTGGGTGTACACGAGAAAGAGAGAGACAAGTGCGTGTGTGCACATGAGAGAGAAAGACATTCTGCATGTGTGCACGCGAGAGAATCTGCGTGTGTACGCGCGAGAGAGAGACAGTCTGCGTGTGGGCACGCGAGAGACAGTCCGCGTGTGGGCACGCGAGAGTGGGTCTGCGTGTGGGCACGCGAGAGAGGGTCTGCGTGTGGGCACGTGAGAGAGAGTCTGCGTGTGTGCACGCGAGAGAGAGTCTGCGTGTGTGCACGAGAGAGAGTGTCTGCATGTGTGCACGCGCGAGAGAGTGCGTGTGCACACGAGAGAGACAGTCTGCATGTGTGCATACGAGAGAGAGCGACTGCATGTGTGCATGCGAGAGAGAGCGACTGCGTGTGCGCACGCGAGAGAGTGATAGAAACAGTCTGTGTGTGTGCGCACGCGATAGAGAGTCTGTGTGTGTGCACGTGTGCGAGAGAGTCTGCGTGTGTGCAGGTGAGAGTCTACATGTGTGCACGCAAGACAGTCTGTGTGTGCACGCAAGAGTGAGTCAGTCTTCGTGTGTGCACGTGAGAGTGAGACTGTCCGAGTGTGCATGCACGCGAGAGAGAGAGAGCCAGTCTGCGTGGGTGCACACGAGAGAGAGGCTGAAGGGCTGAATGGGCATCTTTTGTGACATAACATTCAAAGAAGAACATTTAAGTTAATGACAGCAAAATTACTTTCTTTAACCCCACTGATTGATTCAGCTGGGCCAGTATTCATGAGAATTTAGAAGAATGAGAGGGAATCTGATTGAAATGTAGAAAATGCGAACAGGGATTAGACAGGCTAGATGGAGGGAGCATTTTCTCCTGGTTGGAGAGTCTTGAACCAGGGGATCACAGTCTCAGGATACAGGGTGGAGGCCAACATCCCAAATATATTCAAGAAAGAGAAAAAAGTTTTAGATTTTAAAGGCATCAAGGGGTATGGGGAGAAAACAGGAATATGGCATTGACAAAGGGGATTAGCCATGATCCTATTGAATAGTGGAGCAGTCTCGAAGGGCTGAATGACCTACTCCTGCTCCTCGTTTCTATGTTTCTTTTGTCAAGTCACATCATGTAAATGGTGTACAGTTCTACTGCCTTTTACAGCTAATGTGATCCTTTTTGAAGTGTAATTACTGTTTTATTGTGTGCAACTTGGCAGCCATGTGAAGCACAGCTAGCTCCCACAACCACCAATGGGTTAAGTGGTATGATCACCTATTTCTGGCACACAAATTGCAAGAAAAGTATACCTCGGGAGACAAATCTCCTCACACTTGTCGAAATGGGTGGCATAGAATCTTCCCTGCCAGGGCAGACTGGGCCTTGTCCTTAATTTGAAAGCCAGCACCTCGGGCAGCCCAGCACTCCCTGAGTGGCACACTGGGAGGTTTTGAGCTGGGTTATGTGTAGTTTGGGCCATGAGCCTGAGACTGTCCAATTTCCCCATTGCATAGACCTTGCAGTTACGTACACAGGATACCTTGGGAGGAAGATTTTTAAGATGCTTTAGTTCCTGTGCCCTGACCTCAATGAGGTACCGCTTGACTTGGCCTGTTTAACCCTGTGCCATTGGCTCTTCTCCCCACAGGATGGAATCAACAGAAAAATGTGAAGCCATCATTGCTCACTTCAATGGGAAATTCATTAAGATGCAGCAAGGAGTTGCAGGTGAGTACAATGGACTCTGAACCTGCCTCTTGCTTTGTGTTCCCTTGAGATAAAGGAAGCTGGGAAATGCTCTCATTTACGATTACGGGGTGGAGTAACACAGTATGAGTTGAGGATTCAGATAACAAAATGGGCATTGGGCATGGGATTGAGAGTTCCTCGACCCAGACTGAGCATCATTCTTCTCTCACATGTTGGCGTTTTCTGTCTTTCAATGCAGCTCCCTCAGAACCACTGCTGTGCAAATTTGCAGATGGTGGGCAGAAAAAGCGGCAAAACCAGAACAAGTACTTGCAGAATGGCCGGGCTTGGCCCCGAGATGGAGAGCCGGTAAGAAAGGGCCATATGGCCTACTCCTGCTCCTCATTTTGAGTCTCTGTGAACTCAGATGTTGCTTTCTCTGTCACGTCAACCTTCATACATCAGCCATTCCAGAAACAGTGAGAGGCAAGTAGGTGCCATCTGTACAAACAGGCACAGCCCACGACAGTACCACCAGGCCAAACCTTGTGTGCATTGTTCCCTTGCCACACTGTCTCCTGTTCTTGCCTCCCATCTTAACCTGCAATAAGCACAAGCTCATCCAACCTCAAGGCAATCTATCAATGGGATCTATCCATAAAAATGACCCCGAGATTCCAGTTGCCTGCCACTTCAACACACCACCGTGTTCCCAGGCCAACATTTCTGTTGCTGGTCTGCTGCTGCGTTCCAGTGAGCCTCAGCGCAAGGACAGCATCACATTTTCCACTTGGGCACCTGCAGCCTCCAGGACTCAACAGAGTTCATTAACTTTAGAGCCTGATTCCATCCTTCAATGTTTTTCTACTGACCTCCCACATCCAGTCCTGTAATGACATGGTTGCTTTTAGTACATTTACTCATTCTGTCCTATTCTCAGCTCTCACTATCACTTGACTACAAGCCAACTGACTCCCACAGTTATCTTGACTCTCTACCTTGAGAGTTGAACTAATCTCTCCTCATAGGTCAGTCCTGCCATCCCCAGTACCAACCTATTGACCCTCGCTACACTCCCTTTATGGCAAGGATATCCTTTCATAGGTAGGGAGACCCAAACTGCACATAATACTCCGGGTGTGGTCTCATCAAGGCTGTGTATAGGTGCTGTAAGACATTCCAAGTCTGAACTTAAGATACTCCTTAAAACCAAAACTTTGATCAAGCTGGTGGTTACCAAACTCATTACCTCACGTGGTTTGGGGTCAGATTTTGTTTAGTAATACTCCTGTGAAGCATCTTGGGACGTTTTGTTAGACTTAACATAAGTTGTTGTGGTACTGCCATTGGGCTGGTAATCCAGAGGTCTTGGCTAATGCTCTGGGGTCATAGGTTCAAATCCCACCATTGCAGCTGGTGGAATTTAAATTCAATTAATTGATTACAGTGAATAATAAAAATGTGGAATTGACAGCTACCCTTAGTGATGGTGACCATGACAACAACCATTGATTTTCATAAAAACACACCTAATTCACTAATGTCCTTTAGGGAAGGGAATCTGCCATCCTTATTCAGCTGGGCCCATGTGTGACTCCAGACCCACAGCAACATGGTTGATTCTTAACTGTCCTTTGAAGGTTGAGAAAACTACTCAGTTCAAGGGGCAGCTAAGGATGGGCAGCAAATGCTGGCCTTGCCAGCGATGCCCACTTCCCATGAAAGGATAAAGAATAACTTCACTATCTCCTCCAAATCACAGCAAGACCTGTTCTCCCATTACCCCTGTGCTGAGCCACTGCCATTAGCTCCCAGTCCTCTTTAACAAACATTTTAACTGTTCAATTTTCAAATCCCTCCATGGCCCTATGTCTGCCATCCTCCAGCTTCACAACCCTTCAAGATATCTGCCCTCACCTAATTCTGGATTCTTCAATCACACCCACTAATGGTGCCCATCTTTCAGCAACATGGACCCCCTGGATTTCCTTTCCTAAACATCTTTGTATCTCCATCTTTCCTCATTTAAGATGCTCCTTAAAACCTGCTAATCCATCTGAGCTTCAGGTCTTGTGCCCAATTGTCTCCTTCTGCGGCCCAGCATTGCATTTTGTTTGATATTTGCAGCTGCAAAGCACTTTGGGATATTTCACTCTGTTAAAGATGCTCTGCCAAGGCAAGTTGATCTTTTTGTTTACCTGCCAAGATTCCAAACGCAAGGAGCTCTCATCGAGAGTCAAGGGGAAACTGGACTTTCTGGTGTAATACAAGGCTATGCATAGCACAAAGCTCCTAGGCCGGGATATCCAGCAAGTGCTGACTTGGTTGCTATTTATTGAGGCACAGTGACCAGGTCTGAACAGGCAGGGAAGGGGAAAAGTTGAGCCAGGGTTAGCAAGACCATAAAAGACAAACTATACAAGGGGGCTTATTTCCTGAGGGACAGAATCGAAAAGGAGGGAAGTTATACTAAACCTGTATGAGCATTGGTCATCTACATTACTGTGTGCGGTTTTGGTCTCCATATTATAGAAAGGATATAGAGGCACTGGAAAAGGAGCAGAGGAGATTTACAAGGACGTTTGGGCTTAAATACCATGAAGGGATTGACAGATTAGTTTGTTTTCTCTTGAACAAAAGCCACTGAGGGGTGATCTAATGGAGGTCTTTAAAATGAGGTCTTTTTTGTTCAATTGAACATAGAGAGAATGTTTCCCTTTGCGGGAAAGAGCAGAACCAGAGGTCATTAATACAAGATCATCCCTAAAAAAAATCCAACAGAGAATTCAGAAGAGATGCCTTCGCCCAGAGAGCAGTGAGAATGTGGACCTCACTCCCACAGGGAGTGGTGAAAATGGATACGACAGATAGGTTTAAGGGGAAGCTAAATGAGCAGATGAGGGAGAAGGGATAGAGAGTAATGATGACAGATTTAAATGAGGAAAGATGGGAGGAGACTCAAGTGGAGTAAACACAGGAAGGATGTTCTCAATGACCGGCGAGTCCAGAACCAGGGGGTCTAACAGTCTAAGGATACAGAGCAGGTCATTTAGGACTGAGATGAGAAAAACTTTCTTCATTCAGAGAGTGGGGAGCCTGTGGAATCCTTTGCCACAGAAAGCAGGTGAGGACAAAATATTAAATGTTTTCAAGAAGGAGTTAGATATAGTTCTTAGGGCTAAAGGGATCAAAGAGTATGGGGTAGAAAGCAGGAACAGGGGACTGAGTTGGATGATTAGCCATGATCAGATTGAATGGTGGAACAGAATCGAAGGGCTGAATGGCCTCCTCCTTCTGTTTGCTATGTTTCAATGAGAATGAACACCAGCATGAACCGTTTGGGCCAAATGTTTCTGTGGGATCTATGGTGCACAAAATAATTAACTTGGACCACATGCACGTCAAGACATAATCTTTCCATAATCTAAGAGTTTTTGTTATATTTCCCCTTTAGTTGATGTCTTTGTGAAATATTCATAATATTTGGAAGCAGTTGTGCAAATAGAGACCTCTTGGGACAAGTGGCTGAACTTAAGGGTGGAGACCGATTGGAAATTAGGATTTAGAAATGGAGATGTGGCTTTAAATCTTCAGGAATTCAGATTAATTTCATTTGGAGATTAAGGGCTATTTATACCCAGTTTTCCTTTAGAAATCAAGTTGGCGCCGACAGTAAGATAGTTTATGGGGTGGCATGGTGGCTCAGTGGTTAGCACTGTTGCCTCACAGCACAAGGGACTCGAGTTCAATTCCAGCCTCGGGCGACTTTCTGTGTGGAGTTTGCACATCCTCCCCATGTCTGTGTGGGTTTCCTCCGGGTGCTCCGGTTTCCTCCCAGGTTAGGTGAATTGGCCATGCTAAATTGCCCATAGTGTTAGGTGCATTAGTCAGAGGGAGATGGGTCTGGGTGGGTTGCTCTTCGGAGGGTCAGTGTGGACTTGTTGGGCCGAAGGGCCTGTTTCCAAACTGTAGGGAATCTAATCATAAGGCTTGTGGAAGGAGATTAAGTGAGTGGGTAGAGTATGATGAGTTACTCTACATTTAGTCTGTGGAAGGTGCAGATGGAATGAAAGGCCTGTTCTGAATCCAGATCTGGTTACTTACTGTTAATGAGAAGACATTGTTAATTTATTCCCTCAGGGCGCAATGACTCTTACGTATGACCCAACAACTGCTCTGCAAAATGAGTAAGTATCCTAGCCTTACTGTGATGGTTGCTCCCATTATAATTATCAGATTCTCTTTCCTTTTTCAGTGCCTTAAGCCTCTCATCACCTATTACCTTGGCTAAGAAAGTAGTGAAGCAACTGTCTGCTGCTCCTCATGATTGATGAATCCACCAAAAAAACTCAGGCCATCTGAGGCAATCATCTTACATTACAGTGTTGTGTCTGGAAGCTCCAAAGGAGAGACGATTTATTTTCTAAACTGCCAAGAGAAAAGACTAATGATTTGTTGGCAGATCAAGTCTAATGGCCAGGTGTTGCTGTGGAACACCTTCCTCTGGCTGAGATTTTGCCATGGACCACCCTTTTCTAATTGGCCGAAGCATTTCCATGGACCACCCTTTTCTAATTGGCCGAAGTATTTCCATGGACCACCCTTTTCTCCTGTGGTGTAAGTTATTGTGATTGTTGGAAATCTGGCATTCTTGCATTACTCCTGATGAGAGCGAGACAAAAAGAAAAACTTGGACAACTTGTCTCTCATTTCAGCAATTTCTTTCTCCTCGATGTTTCCTTCTATCTTCTTCTGACGGTGCTGACCTGCAGTTCCTGGCCAATTTATTATCTAGGCCTAAGAGTGACTTTCTGTGATCTTTGCTCTAGTGGAACAAGGATTCCATAGGTCTCTGCTCCATTTTTCACATGGCCAGAGGATTTCCAGGGTTTTCCTTGGAGGTGTCTTTGGAAAGTAGGCCATATCCCTTCCCATACCATGAAACATGCGAGTCACGTAGTATGTATGGGGCAGGGTTTCCTGTGGTTTTAATGAAGCAGGATCAGAATGGAATGGGAAGAAAACAAGGAATCGCAGGGGAACAACAAAATAAACATTTGGCTAACAATGACTGAGTGTCTCTCTGTCCTCTCTTGTTCTAGATTTTATTCTAGTCCATACAGTATTGCTCCAAACAGGATGATCGCACAGACATCTATCTCACCATACATCACCTCTCCCGTGTCTTCATATCAGGTGAGTGTTTGTGGATTACCCATGACACAATGCATACTCTCGGTGTAGGCCTCAGACCTCAAGTGCAGGTTGGGTTGGCAAACATCCAGGATTGCTGCCGTGTCTTTCGGAAAACAGCTAGCATACCCAGGAGCAATACTGTAGATCATAAACAAAGATATTTTTTAAAAAGGAATCTATTTGAATATTTCGACTCGAGCTTTCATCAAAATTGGAGATTGAGAGGAGCAAAAGTTGCTTGACTGTCAGTCAAGAATCATCCAACTCTCTCTGATTTTCAATTGCAGTGGAAGGTCTTCCATTGAAAGATGTTGAACCAGTGGTAGCAGAGTGTGTGTGAGAGAGAGAATGTATACGGGTGGGGGGTGGGCGGAGGGCGGAGAGGTGGTTGGCAGCAGGAGGTCTTGTGATGATACATCCAGGAATGTACTCAATCAGAGGTGGTGACCCGAGATACTAGTATGAATATGAGAATACATGATGGACCTCATGTTTTGTTTTAAAGGTTTGTAGACTTTTTTTAAAGTTTAACTGTTTCATGTTCCACACAGAATCAGAGAATTGTTATGGTGTCAAATAGGCCATTCAGCCCATTGTATCACCACTAGTTCTATCCCTTGGTGCCAATCTCCTGCCTTTTCCCCATTTCCGTGTACCCCATTTCTATCCCAATAACCATCCAATGCCCCTTTTGAATGCCTCAATGGAACCTGCCTCCCCCACATTCCCAGGCACTACATTCCAGACCCTAACTACTCGCTGGGATGGAAAAGGTTTTCCTCACCTCCCCCACACTTCATCCCTTTCAATCTCTGCCCCTCTCGTTCCTGTTCCTTTTCCATGTGGGAACAGCTTGTCCCGATCTACTCTGTCCAACCCACTCATGATTTTAAAAAACCCTATCAGATTTCCCTCTTAGCCGCCTCCTCTCCAAGGAGAACAGTCCCAATGTCTTCAATCTCTCCTTCTCACTGAAGGCGGAGGGAGGGCTTATTTCTTCAAAGTTTAGATGCACAGCCATTACCTCCAGACCCAAATCAATATCAAAGCTCCAGTGTACAGCTGATGTTTTGGAGCATATTTTAAACATCACTTCAGGTCATGATCACCTCTCAATCTGTACTTTCAAGTGCATTGCTAAGTTTTGGAAGACAATAAGCTCTCTGCAAGCTCTCTGTGCTCCTCCTATTCTGATCATCTGAGCATCTCTGATTTACATCAGTGGACGTACTGTTGGGGGCTGTGCCTTCAGCCGGTTGGGTCCTAAGTTCTGTATTATTCCCTCCTTGAACCACTCCACCTTCTACTTATCTCTCCTGAGTTAAGATTCTCCTTAAAACCTACCTCTTTGACCAAACTCTTGGCCACTTGACCCAGTATATCCTTTTGTAACTCGGTGTTCTATGTTGTGATGTTTTTCTGCATTGAAGATGCTATAAAATTAAAGTTATTGTTGTTGACTATTCTCTTGTTTCGTGTCACATGAAGGTTCATAGCCCATCCTGGATGCACCATCAGTCGTATCTTATGCAGCCTATGGTAAGTTTTATTCTTTTTCCCTTTTCAACTGTATAAAATCAGATCTTGCAGAAGATGTTACCAAAGCTTTTCATTTCACACCTAACTTTCAAACAATCACAATTTATATTACGGGAGAAAAGGGTGCTACTTATGGTTTCCTGTTTGTTTCAATGTCTTGGCCAATCAATCTGCTGACCAACTGATCCCTAATGATCTTGCCACCCTTCTGGAGTTACAGCACTACCTGATCCTGTTCACTGTGGTAACAACAAAGCATACTCTCACCCAACCTGAACTCACTTAAATCTTGGACACCCCCAAAAGACCCCTAGCTCTCCAGCCCAGGTTTAATCTTCCTTTTTGAACTATGAACCAATTCCAGTCAGGAGAGTGAATGGCAAACCAATCCTTCACAACCCTTTAACCAGCACCAGGAAGTGTCCAGTTGTCGACTTGCTACCTTGTCCTTTGACTTACACACAAAATACGAGTAGGAATTGGCCATTCAACCCTTCAAGCTTGCTCCACCATTCAATAAGATAGTGACTGATCTGATTTTAATCTCAACTCAATATTTCTGCATATCTACTGATAATCTTTCATCACCATGACCTCCATCTTGAAAATATCGACACTCCCAACCCACCTCCATTGTCTTCTGAGGCAGAATTCCAAAGTTGTACAACGCTCTGAGAAAATATTTTTCCTCATCTCTGTCTTCATTTGAAAACAGTGTCCTTTTTGGCTGGACTTAGCCAGGTTGGGCAACCTCCCTGCCTTGTTCAGCCCTCGCTGTCAGCATCAGTTTCTGGCCACCTTTGGAATATGTTCCCAATGAGAGTCACTGCCTCCAGAAGATTGAATAAACTGAAAGCTCAGAATGGTTTGTGATGCTTGTTTTTTTTTGAAGGGAACAGTAATAACACCTACGATGGACCACACCATGTCTATCCAGCCCACGTCGATGATGGGGCCATTAACCCAACAGCTTAGTCATCTGTCCCTGGGCAGCACAGGAACGGTAAGTGCTGCCTACACTGGTAGTGCTCTGGGATCATGGGGAAAAGTAAGTGAGTACATAATTAACCTCAAGCAGTTTCTTCTTCATTGTAAATCAAGGCCTCAGAAGATAAATACCTGCTAGCGAGTTTTGAGAGAATTTGTAGCTCAGGTTGAGGTTCTGGCTGAGCTGGAAGGTTGGTTTTCAGATGTTTCAGCACCATACTAGGTAACATCTTCAGTGAGTCTCTGGATGAAGCACTGGTGGTGTAGCCCGCTTTCTATTTATGTGTTTGGGTTTCCTTGGGTTGGTGATGTCATTTCCTATGGTAATGTCATTTCCTGTTCTTCTTCCTCAGGGGGTGTAAATGGGATCCAAGTCGATGTGTTTGTTGATAGAGTTCAGGTTGGAATGACATGCTTCTAGGAATTCTCGTGCGTGTCTCTATTTGGCTTGTCCTAAGATGGATGTGTTGTCCCAGTTGAAGTGGTGTTCTTCCAAATCCGTATGTAAGGATCCTAATGAGAGAGGGTCATGTCGCTTTGTGGCTAGTTGATGTTCATGTATTATGGTGGCTAGTTTTCTGCCTGTTTGTCCAATGTAGTGTTTGTTGCAGTCCTTGCACGGTATTTTGTAAATGAAATTAGTTTTGCTTGTTGTCTGTGTAGGGTCTTTCAAGTTCATTAGCTGCTGTTCTAGTGTGTTGGTGGGTTTGTGAGCTACCATGATGCCAAGGGGTCTGAGTAATCTGGCAGTCATTTCCAAGATGTCTTTGATGTAGGGGAGAGTGGCTAGGGTTTCTGGACGTGCTTTGTCTGCTTGTTTGGGTTTGTTGCTGAGAAATCGGCAGAATATCAACTCGCCACAAAACGACATGACCCTCTCTCACTAGAATCGTTACATATGGATAAGGAAGGACACTACTTTGACTGGGACAACATATCCATCCTAGGACAAGCCAAACAGAGACACGCACGAGAATTCCTAGAAGCATGGCATTCCAACTGGAACTCTATCAACAAACACACTGACTTGGATCCCATTTACCACCCCCCTGAGAAAAAGAACAGGAAATGACATCACCAACTCAAGGAAACCAAAATGCATAAATGGAAAGTGGGATACACCACCAGTGTTTCATTTGAAGGCTCACTGAAGATGTTACCTAGTATGGTGACGAAACGTCTGAAAACCAACTTCCAGCTCAGCAAGCAAACCTACATCCATAAATATCTGCAATGCCACTGACTTGGATGTTCTTGCTGAGAAAAAAACACTTTTTTGTCTGTGCTCATCAGGACAGTTTGCAAGAATACCAGTTCACGGGCAGTACTAACATTTATACGGTATGAAAGGCAAGTGCTGATTGGTTGGCAAGTGGACTCTGACTGGTAGAGGCATTGCCATGGAAATGCATCAATTAATGATTATTGGCAATGCTTTGTTTACATTTTAAACTAGACAGGTTGGCTTTAACCTATGCATGGAGTGGGGCCCTGAGAACTGAACCAGTGAACATGTTTATATTTATATTTTATTGAGTTGAAACAGGTGCAATGTGTGTATATATTCTTTCTATCTATTAGGAACAAGGCCCTGTGTATTAATATGCCTAGCTTCCTGGCCTCCTTGTAGTTCTAGCTATGGAGTGAGTGCAACGAAGGGTTTTCCCGACTGATTCATGGGATGGCAGGGCTGATGTATGAAGAGAGACTAGATCGGTTAGGACCAAATTCACCCGAGTTTAGAAGAATGTGAAGGGCTCTCACAGATTAGACAGGATAAATGCAAGAAGGACGTTCCCGATGACCAAGGAGTCTTGAACCAAGGTCACAGCCTAAGGATACTGGGTAGGCCATTTCGGACTGAGGTGAGGAGAAATGTGGGGAGTGAGGAGCCTGTGGAATTCTCTACCACAGAAAATGGTTGAAGCCAAAATGTTGAATTTTTTCAAGAAGTAGTTAGATATAGTTCTTAGGGCTAAAGGGAATCAAAGGTAGTGGAGAGAAAGCAGGAAGAGGGGACTGAGTTGGATGATCAGCCATGATCATATTGAATGGCAGAGTGGGTTTGAAGGGCTGAATAACCTGTTCCTGCTCCTATTTTCCATGTTTCTATGTTTGAGTACAGACAGGTGCATCTCACACACACACATAAGTGCATACCAACCTGCTCACCAATCAGAGTCAACCTTAAAATTTAAACAAAGCCTAGTGGTTAACTGTCAATCGTCATTCATTGGTGCATTCTCCATCGCAATGCAACTAGCAATCAGAGTCAACTCACCAACCAATCAACACTCTCCTCCTGTGCATTATAAATTTTCCCATTGAATTCTTGTGAAGTGTCCAGATGAGTGCAAAGCTTCGACAAAACGTGTCTTTTTTTCAGCAATACTCCAGGTCTGTATGACCAAAGAATGGCTTGGAAAGTCTCAGGTTCAACCTGGAATCTGTGTGAGCTGGTTTCAAACATGGCTGCTACAATTGAACAGGGCCTCTAAGATGGTGCAGGGAGGGAGAGTTGGGAGGAAGGTGTTGAAACCAGCATGCAGAATCTGCTGGACAGTGTCTGTGAGAATGGGGCTGGCCAGGGAAGGTTAGACCACCGGCGGCTGACTGGATTCTTGACCAGGAGTGGGAAGTCCAAACAGTTATTTACTTTCACTGGCACAGAGGCTAATTGTAGCAGCCACCATGATGGCAATGAGCGACCTCAGCACAGAACAGGCATTGAACCTGCGATCTTCTTTGGCTTATCTACATGGCTCAGTCGCACACTTGTCTGGCTGAACCTCTGGGGATTGGTGGGGTGCTTGTAGTTTGTTTTCCTTCAAAGAAAGGAAAAGACCACAGTCAGCCCACAACCTGAAGTGTTAACTTGGCTTCCTTGCTTACGTTCTTACATCTAAGTGAAATGCTTGCGGGTTTTTGACCTAGTCAAAAGTTTGAGCGCATAATCCAGGATGAACATTCCCAGAGCAGTACTGAGGGAGTGCTGCACTGTCAAGAGATGTGGTCTTTTGGATGAGCTGGTAAGCCAAGGCCTCATTGGTCTACTAAATCTCACAGCCTCCTTGGAGATGCTCATTAAAACTGATCCCTTACGCAAAGTTATTCTAATATCTTTTCACCTGGCTCGGTGAATCATGGTGTGACATTTCATGAAGGGTGTTATATAAACGCAAGTTGTTATTGATGCCTGCACACCTTCCCGTGGTGAGCCTCTCCTCCAGGCAACAACAGTGAAGTCTGAATAAAGATCATGTGCACATTTTGTAACCCGTGTTAGCCACATCCAGTGGCTACTTAGTTTAGCATCTGTCATTGGGAAAATGTTTGAGTCTATTTTCAGGGATGTAATTGCAGTGCATTTAGAAATATGTGATGTGATCAAGCAGAATTAGCATGGCCACATGAAAGAGTGATCATGTCTGACAAACTTACTAGAATTCTTTGCGAAGGTAACAAGGAGGATAGATAAAGGTGAATCAGTGTATAAATTTGGATTTGCACAAGGCTTTTGACAAAGTGACACACTTTAGGTTACTTATTAAGATAAGAGCCCATGGTGCTGGAAATAGAATATTAGCATGGATAGAGGATTGGCAGCTATCCATTAGAAGGTAGAGAGTTGAGATAACAGGGGGTAATTTCAGGATGGCAACCTGTAACCAATGGAGTGCCACAGGGATCAGTGCTGGGGCCACAGTTATTTACAAACTATATGAATGACTTGGATGAGGATGTGAATGCAGTATTGCTAAGTTTGCAGATGATTCAAAAATTGGTGGGAAGGGAAGTAGTGAGAATGACACAAGAGTCTGCAGAGGGACATAGACATGTTAAGTGAGTGGGCAAGAGCTTAGGAGATGGAATATAATTAGGAAAAATGTGAAGTTATACACTTTGACAGGAAGAATAGAGGAGATGAATATTATTTAAATGGAGAAAGACTGAAGAAAGCTACAGAGCAGAGGGATTTGTCCATGAATTACAAAAAAGCTGGTATCCAAGTTCAGTGGGTAATAGGAGAAAGTGAGGACTGCAGCTGCTGAAGATCAGAGTCGAGAGTGTAGTGCTGGAAATGCACAGCAGGTCAGGCAGCATCCGAGGAATAGGAGAATTGACATTTCAGGCATAAGCCCTTCATCTGCCCTTCCTGATGAAGGACTTATGCCCGAAACGTCGATTCTCCTGCTCCTTGGATGCTGCCTGACCTGCTGTGCATTTCAAGCACTACACTCTCAACTCAGTGGGTAATAGGGAAGGCAAATGGAATGTTGGCCTTTATTTCAAATGGAATGGAGTGTAAAAGTAGAAAGGTTTTGCTAAAACTATACAAGGCATTAGTTGGATCGCAACTGGAATACTGTGAAAAGCTCTGGGCCCCTTATCGAAGGAAAGATAGACTGATATCGGAGACAGTCCAGAAAAGGTTCACTCGACTGATCCCAGGGACAGTGGGACTGTCTTATGAGGAGAGGTTGAGTAGGTTGGGCCTGTACTCATTGGAGTTGAGAAGAATGAGAGGAGACCTTATTGGAACATATAAAATTCTTATGTGACTTGGCAGGGGAGATATGGAGAGATTATCTTCCCTTGTGGGAGAGTCTCAGACCAGAGGGCATCATCTCAGAATAAGGGCTCGCGCATTTAAGACAGAGATGAGGAGGAATTTCTTCTCTCTGAGGGGAGTGAATCTGTGGAATTCTTTACCACAGAGGGCTGTCAAGGCTGCGTTATTATTCAAGGTTGAGATAGACAGACTTTTAATCAGAAAGGGAATCGAGAGTGTATGGGGGAAAAGACAGGAAAGTGGAGTTGAGGTTGATCAGATCAGTCACGATCTCATTGAATGGCAGAGCAGACTTGATGGGCTGAATGGCCTACTTCTGCTCCCATGTCTTATGGTCTCATACATCCATTGCAGCTGCCTTTGACCGAGACCAGTCAGTGTGAAGAGGCAGAAGGAGCAGGCATGTTGCTTATTGTGTCCCCTGCTGTGGTCTCTACCTCAAGTATTCTGTGGGACACTGTTCAAAGCTAAGTAATTACAACTGGTATAATACTTTACCCCCAACTGTACATTTTATTAATTTATATCACTTCATTCTCGGTAACCAAAATATAATTAGCACAGAACATGGTTTTGTAGGCATCAAATGAACAGAAAAGTTTAACATGTAATCTCACCTTACCTAGAAATATCAATTCCCTTTTCCTATCTACCAAAATTTCAAAGCAACTAATTGATTATGAAGCTTTTTAATGATTGTTTCTGCATAATATAACAAGGTGCCATCTCTATTTTGCCCATGTTTTTGTAAATGATGGTATTTTGTTGAAAACACAATTTTCAGATTAAATAAGAGTAGGTGTGTGATAAAGGTTGTATTTTAATTTACCTTTAGGATTGTGCCACTAATGAGGATTACAAATAACTGAGGTGTATCTGTGAAGTCTCTCTGTAGCTTTCTTTTGTCAAGTTGCTAAGAATTGTTCTGTATCTTTTCCCAGTACATGCCTGCCACCACAGCAATACAAGGGACATACATTCCTCAGTACAACCCAATGCCTCCCTCCAATGTATCTGTCGAGGTAAGTCCCTTGAAACCCGAGACTTGCTGACTGTTCTTGTAGGGTAGACTGCAGGAGGCCATTCATCCCAGCGTTGTCTGTCCTAGCTCTTTGCAGGAGCAATCCAATCTCATCCCACTGCCACACTCATTCCTGTTGTATGTTTCCCGGTTTCAGAGTTTTGTCCATATTTCTTTAAAAATATGCAGTGATCTCCATCTCAAGTATACCAACTAGGAAACTGGTTAACAGCGGATGAACTGATTTCACCAATATGGCTGAGAGACTTTCATCAAATCACTCAAGGCGGTTTGTGAAGCTGAGGCTCCACATTGTACCAGTGCAGCCAGTATACCAAGTCCTTACAGAAATAAAGGGAGCTTTCACTCAGTCCAGATAAATCTCTGTCCACAGCTGACAGAATTGCCCCCTGTTCACTTTCAAAATTCTTTTGATTTTTCAAGAATCTTCTATTAAATCTCCTCTTGGCTTCTTTTGCTCCAGTGGAAATAGTTTCAGGATTTGTAGTGTCTCCACATATCTGTTACTTCTCACCTTGGTGAATCTACACCATTCACACTCTTAATGTCCTTTCCGTAATGAGGAATGAGCACGTGCTTTGTATCACTTTATCATTCTTTCTTTGTTCTTATACTCTTTTTCTGAAATCCTGGCATTTTATCTACCTGCAGTCACATGTTCCAGGATTGTGGATTTGAGTCTTGAAAACTTTCTCAAGTTTGGTCTTTCCAAAATGTTTGACCTCACAAAACTCCATCTGCCACCAGCCTTCCCATTGCCCTAAGCAAGTCAGTCCTGGACAATGGGATTCTTTCCTCAAATTTAGTATTTCCCCTCTCAACATCAAGCATTTGAAGATTAGCTAGATTGGTAGCCTGTTACAGTTCATTCTGGGAGTTGGGGTTGCTATGGCAACATGCACTTTTACATGCATGTTCTAATCTGGAGCGATGGACAGTGATACAACTTCTTTCCATCACATGGCTGACCAGGAGTCTCTCTTGCTCTTACTGTCCACTATTGGCCTACGTTGAAAAGATTTTCAACTTAACACACTTTTCTTGTGTATCAAGTCCTGGAGTGGGGCTTCAACTGGGAGCTTCTAGTTCAAGAAGTAGGGACACTAGCCCACTGCGTCACAAGATCTCCTCAGCTTAATCTTAGCATAGTTCAAATACAAGAAGTACCTCCCTCCAACACTGGCCTAGTTTGAACCTTGAAACAATTGTCTTTCTTTAGCATCCATCGACTTAGCATTTCTGGGCAAATTATGGCAGGTTAGTGGTGAATTCCAGATGGTTACACCAACTAGGATACTGGTTAACAGTGGATGAACTGATTTCACCAATATGGCTGAGAGACTTTCGTCAAATCACTCAAGGCAGTTTGTGAAGCTGAGGCTCCACATAGTACCAGTGCAGCCATTTTGAGATCCTCCTGATTGATTGAGCAACAAGCTTACCAACAGCCAGGATAAGTGGCCGCTGGCCGTTTAAACCATCTCCTGGTTCTTATTATATCGCAGTGCCTGGCAATGGGTATCACATAGCCATTGGCAACACAGAACCGACTGGCATGAGCAGGTCCTGGACCAGGAGATGTAAACGGAGCTGTCGGGCAGAGCTGCTTCAACTTGGGGCTGCTTGTTAAGTGCCCTGCTGCTGCGAATCACGTATAAAAAGCACTCGGCTACACTTTGGGTTCTCGGGATGTTAACTCAGTGTGTTTAATGATACGAGTGCGCGAGGGTGGGACACCAGGCTTTTGAACTCTGACCAATCATTAGATTTCTCCATCATCCTCACCGTTCCTTTGCCAAGCCTTTACTGTAAACAACATGGGAAAGCTTGCTTGTGTGACAGCTTCATGTTTTCCCATTGCAGGAACCCAGTGGCCAGCAGCAGCAGGTTGCTATGGAAACATCCTCTGAACATGCAACCTATTCCTACCAGCACAGCAAGTAAATCTGAGGTAGGAAGCTAATCCTCTCAGTACGACATTTCTGTTGCACCTCTTCAAGTTGCTCCTTCCTCCCTGAAAGTTCTGTTCCTCATGTGAAACGTCCACCTGTCCCACATTCTCTCTCGACACCCATCTCTTACTGATGCCACTCTTGATGCCATCTTCTGTGAACTACACACGGAGTCCTGTCTTCCATGTTTCTTTTTCTCCACTGCCAGGAGACAATGGTCTGTTGGCTAGCAACTTCCTGTGCATGTGACATTCCTCATGTCCCCACTCTTACTCAGGTATTGCTAGCCAAGAGGTAAGGAATGATGGGTACAAACCTCTGTTTGAGCACCAACCTAGGACGCAAGCATCTGGCCACTTTTAGTTTTGATTGAACAGACGGGCAACAAGAACAGATCAAGGCTACCCAGGAAGACTGGGAAATTAGATTAAAGAAGGAATAAAAACGGACTGGAGAGCAGGGAAAATGGGATCAGAGCTGGGCAGTTTGCAGTGTGAATAGGCTGCAACATAGCGTTAGAATGTGAATCTTACCGACCTGAGCATTTTGAAAATGCTCTTCTCTGGATTCCATCAAAATCCACCCCTAACATAAGACGAACCACCACAAGTAACATCAAACCCCGAAACCATGCTGACAGGCAAGCAAGGCAGCCTTTAACAGGGAGAAACATAACTGGATATATACTTGTGTGTATATAGTGTTTTCTATAACTGCTGAATGCACCAAAGCACTTTTTACAGCCAATTAAGAATTTTTGTAGTCACTAAAGGAAATACACCAACCATTTTGTGCACAGCAAGCTCCTGCAATCAGGAAAATGACAATGACCAGTTACTTCTTTTCTGGACTGATAATGAAGAGAGAACTTTTGAGCAGGAAACCAGAGATAATGTCACCAGCCCCCTTTCCCCATCTTTGAAATAGTGCCAAAGAATCTTTTACAATCCATCTGAGCAAGCAAATGTGACATTGGTGTAATATCGCAACCAAAAGACAGTACCTCAAACAGTCCCTCAGTAAAGCCTTCCAACAGTGCCTCGGTACAGCCCTGGAGTGATACGCTGTATTTTTACACACAAGTCTTGAAGTAGGATTTGAACTTGCCATCTTGCAGTTCAGAATCAAGAGACCATCGCTGACACAAGTCCTAGACTGTTGTTTGTCATAGTCCAATACCTGAATAGAAAACGTCATTCTTAAAATGATTGATACTAAGAGTCCCTTGCATTGTACTGAAATCTTTCTTTAGATTAACTATTAGACTAACTCCCCAATAACTGGGGAGTCCAGAACTAGGGATCAGAGTCTAATGATATGGGATTGGCCGTTTAGAACTGAGATGAGGAGAAATGTTTTCATCTAAAAGGTGGTCGGCCTGTGGAATTCTCTGTCACAGAAAGTGACTGAAACGAAAATATTGAATGTTTCTAAGAAAGAGCTAGATATATTTCTTCAGGACTAAAGGATCAAAAGGTATGAGGAGAAAGCAGGAACAGGGGGACTGAGTTGGATGATCAGCCATGATAATGTTAACCCCTCTAAGGGCTGAATGGCCTACTCCTGTTCCTATCTACTATGTTTTTAACTAAAAGCAAATCTTAGAAGGGCGTAACAAGGGCCAGTGCATAATTACAGACACTCACTGCTGAGAGTTACACATGAATAGCATATGGGTGAATTACCAGTGGGTACATGGCACCCGTGGAACTACAAACCAATATATAAGAGGTTCATTAGTGTCAGGCTTGCAGTATTCCCTAGCAATTTATATCAGTCCTGGGCTCAAATCTCCCTTCAGGTAAGTCATAGAATCGATATCGATTTATCTGACGACTTGTGGGCTGTCTCCAGAAAATGTACATGACTGTGGAAGCTGCTGGATACATGTAAAAAAAAAGATGCTTCATTGTCAATCTGATAGGAAATGGAAGCTGCCAACTGTACCTGGTCCAGGTTTACTTTATGTGGCCAAGGCTGAAGTAGCTTCACAGAGTCTTCAATTGTGAGGGAAATGGAGGATGGCTATATGCAGTGGCCCATCATCTTCATCTCCTCAGGGAAACGAGGGCTCAGAACGTAGCGCGTAGACCACAAACAGGCCTGACCAATCAGTGCCTTTTTAAGATGCATCATGCAACTACCCTGAGGGTTCATACGGTACAAGAAACAGGCCATGCACAGCAGAGAAAAAAAAACTGGAGGCAACATTGGGGTGAAGCCTTGCCAGTGTCAACCCCAGTCAACCCCATCTTGAGAGAGAGAGAGAGCAACAAGGGACGCTGTGAGTTTGCACAGATCTGTTTTAAGTCTTGTTTTCTTTTCTTCCAGATGTGAGAGTGAGAAGATGAATGAATCAGCTCTCCTGAATCGGTGTGAACCTGAAACCAGACTGCTCTGGAGGGGGTGGGATGGGGGGAGGGGGGAGGGGGGGCAAAAACAACGAGAAATTTTTGCACAAGATTTGGGGAAAAAATCACAAACGTTTTTCCTTTCATTTGTAAGACATTCAACAAAGGAAGAAAAAAACACAGCTATTTTGATAAACTTTCTACTTCAGTTAACCAGACATACCAAAATCGGTGGCAGAATCTGTGGAAAAGAGGTTTATTTTGATACGGAAAGAGAGCTTATTTTTTTGAAAGTGCAACTATAGCAAATCATTATTTAAGCATTCTGAAACTGCTCAGAGTGAGAGAGGAGAAGATTACACATCAAATGTCTTTTTAACCGTGATTAGTTTTTTTTTGTTTTGTAAAATATCCAGGTTGATTTGAGTTCAAACCTTCACTAGGTGGAGTCCATGACCTTGTACAGTTACAAACTTAATAATGAATTGATTGTCTGTTGCTGCCATGACGATGATGTAGAGATTAGTGCGGTTTCAATTTTCTCCTTTTTAACATCCTCTGTGGGAACACTAACAGAAAAACAAACAGACAACTTCAAATTACAGTTTCTCTTCATCCGTGTTCTGACCTACACCTCCCCAAGAACCTTCCCTCCCGTTCTCACTTTACTTGGAAAAGGTTGTGGCTTTGGTTGAGTTAAATTAGTTCCAGTCGATGGCCCATTTCACGTAAAGCTTCAAGGATTGTTCCAAACAATCAAAATCAAAAAGTCATACAGCATGCAAGAGACCTTTGACCCATCATCTCTGTGCTGGCTTTTTGAAAGAGTGATTCAAATTCTCCGTATTTCCCTGCAAATATTTCTTTCATTCCTCTTTCGAAAGTTCTGATTGAATCTGCTTCTACACTCTTTCAGGCAGAATGTGGACATATATAATAAAATTCTCCTTGTCTCCCTCCTTCACTTCAATACTGTAAATTAGTGCCTATGACTTTGAGAGAGCAATGCCAAACGTGGTAAAATAGGCCTACAGCTTGCACTTTCATTGATGCTTTTAGGATGAGGTTTATAAACCAGCATAATAATTTCAGAGCTGATCAGAGAAAGAACCTCTTAGAGTGATTTACCAGCCAAAAGTGTTCATTATTCAGCTGGATGCTGTCAGAGGAGAGTTCAGCTGCTGGGGTCATTTTATAAACGTGACTATTATTTGTCATCATTGATTTTAAAGGGAGCTTGAGTGGCTTTGAGTCACATAGTTCTCCCAAAAGCATACCTTTGCTATGCTCCCATTAAAAGATTTTAAAAAACTTGTATAAAAAAGGAAAGCAAAGATAAAACAACCTGCTTGATTAGCACCTGATCCACCATTTCCAACATCCACTCCCTCAATAGCAGCAGTGTGTACTATCTATAAGATGAATTGCGGAAATTCACCTAAGTTGCTTAGACAGCACCTTCCAAACCCACGACCACTTCCATCTAGAAGGACAAAGGCAGTAGGTACATGGGAACACATGGGAATTCCCCTCCAAGTCACTCATTTTCCTGACTTGGAAATAAATCACCATTCCTACAGTGTTGCTGGGTCAAAATCCTGGAACTCCCTCCCGTTGTGGATCTCCCTGCAGCACATGGACTGCAGAGGTTCAATAAGGCAGCTCACCCCCACCTTCTCAAGGGGCAATAAATGTTGGCCTAACCAGCAACACCCCCATCTTGTGAATGAATAAAAAAATGACATTTGCCATATAGAAAGAACCACATTTACTTGGAGTTAAATTATATAATTCCTGCACTAAAAACATGTACAATATATTGATTCTCTAAAATGAACGGGGCTAGGTTTCTTTGTGTTGTGTGCGGAAAGAAGCTTTTTAAATGTGCAAGTAGCCCCAAGATCAAGACATTTGAGCTGACTGAGTATTGGAAAGGCCATTGAAGTCCATGAGATCCTCTACCCAGGGTACATGGCTGAATATTTATCAGATCCTCCCTCTATCATCTCACAGGAAAACTGACAACTGAGCAATGATATCTCACTGGTCCCAATCCTCTTTTGACCTGATTTTATTACCATACCCTGAATTGAAAGGTGCCAACTAAGCCTATATCATTTTGCTATCTGTGTGAAAGCTCTGGTTGTGTGAGGAGAAATCTCTAATATTATGTGAATTTTATGTCATTCATTTGTGTCAGTTAAGACAATGAGGATGACATGGCGCTTTAGGAGAATCTAACAAAGTCCAGTTAGTTGAAAGGATTCCTCATTTGATTTTGAATGCCCCTGATCACTTTCTAAATGATGAACAAAGGGAATCTAACTGAGAGATGGCTGACTGATTATGCAACAACTTTAATTCATTCACGTGCTGGCTTTGTTTCATTGTGAGATTTGCGAATCTCAGGCATTATTATGGTTATCCTCCACGTGTGTAAAACAGCTCACTCATGCCCGTAGTGAGCCCACCTCCTGTCCTGCCCAGTCAACACCCACTGACACTTACCCTCATGGGTAAATAAGTCAAGGATGCCATACACAAACCCCTCTTGTCAGGACTCTCAGGTAAATGGGAGTGTGTGTGATAAGAATGGTCACAAGAGGGAGCCCTTTCACTGTGTGGCCCTGTTCCAACTTGATGCATCCCACAGCTTCCAGAACAGTGAAGCTGATCAAAAACAGCTGCATTTTAAACTAGTTCAGATTTTTTTCATTCAAAGATGGCTGGTTCGCTGGAGGGATTTTTGTTTTAATATGACATCTATTGAAAAACGTGCATCTTGGAAGCGTCTTTGTGTTGGATGTAGCCCATTTGTAACGTTGCCCAGGTGTCAATTTGGCAGGTGGCAACTGTTGAAAGGTTGTGGGTTCAGGTCTCATTCCCATTAGAGCGCAAGATAAGGGCTGAAGCTTCACAGCAGACTTAGAACTGAATGATAAAAATTTATTGTAGCAGGAGGCCATTTGGCCTTACTCTGTGTGCATGTGCTGGATCTTTGTTGTCTTTCAGATGTTAACCCAAAATCCTGTCTGCTTCTTAAAGTGGACACAAACAAATACCATGGCACTATTTGAAGTGCAAGGAATTTTAGACTATATGACATAGGAGTAGAAGTAGGCTATTCAGCCCATCAAGTCAGCTCTACCAATCAATTATGTCACTGCTGCTCTGATAATCTTCAACTCCACTTTCCTGCCTTTTCTCTATAACCCTTGATTCCCTTCCTGATTAAAAATTTGTTTCAGCCTTGAATCATCGATTGAAGATGTCCTAAGTTTAATCTCTCTCTATCCTATCATGTAGAACACTAAAATAGTGGTGAACTAGTTGGTCTAAACACGGCCTTTACCTTACAATAACCTCTTGTAATGTCCTCACTGATTATCAGTTAGTTAATCCCATATTACTTGCTCTGAACACTCTCAACCTACCAACCAGGCAACAAAAAGCAATGGCATAACTGATTTGTCTGATTTTACCCTCCATAATCCTTCCCTACTCCATACGGCTAAGAATATGGAGCTGAGTGAAGATTGAGACATCCATTTTTCCCCCATCTCCCTTCATCCTCAATGATCAACATAGCCATCCTACCTATGTCTCCCTTCTGAAGCGATCAGTACCTGCATGACAGTCAAGCTCAATAATCATGTTAAGACATCCAGCTGTCTCTTGAGTTTATTTACCAGTAAACAAAAGTGTGTTCAATGTTCAGAATGCTCAAGAAATTATGAGCATTTGAGCCCTCAGTAAAATTATCTGAGCAGAAGGGAGCCATTCATAACACAGGCTTCGGAGTTCACTTGTGGCCTACATCTCCTCAGTAGGCCTTCTCCTCGAGTTATCAGTCAGTTTATAGTGAAATGTCGCTGGGTTGCATACGAGTGAGGGGCTGAGGGAAACAATGAAGTCATTTTCAAATGTAAATAAAAAGTGAAGTGGGGACAGGAACTAATTGAATTGCTTTGCTCAGGAGGTGTACAAAATGATTGCTTGCCTGGACACTCAGACAGATCTGTGGCCTCTGTCATAGAAATGAGGGCCTGACAGTGAAATCTGGGACAAATGTGTTCTTGGCTTGCTGAAATGAATACAGCTCCTAAAAAAAAAACAACCATTTAACTTTGTACTCCCTCACACACCCACACTTCCAAAGTCAACATCTTGGGGATTTGATAACTACTTCTGGAAGATGTGCACAAAAATATAGACATTTTTTTAGCAATCATGGAAATTTTGTGTAAAACCACACAAAAGAATACTGATGGAGAAACGGGTAACTTGAAGTTGTGTTCTGGATTATTTTCTTGGTTTTTTTTTCTCTCTCTCTACTACTTGCTGCGTTAAATGATTTTTTTGACCTAGATTTATTAGCTGGCTTTGAGATGCGAATATATTTACGTGTGTGTTTTTTTAAAAAAAGCTGCTGCAATGCATTCAACTGTCTTTTAAAGCTTTGCGGAAAATTAGAGTGGGGAGGGTGGGCCATTAGAGATGGTGATTTCTTCACTGTTTTATCGCTGACTTTTGAAAACAAGAAATGAATTCAACTCTTAGTAGAAATGAGACAAAAAAATGTTTGCTTCAAAATGAAATGTTTCAACTGAACACTTTTATAGATTTTTTTTAAAAAAACAGATGTTTGGAGAGAGAGAGAGAGAGGCAGATGCAATTTCTTTTTAGTAAATCTAGATGCCACAGCTTGTTTTTTTTTAATTTGTTGATAAGGGTATGCTTTGTCAATGTTACAGTTATGTTGAGTTCTATTTTGTGCTAAAGATAGTCTTTATTTGAATTTTTTTGTTACTGAGAGTGGACACATTTGTAAAGAGACTGTTTTTTTGTTTCCTTTAATTTGTAAAGTGAATGCTGTTCATTAGTGTCGGTTAAGGCATCAATTTTGGAAGAAAATGATGTTTGCCATGTCTTAAGTGCGGTAAGATATAAAACTCCAATCCATTCTCCCTCCCTATAACTATTGGTTGCTGTGTGGTATTCTGTGCTGGCTCAGAATGGGTTATCCCAGGAGTAGTGTGGGTTGGCCCAACTGAAGGAGGGTGGATTCGGGCTGGGGGGAGGATGGTTTTGAGATTTAGGCAACTGGGCAGGAAAAAGGCCTGGGAAATGTCCTCGGCCAAAGGCTAAGTGTGTACAACAAGGGGTTCCTGGTAAGGCATGAAGAGTCCGTCTTAATCAACCTTATCCTGTAACACAGTTCAATTGGGACCGTCCAACTCAACTGGATCAGAGAAGAAAATTGAATGATTTAAAGCAAGTCTGCGCAGATCTATTCTCCTCGACCGCCTCAAATTTCAGTCGGGCCGAGCTCTTCATTTTGGGTAAAGTTATAGTCTCAAGGTGGAATTTATCAGCTTTCAAGAAGGCTGAGGAAATGAAAACTCCCCCCAATACAGGGCACTTCTCTGACCCAACGGAGGTTTCCGTCGACATCCACGGAGCAGGCCAACATGTTCCTCTCCTCCTTCCAAAATGCACAGGCATGAACAAGGGGAAATGCCCTGTGCAATCTGACCTTCATCTCAGAATGGGGGAAGAGCTGTCCCTGTCATCCAGATAAAATGGCAGCATGAGAACCAGGCATGGGACCCATTCACAGTGCTCACTTCTGAGGCAAAAGAGAGCCATGAGAAAGCACCGTGGGTTGAAGTGCAGATGGAAATTCCTCCCAGCCCTTGTCCCTTTTTTCCCGGCACATAGTCCTTGGCCCTCCAAATTCTGCCTTTGAGTTGTTGCAAACAAATTTGTCTGAAATTGGTGCCTGTGCTGCCTAGTTCCTAGTTAATGACAAGACAACTGACTGGGTACTGTCAGAGAGTTTTATTTACCAAAGAGTCTCAATCCATCCACCAGTCATTGAAGAAGCTTTATCTCCACTTTATCGTGTTTGTTTTTGGACCTTACTGGACCAGCTTCACCTTGTGGTTCCTCTAGTTCCAGGTGCACCTTTTTGTACAGTATGCCTTGCTGCTGGTTTCTTATGGTTCATTATTGCAACCATGAAAGAATCTTTTCACTGTCCATGCAATCACCATCTCTCTCACTCACACACTCACTCACTCACTCACACACCAAAATGTATTTTGAAACTATGAAATTACTGACTGCTGTGTGTGTTTTTGGAGCTTTTCTTGAAGTGTGGGGCAATTGTAACCTGGCCCTGGCTCCTTGCTATTGAAAACCAGGGAGGGAACAGTCTCTGTAATACCCGCTATCAAATCCTTACTCTCAATCCTATAAATTGCAGATCCTACTCTACTTTAGAAGCAATATATCTGTGGTGAGTTCTGTGTATGACCAGTTATTGATCTCTGAGCACATAAATCGAGACTGACACTTCGGTGCAGTCCTTGTAGAGGAGGAGGGGGTGCCTGTTATTGGTCAGCAACAAGCAAAAATCCCGCGTCCCTCTTTTGGAAGGAGTCAGGAGCTCCCTCAGCAATTTACTGTCCTTTCCCTCAGCCAATACCATGAAAAGAAACCAAAGGTGCTTTGCCAGTTGTCTCACTCAGCTGCTATTTGTGGGAGCTTGCTGTGCACAAAAATGGCTGCCATGTTAAAATTGTACTCACTGATCAGCAGTGTGCCATTTCATTGAGTTTCTAGAGCTGCATCCACCTTAGGAAGGCAGTCGTTGTCTTACGAAAATGTTTTTTGTTAGCTGATAATTTTTGCTTCAGTGGAAGATACTCGAAGATTCCAGGACTATTTTCACTTTGGTTTTCCCCATTCTTGACCACACGACCAAAGCAATGTTGTTTTTTTTTAAATTTAGGGAACAGTCATTGTTAGGAACAGCTACAGCTGACCAACCCATCTACAGCCCATTCCCCCTCACCCTGACAAACCCAAGACTCATGGCACTTTTCCTTCTTTCATCAAATCCACAGCCTTTTAAAACTGGTTTAACCACATACCATCTCCTGATTTAGGCCATATTTCCTCTGTTCCCTCGGCCTCGGTGGTGTCCTGCATGATTGTCTTTGACTTAGATTTTCTTATTTAAGTGCTGTTATTGACTACAAACAGAGGATCAGATTCCTCAACACCCCTCTCCAAATTCGTGGCTGTTCACGATCTCTGTTCTATTTCCAAATTACAGCATGCTGCACACGTCACACGGGACAGGGACTGATCGAGATAAAGACAAGGACAAATTATAGATCTTTATATTACTAACCTAATTCTTCAAAATTGACTTGGTTCCGATTATTTCATTCAATTATCTCAACTTTTCACTGAACTCAAACCTCCATCTTTTATAAATCAGATAATGTCGCAAGTCCTTGGCTGTTTTGGGCCTACAACAGGCCATTACAGGCTCCCAAATCTGGTGCTTTCATGAAATTGTTTCTTGATTTCACATTTCTCTAATTCTACTAGGAATTTCATAGTTTCAAAAGATTATCTGCTGCTGTTAAACCATACGAGAGACCGTAGTGTAGAGTCTGAATTTGACTCCTCGCAACTGTCTCCACCCGATGACCACAGTGCAAATGTAACTGCTTCTTGCTTCCATGGTGTTAAGTTCCCCTCTCCGCCACGCTCAAATGCATGCTTTAACAAGGTGACAGATACAAACTGCAGTAAAAATCAGCAAAGTAACAATTTGGTGGAAGTTTATTACCATTATCAGGTTCTAATGATCTTGTTGTACCTATGTGCTGCCAAATTGTTAGTAAATAGTGAGGGGACATTGAAATCGGGACTGGAGGATTCAACTGAGAAAACTGGGCCTGGCAAGGCCTTCCCTATCCAGAAGCCAGATTGGTTTAGGAGTTATGTCTCACACAAATGATGACACTGGCACAGTTTGATCAGAGTGAATGCCCTCTACCCTGTTCACAAGGAGTGAATGTTGACCTCAGAAGGTGTCCCAAAGAAGGTTAACTTCTTGTTGAGGTATTCAGGTCCTCAAGAAGCCAAGGTGACAACTTGAAGTCAGGATGCCACATTCTCAATTTCCTTTAAACCTGGGACCTTAATGTTGATTTTCCTGGCCCTCCTCACTTGTGCCCTTCCCAAAAAGTGGGCAGGGAATGTGCTTATAAGCCCTCATTCTCAAGAGCCAGAAGCTAACAAGTACATAAGACACACCTAAGAGTAAGTTTCTCAAGTTTTGCTCTGAAGTCTACCCTTCATCTGTTAGTCTCCTTTTCATCTGGCTAGGACCCTGCTGTGTGTTGGGATCACGCCCCACTGCTACTTAGTGGCAAAACCCAGCCGGACTCACTCCTTTCTGAAAGTGAATGTTCAGTGAGACACATCTAGTTTCCATTGGCTTTCTCCACAGTTACTACTTAAGCCAATTTTGTCGATGGTGCACACTTGTTTCAATTACGATTCATCACAAAATAGTGGGAAGGAGTGTGGGGAGGGTGGGGCAGAAGGAGTGATTAATGCCAACAGTGCCAAGATTAATGCCAAGAGGAGTGCTGATGAGGGTGGGAGGGAGAGGAGCGTGGGAGAGTGAGTGAGTAAGTGTGAGTAAAGGTGAGGAATGAGTGTGAGTAAATGTGAGGAATGAGTGAGTAAAGGTGAGGAGAGTGATTGGAGGATATGGGTGTGTGAAGACAGTGAGCAGGGAGTATAGTGTATAATTAGTCAATTAAATCATGCTTATTGGAATCTTGTCATCAAAATCTGGTTTGCAGATAAATCGGACAAAATCCCTGAGGGCTGGGAATTTGAAATAAACATAGAAAATGGCTGGAAATGAAAGGCCAGAGACTATATTGAGTCTTGTCTTTCACCATTGAGTCTGTATTTTCACATATAAAGCACGTATTCTAAGGGCACAGAAACTGTTTGAAGTTTAAAACAAATCTACTCTTGCCAAACATGATCACAGCAGGAGTAGTTTGAAAAGATTGTGAGTTTACACACACACACAAACACACACACACACACATCCAGCATTTCCTTTTGAAAACATTCATGTGGAAGACATTGGAGGTTGTGCATAGTGAATTCACAAATTGATAGAAATAGCTCATTTTCCAATGAGACACAAACTCCGGTGTAACATTACCTTGGAAGCTACTGGTATCTGTGTGATGGTCACATCGCCTCCGAATGGAAGGCCTATTCTTACATTCTGCTTGTGGTAAAACAATGTCACAAAGTTATACTGCTACACTGGGTTGTGGTGGACAGGGAAGAGAGGGGAAGCAAATGTTATTCCATGAGGAACTTGTTAGAAATGTAAAGGATTCTCAGAATGATCGGCACATTCGGATAATGTGATGTACTGCCTTTGTTTTGAGAAAAAAACTGTATGGACTGAACAGAAATTCTATTAAATGGATTATTTTTTTGTCAACTTACAATGCTAACTTCAATGGTTGCAAAAAAGTATTTTTTTTATATAAGTTAGTGGCATTACAGGCTCCCACCCCAACTCTTCATTGCTTTAAGATTTTTAAGAAATTATTTCATGAGATATGGATTGTCACTGGCAAAACTTATTGCCCATCCCTAATGCACTGCAGCAACTCACTAAGACTCCTTAGACAGCACCTTCCAAACCAAAGACCACTTCCATCTGGAAGGACAAGGGCAAAGGTTTAATGGGAACACCACCCCCTGCAAGTTCCACTCCAAGCCACTCACCATCCGGACTTGAAAATATATTGGTGTTTCTTCACTGTCGCTGGATCAAAATCCTGGAATTTGCTCCCTAAGGGTATTGTGGGTCTGCCCACACTCCAAGAATGCAGCTCACCACCACCTACTCAAGAGCCTAACCAGCAATGTTCACATCCCATGAACAACTAAAGAATAATTGCCCTCAGTAGTTCAGACTCCACTACATTGCTGTGGGTCTGGAGTCACATGTAGGCCAGACCAGATAAGGATGGCTGATTTCCCTTTCCTAAAGGGTATTAGTGAATCAGATGGTTTTGTGCAACAATTGATGATAGTTGTCATGGTCATCATTCCCCAGACTAGCATTCAATTCCAGATTGTATTAATTGAATTTAAATTCCATCAGCTACCGTGGTGGGATTTGAAATCATGACCCCAGAGCATTAACTTGGAGCTAAGTTCAGTGATGTTATCATCTCTCCTGCCGCTAAATGAGCTGATCTTAGCCAGGGCCTCACATAGCACCACACTGTTAGTCTTGGTGCCTTTTGAGAAAAGGTGGGGTGGGGACATAAGAATTAAACTTTGAATCTTTGTTTCTAGTTCCTGTCCAGTGAATCCTCACATACTGTCCACAGAATTGGTTACGATGCCTCATGTAGTCACATAGCTTGTTGGTACTGTCATCTTTCCTCCCCCCAGAATAATGGCCAATTGAACTAAGTACCTGAGAGCTGTCAGTGAATGAGGAGCTGTATCCCTGGAATAGCAGCACCTTGAGGGCAGGAGTGATGAGGATCATGAGAGGACAGGGGAAGGGGAGTCATGTATAAGGAAAGCAGAACTCCCACGTCTTCAGCTGATGTGTTGCATTGCTTCCAATAAATCCTGACAGTAAAGAAGTGGATCCTCCTGATTTTCACAGCCACCTGCCTGCTGGCCCCTTTAACTGACCTTTACTGGAAGGGGGAAAGCTGAATTTGCATTTATGTAGTACCTTAGATTGCACAATCGGTAGCTTATAAGCAGGCCATTCAGCTCAACTGATCCATGCTGGTATTTATTCTGCACTTGAGCCTCCTGTCACCCCAGCCCAATCTAATAAATGCTAATGTACTGCCTGCAACTTGACGGTCATACCAATGCAGGCAGACGCTAACCACAATGCTCTGGAAGGAAGTAACCATGCTACAACATCGGGATTATTGTGCACTGGCTTTATTTTCTCTTAGGAGTATGGGCGGACTTCTATTTACATGTCAAAAGAGATCAAGTACACCAATACAGTACTTAAAATTGATTCTGTTTTTCATCAATGCTCCCATATCAGACATCCTTATGGACAGTGCTTTCACTTATTACTGAACATCTAACTGATACACACTGAAAATCCAACATTTTTTGCTTTTTTTTAAAAAAAAATCTTTTCATGTGCTTACCTGGTGTTCCTGTGTCTCGCATTCCAATATGGGCAGGAATGAAGGAATCTTCCTGCAGCAATTTCAGATCATCAGATGGTTCCAACCGCAATAGAAAAGGAAATCCTCTTGCTGCCGGGGCAGTGGGAGGGGGCACATTTGGATTCAAATAATAGATTCTTTCATCTTCCTTTCCATTCTTCTATTGAATATCCCGGCAGCCCTCACCTCAGCTTCCTGAAGTCCAACCATTCACACATCAAATGATGGGGAGACTCATGTCCTTGAAATGAGTTAAGGTCAAAAACAATCTGGACAGGATTGGAAATAAATATGGAACACACTGGATGTACCGAGCTGAAAGGATACATTCGTCTCTCAAAATATTCTAGAAATACAGAAAATAGGAATAGGCAATTCAGCCCTGCAAGCCTATCCCACCACTCAATCTGATCATGGCTGATCATCCAACTCAGTCCCCTGTTAGAACATAGAACAATACAGCACAGAACAGGCCCTTCGGCCCACGATGTTGTGCCAAACATTTGTCCTAGCTTAAGCACCCATCCATGTACCTATCCAATTGCCGCTTAAAGGTCACCAAAGATTCTGACTCTACCACTCCCACAGGCAGCGCATTCCATGCCCCCACCACTCTCTGGGTAAAGAACCCACCCCTGACATCTCCCCTATACCTTCCACCCTTCACCTTAAATTTATGTCCCCTTGTAACACTCTGTTGCACCCGGGGAAAAAGTTTCTGACTGTCTACTCTATCTATTCCTCTGATCATCTTATAAACCTCTATCAAGTCACCCCTCATCCTTCGCCATTCCAACGAGAAAAGGCCTAGCACTCTCAACCTATCCTCGTATGACCTATTCTCCATTCCAGGCAACATCCTGGTAAATCTTCTCTGCACCCTCTCCAAAGCTTCCACATCTTTCCTAAAGTGAGGCGACCAGAACTGCACACAGTACTCCAAATGTGGCCTTACCAAAGTCCTGTACAGTTGCAACATCACTTCACGACTCTTGAATTCAATCCCTCTGATAATGAACGCTAATACACCATAGGCCTTCTTACAAGCTCTATCCACCTGAGTGGCAACTTTCAAAGATCTATGAACATAGACCCCAAGATCCCTCTGTTCCTCCACCTCACTAAGAACCCTACCGTTAACCCTGTATTCCGCATTCTTATTTGTCTTTCCAAAATGGACAATCTCACACTTGGCAGGGTTGAACTCCATCTGCCACTCCTCAGCCCAGCTCTGCATCATATCTAAGTCTCTTTGCAGCCGACAACAACCCTCCTCACTATCCACAACTCCACCAATCTTCGTATCAGCTGCAAATTTACTGACCCACCCTTCGACTCCCTCATCCAAGTCATTAATAAAAATTACAAACAGCAGAGGACCCAGAACTGATCCCTGCGGAACTCCACTTGTAACTGGGCTCCAGGCTGAATATTTGCCATATACCACCACTCTCTGACTTCGACCGGTTAGCCAGTTTTCTATTCATTTGGTCAAATTTCCCTCTATCCCATGCCTCCTGACTTTCCGCATAAGCCTACCATGGGGAACCTTATCAAATGCCTTACTAAAATCCATGTATACTACATCCACTGCTCTACCCTCATCTACATGCTTGGTCACCTCCTCAAAGAATTCAATAAGACTTGTAAGGCAAGACCTACCCTTCACAAATCCGTGCTGGCTGTCCCTAATCAAGCAGTGTCTTTCCAGATACTCATAAATCCTATCCCTCAGTACCCTTTCCATTACTTTGCCTACCACCGAAGTAAGACTAACTGGCCTGTAATTCCCGGGGTTATCCCTATTCCCTTTTTTGAACAGGGGCACAACATTCGCCACTCTCCAGTCCCCTGGTACCACCCCCGTTGACAGTGAAGACGAAAAGATCATTGCCAACGGTACTGCAATTTCCTCTCTTGCTTCCCACATAATCCTAGGATATATCCCGTCAGGCCCAGGGGACTTGTCTATCCTCAAGTTGTTCAAAATGTCCAACACATCTTCCTTCCTAACAAGTATCTCCTCTAGCTTACCAGTCCGTTTCACACTCTCCTCTTCAACAATACGGTCCCTCTCGTTCGTAAATACTGAAGAAAAGTACTCATTCAAGACCTCTCCTATCTCTTCCGACTCAATACACAGTCTCCCACTACTGTCCTTGATCGGACCTACCCTCGTTCTCGTCATTCTCATGTTTCTCACATACGCATAAAATGCCTTTGGGTTATCCTTGATCCTATCCGCCAAAGATTTTTCATGCCCTCTCTTAGCTCTCCTAATCCCTTTCTTCAGGTCCCTTCTGGCTATCCTGTATCCCTCCACTGCTCTGTCTGAACCCTGTTTCCTCAACCTGATGTAAGCCTCCTTCTTCCTCTTTACAAGACATTCAACCTCCCTCGTCAACCAAGGTTCCCTCACACGACCATCTCTTTCCTGCCTGACTGGTACATACATATCAAAGACACGTCGTATCTGTTCCTTGAAAAAGTTCCACATTTCCACGATATCCTTCCCTGACAGCCTATGCTCCCAACTTATGCTCCTCAGATCCTGTCTTACAGCATCGTAATTACCCTTCCCCCAATTGTAAAACCTACCCTGTTGCACGCACCTATCTCTCTCCATAACCAAGGTGAAAGTCACAGAATTGTGGTCACCATCACCAAAATGTTCACCCACTAACAAGCCCATCACTTGTCCCGGTTCATTACCGAGTACCAAATCCAATATGGCCTCCTCTCTGGTCGGACAATCTACATACTGAGTTAGAAAAGCTTCCTGGACACACTGCGCAAACACTGCCCCATCCAATCTACTTGATCTAAAGAGCTTCCAATCAATATTTGGAAGTTGAAATCACGCATAACTACTACCCTGTGGCTTCTGCACCTTTCCGAAATCTGTTTCCCAATCTGTTTCTCCACATCTTTGCTGCTATTGGGGGGCCTATAGTAAACACCCAACAAGGTGACTGCATTTTTCCTATTTCTGACTTCAGCCCATACTACCTCCAAAGGCAGATCCCCCTCGAACTGCCTTTCTGCAGCCGTTATACCATTTCTAATTAGCAACGCCACCCCCCCTCCTTTTTTACCACCCTCCCTAATCTTACTGAAACATCTGTAACCAGGAACCTCCAACAACCATTCCTGTCCCTCTTCTATCCACGTTTCCGTGATGGCCACAACATCGTAGTCCCAGGTACCGATCCACGCCTTAAGTTCACCCACCTTATATCTGATACTCCTTGCGTTGAAGTATACGCACTTGAACCCATCTCTGTGTCCGCAAGTATTCCCTGTCTGTGCTACCTTCTTCACAGCCTCCCTACATTCTTGGACATCCTGACAAACAGCTAGCCTACTTGCTGGACTACAAGTCCGGATCCCATCCCCCTGCCAAATTAGTTTAAACCCCCCCCCCCCCGAAGAGTGCTAACAAACCTACCCCCCAGGATATTGGTGCCCTTCTGGTTCAGGTGCAACCCGTCCTGCTTGTACAGGTCCCATCTTCCCCAGAATGCAGTCCAATTGTCCAAATACCTGAAGCCCTCCCTCCTACACCATCCTTGCAGCCACGTGTTCAACTGCACTCTCTCCCTATTCCTTACCTCACTGTCACGTGGCACCGGCAACAACCCAGAGATGACGACTCTGTCTGTCCTAGCTTTTAGCTTCCAGCCTAACTCCCTGAGCTCTTGAATGACCTCCCCACACCTCTTCCTACCTATGTCGTTGGTGCCAACGTGCACCACGACTTCTGGCTGCACACCCTCCCCCTTAAGGATTCTGAAGACACGGTCCGAGGCGTCTCGGACCCTGGCACCCGGGAGGCAACAAACTATCCGAGAGTCTCGCCCATGTCCACAACCGCCTGTCCGTCCCTCTAACTAGAGAGTCTCCTATAACTAGCGCTCTCCTCCTATCCCCCTTTCCCTTCTGAGTCTCAGAGCCAGACCTCGCGCCACAGACCCGGTTACTGCAGCTTACCCCTGCTACCCCAACAGTATCCAAAGCGGTATACTTATTGTTTAGGGGAACGACCACAGGGGATCCCTGCACTGCCTGCTTCCTCCCCTTCCCAGCTCTAACTGTTACCCAGCTACCTCTGTTCTCTGGCGTAGCTATGTCCCTGTAGCTTCTATCTATCACCCTCTCAGCCTCTCGAATAATCCTCAGTTCATCCAACTCCAGTTCCAGTTCCCTAACTCGTTCTGTGAGGAGCAGGATCTGACTGCATTTCCTGCAGATGAAGTCGGCAGGAGTATCGGTGGTCACCCCTACCTCGAACATCCTGCAGGAGGAACATTCCACTCCCTGCGTTGCCATTACTCTACACCTCGTCTCTGAAAACAAGAACACTGAGTAGCTTACCTGTGGACTTTAAAATTAGGTTAGAGGAGGAGGATGGGAGGGAGGCCCTACTATGTAGGGCCTGGGGTCTAGAACACACCCACTCAAATATCAGTCACTTACCTTCCAAACTAGCTCTGCGCTCCAACCTCACTTCCACCCAGCTCGCGCCGCTCTCTGCTGTGAGAAGACCATTGGCGTCGAGGTAAGGTCTTTATATATCAGTCACTTACCTTCCCGACCAGCTCTGCGCTCCAACCTCACTTCCGCCTAGCTCGCGCCGCTATCTGCTGTTCTTGCTTTCCTCCCATTAACCTTTGATCCCTTTCATTCTAAAACTTATATTTAACTCCTCACTTTATTTCTACAACATCCAGTATGAGATCTCAGCAGTCCACTGATGATAAGTAACTGGAAATTCCTCTTGATTCAAGTGTTCCTCCCTGATAGGTTTATTGTGATGAACTCTTCTATCCATCAGATACAAGCCATTCGACAAAAAGAAATGATATCCAGTCAGCCAAACACCTACTTACCTCCTGACTGGGCCCAGATGCACCTTTATCTTGATGGAGCAAGATTCCAGTCTGACTCAACAAACCATTTCAAATGCTCACTCGAGCCTGTATTGTATTAGGCAAAAGTAAATGTTGATTTCCAGAAACCATTAAAAAAGTGTTAGGACATGGGGTAAACCCTCCTGCTTAATTTAAACCAGCAACTTAGAAAAGATTTATCCCGTGTAGTAATCTCTGAAAATTCGAGAGGCCAAGAACTATTCAAAGTAAAAGTTAACAACTTTATTTCTTAAAGTCTAACCTAGAATAATTAACTAACAACTATTACAACTCCTTCCTCTAACCTATTGTTTACTTTCCCTTCTATAATACTGGTCCGATAAAACCCCCAAGTAAGATTTACCAAAAATTCAAATTCCAAAACCTGGCAGCTGTCGAATCTTCACTTTGTATCTTCCTCTGTACATTTTCTTCTCAGGATTTCTCTTTCACTAGTCATTGATAGATAAATGTACCTTTAAGAGAGCTAATTTCCCAGGCAGTCTGCAGATGTTGGTGGCTTGGCAGTTGTCCCTCAAGTGTTCAATCTTCCCCAGTCTTATGCCCCCAAAGCATTGGATTGTGTCATTGGCTTTTAATGTTGTCAATATTCTAAATTCAAACAGGATTGGAGTTTGGTATTTTTTGGGGTATAATTTAAACTGATTGGCTGAATTCAAATTTCTTTTTGTATCCAGGCAACCAGCTACTCTAGCTGTTGGACCAAATGTTACAATGTAACTTCTCCAGCACTCTGTGTGCCTCTCTAAGTCCTTCAATCTCTTAAAGGTATAGTACACTTCTACACCTTCATAACACCTCCTCCCTTAAGAAAAACTAAACCATCATAATGAAAAGATGGCTTCATTTTTCTTTCTATTCTTTAAACACATCACCCTAGCATACCGATAACTTTAATCTAAGTTCACCTTAACGTCTTCCTATATACCTATATATATAAAACCAATTAAATAAATATAAATCTCATCTAAACTTTATCAGTTAAATCCATGATAATGCATCTGCGATTACGTTCTTACAATCCACAACATGTACAATTTTTAATTTAAAAGTCTGTAACATAAGACTCCAATGAAATAATCTCATTTACTTGTCTTTAAAGAGAATGCTTTAAAGAATGTATTAGATTAGATTACTTACAGTGTGGAAACAGGCCCTTCGGCCCAACAAGTCCACACCGACCCGCCGAAGCGTATACCACCCAGACCCATACTCCTACATTTACCCCTTCACCTAACACTACGGGCAATTTAGCATGGCCAATTCACCTAACCTGCACATTTTTGGATTGTGGGAGGAAACCGGAGCACCTGGAGGAAACCCATGCAGACACGGGGAGAATGTGCAAACTCCACACAGAGAGTCGCCTGAGGCGGGAGTTGAACCCGGGTCTTTGGCGCTGAGAGGCAGCAGTGCTAACCACTGTGCCACCGTGCCGCCCATAAATGTAAGCAGATTGTGATCTGTGTACACAACCTTCTCCGACAATTGTTCGTGACATAGACATTAAAGTGTTGTAAGGCCAGTACCAAACTCAATAGTTATTTTTCGATCGTGGAGTATTTCCTCTGGTGGATGTTGAGCTTCTTCGAAAACCACCTGGCAGTTCAATCCCATCCTCATCCTCCTGTATGAGTGCAGCTCCAACCCCTATGTCACTAGCATTGATGGTGATGTTAAAAGATTTTGAAAAGGTTGGTGTAGCTAAAACTGGTTTGGTGGTTAATATGGCTTTCAAATGGTCAAATGCCTCCTGTCCACCGGAACTTTGTGTTCTTCTTCAGCAAATCAGTTAACAGTACCACTACACTGCTGAAGGTTGGAACAAACGTTTGATAGAATCCGCTGAGTCTGAAGAATCAAAGCACCTCTTTCTTTAAGGTTGGTTGTGGAAATTCCTCGATGGCCTATGTCTTTGTGTTCCATGGGGTCAACCTTCCACGACCGATGTTATGTCCCAAGAATGTCACCTCTGCTTTCGCGAATTCAGTTTTATTTAAGTTTATCACTAGTTTTGCTTCTCGTAGTCATTCAAAGAGCTCTGCCAACTGTACCATGTGATCTTTCCAGGAATTACCAAAGATCACTTCATCATCCAAACAGACTGCACAGTTTGTTAACCCAGCCACAACTCTGTTCATAATTCTTTGGAATGTGGCGGGTGTGTCCTTCATTCCAAAGGGCATCACTTTAAACTGATATAGCTCATTTTGGGTCACAAACGCAGAAATTTCTTTCGCCATCTCTCGTAAAGATACATGCCAGTAACCATGCATTAAGTCCAACTTGGTGATGTAACTGGCTTGTCTGACTTTCTCAATACAGTCCTCCAATCTTGGAATTGGATATGAGTCCGATTTTGTAATGGTATTAACCTTCCGATAATCCACGCATAATCATTGAGTACTGTCTGGTTTGGGAACTAAGGCGATCGGCGAACTCCACTCGCTCTGGCTTGGTTCGATGATATCCTTGTTGAGCATGGCCTCCACCTCCTTCTGGACCTGTCTGGCTTTGAAAGGATTAAGCTGATTGGGGTGTTGTTTTATTGAAGCAGTATTTCCTATGTCTACTTCATGTACAATAGTATTAGTCCTCCCCATCTAATTTTTACATATGTCCTGCTACTGCAATAACAAATCTTTCAACTGTGATCTATGCTCATGAGACAGATAGTTTACTAACCTATCCCACTCTTCAAGGAATTCTTCATTTTTAAATCTATTTTGAGGCACATCAAAATCCACATCATCTGGATTTGATTCCTCGTTCTGTGGGGCAGTATCTCACACCGGTTTCTCCTGTTCTTTCTCTCTTGTATAATACACATTCAACATGTTCACATGAAATACCTGATACCATTTTTTTCTCTATCTGACATCTTTACTAGATAGTTCACCTGACTCAATTTTTTCTCAATTTGGTAGGGACCACTAAACTTGGCTTTGAAGGGATCTCCTATCACTGGTAACAGTATTAACACCTCATCCCCTCGGGAAAATGTCTGAGTCACAGAGCTTTTATCTGCCACCTGTTTTATTCTATACTGTGCCCTCTTTAGGTGCTATTTGGCTAACTCACCTACTCTATTTAATCTTTCCCTCACCTCCAATACATAATCTAAGTGTGAGATCTCTGACTTTGGTCCTGACAATTTTTCTTTAATTAATTTCAAAGCACCTCTCACTTCATTCCCTAATATTAACTCAAAGTGAGTGAACTGAGTAGATTCATTTGGGTCATCTCTATTGGCAAACTATACGAATGGGATACTTTTATCCCAATCATTTGGGTAATCCTGACAGTGTGCTCTCAAAGTGGTCTTCAAGGTCTGATGTCACCTTTCTAAAGTTCCCTGGGATTCAGGATGATACATACTGGATTTAAAGTGCTGTATACCTAAGCTATCCATAACCTCCTTAAACAGCTTAGCAGCAAAAATTGACCCTTGGTCTGACTGAATCTTTCTGGATAGCCCATACCGTGTGAAGAAAGCTACTAACTCCTCTCTTACCCTTTTTGCCTTGATACTCCACAATGGAATTGCCTCCAGAAATCTGGTAGACACATCCATTAGGGTTAACAAGTACTGGTTCCCATTTTAAGTTTTTGGGAGGGGACCTATGCAATCAATTACAACCCGCATGAAAGGTTCTTCAAATGTGGGAATTGGCAACAAAGGGGCTGGTTTTATTACCGCCTGTGGCTTACCTACCATTTGGCATGTATGACACGTACGGCAAAAGTTAACCACATCCAGCCCAATACAAATGTTTTCGTACCTTACTCTGTGTCTTTCGTACCCCGAGGTGACCTCATACAGGTAGTTCATGTGCTACCAGCAACACAATCTGGTGCACTACGGCCCATTTCTCCTCTGCACTAACCTGCCGTGGTCTCCATTTTTGTATTAGGATTCTTTCAGATAACCCTCCAGAATATTCTCTGCCTCCTTTTCAGAGTACGCATTCACATATATGTTTTATCATCTTGTCTTGCTGTTGCAAGTCCCTTAGCCTTTCAGGACTAAACACTTCTGTCTGACCCTCTGCCTGTTCAGGTTTTTCCTGTACCATTATGTCAAACAGGGTATCTGCTAAGTGAACCTCACCTCCTTCATCTTTCTCTTTACTTTTCACTTTGTGCTGTGACTTATGATAGTGGAATCCGGTTACCACACAGTCTGGGAGAATACCAGGATATTTCTGTTTTAACTCCTCAGTTTCTTGGTCTTCCTTGGGTTTCTCCACAACAAGGGGTGTCACTCCCACCTTGGATCCTCCCAAATCATTCCCAAGAACAAATTGAATTCCTGGAACTGACACTCTGCCAATCACTCCCACTGTAACTTCTCCAGTCTTGAGTTGGCACCCAAACCTGATCTTGCATAGGGGAACGCTAAACTTCTGTCCATCTATCCCACAAATTACCACACTCTCGGGTAACAGATCAGAAAGAGTGCATATTCACTCATTCTTTACTATCAATGACTGGTTAGATCCTGTATCTCTCAAAATTATAGCTTCTTGTCCTTATCCCCCTGTTCTTTCTGAGTACACTTTACCCACAGAGGTGAATTCTTTGTAGAGGTCAGGTACTAACTCTGTACCCAGCCCTTGCCTAGTGTGTGCACTCTCCTGCAGCTCCTCGGCTCTTCTTGGGGTGTCCTTTACTACCTTCACTCATGCCACTGCCTTAGCTTCCTTTACCACATCTTTTCCCACAGTGCCTTTCTTTAACGACCAGCACTGTGTCTTTACATGTCCAACTTTACCACAGTGGAAGCATGTGAGGTCTTTCACCCCCTTTACACCATCTTAGGCTTCTTTTTTTATCCTGTGGTAAATTCTTACCAGTGCTCTCTACTCTTGGTTTCGTAGTGTAAGATCTCCCCTTCTCCCAACTTCTATCCCTCACATGATGAAATTCTGGCAGGAAGCTTGTCTTATGCACCAACATGTACTCATCTGCGAATTCTGCTGCCTTTCTCACTTCCTGAACTTTCTGTTCCTCCACGTGAATTCTTACCATCTCTGGCAGTGAGTTTTTAAACTCCTCCAGCAGAATAATCTCTCTTAGAGCCTCATAGGTCTTATCTATTTTCAAAGCATTCACCCATTTATCAAAATGACTGTTTAATTCTTTTGAACTCAACATAAGTCTGACCTGGTTCCTTCAGTGTTTCTGAACCGCTGTCTCTATGCTTCTGGTACCAATTCATAAACATTTAAAAATAGCGTGTTTAACCTCTTCGTAATTTCTTGACACCTCATCTGACAGTGCGGCAAATACCTCACTAGCTCTGCCTACCAGTTTAGTCTGAACTAGCATTACCCATAAATTCTTGGACCACTCCATCTACCCAGCCAATTTTTCAAATGAAATAAAGAAGGCTTCAACATCTTTCTCAATAAAATGTGGCAGAGTTTTGACATATTTGTATATATCACTATCCTGTCTTTTCATTTCCATCCTGTTAACTTGACTTTGTCGACTAAGACGAAACTTCTCAATTTCAAATTCTCTCCTTTTGCCTCTCCCTTTCTTCTCTATCTCTTTGCTCAGCTAAGAACCTCTGTCTTTTTTTTATCTCTCTCTCTGTTTCTCTTTATCTTCTGACTCCATTGTAATTTAAGTTTTTCTACCTTTACTGCACTTGTCTGTTTCTCTGATACACATAAGTGTTTGAGTATTTCCTTTACAATTTCAGCTTTACTTTTGTCCTTGGTTAAACCCAAACCTAATTTCTTTGCTAATTTTAAAAGTATGGCCTTTTTCTTTCCTTCTAAATTTTCTTGGCAAATTTGAGAATCATCTTCAAATCCCAGAACCTCCTTTAGGAATTTTAAGAACCATTTTTCTCACTTCTAATTTAATCAACCACAAATCACTGAAAGTAAACAAATTGTCTCACCTACGTTTTATTTAAAGATCTAGGACATTAACCTGCAACCTACTGGGCTTTTTCGTACCCCAAATCTATTCAAATCTGTCTAAACCTGTTGAAATCACAAATCCAAAACTCAAACTGTTCAAATCGCAGACAAAAGCCCCCCAAACTATTCAAATCCCAGCGATGAATCCCCAAACTGTATGACATGGGGTAAACCCTCCTGCTTAATTTAAACCAGCAACACAGAAAAGATTTATCCTGTACAGTACTCTGTGAAAATTCGAGAGGCCAAGAACTATTTAAAGTAAAAATTATCAACTTTATTTCTGAACGTATAACAATAATTAACTAACAACAATTTACAACTCCTTCCTCTAAACTATCATTTACTTTCCCTTCTATAATACTAATGCGATAAAACCCCCAAGTAAAATTTACCAAAAATTCAAATTTCAAAACCCGGCAGCTGTCAAATCTTCGCTTTGTATCTTCCTCTGTAGATTTTCTTCTTCTTAGGATTTCTCTTTCACTAGTCATTGATATAAAAATGTACCTTTAGGAGAGCTAATTTTCCAGGCAGTCTGCAGATGTTGGTGGCTTGGTAGTTCTCCCTCAACTGTTCAATTTTCCCTGGTCTTATATCCCCAAAGCATTGATCGTATCATTGACTTTTAATATTGTCAGTATACTAAATTCAAACAGGTTTGGAGTTTGTTATTTTTGGGGTATAATTTAAACTGATTGGCCGAATTCAAATTTGTTTTTGTATCCAGACAACCAGCTACTCTAGCTGCTGGACCAAATGTTACAATGTAACTTCTCCAGCACTGTGTGCCTAAGTCCTTCACTCTCAAAGGTACAGTACACTTCTATACCTTCACATAAAAAGGCAATAAGCTGAGACTGAAGGCCCCAACCTGTGGCATTGTAAGTGTTCAGGTAGGCTTCCACAGATTATTTCGCATCTATTCACCACCTAATAGGCCTGGTGTTCCAGGAGATCATTAAGTATATTTAAATCTACGATAGACAGATCTTTAATCAGGAAGGAAATCAAGGGGTCTAAGGAAAAGGAAGGCAATTGGAGTTGAGGATAGTCAGATCAGCTGTGATCTTATTGAATGGTGGAGCAGACTTGATGGGATGAATTGTGCAGTTTTGGTCTCCAAATTTGAGGAAGGATATTCTAGCTATTGAGGGAGTGCAGCATGGGTTCACGAGGTCAATTCCCAGAATGGCGGGCCTATCATATGTTGAAAGATTGGAGCGACTGGGCTTGTATACACATGAGTTTAGAAGGATGAGAGGGGATCTGATTGAGACATATAAGATTATTAATGGATTGGACACTGGAGGCAGGAAGCACGTTTCCGCTGATGGGTGAGTCCAGAACCAGAGGACACAGTTTAAAAATAAGGGGTAGACCATTTAGAACAGAGTTGAGAAACTTCTTCACTCAGAGAGTGGTGGGTGTATGGAATGCTCTGCCCCAGAAGGCAGTGGAGGCCAAGTCTCTTTCAAGAAAGAGATGGATAGAGCTCTGAGAGATAGTGGAACGAAGGGTTATGGGGATAAGGCAGGAACAGGCTACTGATTGTGGATGATCAGCCATGATCATAATGAATGTGGTGCTGGCTCGAATGGCCTACTTCTGCACCTATTGTCTATTGAATAATCTACTTCTGTTTGTACGGTTTATGCAGATTCTGCATCACGGAGTGGGAGGTGAAATTTATTACAGCTGAAAATGATTGCTAGTTACAAAAACATTGATATTAGGGCAAGGCCTGTTTGCTTTTGTCCAAATTAAAATTATATAACTCACCTTTGTGCCACATATTTTTTCCATATTTTGGCCACCAGCTCAGGCCAGATAAAGCAACCGGTCGGACAGAACAAGGGTAGAAATCAGTGTGTGTTGTGTCTGTTTTTCCAGTTTTAAATGGGTGCATTTAACACTGGAAGTACTATG
This sequence comes from Chiloscyllium plagiosum, assembly GCF_037043375.1. NCBI lineage: Eukaryota > Metazoa > Chordata > Chondrichthyes > Orectolobiformes > Hemiscylliidae > Chiloscyllium > Chiloscyllium plagiosum. The sequence goes on along the minus strand of NW_028270191.1, from coordinate 22,667,993 downwards.
TCTAGTGTCATGGGTGTGGCGCTGGAAAAGCACAGCAGGTCAGGCAGCATCTGAGGAGCAGGAGAATCAATGTTTCGGGGATAAGCCCTTCATCAGGAATGATTTATGCCTGAAACGTCGATTTTCCTGCTCCTCGGATGCTACCTGACCTGCTGTGCTTTTCCAGCACCATACCCTCTCGTCTGATCTTCAGCATCTGCAGTCCTCACTGTCTCTATACTGTGTCTAGTGGCCAATTTGTGGGACAGTCTACATCTGAGTTACACAGACCTTCTCTCCACTGATTTGGGCCCAATTTTCAGGCATCTAGAGTGGCCACCAAAAACAGGAATTGGCTTTCTATCTGTTAAGCAGGGGCCGATCATTCACTGAGAGATGTCTCTGCTCAGAACTCTTCAGCTGCTGTCAGCTAAAGGCAATTTTTCAGAAAATAAATATGGTTCTTGGAACTCTCAAAAGTGTTTTAATTCCAGCTTGACAATTTCTACATTAAAACTAATGCAGTTCCCATCTCAGTTCATCTCCTTCGGGACCATCTCCGGTTATCAGATGACAACCTTGAATATTTATGAGATGAAAAGTCTTTTCGAATTCCACACAATTTATTAGGACAAATGGTATTGGGGTCTTCAGCTTGACATCATCTAGAAAGCCTGCTAGAATTTATACCCCTGCGTGAGCAAGGTAACAATTGGGTTGAAACAGTAATCCAGTGCTGGAGTTGTGAAAGGTTTTGTTTCTGGGGCCCTCATTCCATTTTATCAAAGTTCCAGACCCCAGTAATGCAGCACAAACATTTTTGTGTGTGTGTGTGTATATATTTATAAAATGAAACACTCCTATGTTTGTTACTTCTATTTTACTTCATGCTGGTGCTGAATACCATTTGTCAAGTAGCAGAGATATCTTTTACAGAAACGAGTAAAAAGTGGGAGAGGATTGAAATGATTAAATATCCAATGCAAAGATCATGAGACTGGGGAAATGGCTAACCAAAAAAAAAGGGACGTGAGAAACCAAAGCACGTGAAAATTAATTAAAAGTGTGAACCAAAAGCTAAAAATAATTTTCAGAGTTTGGTGGTTAATCAAGTACATTCCTGAAAATAAGTGCTGTCCCTTTACAGGCGAGGCCGTGAAATTTCAATCATTGATGATTTCCCATTGAGTGTGTCATCCAACTTTGCTGTGTTCTTGCTAGGTTTTGTACTGGGAGTTTCATGTCTCATTTTCTCATGGAATGTATCATTGAAACATCTTTTTGCTGATGTGCACTATTTGACTACTCTGACCCTGACCCAGCATGAAAAGATAATGAAGTGGCAACTTTCTGATAGTGAAAGCTGGGTTCTTGAATATATTCAAGGCCATTTTCAGTGATTTTAAAATGAAGTTACTTATCCTGGACATTCTTGGGAAAGTGTCTAACATTTGGTGATTTAACACATTGTCCGCTGCATTAGTGAAACTGCACCAGGTTACCACTCTTAACCACACCAAGGAAGACTAGAAAGAAGACTAAATGTATGAATAGTTACATTATCAGGCTGGTTCCTGAATGATGATGCAAATACATTTCAGTAGAAACTTTAAGCCTAACCTAAATAGGACACATTTAAGCACATTTTGGCTGCAATTTCCTGATTCTATCCAAAGCAGAAACTGTGTCCCAAGCACACGTTTTAAATCACAGAGACAACCTGTCTCTGTACAACTGCATGAAAGATCTGTCAGCACTCGGTATGTGCAACAAGCACCACCTTGATACTTTGCCTAAGGCAGGTCTAGAACAGGTTCCTTAAGATCATGGTTCACTTATGTTCTGGATGATCTTGGAGGCACTTGACAAATTCAGAGACTGGTTTGCGTTCATAACAGATTTGGTACACGGCAGTGAACAAAGGGAATCTAGAAAGAAACAGAAAGATTTCACACAGTCAATGTGTAGATGGTAATAAAGTGGTTATGCTACTGGAATAGTAATTTCAACTAATCTGGACACGGAGTTCAAATCCCACTGTGATGGTTGGAAGATAGTCAACAGATAAAGCAGGAATTTAAAAGCTGTCTTCTATAATGGTAAGTAGACAAGCAGGTAACCATGGAAAAACTATCTGATCACCTTTAGGGAAGGAAATCTGCCACCCTTAGCCAGTCTGGCCTACTGTCACTATCAATTACTCTCAGAGCCAGCCCAGCAAGCCATTTGTAAAATGATTCCAGCACAAATTGAGGCTATTTGGCCCTTCACCTTTTCAGCAAGAGCATCCCAGCTAGTCCCACTTCCTGATCAGCCTGATCCAATTTCCTTTTGAAGCCCATAATGGAATCTGCCATCACCTGCATCAGGCAGTGCATGCCAGATCCCAACCACCTGGTGTGCATAAAAACTTTCCCACATCCTACTTGGTTTGTTTGCTAATTACATGAAATTAGGGTCCTCTGCTTCTCAATCCCTCTACAAACAGGAACAGTTTCTAATCTGTCTATGCCATTCTGTCTAGACCCCTCATGATGTTGTGATTTTATTCAATATGGCAGTTCCCTACCACCTTGTCCTTTATTTCTTATTCAGTCAGGGGACATGGGTGTCACTGGCTGGGCCCAGCATTTATTGCCCATCCCTAGTTGCCCCTTGAGAGGGTGGGGGGCGAGCTGTCTTCTTGAACCACTGTAAGTAGACCCACAATGGCATTGGGGAGGGAATTCCAGGATATTGACCCAGTGACAGTGAAGGATGGTGATATATTTCCAAGTCAGGATGGTGAGTGTCTTGAAGTTGGTGGGGCTCCAATGTATCTGCTGTGTGTATCCTTCTGAATGAACTATAGTTTGGAAGATGCTGTCGAATGAGCCTGGTAGAGTTGCTGCAGTGCATCTTATAGATGGTACACTCTGCTGCGTCGGTGGTGGATGTGGTGCCAATCAAGTGGGGGCTGCTTTGTCCTGGATGGTGTCAAGCTTCTTGAGTGTTGTTGGAGCTGCCCCCATCCAGGCAAGTGGGGAGTATTCCATCGCACTCCTGACTTGAGCCTTCTAGATGGCGGACAGGCTTTGGCTCCTTGATGTCAAGGGCTGTCCCTCTCCCCTCCCCTCTGGAATTCAGCTCTTTTGTCCATGTTTGAACCAAGGCTGTAATGAGGTCAGGAGCTGAGTGACCCCGGTGGAACCCAAACTGGGTGTCACTGAGCAGGTTATTGCTGAGCAGGTGCTGCTTAATAGAACAGTGGATGACACCTTCCATCACTTTACTGATGATCGAGAGTAGACTGATGGGGCAGTAACTAGTCAGGTTGGGCTTGTTCTACTTTTTCTGTACAGGACGTACCTGGGGCAAATTGCCACATTGTTGGGTGTTGTCAGTGTTGCAGCTAACCTGAAGGGCAATTAAGGATGGCCATCCAAATGTGTCCATATTCCATGAACAACATCATCGTTGGCACTCCAAAGGCAGTTCCCAGTTAGGGCAAAAGAAAAACATGGCCTTCACGGTCACTGCCAGTGAGTCCTGGGTCAATTTGTTGCTCTGTTTATTGCAGCTCAGTGGGTCACACTCTTGCTTCTGTTATTCCTGTCAAACATTCATTTTTAAATCATTGGCTGGAGACAAACAATAGACTTTTTAAAAAAAGGCAGTCTTTTAGGTGGCACAGTGGCTCAGCAGTTAGCACTGCTGCCTCACAGCACTAGGGACCCGGGTTCGATCTCCACCTTGGGCAACTGTCTGTATGGAGTTTGCACGTTCTCCCTTGGTTTCCTCCAGGTGCTCCGGTTTCCTCCCACAATCCAAAGACATGCAGGTTTGGTGAATTGGCCTTGCTAAATTGCCCCACAGTGTTCAGGGATGTGTAGGTTAGGTGCATTAGTCAGGGGTAAACGTAGGGGAATGGATCTGGGTGGGAAAGTCTTCAAAGGATCAGTGTGGACTTTTGGGCCAAATGGCCTGTTTCCATACTGTGGGGAGTCTATGATTGAGAGATATTCAACCATGGAATAATGAACAATTCAGAAAGTAATTGTTTGGACAAAAGGTTTTGATCTTCTGAAGATCACTGTGCAGACCTGAGAGAATCAAAGCTACCTTTTTAGTATAGAATGGATTATTCAACTTTTGATGTCAGATTGAGAAATATCATGTGACCAACTACTTCGATGGAGGGTCACTGGACCTGAAACATTAACTCTGTTTTCTGCCCACAGATGCGGCCAGACTTGCTGGTGTTTTGCAAAGGACATTTTTTGCAGACAACACCAGCTGTGTAAAGGAAACTGCTGATCTCCATGTGTCTGTCTCTCTCTCTTTACCCCCCATCTATGATGGCACTCCATCGTCTGAGTCCTTTTACCTGGGTCAGATTTAGCTTAATAAAACAAACTCTTTACTTGCTAATGTCAAGGGAACATAGCTAATGTTTTACAAACAGCACGTAAACACACTGATACATCTGATTTAAATTCAAAACCTTGCTACAATCAAACAAAGAACGTGAAAAGACAGGGGCCTTTCCACTGGGGCCCACCTGATTGTAAAATCAGGATGTCATGAGTTCAAATCTTACTCCAGAGGCACAATCTAGTCTGTACCACCCCAATGCATTGCTGTGGGAGTGCTGCATTGCCGAAGGCGCCATGTTGGGAATGAGACGTTACACCAACACCCCCATGTAGATGCAAAAGATATCACAGCAGAGGTTTCAAAGCAGAGCGAGTGGGGGTGTCCTGGCCAATATTTATCTCACTGGGTCAATGGTGGTAGCCATGAGACAGAGATTAAACAGCACTGAGTTGGGGAAACCGAGGAGAATGTTTCGACGCATTGAGTTGATGGGAAATGGCAACAGCAGAGATTCCCAAGTAACTTTAAACAGGGATTGGGGTAAACACTCAAAGAGGAAAAGAAAACTTGCCAATGTTTTGGGGAAAGAGAAAGGGAGTTGCAGAGCTCTGATAATGAGTCAGCATGGGGGGGTGGGGGGGCATGTGTTAAATGGCCTCTTTCTGTGCTCTGCTGCAGCAGACAGCTGCACCATCTTGTTCACATTATCAAAGCATGAGCTGCCCATGGCTGAATAAAAGAGGCCGTTACCCCAGGTAGGTGCATGATGGGAGAGTGGGGAGCTCGGGTGTATGGAGTACTTACTTATTGACTAGGTTTTGGACCTTTAGAGTGTGATTGATTTCAATCGCTGTCTGTGGTCCCTGTAGCTTCTGCCCATTCAGCATCTCTTCTTCCAGCTGTTTAATAGACTGAGGAAGGATAGAACAGTCTGTCATGAGTTTAGCTGCCAGACTAACAAGTTACTTCAGCTCAGATGGTGGTCTTACCTTGAGTGGAATGAGCACCAATGGTGTATCGGAATCAGCAATAGAATGGGACTAGTTCAGTTTGGGAAACCTGGTCCGAATGGATGAGTTGGGTCGAAAGGGTCTGTTTCCGTGCTATATGACTCTATGACACAATGGGCTCCAGTGCCCCTTAACTAGGGTGGGGGAGGTGCCATTGACCACCAGCTCCTGACCCCAGTGGTGTTCCCCTGTGACCTTTGCTGGAAATGGGTAATGCAGGGACAGGAAAACAGGTACTCAACCACACTGGGCCTGCTCACTCATTCCGTCAGATCATGCCTAATCTGTCCATTAATTCTATTTAGCAACTTTTTCTCCAGAACCCTGCTCACCCGCCTCCCATTCTTCAAGTGGGATGGGGTTAGATTTTGGATATGATGTGGGTAGCGTGCAGGAAGGTGGAGTTGAGGTCGATCGGCCAGGATCTACATGAATGGCAAACAGGCTAGAGGGGCTGAATGGTCTGCTCGCATTTCTTATTTTGAGCAACCGTTACTAGGAAACAACCAAATTGTTAGAAAAGCCCATCTGGTTCACTCATATCTTTTCGGAAAGGAAACTGCCATCCTTACCTGGTCTGGTTTACATATGACTCCCGAACCACAGCAATGTGGCTGATTCTTAACTGCCCTCTTCACTGGTAAAACAAGCCACTCAGATATCACCACCACCTTTAAGGGGCAATTACGGATAGGTAATAAATGCTGGCCTTGACACTGACGTCCACAGAGAAAACCAAACCACAGTGCCTAGCATCGATTACAGTGCAAAAGCAGGCCATTCGAACCGTCAAGCCAATGCCAGCAGTGTTAGGTGAAGGTTGTTAACGTGCCTCGTGTTTGAAGAAGGACCAATTGGCTGGGAGTCCAAACAAGGGTACTCGTAAAATTTGGTGTCTACAGGACAGAAGGGCATTCAGGTCATCCACCAGGTTGCTGATGGCAGGGTTGAAGCTCAGGGGTGGGAGTGGGGTCAAGCTGGTCATCATCCCCTTCCCCCTACCTTGCCTGTCTTTGCAAAGACCTCCGCGATTTTCCTGTTACGGCCTCCGTAGCAGGTGGCGATTAGGTCGGCCACGCCACAGCTCTCGAGGAAGATGGAGTCTGGCACCAGGCCCTCGCAGTGCAGCCTCACAAAGGCGATAATTTCCATCAGCCCCAGGCGGATGACTGCAGCCTTTGTGTTGTCACCGTAGCCCAGTCCGTCACAGAATCCGGCTCCCATGGCAACCACATTCTGAAAGAGAAAAGAAAGCGAGACGATAACAGGCTGTGCGTTAGCAAACATTCAGAGAAACAGGGCAGGCCGGAGGCCTCGATAACTCACAGGACTAATGAACTGACCAAGTCATCGAAAAGAAAGAAACTGCATTTGTATCAGGTCCTACAACACATGCCGAGGCATGGTTGCCAACACCACTTTGAAAGCAAATGCAGCATCAATTTGCAAGGTTCCAAAGATAGAATCCCTACAGTGTGCAAGCCATTCAGCCCACCAATCCTCTGAAGAGAATTCCACCCAGACCCCCTCCCCCCACCCTATGTCATTAACCCTGCATTTCCCATGAACAGCAAGAGAAATAACCACATCATGTAAAGTTTGCTCACTGAGCTGGAAGGTTTGTTTTCAGACGTTTCATCACCATACTGGGTAACATCAGTGAGAGTCTCTGGTGAAGTGCTGGTGGTATGTCCCGCCTCTCTATTTATAGGTCTTGGTTTCTTAACCTACAAACAGGTCAAAGGATCACCCATGGGATCCCCAATATCAGGGCTCATAGCAGAAGCAGGAATGCAGAGACTTGAACAAGCTGCCCTCCCATCTATCCAACCCAAACTTTGGGCCTGCTACGTAGATGACACCTTTGTCATCACAAAATGGAACATACAACACCATTAACAATATCCCGACAGGCATAACATTCACAAAAGAGAAGGAGAACAACAACAAATTCCCATTCCTAGACGTGACAGTTGAACGTACAGTTAATAGAGAGCTTCAAACCAGCGGGTACAGAAAAACAAATACTTAACTTCCGAAGCAATCATCCCAACACCCACTAATGGAGCTGCACTAAGACATTATTTCAATACATCATACTGCAGCACCCAAGAACTACAAAAAACAGAAGAAAAATATTTACACAACATTTTCAAGAAAAATGGTTACCCAATAAACACAATCCGCTGATTCCTCAGAAACAAGCCCAAACAAGCAGACACAACGCAACCAAAAACTATAGCCACATTACCCAACGTCAAAGGCATATCAGGAATGACTTCCAGATTACTCAGATCCCTTGGTGTCATGGTAGCCCACAAACCTACCAATACACTTAAACAGCGACCAATTAACCTAAAGGATCCATTAGATACTACAAGCAAAACTAGCATCATTTATAAGATACCATGCAAGAACTGTAAAAAACACTATATCGGACAAACTAGCAGGAAACTTGTCACCAGGATACATAAACACCAGCTGGCCACCAAAAGACACGACTCACTCTCACTAGTTTCTATACATACAGACAAGACGGACACCACTTTGACTGGATCAACACACACATCCTAGGACAGGCGAAACAAAGGCACACACAAGAATTCTTAGAGGCATAGCATTCTAACCAGAACTCCATCAATAAACACATCAACTTAGATCCTGTCTACCTTTCCTTGAAAAGAATGTAAAATAACATCACCCACCTTAAGAAACTAAGACCTATAAATAGAGAGGCAGGACATACCACCAATTCTTTACCGGGACTCTCACTGGTGACGTTACCTAGTGTGGTGACGAAATGTCTGAAAACAAACCTTCCAGCTCAGCAAGCTAACTTATAGACTTATCATGAACCCTGAGCTACAAATCTTCTCAAAAATCGTTAACATCTGTCTCTTTAGATGTTGGACTCTTTATATTTGTTCATTTAGTGTGCATGCTGTCCATTAAGGGGTTAATGGTGGCAAACGTACCAAAAACAAAGCTTCCAGTAAAGTCTACGGGATCTTATACATTCCCATGAGTGAGTAAACAGGTGCCTGAGTTTAATGATTCATTTAAAAGACAATGCAGCACTCTCTTCACATTCCAGTGCATGGACACAGAAATTCATCTCCTCATGGGAATGGTAGTCTCAGTAAGAGTGTCTGGGAGGGAGTCTTTCTCCATCCTGCAGAAAAATGACCATTTTTGTCTCATTGGTTGCTTCCAGAGTACCAAGTTCAGCTGTTTTGTCTCCAAGTCATTTCCAGCTGAGAGACCACAGTTAAGGAGAAGTGGTATGGAAATCTGAAATCAAACAACTGTGGACAGGTTGGGAGCTCTGCACTCTCTAGAAAGAGGATCTGTTTGGTCAACTCCTAAACTCCCTCCTCGCTCTCTGACTGGGAAAGTAGATTTTAAGCCCTGTCACCACCCTTACCTCAACAGCTCAGGTTGGCGAGCAAACCTGGGAGCCTTGCAGTGTGCCCGGTTCAGTGCCATGCTGCGGGGGGTGCATTTATGCACTTACAGCACGGCAGGGAGGAGCAACCACTGACGGGCACTGTTCAAAACTTTGCTCCATCATTGTTACATCACATTGTCTTCAAAGAAGGAACAAACTTGTATTTATGAGGCGCCAGGCCCAAACCTCAGGCTCCCTCAGAGTGCTTTACAGCAAATGAAATGAGACTGAAATGCAGTCAATGTTGCAGCATTGGGAATGTGGCAGTCAATCCATGCACAGCAAGCTCCCACAAACACCAACGTGATAATGATTTTTGCAATGTTGTTTAAGGGACAGGTGACCGGGAAGAGTTCTAATTGCCCTCTTTCAATAGTCGCACAGGATGTGTTCAACTCAACTGACAGGGGAGGTGGGCTCCTAGCCCACAGTATCTCATCCAGGGCAGCACCTGCTCAGTACTGGGGTCCTTGTGCTCAACCTCTGGACTGGGACTCCAACCGTCACAAATTTCTGACTCCAAGGTGGGACTGCTAACCACCTTACTCATATTGTGCTTTGAACAGCTCATCACTGTTGTATGTCCACACTCCACCACTGAACTTGCAGGAGGGACACACACAATAACAAAATTCAAAGTTAAAACAACGATCCTCAAAGGAAGCAGGGGAACCGGGTGTGAGAGCTTCACAGACCTTTAAGGCCCCGCAGATCTCCACAGCATCTGCCTCCTCCACCACCCTGAGCCTGAAGTTTCGAGTCTGCAGCAGTTCTTTTAAAATCTTTCCATGTTCAATGTTTGCAGCTCCTAAACAGTAGAAGAGGTCAGGCAAAGCTCTATCAAGAGAATTAACACTGGCAGTGGTAGGCAGCACATACCGGGGGTATATTTATATTGTATGAACAGAAGCCAGAGATTAAGCATTAAGCTCTGTGACCAGCTCTGATCGCCAATACAAAAAGGGAGAGGCTGGAGGCCTGACAGTGGTTCCAGATGCTCATGGTTCTTCCAACCACAGACTAGGTCTCCCCCACATTTGCTGTTGATGGCTTCACCAGTAAACCTGCAGCAGCACACATGCGAGAGGAAATGGCTTCTCATTGGAGCAGCGGCTCCTTGCAAAATCTTCCACTTACCAGAATTTGAAACTGCAACTTGGAAAATAAAATACACGTGAAAGAATCAAACATTTCACAAGCCAACAAAAGATCACTGGACATCACGCCTTTCCTGGGTCTGTGCTCCTTTTGGTGTAAGATAATATAACAATTCATAATGGGAGCCCTCTGAATGAGCTGTAAATTCATCCGCCAGGAAAGCAGGCATGTAGCTCTATGTAATGTTCTGGACAGCTGTACATGGCCGGCAGGATGTAGGCTAGACACCACTAGGCCAGCTGCATGAAATAAGGTAGGCTTAATCTTCTTCATCTGCTTCTCTTATGCCTCTTCACCAGTGAAGGTGATATCTAGACCCGACCGTGCCCCTGGCCCCCGGGTTCTCCTCCCAACCCTATAGTCATTGCTGGCACCAGATAGTGTCTGGGCGCCGACATCATAGATGCCAAATAGTGGCCCTCCCCAGTTTATATCACTACAGGTCTCAGCACCTATGTCCTATACCTGTGTACAGCTATGCAAATACTCTATACCTTTGGGCATCATACCCAGTACCTCGTCATGGATGACTGTGAGATATTACCAATGGTGGACTCGCAGAACTTCTCAGCCGCTACTTCATTCGCAAGATTTGCTCCCATCAGCACGCTCACTTCAATTCCAAGTGTCTCCCGAATTACATCAGAGATCAGCTTCAGACCGTACGATCCAACTTCAATACCCTGCAGCAAAGAACAGTGAAGAGCTTGTTTTTATATTAATTCTTTAGAAATGAAATAATTAGTTCTTAATATTTTTTATGCAATTGAAAATTGCCGAATCTAATTTGGAAGATTAAACTGATGCAGACTGTACAGGATTGTACAGTTTTATAATAGATATTTGTTCATGGGATGTGGGTGCTGACCAGCATTTATTGCTCACCCCTAATTGCGAGGCTGAGCTGTCTTCAGGCACTGCTGCAGTCCATTTGGCATGGGTACACCAGGCCAGGAGGAGATTTTGACCCAGCCACGGTGAAGAATGGTTACATGTTGTCTAAACTCAAGTAATAGTCAAGTCTTGTATAAATGTAAACTCCCAGCTTTGAGCCTAAAATTCTCCATTGTTCACATTCCTTGCACTGGTGTTGGGTCGGTGGCAGTGGAGTAGTGAGCCTTCCCCTCACCCCCCCGCCCCAATTTGGCTCTTTTTCTCATTTAAATGTTAGAAAGCAGAAAATGGTTTAAGACAGCTGACATTCAGCACCAGGGACAGCAACCAGCAGTGTCATTCTTGGCAGTTCCCAAGACCTGGTCTGGATTTTCATCCTTCAAAAAAAATTACTTGCGGAGAAGTTGGGCCCTACTTTTTGCCTTAAAAATTGGTGTCAAAAACCTACATTCTACACAAAGTATATATTCCTAGTCAGGATGGTGAGTGACTTGGAGAGGAACTTGCAGGGGGTGTTGTTCCCACTTGTCTGCTGCCTTTCTAGATGGTTCAGTGTGCAGTTTGGAAGAGTTACCCCAGGGGTAAGGAAAGCAGGGAGAACAGAAATAGATGGGCTTGAGGCACAGCGGAAGGACGAAGGGGAGAGGAGGCAGAAAGAGAGCAAGATTGGCAGGGGGAGGGAGAAGGGAGAGGGAAAAGTGAAGACCCTGCCCATAATTGAGGTTCAGGCTGTACCTTGATAAGAGAGACTCCAATGCTGGAAAGCTTGATGTGACCTTTCAACTCATCACAGGTCTCTCTGATGAACTGGTGTGGCATGACAAACACCAAAATATCGGCATCTCTCGCTGCATCCAGCAGCCCAGGCACCGCAATCTAAACACATTGGATAACAAACACCATGAGGAGACAACACAACCTGGTCCAGAAATAGAAACTTGATGATGGAATCTCCCACTCTTCAGCAATGTCCACTGTTCACTTCCCACCATGGCTTTTCGCTTGTTGCAGTAACTCCCCCTTCTTGCTGATCGATATTTTAAACTTTCACACAATTTCAGCCTCAGTTGTAGGTTTGGACATTTTTTTCTGCCCACGTTTTTCTTTTTGACATTCTTTAACCCTGTACCTGTAACTTTGCTGTCAAGTACGTAGTTCAGAATATTGTTAAGTTGATGTAAGAAGTCTTAACTGTGCTCCTCAGTCCAGCTTACTGGGTGTAAACAAACCCTTTGTGTCCTTTCCCTTCAGGGATTAAATGTGCTTTGGATGTCTGATAATCAGCTGCTTCTCATGGGTATTCGATTCAGATTTCCCCCCTTAGCTGACGGGTTTTTACTGCTCTTACTGCTTTTTTAAAAGATTTTTTCACAAGTACTGTACTGGCTATGAAAGGTTTTTTTGTTGTGACTTACAGTGATGGTTATTCTGGACAAGGTTTCTGTTCAGAGATGTTTACTTCACAGTAGGAGTTCAGCCCTATGACCTTATGGTTGTTAGCTGCTGTTAAGGCTGTACCGATCATTTTTTTTTAAAAGGTTACTTTTTAAAGTCCTTCTCTTCTCCAGGAGATGTCAGGTCTGTTTCCTGTCTTCACTGCTGCCGTGATTTTTTTTCAGCAGTGAGTCCCCTTGGTTGCCACCACCATTTATGGTATGATTTGATGCTACACTGTGAGCTTCAGATCAAGACAGACTGGTCAAAGAGAAGGCAAACTGATGAGCTATCCTCAGGCCTAGACTTCAAAGTAGCACTATTTATTATGTGATAATATTAAATCCTGCTATACACGGTAATCAAAGATATACCAGGCTCTGACTTACAGCCACGGTAGGTAAGGATTAGTCCATCTACTTCATGTCCATGGGTCTTCCAGTCTGTTCAAACGCCACCCATTTATACTCGGTGATGTGCAGCTCTGTGATATCATTGCAAAATTGCTCCAGGGTCTTGAAGCCCTTAAACGTACTTTGTTTCTGAGTCCAATACTGTGTTATATTTCGAGTGTCTAAAGGTTTCTTTGCCAAGCTGGCTTTAAGAGACAGATTGTGGGCGGCACGGTGGCACAGTGGTTAGCACTGCTGCCTCGCAGCGCCAGAGACCCGGGTTCAATTCCCGACTCAGGCGACTGACTGTGTGGAGTTTGCACGTTCTCCCCGTGTCTGCGTGGGTTTCCTCCGGGTTCTCCGGTTTCCTCCCACAGTCACAAAGATGTGCAGGTTAGGTGAATTGGTCATACTAAATTGCCCGTAGTGTTAGGTAAGGGGTAAATGTAGGGGTATGGGTGGGTTTCGCTTCGGCGGGTCGGTGTGGACTTGTTGGGCCGAAAGGCCTGTTTCCACACTGTAATCTAATCTAATCTAATCTAATCTGGACTTGTTTTCCTCCATTTAGTTCCTTGCTTAAGATTGATTAAGATCTTTGGATCCAGGCAAATCCCTGGCCATCCATTTGTCTTCTCTCTCACCACAATGGAACTGAGCCAATCTGTAGGCTCTGGTGATCATCTTCTTATCTTCCATCTCTTGAGCTCTCTTTCAGGCATTTCTTCTGGTTTGATTAGTGTGTTATGTGGAAGGGGACTCACTGGTCCATCACTGGGTCAACAGTATATTCAAAATCCTCAAAGCCTCCAACTGACTGATCAAAACACTCTGGGTGGGAGGATCCAAGATGGCGGTGATCTGAGAAGATCGTACTGCAGAGCTTCGCATCACAGCACAGGCAGAACGGTCCTTTAACCTGCCCAACCCAGGCCATCGAGATATCTTGGGACTCCGGAAAGATCGTGGAGTTCCAAGAAACTTCTAAAGATTAACTTACCTGTGTTTCCAGCCATCCAGAGATGCTGAGAAAGGGAGGAGGAGCATCCGAGGCTGGGCCTGCAGTTCAGCCTGCAACAGCCTCAGAGCCAATTACTCTCCAGGCCCTGGTGAAATCTCGCAAGATGCAGGGGAAAGAGATTGAAGAGAAGCTGGCTCCAATCTCTCTCATGCTGCAGAAGCATGAGCAGCAGCTGGGAGACCTGGAGAAGAGGACGGATGAGGTGGAGCACAGGGTCACAGTGGTGGAAGCTGATGCCAGTTCATCCAAGGAGGAGATCCAAGCCCTGGAGACGCAGGTCTGTAATTTGTGCGACCAAGTGGATGATCTTGAGAACAGGGGCAGGAGAAAAACCATTCAGATCATCGGTCTGCCTGAGGGTAAGGTAGGTGAGCGGCCTGCAGAATTTGTTGAAGACTGGCTTCCGAAATTCCTTGACTTGGGGCTGGCATGAGAGGCTTGAAGATAGAGAGGGCTCACCTGGCTGCAGCACGGAGATCGGGTCTGGGTCAATGTCCTCGTCCTCTCCTGGTGCGGTTCCATCATTACTGGGATAAGGAGAGAGTCATGGAGGCTTCCAGAGTCCAGAGGAAGGGTGCGAAGGCCCTAATTTACGAGGGCTCTAAGATCAAGTTCTTTCAGGCCTTCTCAGTGGCAGTGATCCAGAAAAGAAAATCCTATGACGGTGTCAAGAGAAGACTGAGGGAGCTTGGGATTCAGACCTCTCGGAGGTATCCAGTGGTGCTTCGGAACACCTTAGATGGATCCATGCCTTCTCTGACGTGTCAAAGAGATGTAAGAGACTTTGTGAACAAATTAACCTAATTTGAACAATTGCAGTATGTATAAATAGTGTAGTTTGGGTATGTGTTTATTATTCTGTAAAAGAAACGGAGGAAGTCCGGTTGGAGCTTCATCTTTCTTTTTTTCCCTCTATTGATAATAATTTGGTTTAAACTATGTTTGGCGGCGGTTGAAATGTACGTTTTCTATTTATAAGTTAGGATATACCAAAAGATGGGTGGGGTATTTATTCCCCCTTTTCTGAATAAAAATGTTTTTTATTCATATCGATATTCTATGGCGTGTTTATTCTTTTCTGCTTGTGTTTGCAGTGTGGCTCTAGCTGGGAGAAGTGAAGGTGGTTGGGATGGTTAGACGCCTACTTAATGGGCAGTTTGGGATGGGTAGTTGCCCTTTCTGGGCAGGGGGTGAGCTCTCCTACTCAGCGCTGTTGGCACTTTATATGTTGGTTTTTTTTTGGTTTTTGTTGTTTTTAGTTTTCAATAGTTTTGTAGATTTGTTAAATGTAGTGGTTTTAGTTTATGTAGTTTTTATATTTGGTGGATCATGTGACACTAAGGGTCAGCAGTTTGTGGTTCAGGGAATTTAACTGTTATTGCAGAAGATTATGGCTAATGATTTGATTAAATGGTGTACCTGGAATATCAAGGGAAGTCATTCACCAATTAAGAGGAAGAGGGTACTCTTGAATCTTAGAAAGGAGAAGGTGGATATTGTTTTGTTACAGGAGACACATTTGGATGACAAGAAGCATCTGAAATTACAGCAGAATGGCTTTGACTGAGTTTATTTTTCATCATTTAATACCAGAAGTAGGGGAGGGCTATATTGGTTAGAAAGAATCTCCCATTTAAGTTGTTGGAGTGTGTTAATGACACACACGGGAGGTTTGTAATTCTTAAAGCCTTGATAAATGGGGAAGAATATAGTGTTTTAAATGTTTATTGCCCTCCAGCTCATCTCTTTAAATGTTTGGGAGACGCTTTTTCTAAACTGATAGGTCTTGAGTCCCAGCATATCATTATAGGGGGAGATTTTAACTGTCTCATGGATCCCACAGTAGACAGGTTGCCCAAAGGTCCCTTGATACCCTCTGTACAAACTAAACAGTTAGTGGGTCTGTGTGGGGAGAGTGAGGGTTGGTGGACGTGTGGAGCTGTCTCCACCCTACAGGTAGGGATTTTACTCCAATCCGCACAGACATCACACTAGGATTGATTTTTTTTCTGACCCCTGCGGTAACCCTGGATTTGGTGGCATCTTGTACGATTGGTAATATTGCCATCTCTGATCATGCTCCAGGGTACCTTATGGTTAAGATTAAGGACATTACAGTGGGTTCGAGATACTGGTTCGAGGTCCTTTATCCTCAAGGATAATAAGTTTGTGGAGTATTTCTCTTGGGAATTTCGGGTGTTCCTAGACATTAACATAGGCTCAGTTGATAGCTCATCCGTTCTCTGGGAAACTGCCAAAGCTTATGCGAGGGGGTTAGTTACTTCATATTCCGCCAGTAGGAAGCAGCAGAAGGGTAAGCAGCAACGTCTCCTTGAAGCACGGTTGAAGGCGGCCGAGAAGGCCCACTTTGACAGACTCTCGTTGGTCAAACTACAGAGGATTATGGCGCTGCGGTCTGCATTAAATTCTGTGCTCACACAGACGGCAAAGCAAAGGTTATATGAACATGGTGACAAGCCAGGCAAATACTTAGCATATCTCGCCAGGAAAAGGAGCGTCCCTCAAGCCATTACGGCGATTAGGGAAGAGTCTGGGAACCTAACATGCGATTCTAAAAAGATTAATGTGCCGTTCCAGAGATTTTACTCCAAGTTATACCAATCTGAGGATTGTGAGGAGGGGCAGGCCAAAATGGAATCCTTTTTTAGGGATCTGAAGCTCCCGGTGTGATTCCTGAACAAGAGTCCTTTCTCAATGCCCTGTTATCAGAGCAAGAAGTGCAGAAAGCTGTGAGGCAGCTTCAGAGTGAAAAGGCGCCCGGTCCTGACGGACTTCCTAGTGAATTCTATAAGGAATTTATAAGTATACTGTCAGGCCCAATGCTGAATATATTTAATGATTCATACAGTCATGTTTGTCTCCCAGCATCTCTGAGAGAGGCCAATATTTTACTTATCTTTAAAAAAGGGAAGGACCTGTAAGACTATGCTTCATACAGGTCCATCACGCTCTTAAATGTGGCCTTTAAAATCCTCTCTAAGACTCTCACGTTAAGGCTGGAGACTGTGTTACCTCCTTTTATTAAAGAGGATCTGATGGGTTTCATAAAGGGTCGAAGACCATCCAATAACGTTAGGAGGCTGCTTAATGTAATTCAAGCATGCCAACAGCAGTCAATACAGGGATTGGTGATTTCCCTTGATGCAGAAAAGGCATTTGACCGAGTTGAGCGGCCATATATTTTCTATACTCTGGAGGGGTTGGGTGAATTTGGGCGAAATCTTCATAATATGGGTAAAGGTTCTCTACGATAGCCCTCTCGCAGCGGTCATCACCAATGGGGTATGATCAAGCAATTTTAATATTTCTAGGGGCAGCCGGCAGGGCTGTCCCCTTTCACCATTACTTTTTACGTTGGTGATTGAACCGTTGGCAGAGGCCATTTGTGGGGTTCCCAATATATCAGCTCCAGAAGTGGGGTCAAAATTACATCAGATTCCGTTGTATGCAGACAATGTTGTAATTCTTTTTGACAAATCCAGCAGTTTCAGTGCCTCGCCTGATACAGAGCATTCACGCGTTTGGCGCTTTTTCGGGGTACAAGACTAATTTTGTGAAATCCGCAGCTATGCCTATGGGTGGTCTTACAAAGGAGCTAGGTCTTGCGGGGTGACTATAGATTCCCATTTAGGTGGTCACAGGGGCATTGTGTGTATTTGGGCATATTCATCACTCCAGTTCTGGATCGGCTGTTCAAAGCCAATTTTATCCGATTATTTGGAAAAATTAAACAAGATCTCCAAAGATGGGAGGCACTTCCAGTCTCGTGGTTTGGTCGGATAGCGCTTATTAAGATGAATATTCTCCCCTGTTCGCTATACCCTATATGGATGCTCCCTCTGATTTTCAATAAGCAAACACTCAGGAGGCTGAATGGCTGGTTCAGCTCCTTTATTTGGCATTGTAAGCGGCCTCTCATTAAATTAGCTAAACTACAAATGTCTCACAGATTGGGGAGAGTGGACCTTCCAAACATTAAAAATTACCAACTAAGCTCGCTTTTGACCTACGTGAGTGTTTGGGTTTATGGGGATCCTTTTTCAATATGGCTAGATATCCCAGGCAAGGTGCCCCCTTACCAGTTTGCTGTTTTTGGACAAAATGAGGACAATTAGAGAATATTGCCATAACCCAAGAGTCATCAATACTGTTAAAGCATGGAGGGCAATTTGGCAGAGGGAAGACAATATTGGCAAAACATCTTTGTTTACGCCTTTAGTGGGTATGCCAGGTTTTCCACCAGGGATGATAGATTCAGGATTTAAATGTTGGGCAGCGAGGGGTGTGTCTTGCATGGGCGGTTTATTTGAGGGAGACGTAATGATGTCCTTCGATTAGTTAGTACAGAAATACGAGTTATACAATAGAGACCTCTTTCTTTTTTTCAAGTTAGGGATTTTATTAAAAAAAAACACACTTTTGACTGATCCCTACAAATCTGACATAGAGAGGGGGGTGCTAAGGGCTAAGAGTACACTCTCTGTCAGTACTTTATATCATCAGTTGGGGGGTGCCCCATCAGATGAGTTTGATTGACTCTGCAGGATTTGGGAGAGAGAGCTGGGTGTTGAAGTTTCCTCAGAGGCATGGGAGAATGCAAGGAAGATATCGATTTGTAATAGGACCCATGCTTTACAGTTGAAGATTCTCCACCAGGATTCTCCACTTAGCCCCAGACCGTTTGTCAAAATTTAAACCAGGAGTATCTTCAGCATGTCCCAAGTGCAAGGTCTGTACGGGTACTCTTACCCATTGTCTTGCGATAGGCTTCAAACATATTGGAGCACTGTGGCAGGCACAATGGAGAGGATTTTGGGTGTAGGGGTGGAGAAGGACCCTATCTCTCTCCTTTTGGGCCTGCCGACTGTATTTCCTGTAGACGTGCATAAGAAAAAACTTTTCAATATTCTTACATTCTGTGTAAGGAAGAATATCTTGCTAGGTTGGATATCTGAAAACCCCCCCAGGCCTGTCGGGTTGGCGGAAGATTGTTATGGAGCATATTCCCTTGGATTTTCTCACAAATATGGTACACCACAAAACTGAGAATTTTTACAAGCCATGGCAACCCTTTTTGGAATACCTGGACACAAATTTATCTGCCACACTAACAAGGGCTTTTATATAGCCGTAATGATTGTGTTTTACGAGTCCAATATCCAGGGAGAAGGAACTGTGAACGTATGAGTGTTTTGTTTGGCTGGGCTGAGTTATTACTATTTATTAGTTTGTTGTTGGTTGTTTATTTATCTAGTTAAATAGCCAGTTTTGGGTTTTTTAAATTCTATATTTTTCTATATATGTTTATACATTTGTACATGACGGTAGGTTGGGGATTATTTTAAAATTTATTTTTTATTTGGGTTGTTTTTTTGTACTGTTTTGAATTGTATTGTTTTGTACTTGTTGTAATATCAAAAAAAACTATTTTTTCAATAAAAATATATTTAAAAAAAAAACACTCTGGGGTCCATTTGTACCAGATCTCCCTGCCCTCAGACTGATGGTAGCTCTTCAGCGCTCAGTGCCACCTCCTGCTCCCTGTTGCTTGCTAAGATAATCTACGGCTCTCCACAACAGCTCTCACCCGGGATAGCAGGACACCTTGTTTCAGTATCCCTCTGATTTGGGCTGTTCACAGATAACAAATTGCTGTTCCCCTGTATGCTGTTAGCATGATAACCTTCATTAGCCCCTACTCATGGGGGAAGATCTTCCGTTATGGTCTGAGTGGGATGCTGCTCCTCTGCATTTCACCTTCAGATTTGTGAAATGGGCTTATTCCTGAGCCTTTCTCCGATTGCTGGATTTTTATGACTTTCTTTCCTCTGGATGCTGTTGCATCCTCACATTTCATGCTGTTTTACAGCTTTTAGGGTTTATCGATTGTGTTTTCATTGTTGACACACTCTTCCAGAGCTTTCCCACCAGTTGGCAATGCTCATTGCTGTTCTGCTGCTGGCTTTCTCTTGGCTGATCTGAAGGCCAGCAGTCTAGTAGCGTAGTCTCTTCACCAGTCTGTTCATTGCTTAGTGTCCTCTGTGTCTACAGCCTGAGAAATTGTGAGCTTGTCCTTTCCAATGACTGCTTTCTGTATTTCAGAGTGTGCAGTAGTTGATCAACTAGCCTTTTGACTCGGTCCTTAAAACTGCATTTACTGGCTGCATTTTTCAATCGTGTTGCAAAGTTGTCTATAGTTTCACCTATATCCTGTCTAGAGTCTTGAAATTCATGCCAACATTCAATTTTGGTTGGAGATGGGTGCTGAATCTGTCATAATATCCACTTGGCTTTTTTGTGGCCTCTTCTGACAGTTCCAGGTTGTTAAATAAATGCAATCCTATATCCCCTGCCCATAGACAGGTAGAGCCATACTCACTTTTTACGATATGTCTTTGAGGTAACTAGTGAAAGCCAGCTTGCATTTTTACATAAATGGCTTGAATTGCTGTGCATTCAATGCTGTGCTGGAAGACATTTGCTTTTTTAGCCTTCGTCAAATTTACTCAGTCTACCTTCTGGCACTTATGTGGGTCATTTTTCTGAGAGATCAGCAGTAAATTCAATTTAAAGCGCTTTTGGTTGGTTACCAACATGTACTGTCACCAGGAAGTGTCAATGCAGCAAGCTTTGTTTTAACCAGCATCTTATGAACTGGTACTTTCAATAACCTGGCAAAAATTATATCCTTGAAATACTGGACATTTACTGTAATCCTGCGATGTCTGAGTGGTCAGTTGAGGGTGTGAGTGAGAAGGCTCTCTGCCAGTATTAAGGCAAATTATTTGAGTGATTTATGCTGTAAATCAAGTATAATAGTGATGTAAAAACCTCCTGCATTACATTTCTATTCCTCATTGCGTATTTTTACATTGATTATATGGACCTCTTGATTATCCGGAATATCTGATTAACCACACATTCCTGATCCCATAGGTGCCAGTCAATAAAACGTTTGCTATATATACGTTTTGTGATGTTTGGATAAGCGTGCTTTAAGTAAGGAGAACTCTTATCTTGTTGAATCCTTCAGGCAGACTATCCAGGTGAAGGCTTCGTCAGGCCGTCCCTACTGGTTCTCTCACAGTACAAGATTACCAGGTGCAGCTGTGAGAGTGTTCCCTACTGAATCACTTCCACTCATAGCTCCTAGCTCTGACATATAACAGACAGATATACAGCATGATAACCGCTCCCCTTTGCTAAGCGGTTGCATTGTCTCGAGCCAAAATTGAACAGCACTCACCACATTGGCTGGTAGCTTGCATCCCGGGAGGTACTTCACGTTCTCATGCTCAGTGTTTATGATTTCTGTTAACTTCCTGCCGTTTACCAGCTCTTCAAACACCCACATGTAAACAGTGCTGTCAAACATCTTACTTTCAGCCGCATTTTCTCCAATGATTTTTCCGATGACTGATCCCCTGTGGAGTTGAGGGAGGGGGCAGAAAGATGACATTGGTCGGAAAATAACTTGCACTTGATGAAGCGACGTGCATTGACACGGCGCCTTTCACAACTTTTGAGAGGGCACAAAGCTCTTTACAACAAAAGGATGTTTAAAGGGGACTCACTGCTGTAATTTTGGGTGCAGCAAGATACCATTGGCAATGAAATAAATAACCAGATCATCAATTTTTACTGGTGTTGATTGAAGTTCAGCATTAGTCAGGTCACCAGGAAGATGCTCCTGTTATTTAACTCATGCCACAGGTCTTTCATGCCCACCTGCCTCAGCTTAGAGTCATTGAGATGTACAGCATGGAAACAGACCTTTCAGTCCAACTCGCCCATGCTGACCAGATATCCTAAATAAATCCAGTCCCATCTGCCAGCATTTGGCCCATATCCCTCCAAACCCTTCCTATTCATATACCCATCCAGATCCCTTTTAAATGTTGTCATTGTACCAGCCTCCACCACTTCCTCTGGCAGCTCATTCCAGACACGCATCACCCTGTGTGTGAAAACGTTGCCCCTTAGGTCTCCTTTAAATCTTTCCCCTCTCACCATAAACCTATGCTCTCTAGTTTTGGACTCCCTTACCACTGGAAAAAGATTTTGGCTATTCACCCCATCCATGCCCCTTATGATTTCATATGCTTCTATAAGGTCACCCCTCAGCCTCGAATGTTCCAGGGAAAAATGTCCAGCCTATCCAGTCTCTCCTCATAATCAACAACTTGTGCTGCACGGACATTGCAACCCTGGGCAGCCATTGCTCCCCAAACGTTGAACTCCCCATCATCAAATGTCGGTCCTTCTATCCACCACAGGAATTTCCCGCTGCTATAGTAACTGCTGTGTACATATCATCACAAGCAAAGGTTGAGGAAGCTCTGGATGTGCTGTACTCCACCACTAACACCCCGAGGCCCTGTTTATTGTAACTGGTGACTTCAATCTAAGGAAGGTGTTGCCCAAGTACCACCAGAACATTACCTGGTCCACCAGGAGCACAAACATTTTAGACCATTGCTACACGTACCGCTCCACCCCCCACCCTCCTTTCGGAAACTCCGACCACAATGCCGTATTTCTTCTCCCGGCTTACAGGCAAACGATTAAGCGAGATTCCCCTCGTGGATACAGGTCCAGTGCTGGTCGGCAGAGGGAGAGGATCAATTCCGGTTATGGCTGGAATCGGCTGATTGGGCCGTATTCAAACAGTCAGCAGGTACCTTGGATGAGTACGCCATCACGGTCACAGACTTTATCAGCAAGGTGTGTGGAGGACTGCATACCGAGGAAGTCAACCTGGGTGTTCCCCAACAGGAAACCCTGGATAAATCAGGACATACAGAACCTGCTAATAACCAGGCATGAGGCCTTCAGATCGGGAGACCCACTCAAATATAAGGAATCCAAGTATGACCTTCACAGAGCCATTAAGACAACCAAGGACCTATATCGATCCAAACCCGAGACCCAGACAGACACCCAGCGACTATGGCAAGGACTGAATGACATCACAGGTTCTAAGAAGCAGTGCAAGATAGCAGATAATGACACATCCCTCCCAGATCGTCTCAACGCCTTCTATGCTCGCTTTGAACAGAATTTTGGCGGAGAGGTAACATCCATTCCGACAAGTCCTGACGAACCTATCCCAACAGTCACTGCATCAGAGGTCAGATCAGTTTTCCTTCCTGTGAATCCAAGGAAAGCGATGGGACCAGACGGAGTACCAGGCCGTGCACTCAGAGCATGTGCAGATCAACTGGCAGAGGTCTTCTCGGACATCTGCAACCTCTCCCTGCAGCAGGCCACTGTCCCTGCCTGTTCCAAGAGGGCCAACATCATCCCTGTACCTAAAAAGGCTCATGTAGCATGTCTCAATGACTATCGCCCAGTGGCCCTAACTTCGGTGGTTATGAAGTGCTTTGAAAGGCTGGTCATGGCATTAATCAACTCCAACCTGCCCACTACTCTTGACCCACTCCAATTTGCCTATCGGACCAACAGATCCACGTCAGATGCCATATCACTTGCCCTTTACTTCTCCCTAGAACATCTTGACACCAAGAACAGATACGTAAGAATCCTACTCATTGACTACAGTTCAGCCTTCAACACTATTATCCCTTTGAGACGGATTACTAAACTTAGTGATCTCGATCTAAGCCCCACTCTCTGCAACTGGATCCTCAGTTTCCTGACCCACAGGTCACAATCAGTGAAGACTGGGGACAATATTTCATCGTCACTAACACTCAACACTGGAGCCCCCCAGTGGTGCGTACTCAGCCCCCTACTGTACTCACTGTATGCCCATAACTGCGTCGCCAAATACCAGACTAATGCCATTTACAAGTTCGCTGATGACACCACCGTAGTCTGTCAAATCTCAGATGGCGATGAACAGACTACAGATGTGAGGTGGAAGACCTGGAAAAATGGTGCACTGAGAACAACCCAGCTCTCAATGCCAGCAAAACCAAGGAACTCATTATTGACTTTCGACAGGATGTTACTCATGCCTCCCCTTCCCCCCCCCCCACACACACACATTAACAGC
Source organism: Chiloscyllium plagiosum (assembly GCF_037043375.1). Classification (NCBI taxonomy): domain Eukaryota; kingdom Metazoa; phylum Chordata; class Chondrichthyes; order Orectolobiformes; family Hemiscylliidae; genus Chiloscyllium; species Chiloscyllium plagiosum. Next base: position 22,644,265 of record NW_028270191.1, on the reverse strand, counting down.
ACAGAGTGGAACCAGTGGGGAGTGTCAAGCTCCTGGGAGTGGGTCATCCACAACAAGCTTTCTTGGACACTTCATGTGGACGCACTGGTTACAAAGGCCCAACAACGTCTCTTCTTCCTCAGGCAGCTGAGGAAATTTGGCATGACGGCGAATACCCTTGTCAACTTTTATAGGTGTGCCATCGAGAGCATTCTGTCTGGATGTATCACTACCTGGTATGGCAACTGTACCATTCAAGATCGGAGACGGTTACAGAGAGTGGTGAACCCGACCCGGACAATCACAAAGGCCGCCAGCATTCTCAAAGATCCATCCCACCCTGGCAATGTTTTTCTACAACCTCTACCATCGGGGAGAAGGTACAGAAGCCTGAACACACGCACCAGCCGGTTTCAAAACAGTTTCTACCCTACTGTTGTTAGAATACTGAATGGACTCACAAACTCTTAACATTTGCCTGGACCTGTGTTTTTGTTTTTGCTGCTGTTTACCTATTATTTACTTATCTATTCTACTTAACTCTGTGACCTGCCAGTATTGCTCGCAAGACAAAGCTTTTCACTGTGTCTCGGTACTGACAATAAAATCAATTCAATTCAATTAGAACTCAAACCCTTTGGTTCTGGCAACATTCTGGTAAATGTTTCCCAGTTTAACAACATCCTTCCTATAATTTCTCAGCCAGAGGATGGGAGTTCCTGTAATATTGTGCAAGAGGAGTTTTGATTTACTTGTTAGATGTGGGCATGTTGGCTAAACTGGCATCTACTGCCGGTTTACCCTCGAGAAAGTCATGGCCAACTGTTGTAATTACAGACAGACTGAGGGTTATAAAACAAATCTCTCTCCCTCTTCTCATCACCTGTCCATAAGTAGATTATTATTTAGTTCACAACATGTTAGAAAAACACAGTGGACCATATTTCCCACACTCCGTCTGCTTGTGGGCTCTGACTTTGCACGGAGTTGTTTTGTTTCACACACTCTTAGACCTGGGGAAAAATCCACAACACAAGCACACTTAGAAACACACAAGATGTAGAGATAACTCAATAAAACAACAGTTTATTAATGTCCTTGCTCTTAAGATGAAGTCCAAAAACCCAAAGTTGGAGTTAGTTGTCTAGAATTCCTTGCTGAGGATGGGAGGATTGGCTAACGATAAGCAGTTGAAGAGTTGTAGGTTCTCGCTTTCAAAATTCCTTTAAACGTCTTCTGAGAAAGCTCTGCTGAAATGTGATAGAAGTTTTCTATCACACTTGTGACTTGTGCCTTATCAATGGTGGACAGTTTTTTGGGGGAGTGTCACCTTGAATTATGTGCTTCATTCTTGGGAGTGGTTCTTGAACCTCTAGCCCTCTGATTAAAAGTAAATATGCTCTCCCATGAGTGATGCTGATGCTAGAATCTAGGCTGCTGTTCAGATTGCTCCCCTGAGGTATCTATCCTCATCTGCCAACTATCTACAACCGTGCCACATCAAGTGGCACCTTCAGAAGTGAAACGTCAGTTTGACAAAGGAAGAAGGTTGGTTTTATAGAGGAACTGTTTCTTTCTTCATAGATGCTGCCAGACCTGTAGTTTCTGTCTTTACCTGAGCAAACTAGCATTCGCATCATTTTACCTAGTTCCACTGATTGATTTGGAGAAAGTGAGGACTGCAGATGCTGGAGATCAGAGTCGAGAGTGTGGTGCTGGAAAAGCACAACAGGTCAGGCAGCATCTGAGCAGGAGAATCGACATTTCGGAATCCTGATGAAGGGCTTATGCCTGAAACATCAATTCTCCTGTCCCTAAGATGCTGCCTGACCTGCTGTGCTTTTCCAGCACCACACTCTCAATACTGATTAATTTGTTTGATTGGGTAAGGGTGCTAAAGGCTATGGAACCAAGGTGAGTGGGTGGATGGATGGAATTAAGATACAGCTGACTTATGGTCTAGCAGTGGATCGAGAGACTTCATGAATGGCCTGCCCAAATTCTTAGTTGGCATTTTTTGTTATTAGAAACTTGTGCCTTGCCTTGGCTTGGTGGATTCAGAATCAGAGAGATCAGGAAAAGTCCTGGGTCCTTGATGGAGGGGAGTTGAAGCTGGGCAGAAGGAATATCATGCAAAGCAGAAACACCAGCAGAGGGCAGATGGGCCAAATGGCCTGATTCCATGTTGTAAACACTCAAACATCACAGACCTTCCCCATTTGAGTTGCCACCAGCAGCCTGAACAAACGGAGGGACAGCCTGAAGCAAGGGTCTTTGCTGCACATTTACTCGAGGTGTCCAAACTCATATGGAAGGTTAACACAAAACTGGTTTTGACTTCAACAGGCTTTTGCCTGGAATGAGTTAATGTTTAAAAAAAAGGGCTAGTTCCACTTCATCGAATCCCTACAGCAAGGAGACAGGTCCTTCAATCCAACAAGTCCACACCGACTCTCCGAACAGTAACCCATCCAGACCCAGTACCCTACCCTATAGTTACCCCTGACTAATGCACCTAACCTACATATCCCTGGACACTATGGGCAATTTAGCATGGCCAATTCACCTGACCTGCACATCTTTGGACTGTGTGAGGAAACCGGAGCACCTGGAGGAAACCCACGCAGACACGGGGAGAATGTGCAAACTCCACACACAGTCGCCTGAGGCTGGGTTCGAACCTGGGTCCCTGGCATTGTGAGACAGCAGTTCTAACCACTGAGCCACCGTGCCGCCCATAAACTAAATTTCCAAATCAGACATTTAAAAGTTTGCTCGTTTGAATTGTTGGATAAATTAAGACAAAAAAGCCCTTTCTGTAAGGTGGTCACAACTCCAACTGCTAAAGGAAGACCAACCAGTCTTTTCAATGAGACATTAAATGGATGCTTTGCTCACTCCCCCAGGTGGATATATGAAATCCCATGGCATTCTGAAGAGGAGCTCTCACTGGTGTCTTTACTAGTATTTTATCCCTCAACCAACAAGACTAAACCTGATTATCTGGTCATTATCACATGGCTGTTTGAGGGAGCCCTCTGTGTGAAAATTCACTGTTGTATTTCCTACAACAGTGACTACATCAGAAGTACTTCGCTGGCCGTAATGTTTTCTTGCGAAATCCAGAGATTGTGAAATGCACTAAAGAAATACAAATCTCTCTCTCTCATGCTCCAGTTTACTCTCCATGCACATAAAATGCAACACTTTGCTTAATCCTCTGAATGATAACACAAACAAAATATTTTAGTTTTTAAATGGAATCACTAGTCATTAGCATTACCACAGCATGTGCACAAAGCAAACTGCCAAAGTCACTGGCTAGCAATCAAATTTACAGTAGATTATACAGTCGAGTCCTTGATATAACTTTCCAACAGCTGGGCTAAGCCTTAGAAGATTCATTACTGTTCTAAGTTTAAACCTCGTACAATCAGGTGAAAATTGGACAGCAGAAATCAGAAGTATAAAGGCAAACAAAATGAACACCACCCCCTCCCCCCCAGCCAACATTGAGGCCCTGCTTTTCTGCATATACATTAATGATCTGTACCTCTGTGGCTTCTGGATGTACATTAATGATCTGTACCTCGGTGGGCAGGTGTGAATTTCAAAGTTTGCAGATGACATTAAACTTGGCAGGTTTGTAAACTGTGTGGGGGACAGTGTGGAGCTCCACAGCAGGACATTGACAAGTTGGTGGAGTGGGCGGAGAGGTGACAGATGAGGTTCAATGCAGTGAAGTGTGAGGTGATGCACTTTAGTTGGAAGAACATTGAAAGACAATCTAAAATCAGGGGGACAATTCTAAAGGGGGTGCAGGAGCAGAGGGAGCTGGGTGTATCTGTGCACAGATCATCGAAGGTGGCAGGACAGGTGGAGAGAGCAGTTAATAAAGCACACAGTGTCCTCAGCTTTATTAATAGGGACATAGAGAACAAGAGCAGGGAGGGGATGTTGAACTTGTACAAGACCCTTGTTAGACCTCAGCTGGAGGGTTGTGTCCAGTTGTGGGCCCCACACTATAAGAAAGATGTGAAAACATTGGAGAGAGAGGGCAGAAGGGATTTACCAGAATGGTTCCAGGGATGAGAAACTTCAGTGAGGAGGAGAGATTGAAGACATTGGGACTGTTCTCCTTGGGGAGAAGGAGGCTGAGAGGGAGATCTGAGAGAGGGTTCCAACATCATGGGGAGAGGGGGCTGGACAGAGTAGATAGGGAGAAACTGTTCCCACATGGAAAAGGGACAAGAATGAGAGGGACAGAGATTGAAAGGAATGAAGTGAGGGGGAGGTGAGGAAAACCTTTCTCCCCCAGCGAGTAGTTAGGGTCTGGAATGTACTGCCTGGGAATGTGGGGGAGGCAGGTTTGATTGAGGTATTCAAGAGGGGCATTGGATGGTTATTGGGATAGAAATGGGGTACAGGGATACGGGGGAAATGGCAGGAGATTGGCACAAGGGAGGGAATGACGCTTGTTTGAAGAGCCGGTGCAGGCATGATGGATCAAACGACCTCCTTCTGCGTTATAACACTTCTGTACTTGAGATTTTGAGTATTGTTGAAAAGAAGACCCATTTTGTGTGTCATACAAAAACCTTCAACATTGGGACATTTTTGCAAGAATACCAATTTAAGCGGCAAACCAACATTTATACTGCATGAGAGGAGAACACTGATTGGTTGGTAAGTAAATTCTGATTCGTAGAAGTTTGCCATGAAGAACGCACCAGTTAATTAGGACTGACAGTTAACTAGGCAGAAGTGAGTAGTGCAGATGCTGGAGATTAGAGTGGCGCTGGAAAAGCACAGAGGGTCAGGCAGCATCCGAGGAGCAGGAAAAACGATGTTTCCGGCGAAAGCCCTTTATCAGGAACGACAGTTAACTGCCAGGTTTCGGTCTGTTTAAAACAGACTACTCTGATTGGTCTAGGCATCACCCTGAGAAACAAGCCAATTGTCAGTTGGGCTCACAATGTTGCTCATATGCATGTGTTGGAAAGCTGCATATAGTAATGCACAGGGCCCTGATCTTTGCAAACAGAAAGAGAATGTGTACAGGCATTGCACCCATTTCAAACCAACAAAATAGGTGACAGCTGTTCACTGGCTCATTTTTCTGGGCAATGCCTCGACTAGTCAGAGTCAACCTATCTGCCTCAAAATTGAAACAAAGCCTGGCAGTTAATTGCCACTCATCACAAACTAGTGCATTCTCCATTCCAACACCTTTACTAATCAGAGTCCACTTCCCAACCAATCAGCACTCTTCTCTCATGCAATTCAAGATTTCCCACTAAACTGGTATTCTTGTGAGTTGTCCTGATGAGTAGATAGAAAGTTGCAGCAAAATGTTTTTTTCCCCAACAGTACATAGAGATTTATGATTTTTCAGTGCACTAAGTACAATTTAAAATACTTTGCAAGTTAGCACAAAATTTTGACAGGTCGCCATCTCCCGAGCAATCAATATTGCTTTCGAAGACAAACACAAAGCAATGGTCAGATGGCCCAGCCACCAACGATGGAACTCCACAGTCCATGCTCAAACACAGAGAGGTCTCCACGTTGAGCACTATCTGGTTTTGATGAATGTACAAAAAATGATAGTAATGTGATTATATTTGCCCCATTTCTTTAAAAAAAAACACCTCATCCACCAAACTGTATGCACTGATGCACAATGACATACAGTTCTACAGTACTTGTTGGTAGCACACCAAGGATTCCTCATTTTCACCTCGCACGAATGTTAACGTGACATTCAACCATGGGAGGCTGCTATCCAGTTGCCACAAACGTCTACACTCACACATGTGCTCAAGAAGGGCTCACTGGGTAGCAATTGGAATCAGGAACCTTTCCTGATAGGATTTCCCCTCTCAAACTCTGGGACATTGAAACCAATTGTAGTGTCACGAGTACAGTCTAATTTTGTTCCATTTCTGTCTCCTTTCCCTTTTCATTTCAGTTTCAGTTATTTGCTGCCTGTATTTGTTTGTAAAATGACCAAATTGCAGTGAGACAAGAATTGCAAAATATTAATTCTTCAACAATGTGAAATAAATACATTATATCTGATCCAATTGATACTGCTCAAACCGGGATGGAAACGCCATTTGCCTGATTTCAGTCAGAGGAATCTTTTCTACAGTGTTCTCCAGCATGCTTCACATGCCACCCTGAGCACTGAGACTTACTGACAGGGCGGCATGGTGGCTCAGTGGTTAGCCTCACAGCACCAGGGTCCCAGGTGTCTGTGTGGGTTTCCTCCAGGTGCTCCAGCTTCCTTCCACAATCCAAAGATGTGCAGGCCAGACAAAATGGCCATGCTGACTTACACCAGTGTTAGTCAGGGGTAAATATAGGGTAGGGGAATGGGTCTGGGTGGGTTACTCTTCAGAGGGTCGGTGTGGACTTGTTGGACCGAGGGGACCTGTTTCCATATTGTAGGAAATCTAATCTAATCTAAAATTTACAGCACTGTGATTAACTGCCACTTGCTTCCCTGCCTCTATACTGCTGGCATAGCAAGTGCAGAGGGCAAGACTTTGAAAAAGCCAATGAACTGGGCCAACTGCAGCAACTAGTTAAGCACAGGGGGCATAAAAGACTCAAAGGACGTTGGTGAAGCCTCTTCTGGAATATTACGTCCAGTTCTGGTCACCCAGTTATAGGAAGGATATTATTAAGCTAGAGAGAGAGAGTTTAGAAGAGATTTACCAGGATGTTGCTGGGTATGAAAGGTTTGAGTTAAAAAGAAAGGTTGGGACTTATTTCACTGGAGCGTAGGAGGTTGAGGAGTGGCCTGATAGAGGTATATAAAATCATGAGGGGTATAAGTAAAGTGTCGTTTCCCTAGGGTGGGGGATTTCAAGACGAGGGAGCATATTATTAAGCTGAAAGATTTCAAAAAGACATGAGGGGCAATTTTTTAAACACAGAGAGTAGTTCATGCGTGGAATGAACTTCCAGAGAAAGTGGTGGATGCAGGTACAGTTACAACATTTAAAAGTCATTTAGGTAAGTACATGAATAGGACAGCGACTTTTGAGAAGATTTGTAGCCCAGGTTAAGGTTCTGGATGGAGGTTTGCTCCCTGAGCTGGAAGGTTCGTTTTCAGACATTTCATCACCATACTAGGCAACATCTTCAGTGAGCCTTCAAATGAAGCACTGGTGGTGGAGCCCATTTTCTATTTGTGTGTTTGGGTTTCCTTGGGTTGGTGATGTCATTTCCTGTGGTGAAATCATTTCCTATGGTAATGTCATTTCCTGTTCTTTTTCTCAGGGGGTGGTAAATGGGATCCAAGTCAATATGTTGTTGATAGAGTTCCGGTTGGAATGCCATGCTTCTAGGAATTCCCGTGCGTGTCTCTGTTTGGATTGTCCAAGGATGAATGTGTTGTCCCAGTCAAAGTGGTGTCCTTCCTCATCTGAATGTAAGGATACTAGTGAGAGTGGGTCATGTCTTTTTGTGGCTAGTTGATGTTCATGTATCCTGGTGGCTAGTTTTCTGCCTGTTTGTCCAATGTAGTGTTTGTTACAGTCCTCGCACGGTATTTTGTAAATGACATTAGTTTTGCTTGTTGTCTGTGTAGGGTCTTTCAAGTTCATTAGCTGCCTTTTTCGTGTAAGTTTCCAGGTAGCGAGACTATGGGTCTGGGGGGGGGGGGTGCTCCTGGTTTGTGAATTTTGGGTAATCTGTCGAAGCGTGGTATGTTGGATCCATCTGGTTTCATTTTTTGGACATCTGCCTTATTTATTTCTCCAGATTTCTGAGGTTTTTTTGAGTAGGTTTCTCAGCAACAAGCCCAAACAAGCAGACAAAACATGTCCAGAAACCCTCGTCACTCTCCCCTACATCAAAGACATCTTGGAAATGACTGCCAACCTACCCCTTAGCATCACGGTAGCCCACAAACCCATCAACAACTAAAACAACAGCTAATGAACTTGAAAGACCCTATACAGACAATGAGCAAAACTAACGTCATTTACAAAATACTGTGCAAGGACTGTAACACTACATTGGACAAACAGGCAGAAAACTAGCCACCAGGATACATGAACATCAACTAGCCACAAAACGACATGACCCACTCTCACTCGTCTCCTTACAGACAGATGAGGAAGGACACCACTTTGACTGGGACAACACATCCATCCTAGGACAAGCCAAGCAGACACATGCACGAGAATTCCAAGAAGCATGGCATTCCAGCCGGAACTCTATCAACAAACACATTGACTTGGATCCCACTTATCACCCCCTGAGAAAAAGAACAGGAAATGGCATTACCTTAGGAAATGATGTCACCACAGTAAATGACATCAACCCTAGGAAACTCAAACATATAAATAGAAAGCAGGCGACACCACTGGTGCTTCATTTGGAGGCTCACTGAAGATGTTACCTACCATGGTGATGAAACATCTGAAAATGAACCTTCCAGCTCAGCGTACAAACCTACATCCATGAATAGGAAAGGTTTGGAGGGATCTGAAGGAGCAGGCAGGTGGGACTAGTTTAATTTGGGATTATGTTGATTATGGACTGGTTGGACCGAAGGGTCTGTTTCCGTACTGTATGATTCTTTGACATGAGGTTAGTGTGGGAAGCTATGCTTTTAATGAATAATGGAGCAAGCTGCTCCTGTCGCTTGTGTTCTGAAATAACTTTAAACATTGGCACTGATATTCCACTGGACCCTAAAACTACAATGGTCATTCTGTAGTACCATTCCTGATTCCCAATAATTTTAATCTCTACCAACACCCAAATTCACAACATGAACAAGAAAGTGACACTGCATAATTGATGAGAAGCTCAAAGGCTAAGGGGTGATTTGATCAATCAAGCTATTAAGGGGAACAGTTAGAATGAATACAGACAAATTATTTCACTGCTTGAAGAAGCTAGCATTAGCAGCAAATTAGAGCCAGATCTTTTAGGAGTGAAATTCAGGAGCACAAAAAGGGTGGTAAGTTTTTGGGACACTTTCTGGATGTTTGATCAATTGTTCACTTCAAATCTGGGATTGACAGAGAAATAGGGCAAAGGCAGGTATATAGAGTTCAGTCATGCATCAGCCACAATCTCACTGAAGGGGGGAATAGTTTCAAGGGGCTGAATGGTTTCACCCTGTGGCTATGTACATGGTGGTCTCACTGGATTATTTTACATCAGACTGCTGTAAGCGATCAGACCACATTCAGGCGGAATGCACTTGCGGAATGTTTCAGAACATTTCTGGGATACACACATGATACAATCCCACTGCCCTGTGGCCGAACACTTTAACATCCCCCTCCCAAGGGCATGCAAGTCCTGGGCCTCCTACATTGCCACACCCTAACCACCCCACACCTGGAGGAAGAATGCCTCATCTTCTGCCTCAGGACCCTCCAACCCCATGGGATCAATGTGGATTTCACCAGTTTCCTCATTTCCCCTCTCCCTACCTTACCCCAGTTCCAACCTTCCAGCTCAGCACCACCCTCATGACCTGTCCCACCTGTCAATCTTCCTTCCCACCTACCCGCTACACCCTCCTCTCCGACCTATCACCTTTATCCTCACGTCTATCCACCTTTCCAGCTACCTCCACCCCACACCCCAGGCCCAGCGGGCCACCCCTCATTCCTGATGAAGGGCTTTTGCCCAAAACTTCGACTCTCCTACTCCTCGGATGCTGCCTGATCTACTGTGCTTTTCCAGCAACACACTTTTCGATTCTGACTAAACACAGGCAAACCACTTGCTCATATGGTATTTGGGAAAGTACAATCGAATTAAATGCAACTCAGCGAACTGGTACAGATAAATGAAACACTTTTTTTTCTGAACGAATCTGGTTTTGAACACTGCAGTGAGTCCGAATCAATATGGGGGCCGACACATGCCCTTTTTAACTCAAGTAGTGCACAAACCAAACAAAAAAGAACATTTTTTGTACTACCTATACCAAAAGAAATACGAAACATAAAGGCCTGAAATGACACCAAGTGAAACGTACATTACGTTAACAAGCAGGGACTGACTCAAACCTACCAGTTGCCAGATCCAACGATGCAGACTTTAAGAGGAGGAGCCATGGCCTATTTGCTGCTGCTCCTCTCAGCGGCTCTGTGCTCAGGCTCTGCAGCGGATTGCGGGACACTTTTGTAAACCACGTGCTCTCACCCAGGCAAAACACGCCTCTCGTCCCCCCACCCTTTCCTGACCTCGCTCAGTGACGATTGGTGCAGAGAACCGTTACAACTTTTCAGTAATAACAGCACGGAGTATTCAAAATGGCAGGCTCTCCCAAAACGGGAAGGGGTAAGGATCCGAGAAGGTTCTCCTCGCTAAGCAATAGGCCTGGCTGCATTTCATTATCCCATAGAAAAAAAAAGAGAGCAAGTTGAAACCTTTCGCGGCTTAGTGTTCAGGATCTGGGAAGCATCAATACCCTCAGGTGCCCACCCTAAATTAAATGACACCAAGCCCTCGAGTCATATTTACGACAGCGTCTTCCACAACCTTAAGGTACCCGTTTTGCAGTCCTTTTTGTTAATTCATTAATAGGACGTGGGCATCACCGGCTGGGCTAACACGAATTACCCGTCCCTAACCGCCCATTGAGGTGGTGGCACGGAGCTGCATTCTTGAACCACTGCAGTCCATGCGGTGTAAGTACACCCACAGTGCTGCGAGGGAGGGAGCTCCAGGATTTTGACCCAGCCACAGAGAAGGAATGGCAATATGGAGATATAACTGTCTCCCGCATAAAAAATAGGCCTTCAGCCCATCCAGTCTGCACCGGTCAAAAACAAGCACCTAACTTTCTAATCCTGTTATCCAAGACTTGACCCATAGCCTCATATACCTTAGCATTGCTAGTCTCCCATGATTAACATACTGCTTTTCGATCTCTTCTTTACCTCCTGACTTATTCTCTATCCTATCACAGTTACTGTCAGTATATAAGGGGCCTATAGACTATATCCTTTTTTTAAACCCCCACCCATATGGATTCCACAATCCAACCAGTCCATGCCAAACATAATCCCAAACTAAAGTAGTTCCACCTGCCTGCTCCTAGTCCACATCCTTCCAAACCTCTCAACATACCTACCCAATCTTCCAATCCAAGATCATTTCTTGCTATAATTCTCCATTGTAGACAATGTGACAGTGAAAATACACACAGCAAGACTTGCTCTGTGCCAATGATTAGATAATGCTTTTTATGGTGTAGGTTGAGAGATAAAGTTTACAAGACACTGCTCTATTTTGAAATACTGTAATGGGACATTTTATGTCCTTCAGAACAGACAGCATTCTAGCTGTTGAATTCTCCCTGAGTACTGGAGGTGAATGATAACCTAAATTCTATCAAGATTAAAGTAGTGCTGGAAAAGCACAGCAGGTCAGGCAGCATCCGAGGAGCAGGAAAATAGAAGTTTCGAGCAAAAGATTCATCAGGAATCTCCTGAATGGCTTTTGCCCAAAACATCAATTTCCCTGCTCCTCAGATGCTCCCTGACCTGCTGTGCTTTTCCAGCACTTCTAATCTCCAGCATTTGCAATACCCACTTTAACCTAATTTCTGTGTTCAAGTCTTTGGTGGACAATTTGAACCCCTAAGTTAGATTGAAAAGTGAGGAAAGCTGATGCATTTGATGATTTGAATTTGGCTGATTTTTCCAATCAACTCAAGTCTTATAGCAATCAACTAAAAACTGAATAAAGCTTCCTTGCCTTGCGAGATGAAACAGAAGCAAATCAGTGGTTCAGAAATCATCTTTACTGTTCATCAGATCTCTTATTTGGATTGCAACCTTTTAATCACACCCTATTATTCATTCACAGAATCACAAAATTGTTATGGTGCAAGAGACCATTCAGTCCATTGGGTCTGTACTGGATAAATCGTTTCGTGACCGAGTGCCTTTCTCCCACTCTTCCCCATAACCCTGTACAGTGGCTGACTATTTAAGTAGAAATAATGCCCTTTTGGATGCCTCAATTAAGCCTGTCTTCACCACATTTTCAGTTAGTACATTCCAGACTCAAATTACTTGCTGTATAAGTTTTGTTTCTTACACAGTGTTGCTTCTTTTACTATTTAATTACTGTAAAATTGGTCTGAAACACTGGCTCTGGGGAAAAAAAGGTAATGACTTGCGTTGATACAGCAACTTTTCCAACTGCCCAAAGTCTCTCAGCACAGTTGTAATCTAAGAAGCATTTTTCAAGTATAAGTGTGAAATTTTGAAAATATTAGGAGCGGATGAGTGATCAGAACTCCTAACAGTTTAAAATTTCACAACATTTTTGCTCGTTTCCCTCAGCCACATTTACTGGTTCCTTTCCAAAAAAAAATTCCACGCTTCATTAAACTTGACAGTCTCAATTTGCTTTTCTGAATTGAAACAACCTGGTGTGCCACAGTCATGACTTTGTGCTCAATTAAAGGTTTCAGAAAACCATTCAATGCGGCAGTTGGGAGCGATCTGCGGTTCTACTACATGGCTTTTGATGGGTGCCATTTTCACCTAGGCATATCTACCTGCTGAAGAAATTGCTGCAGTCTGGGTGATGAGACTGAGTAGGGCTGTAGTGTTTGTAACAGCTGAGCCACAAAATCAGCATGAGAGAGAGAGAGAGAGAGAGAGAGAAGAAAGAAAAAGGTTCACCTTTTAAGGATATTCTCAAGTGAGGCATTGGTCTCAGGCCAATGGAAAAAAAACTAACTTTCATAATTTTGTGACATCCCAGTGAAGTAGTGTTCAGTTATGTAGGAAACATGGATGCAATTTGTGCACAGCAAGGTCCCACAAATCTTGATTAAGACTAGATCGTCCGTTTTCAGTACAGGACAGGACAGCAGAGAGATACCTAGTCTTCCTTCAAATACTACCTTGGGATCATGTACCCCATGTGAAGACAGACAGCGCTACAGTTTGATTTCTCATCTGAAAGATGCCACCTTTGATGATGTAGTAATCCCTCAGTACTGCACTGGAAGCATCAGCCTAGAATGCATGTTCAAATCTCAAAGTGCGAATTGAGCCCACAACATTCGGACTCACGTGAGGTTGCTACCACTTGGCCATGGCTAATTGAAGCTGTAGAATGTGTTTTGCGCCAGCAGATTGGAGCTTTGCGATCAGTTGCATCCTGCTCAATGATAAACTCTACCCACAGCCAGCAATGCATGAGGTTAGGAGAAATGAGTGATTGATCTCAACAAGTGCTCCAGTCTCTGCTGAGTTGGCTGATCAAGGCAGGATTGATACTTAGGGACAAACATTGACCTTAACAGGAGGCAGAGAAAATGGGCTCCCTAGCTGGAAACTTGTGCACTGACATGGGGTTCAACACAAATGCAATATTCTCACACAGGTTTCAATGTCCAATCTTTATTAGCATCACCCAAAAGGCTCATTCTATGGTGTGATTCTACCATTAATTGCCGAGTCCAAACACACCAAATTGTTTTTACAGCGAGTAACTAAAATCTAAATGCCTACTTGATTAACAAGTGTGTAGCCTCTGTCCATCCCCATCCAAAACCAAAACAAAATCAGTTCAGTTCTCATTAAGCAAGGAATATCAGTTGTACACAAACTGGTGAACACATTCAGAAATGCAGCACAGTATAGCTGGACTCCAAACTCTTCTGGAATAATTTAGTGACATTGGAACTAACTAATGTCATAAAACCCGTTCACTCCTTATTCAAATTGATCACTTACTGCATGCCACAGAAATTGTAGGTCAGCCTGTTTTGATTTATATGAGTAAAAGAAATCTCAAATTTAACCATGATTCACTTAACAAATTTGCAAATATGCATCAAGATGCTGCAGGATTTGCCTCCTAATACTGCGTGCACCCAAGCACTCCCCCTTCCTTCAACATTAAATGCAGGTGTACACTGCAGTAAATAAGACAGCAACATTCCGTATTGAAGGTTTTATTAAAACTGAGTGACACATACAAGCGTACAGTACAAAAGTCTGGTCCCTCAAAATACTACTCAGTAAAAATACAGATTATTGCAGCAATAACTGCAGAAGTTTAACTGTCTAAATACAGCTTGTTAGTGACTACGCCCATCCTAACCACATTCGTACCACACTTGAAAAGAGCAGGCAAGGAACAGTTTGAAACCCAATTACCTTCATATAGATTTTTCCTACATTTGAGAGAGGTGGCTTGCTGGAATATAGACCCCTAGATCACCTTGCAACACAGATAAAGGCTTACTCCAAACAGACTTCTGTATACTGGCCTGTTCAAGTGGTTTCAGCTTATGTATTTAACAGCAGTGTCAATCTTCATTGGAAATGTAACTGATGTAATACCCAGCTGGTCAGTGACTAACAGAGAAAGCCATTTGCCATTACTTTCATATTTGACCCAATGAAATTTTAGAAAATCTGCCCCCTTCAACTGGTTCATCTCCGGAAGCTATGGTTCAGTGGGATATGGCAGTTTTCCCCCCAACCGTACGGATAGCAAATGTTCATGAGAAAGTCAAGACATTGAATACTACTCCAGCATTCTATGATGGAGGACTGCAATAAAATGGATTCAGGCTGTGCTGGATATCCACATCAGCATTTTCCAGCAGAAATTACCAGGTAGTGATTTGGAGTGGGAACTCAGGCTAATTATTTTCTCAAGTTGAGTACCACGTGAACTTGGGACTTAATTGTTCACGTATGGTTTAAGTATCATACCATAGGGTACACCAAACTTGGAAGATTTTTAAACAAAAAGACTCTTTAGAGGGGAATGATTTTCACTTTATGGTGGTGCATAAATAAAACATTGGTGTGACAGTAGTTCTTGTTGAATGTCATGGTCAGGTGGAACAACTCTACCGTAATCCTACCAAATTATTTGAACAAATCTCTAACTTTACATTTAGAACTACCTTTTTTCAGCCACCTCCTGGCAGCATTTACCCTGCAGAAACTCACTCACTGAGAGCTTGATCATGAGTGTCAATAGGCTACATAATTGCAAAGAGCATTAGAATGCCCTCAAAGGTGGATAGTGCATGAGTAATTGCTGAAAACCAAATGCTAAAGTGCACACACCCATTCATTTAAACTAGATCAGGATGCGTATTAAAAGCCTTGCAACTAATTTCTTTACAATAGGGAGTTGGCGAAACCTGGTTTATCTAATTTCAGAGAATGGCATCAACTCTTTCCAAGCTGAATGGTAGAATCAAGTTATGATGGGCTCAGGTGAACAGCCTTATCTCACTGTCACAAGATTAAATTTGACTAATACATGTGGTTCACATGAAAGAGGGATCACACATGAATCAGCATAAGCTGCTACAATGCTGCTGCAAAGATCAAGAATGGTTGTGTGTCAGTTTGTCACCCCTTCACTTTTTGAAACTAATTAACTTTTTTAAAATCACTACAAAATATTGACTCCTAAGAAGCTGCGCTCTTCCAAGACTTAGTCCAACTGTTGCAGTTTATACAACTATGGACTGGGTTTCAATCACTGCTACGTGGATTTACATACATGTTCACAGAGGTAAGAGGTTACAAAGTAAGGTAAGAAGTTAACTGACCATTTAGTGCCCTGATCAAGACTGAAGTGTGTTTTGAAAAGTCCCTTATTTTCACCAGCTTGCCAGGTATTACTATGACCAATCAGTAGCATTGTACTGAGATCTGTTAAGACTAATGCAAAATACAAGGGTGATGTTTAGGGTCCAGCACACACAGTCTTGAAATTAAAGAACTGAATGATACATGAACAAGGAAACATACTATAACTTTATCAATGCATCAGATAAAGCAACAATAGCCAGCTGACCACCTTTAAATTGGAACTTGACATATTTTTCTCATCTAAAGCCAGAGAAAATTATCCCTTCATTTCTGGCCTTGCAACTTCTGATAGGAGTCAGGAGGAATAAAGAATAACACAAAATACATTCGACCCAGTATATAAAGCAGCACTGGAGTGATTTTTTTAAAAAAAGTCATTCATTAATTTGGGTGTAAAACTCACTTTAAACTCGTAACTTCTCATTTGTTCAAAACTAGCAAGATGAGTTTCAAACCAGAGTATAAGAAACCTTTCAGTCTAAATTAGAATCAGCCTTCAAAACAAACAAGACAGAGGAAGAATGCATTGGAAATAGAAGGATTAATAACTCGATGTAACTTGCAGGCTAGTGATTTTTGGGTTTTCTTTTTAAATGCTGCAACCTAGCATGGCCCCCAACAGTTGGCAAGTGGCATTATTTAGCCCTGACATGAAAGGGTGAAGAAGCGCTAATCCACTTTCATGCAGATACCAATACTGCTGCAAATACACCACTGGCTCACTGATATTAAGGATTGCCAGAAGGAAGCATATGTTGAAGAAGGTAGCTGGAATCACAGTTTGTGGTCAAAATACTTGCCACTTTCAACATAAAGCCACTTTAAAAATAATGTAACAAAGTAAGCAAGTGTAACATCAAATCTGTTGGATCTAGCTTGCTAACGTGTCTCTATTAGTTGTTCTACTAAGTCATTTATATACCATTTTACATAGTTACTGAGGTCACCACGTGTGACTTATACTTCCCCAAATGCCAATAGAAGCTAACTTTATTTTCTAATCCTATGCTGTTTTATAAAGGGAACGTGTCAGTTGGACTAAAAGGTAGCAAAGAACACTTCAGGAGTACAAGGGCTATGCGGTGATTTATTTTGTGCAAGTGATGCATGTAGTTTTACAGTTTGTATACTGTAACGGAAATCTTTGTGCACTCATAAAACTGCGTTCAACCTTGAACCCAGACATCTCGTATCAACCTGCTGCCACTCATGGGACGAAGCCACACAGGTTGCTTATGTATTACGGATGCCAAGAGCTTGTTCAAGCTCCTGTCTTCTCTGCTGCACCTAAAACAAACAAGAAAGGAGAAAGAAAGTTGCTCATCCATCTTTACTGCAAAAAGTACAACACAAAAGCAAAGGGTCCATTTTCAGAACACCTGATCCAGCGGAAACAGCACGCAATGGCATGCTGTCGCTGTCACAATGCTTTCCTGGACCTACCTGGTGAATAAAAAGAGCACTTCAAATCACGTACAGAAGACCCCAACTAGCATAGCTCGACTGAACTGGAAAGTGAAAACATGCTAGACACTAGCATGGTTGAGTAGCCCCAAAGGGCAGGTTCCTCTCTGCTGCGGTCAGGCAGGGAGTCAGAGTGCTCCACAAAGATAATTGGGCATTATCACTGACCCCCAATCAACATACTGTCCTTCGGCCAACAGGCAGAAAATCGACCAGTTTGGGGAAGACGGGCATCACAACCTAAACATTAGAGCCAGACCTTTCAGGAGTGAAATTAAAAAAATACTCCTGCACACAAAATGGAACAGTTGTTTGGAACTCTTTTCCACAAATGGAAATAAGTTATTGGGTCAATTGTATAGAGATTGATGACATAATTGATTCCTGTTTGTGTGTCTGCGACCTCCTTTGATGTCAGTGGCTGCTTGGTCAGCCTGACCAAGATCACTGAAGTTTTATGCTGGGAATCTCCAGCAGCCCCACACGGTGACAGAAGTGAATTTCACATTGAAGATCATTTGAGCTCTCAGCGAGACCAACTTCAAGGTGAGCAGCAAATGTCCATGCTGCACAGTGGGTTGAAAATCCAGCCCATATTTTGAAATTCTAATAGTCCATCCTTTGCCCTTTACTTTGGTATGGCAAGATGATGTTTACTGAAGAATTGAACAATTTCATAACAATGTACTGGAGGTCATTTAAGAAGCCAACACAATGACAGAGAAAGGGAAACCATTCAACACTTGTTTGTCAAAGGCCTGACAAATGCATCCTTATGAGTAAGCTGCCTCCAACAGATTTGCCCCTTTCACAACAATGTGGTTTAACTTGTATAAAAAAACAACAATGTCATATCACAAGTGTACTCGTTTACCAAAGCAATCTTGTTTCTGGTCTCTGAGCACAGTTGCCATTTTGTGGACAAGTTTGTGCTCTAAGCATAAAATGATGAGTCTGAGGTAGTGTCAATCTTCCTCTTCCTCAATCACGCATGGGGATTTCAGGTATGAGAGAGATACATCCCACTGACACCAGATTTAAGGAATAATACAGATTATGCCAACTGAACAGTGCCAAAGTCCCCATTACAAAGTAATTAAAACAAAAATTTCACCCAATGATGGTCAATTCTGATCACACTCTTACCTTAGAATAGAAGTATCTGCAAACAGCTTCTTGAGCCCAGGGCTGGAAGTAGAACTCTGCTCTGCGCTCCTCCTCTGGGTTTCCTACCACATCAGTCATAGACTACAAATACAAAATATCAAACACGTGACTGGAATAGACAGATGCAATTTAAAAATAAATGGTGTCGAAGGTTCCCAAGATTCTATGCAAGTTACCCGGGGTAGGCCAAGTTCACTCGCTATCGAAACATCAGGGGGACAGATGGGCTTTTGGCAATTGCACTTTGCATTTCATTAGCGCATCACAGAAACACAGGATCAGCAATGCAGCTGAACACCACCTTTCTGCCACTTCATGCTGTCGGACAAAGTGCAAATATTGCAATGTAAAGTGGCTGTAAGAAGTGGAACAAATGCTCAAATTTGTTTTGGGCAGTAATACAGAAAGCATGGGGCATTGCGAGGATCAATACAAGTGAGTTTTTTTTCTAAGGTAATGATTAAGTGTCTTATATCTGCGTACATAGGAACAAAGAAACAGGAGCAGCCAATCAGTCCTTCCAGCTTGCCGCACTATTCAATTTGATCACAATAGTTTTGTGCTATAAAGGTAGATCATTATTGCAACATTGGAAGATTTGAGACTTCATATTCCACAAGTTTTATTTATTTATAAAAATCCATAAAAGCAAAGTGCTTGTTTTTGCTGTTCTTTTCCTGAATGCTGTACTGGTGTATAGATATTCAATTAGATCAATGCTCTTCAAAATAAACGTATTCATGGACGGGAGTTTGGCCTATTAATTGTAAGTGTTTTTTTTTTATCAGAGTGACTTACGAAAGCATTACGAGTGTAGGGGGAGACCAAAACAATACAGCAGTTTGCTTCCATGTATCAGCCTATAAATGTCTAGATTGTCATTTAAATTTCACAGCTTCCAGAATTCAAGACCCTGAGCCTGCTCAGCTTGGCAATTGCCAGTGCCCGTTTTACTGCTGGTTATACACTGGCAGTGCAAACTACTGTCGCAATTACTTTGTAGTATTAGGAAGGATCTCCTGACGTTCTGTCACATAATGCCTAAAGAAGTGGTTTCATCCTGGGTGAAACTGGCAGCAGCAAATATGAACAGACCTCTGGAGGTCACAACCGCACCTTGAGCATTACAAAATGCCCCATGTCACTGCATTTCAGTTACAGGGAGGCTGGGACCTCAGTCTTTCACACAGATCATGAACACACGTCTAATGTCGCTGGCCTGTATGGACCTTCTGGTCCGGCTGAATTGGAATACATTATTACGCAGTTGCTGTTCTTGCCATGAACTTGGCTTGAAGAATAAACGGCTCAAGTTTAGAGCATCCAAGGCATTGTTCTACCATGAGAGAGGAAAAAAAAGACAAAGAGCAAGAGAAAAGATAAAGAAAGAAGACCTCCATGAATGTGGGCAATCAGGAGCAACTCTTCATGGTCTGAAACAGAAAGTCAACTGGCTGACTGATACCCAGCTAGTATTCAAAATGGCCCAGCTTGATGATAGGCAACAGAAGCTAATGAATCATGTGCACCTCTCATACCCAACAAAACAAGACCAATCCTGGCCACAACAACTGGGCCAAGGTGCCAGGTTTTACTTTTGCTTTGCGCAGTTGAGTTCAAACAGAGGGAAAAGTTTCCATTTCTATCGGAGCAGAATCCATTTGTAAATTTTTAAACCCCAAAAGAAAAACTTGTATTAACAATAGGGATTCATGTTCGGACTTCTCTTCAGACAAGAATGAAACATTTGAGCATGGGCAGAGTAAACAGAACAGGATTTGATAATTAGTGGAAAGGATGTAAAAAAGGCACAGGGAACGGGGTAGTTGTGTAGAAAATGCAGGTTAATATAGAAATGAGAACTTTTAAAAAAAAAGTGTGGTGGTGGGACATGGGGAGTCAAAGAGAATGGTGGCAGGGCTGTGTGTGGAAGAGGGGAGAGAGAAAGGAAATACACCCTAACTAGTTCAATGGAATTTGGCTATGGCTGCAGATTGGTTCAAGTTTAAAATCAAAAGCACTAATGGAATCTTAAGAGTTCATTTACATGGCAACCTAAAGGCAAGGTGGTAATGAATCTGCTGCTTAGGTTAAAGTTAGAGTTATGTGGGCAAATTCATGGAAAGGACATGAGAACCTTGCAAATGGTGCAACTCAGATTTATGAGGATGCACAGAAATAATTATTGAGAGACTTGAAATGCTCCACATATTCACTGAAAAGAGGCAGCCATGGGAGAAGCAAATAGATGTGCTCAAAATGTTAGAAATATTTGAAGAGGTATCCACTGATTAAATTATGGCATAAGTTCAGAACAAGTACAGGTATAAAGAGGGTTAAAATGATCCCTTTTCACGTGCAGGAATATCAGAATGTGGAATATGCTATTACAACTGGGAGCTGTGAAAGCCATGTTGATCACATTACTGAAAATGGGATAGTCAGAGGAATAGTAGTAAATGCTTCAGGCAGAGCAGGGCAATGACATTGAATAGTTCCAATACAGAGCTTGTGCAGTCAGTGGAATAAAATGATCTCCTCATTGAGGTGAAATTTCTATACAATTAAGCCTTTTCAGACTTTTGATCATCTCACGGTCATAAACCTAATGCAAAGCTCGGAACCATTGAAACAAGTGGTTGTTGCCATCCAAGGCACTCCTATGTAGACAATGACGGAAAAGCAAACCTTGCTGCTCACGGTCTGCTGGAAACTGCAAAGGTACAAACATTCCGCAGGCAATGACTGGATTTGGATCTAGGGCTGTAATTTGCGTACCCTTACTATACATCACATTCACCAAATTTACAGTCAAACCTCTTGCTGTGATATCTATTAAAATCCGTGCTTTCGTATTTATTAGCTGTCAAACTCGCTGTAAAAAATGAATGAAAGTGTGCATTATTTAGCGCCTTTCCTGACCTCACCATGTCCCCAAGTGCTTGCAGCCCAATTAACTACTTTTGAGGTGCAGTCCTGGTTACAATGAGAAGCCAAATGCAGCAGCCAATTTGCGCATTGCAAGAAGCAAAAACAGCCACGAGATAATGACCAAATGATTTTTCTTAAAGCCCTGTTGGCTGAGGGATTAATATCAGCTAGAACACAAGAATGCTACTGCTCGTCTTCCCAGTGCTATTGATGGACAAACAATCTATTCACAAAGCCTTTCTTGTCTATAGGATCTGTGCAGCTGGAATTGCATACCTACTTTCAAATCATACAACATGTCTGAACTGTGAGTCTCCTACATTCACATCTGTAATGGAAATCACCCACATAAACATACTGCAGTATAATTACATCCACTTGCCAGTGGGAGCATTGCCGGTCTTGGAATAAAGAGGTGAAATGAAAACAAAATATGTCCATTTGGGGGTCTCTAGCACAAATGTGGACATAAAAATTAAAATGGCAAGTTTTACAGGAAGTGCTTACAGACGCAGGTCAGGTTAACATTTCTGTTTAACTACCAGCACCAAGAATGTATTTTGAATGCACTAACTGCTGCCTGCTGATATTGATGATTATTAAGCTCACTATGGTAAAATGGAACAGAGAGTCCAAGACAGCGTAGTTTGGGAATGGCTCAGAGAAAGGAGAGGCTTGGCAGACTGAATGACATTTTTCTGTCCTAGGCTCTTATTTTGGCAGTAATAAAAATGAGATGCAATATTTAGCAAGAATGTGGCTTTTTGGGTTTAAAATAAAGCCAGTGTTTATTTTAATAAAAAGCTCAATCAGGAAAATTAATGCAAAGTACAGCAATTCAAAATAAGACAGCAATGTCATTCCGGTAGGTCAAGTATCAATTCAGCTTGTGAGCTGCTCAACAATGTGGTTGAAGTCTTGTTTTCTGAAAGATTACTCAGCCCCAAATACAACAATGCAAATAATACCAGCATGACTCAGCAGAAAGGCAGGTTGTTTGCTACAAATGATTAAGATAAAGGCATAAACCAGTTTATGATGGCAGACTGGACAGGGAGATCAGAAACTCATACTGGGTTGAACCTACAAACAGCAATCTCGGTCCTTTTATCCAGAAAGGCACTCGAACACCAGATTCTTCAATGAAATATAATTCACCCCAGGCATTATGCAAAAAAGGAATACACACTAACCCAGCTATTATGGTGATTTATAAAGATATCAAGTGACACGCCAAAGAGAAAAAGGTAACCAGTATGACTGTCACAGGAGCAAACTTAATCATCAATACCTCACATGCGGCTATGGAAGTGGCTCTACATTAGGCTTACTCTCTCTCTTGCTGCACTTCAATACTGTGCACACTAATCTATGTTTCCTGCATACTTTGTCGATAAACAACAATGTCTGTTTATAATAATGGAAATTAAAAACCTCAAGCCTGTTATTCAACAATTCACCACAGGCAGTTCAGATTGGAAGTACAGTATTTTGGTTAAATAATCAGATATAAAATTCCCTTCTACTCAATACATTCTTATGATAACAAATTAAGGACTTTTGAATAATGTTTCTTATAACTTGGAAGTGAGAGACTTGTGAAATAAACATTATTCCAATAAATGCCCATGTCTGATGTAACAGTTTCACTAACTAGTTTTGCTCACAAGTACAGTGCATAGTGTTGCATTGTCAAAAGAACGTATAGTCAAAGAGAAGCTATATATGATTTCAGATGGTGAAATACATACCTTCAGGTCACGGCACTGGGACTGCAACCAGTCATTGATGAAGCCCTGTGGATCTCTGGCAAAACTCAACATGAACTCCCTCTGTGTCTTGAGCTGGTTAATGGTCTCTATTGTTTCATGGATCTGTGAAAGTAAAGCAGCGGGGTTACACACCTCAAACTCAGAAAGGAGATTGCAGCTGGCTAATGGTCATTCTTGGTGGTAGAGGCTGCAGGCTTGGAAGATGATGTCACAGGAGCTTTGACAAGCTGCTGCAGGGTCAGTGGGACACTGCTGCTACTGTACATCAACGATTAAGAGAGTGAATGTTGAAAGTGGTGGATGTGGTGCCAATCAAGCGGGGGCTGCTTTGTCTTGAATGGTGTCAAGCTTCTCGAGTGTTGTTGGAGCTGCACCACCAGGTAAGTGGGGAGTATATTCCATCACACTCCTGCCTTGTAGGTGGTAGACAGGCTTTGGGGAGTCAGGTGGTGAGTTACACACTGCAGAATTCTCAACCTCTGACATGCTCTTCTCGCCATTTATATGGCCAATCCAGTTTAGCTTCTGGTCACTAGCAAACATCAAGTTATTGATGGCAGTGGATTCAGTAAAAGTAATGCCAATGAGCGTCAAAAGGAGATAGCTAGATTCTCTTTTGTTGGTGATGGTTATTGTCTAGCACTTGTGTGACATGAAAATGACTTGCCATTTATCAGCCTGAATTCTGTCCATATCGTGCTGCATACAGGCATACACCATTTCAGGAACTGAGCTGTAGTAAACAGTACTGAACGCTGTTCAAGCATAAAAGAGTGTAAAGAAAGAGGAATAGACGAGATGGCCCTTGAGGTTGCCTCAGTATTCAATGCAAACATTTCCACTTTCCTGCCTTGGATGATAACAGATTAGTGTAGAATAGATGGGCTTCAAATTATTTTCACAGGTCGGCGCAACATCGAGGGCCAAAGGGCCTGTACTGCGCTGCAATGTTCTATGTTCCATCCCATACCCCTCAATTCGGATACCAAAAATCTGTTCATCATGGCCTTGAATATTTTCAACAATGAAAATATCCACAACTTCTAAAAATCTGTTTGAGACTTTACATGCACTCAAATAACCATCCAATGACCTCCATCTCTATTGCACCTCAGTTGAAACATTAATAGAGACCAAAACTGTGCATATAATCGAATTAGGTCTCACCAAATTCATGTAAAATTTTCGCAAGACTTCCTTATTCTTGTACTACAGTCCCCTTATACTACAGCCCCTTTGCCATTTCCCTTCCTCATTGCTTGCTTTTCCTGAACGCTAACTTTGTGCATTTCTTACACCTTAGTCCCTCTGAACATCAAGATTTAAAAGCTTCACGCCTTTTAGAAAATAATATCTCATTACTCTCACAACCAAAGCGAGTAAATTCTCACCTTCCTACATTATACTCCATCTGTCATCATCCTGCTCATTCGCTTGACCTGTCTAGCTCTTTGCAGATTACATTTTCCTCACAGCTGACATTGCCAGCAAACTTCCATGAAAACACAGTAAATGTTTCTAAGCTATTAACACAGATTAGTAATATCTGAGGTCCCAGCACCAATCCTTGCCGCACTCGACAATTCAGTCTGCCAACATGAAAGTGACCTATTTATCCCTACTCATTGCTTTCTGCCTGCTAACCAATCCTTACCCATGCTGATATATCAACCCAACTCCATGAGTTCATGCCTTACCTTTTGTGTGGCACCTTGTTGAATGCCTTTTGGGAATACAAGTAAACTACATTTGCTGGTTTCCCTGTGTCTACCCTACTAGTTTCATTCTCAAAAAACTGACATTTGTAAACATATTCTTGCTTCCATAAAACCATGTCGACTTTGTCTGATCATACTACCACCAGCAGACATCCTTGCTTCTGACCTTACGATGGAGGCAAAGCCATTGATGAAGCAGTTGAAGATGAGTGTCTAGGCCATTACCTGAAGAGATTCTCCCCATGCTTGAGCAAGGAGCCTCAGGTTCAAGTCTCACCTGCTCCAGAGGCACATATTCACATTTCTGAACGGACTGATGAGAAAATATCTACCTGAAGGAAGTTCTGCAGCAAAGTCCTGGGGCTGAGATTAGATTATATTACCTACAGTGTGGAAACAGGCCCTTTGGCCCAACAAGTCCACACCGACCTCCGAACAGCAACCCACCCAGACCCATTCCCCTACATTTACCTCTGCACCGAACACTACGGGCAATTTAGCATGACCAACTCACCTAACCTTTGGACCGTGGGAGGAAACCAGAGCACCCGGAGGAAACCCATGCAGACATGGGGAGAATGTGCAAATTCCACACAGACAGTTGCCCGAGGCGGGAATTGAACCCGGGTCTCTGGTGCTGAGAGGCAGCAGTACTAGCCGCTGAGCCACTTTATAATGCTGCTAAATTTGTCAACTATTTGAGCAATGGACTAAGGCGCCCTAAACCTGAGAAAAAAAATCACTGAACAGCTTTTTAAAAAAGCTTAGTACATTGACGGTAAAATCTATTCTGCACACCAACCTGAGAATAAAAATTCCTTTGAATCTCGAGCTTTGCGTTGTCTAACTAGTTACAATCTCTGGTCCTTTCATCATTTAAGACTGCAATAAAAGGTTATCTGACCAGAGGGAGACGCAGTAAAGAGTCTTCACTCTTGGTTTCGGTCAGGCATCAATACCAAATTTAAACTAGTGTGAAGTCAAAGACCTGAACTACAGAAGTTAGAATGTTCCAAGCTAACCTTATTATCGAGAGCAGCAATTTCCTGCTGGCTAGCAGTAGAAAGGAGAAATGAATTCATCTGAGTCTTTAGTGTGTCGTCCACTTCAACATCAATGTCATAACATGCAGTCTTCTTCTGATCATTTGGGTCCACACTGAAACATTAACAGGAATTGGTATGATATTGTAGAATACAATGGCATGCATTAAAGCTGTAGTGATATTAGTTCGCCGATGCATTCGTTTGGCTCGAATACAGATATCTGCTAAATACAAGCAGGTCACAATGTTGACAATGTGTTATGCAGTTATAGACTACATATCTGCAAAAAGGTTCCTGCTTTTGAACTTGTGCTTCCGACAATGTCAATATCTCACTGTCAGACTGCATCAGAGAAAGCTAAAACAGTCCAAGGTTAACACCTTGTAAAGCCTTGAACCAGTTAAAATACACTGCAAGTCAACCTGTTCAGTGAAATGAAAACCCAAAGGAATAACGCTCAAATAAATTAGTAGAGTCATAGAGATCTACAGTATAGAAAAAGGCCTTTTGGCCCATTGTGCCCATGCCAGGCCAAAGCAACCACCTAATAATTCTAATCATATTTGCCAGCACTTGGTCCATAGTCTTGTATGCCTTGGCATTGCAAGTGTATCTGTAAATACTTAAATGCTGTGAGGGGTTCTGCCTCTACAACCCTTAAAGGCAGTGAGTTCCACATTCCCATCACCCTCTGGATAAAAAGGTTTTTCCTCAAATCTCCCTCTACCCTTTCACCTGTTGCCTTAAATCGATGCCCCCGGTCATTGATCGCTCCATTACGGGAAACCGTTTTTTCTTGTCTACCCTATCTATGCCCCTCATCATTTTATACATCTCAATCTGTGTCCTCTCAACCTCCACTGCTTTCAGGAAAACAACCCGTCTGTCCAAACTCTCTTCATAACTGAAATGCTCCAGCCTAGGCAACATCCTGATAAATCTCATCTGCACCCTCTCCAACACCATCACATCCCTCCCTGTAATGTGGATTCCAGAACTGCACACTTCAGAACTTAGCCGTGGCCTAATCAATGTTTTATACAGTTCCAGCATAGCCTCCCTGCTCTTAAACTCTATGCTTTGACTAATAAAGGCAAGTATACCATCAGCCTTCTTAAACATTTTATCCACCTGTCCTAATACTTTAAGGAACCGGTATAGATGCACACCAAGGTCCCCCTGATCCTCAGTGCTTCCTCGGGTCTGACTGTTCATCATATATTCCCGTACCTTATTTATCGTGCCCAAGTGCATTACCTCACATTTATTCAGCATAGAGTGTGCTTTGAGAAATGTGTCAACAATTGTCAGAACTTATTATTCAGAAGCTTTGTAATGAATGGACCAAGTTCAAATGCTGTACCTGATAATATGGTTGATGATGATGGGCTCAGGTGGCATCAACAGAGCATGTAGTCTCTGAGGGATTTCTGAGAACTTCATTCGCTGGCATTCAAAGATCTACAAAAAGAGAGAAAGCATATTCAATAAAATCAGGGTCCAGCTGTTATTTAAAAATAAGACCCACATATACCATCGGCTGCCAGGCTCAGTTGGTAACGCATTCATCTCTGAATCACAAGGTTCAAAGTTTAAGCTCTACTTCAGGGTTTAAGCATAAAACAAAAAGCAAGACTGGCACTCCAGTGCAATTCTGAGGGGATGCTGCACGGTCCGAAGTGTCATCTTTTAGGCATGTCAAACTAAGGCAGTCCTTTGTCTGCTAGAAGATCCTGGGGAACTATTTCAAACAGGAAGAGAATTATCCCCAGCGTCCTAGTCAATATTTGTTCCTAAATCTACAAGATGATTATCTAGTCTTTATTATGTTGCTGTGCATGGGTGCTTGTTGAATGTGAATCAACTCTCGCATTTTATACAAGTGAGTGCGCTTTAAAAAGCAAGGTCCTTCTTTTAAAAAAAAACCTATAATTCCTAACAAAACATTAGTAGACAAAGCCTGACTCTGTGACGTAGGAACCCAGATGCAGTCAGAAATCTGGGCACCTTTTGCATGTCCACATCTAAAACAGGACACAGTTTGAGCCCTACCTCAAAAAAAACACTTACTTCAAGTCTTTACACTAGCCCACACAACAGTCTCAGCATTCCAAAAATGAATTTGTTATATACAAAGTGGAGATAGTTTTTTTAATTAATGAAAGTAAGTATGCATTTTAATCTTATGGTTCATGAAAGGAAAAGATAGGTGATTTTTGAGAAGATTTGTTTTGTCACCATGCTAGGTAACATCAGTGAGCCTCCATGAAGCACTGGTGTTCTGTCCTGCTTTCTATTTGTGTGTCTTGGTCTGTTGTGGTGGATGATATCACTTCCAGTTCTTTTTTCTGAGAGGTTGGCAAATGGAGTCCAAATTGATGTATTTATTGATGGAGTTCCATTTTGAATGCCAGGCCTTTAGGAATTCCTGTGCATACCTTTGTTTAGCCTGTCCAGGGTGGAGGTATTATCCCAGTCGAACTGGTGTCCCTCTTTGTCTGTATGTAGGGATACTAGTGATAGTAGGTCATATCTTTTGGTGGCTAGTTTGTGGTCATGTATCCTGGTGGCTAGTTTCCTGCCAGACTCTACCCGATGTAATGTTTGTTGCAGTCCTTGCAGGGTATTTTGTACATGACATTCATTCTTCTGTTGATTAGTACAGGATCTTTTAGATTCCTCTGGAGCTGTTTCGGTGTGTTGGTAGGTTTGTGGGCTACCATGATGCCTAGGGGCTGGAGTAGTCCGGTCACCATCTCTGACATGTCTTTAACATGGCAGGGTGGCTAGAGTCTCTGGGCGCGTTGTGTCGTCTTGTTTAGGTTTGTTATGTAAGAATCAGTGGACTGTGCTTATCGGGTACTCGTTCTTGAATAAGTTGCACAGGTGTTTTTCTTTGGCATTTCATAGTTCCTGGGTGCTGCAGTGTGTTGCAGCTCATTTAAATAATGTCCTGATGCAGCTCAGTTTCTGGGTGTTGGAATGATTGCTCCTGTAGTTGAGTATCTGGTCAGTGTGTGTCACTTTCTTGTAGATGTGGGTCTGCAGCTCTCTGTTGGCTTTTCATTCTACTATGGTATCTCGGAAGGGGAGTCTGTTATTGTTCTCTTCCTCTTTGGTGAACTTTATACCATTAAGAATGTTGTTTAGGAGTTTCTTCTAATTTGTTGCGTTTCATGATGACAAAGGTGTCATCCACATAGCGGACCCATAGCTTGGGAAGGGCTGTTCGTTGCATCCTCTGCATAACTGCTTCTGCTAAGAAGTGGGGAGTGGCCAGAGTACCTGTAAGCATTACCAACTGCCCTGTATAAAGGGGATGGGTTTCCTTTGTTTGGGGGCCTCTTTGACACGACTTTGCATGCCTGCGAAGAGGGTCAAAGGGGGTCACCTAGCTTGTACAGACTTTAATAAACTTTACCTGTTTGCAGAAGGTGTGTGTGAATTGCATCTTGTGTGTGAAACCTCAGGAAAAAGAACCTAACACCTGGGCATTGCAAACATCATAGCCATGGAAATCTTGCTCCTGGCATCATTGCTGGAAGGACTGGCCATCCTCCCAGCAGACTGATTGGAGTGATATGTTGGCACATTGTCAGAAACTTGGTGCTTATAATCGAGGTAGATTACTATCTTAGCCATAGTTTAGGTGTCGAAAGCACACAAAATTGCTTGCCTTTAGAATTAAGTATTACTGCCTGATTGTTTTGCCATGTTCATACTAAGACATTAGGGGAAAATGTTTCAACTATATGCAACAATGTTTTGACAGATTCTTAATTCATGATTCCTGTTGGTCCCACTGTTCCACCAACAAAAATCTTGCGCTGGTCGAATCTCAAAAAATAGTAATTCAGCCACTTAGCCCTTTACAAAATCTAGGTGGACATAGTCTCAACGTCTATCGCCATTATGACACGTCACTAAAGTACTAGTGACAACATGGCTACACAGTCAACCTAATGGATGTGTCCTAAACTGATTTGGGCACTGGTATGTTCAACATGGAAAGACCTTAGAAAGTACCGTATTAAAATACAGAACCACTTGAAATGTAATAGTCCAGGTTTTTGAAAAATCTTTGGATTTTGTTTTTTAGTTCATATGTCAGAATGTAATATAGGCATTGTGGAATCTCAGAATTGCTACAGGACAGTAGAGCTCATTTGTGCCCACACCAGCTCTCCAAATGAGAATGCAACTTCTAATCTGCAGCCCTACATTCATCTAAAATATCCAAGCTCCTCTCGTTTCAGCCTCAGGAGCTTCTCCCATTTTAAACGGTCCACGATTTGTGGCTGCGCCTTCAGCTGTTTCGGCCCGGAGCTTCAGAATTCACATCTAAACTTTGCCAGCTCAGTTTCCTGTTTTAAGAGGCCTTTGAAAGCCACCAAGCTTTTGGTCATCAGTCTGAACGTCAATGTTTGCTCGACAACATTGCCGTGAAGCACCGAGGAAGGTTTCACTCAGGTAAGGCGCTGCGGAAATTCAAACTGCTGCCGTTATCACCGACCCTGGTTATTCTGCACATTGATTCTTGTGGTTTTCTGATATTAATGCAAACAAATGACAACAAATACACACATCCATTATATAAGCAAGAAAATGCTTCAGGGTGGTTTATAAATTGGAGTGCCCAGGTATTTTATTCCAAATGAGCAACTTCTCTCAATACATCTAAAAGTAATGGTCATATTTGGAACTACCTGTGGTTGAGTACCTTCAAGGGGATTTGTGCATTGATTTGAAGAGGCTCAACCCCATATTACAATGAGAGATTGGTATACTCATTGGAGAATAGATCTCTTCCTTAAAGTAGCATTATAGGTATTCAAACTGTCGCCATTTTAGATCTAGACAACTTTAGTAAATAAACCACTGAAGAGGTGGCTGTAGGACAATGCACATGCAACAAGCTGCTCTGAAAACCCAGATCCACACTTTGACAGATGTGAAAAAATTTCACCACAGCAACTGTTACAATCCATAACACTCAAAAGAAATTGTCAATATTCCAAATCAAATTACTCACTTCATTCTTAAAACAATGTCAATTTGCCCCATCTCCTAACTTTAACGGATACTTTCTTAAAAAACAAATCCCAGGATCCTTGCCAAAAACTAATTGTTTGGGTCAATCTTTACCTGTGTACCATGTTTCATTAAAAGTCACTCATTAGCTTTTGAGGTACATTGTTTAAAGATAACAGAGTAACAAACAAGGGCAAAAATATTACCCCATCCACTTTCAAGTGACAGAGATAAATATCAGCAAGCTGTAATGATTAGAGGTTACAATCGTCCTGATGTTGCAGCGTAGAAAAGCCTGTATTAAAATCAATTTTACATGGCAGCGTTTCATTCAGCAGATAACCTGGTTGAAGTATAGTGTTAATCTACTGTAACAGCCAATCTCTGCATCTTCTCTTTCAAACATCACCTGAATTTCAGTACAGTTGTGCATGAGAAGAATAGAATCTTACATCCCAATGAATGCTCAACAGCAATTCTAAAGGAAATAATTCAAATCCAGTTGGTGAAAACAAACCACTTTTAAATGACCCACTTCCTTCCCACCTTACGTTTGATGCCTGCACGAACCTGAGCATGGAGTTAAAACTCAATTTTGATCAACATAAAGTCGCGCGAGACATGGGAGTTAAACAGTTACATTTGGCCTTTGCAATGGGATAACTAACAAAGTTATATTTTTACCCCATTTTTTCAAAAGACAATGCATAACTGCAGGCATGTCCAAGTTGTAGCCAGTGGATTAAGAGAACCCCCAACGTTGAACAATCCAACCTGCGAAAAGCCTACAGTATAGCTTCATTTGTGTCTATATTTTAGATTTGCTAGTTTATCTTGCTTCATACTTGTGAAACAGGAGCTTTGCACAATTGGGGGATGAACCCAACGCCTACTGCTCAGAGTACGAAGATACATAGGAATATATAGGGGCAGCACGGTGGCTCAATGGTTAGCATTGCTGCCTCACAGCATGAGGGACCCAGGTTCGATTCCAGCCTTGGTTGACTGTCTGTGTGGAAGTTGAACATTCTCCCAGTGTCTGCGGGGGTTTCTTCCCACAATCCAAAGATGTGCAGGTTAGAGTCAACTGGCCATGCTAAATTGCCCCATAATGTTCAGAGATGTGTGGGTTAGGTTCATTAGTCAGGGGTAAATATAGGATAATAGGATAGGGGAATGGGTCTGGGTGGTTTACTCTTCGGAGGGTCGGTGTGGACTTGTTGGGCTGATGGGCCTGTTTCCATACTGTAGGGATTCTATGATAATGGCACACACCAAGCAGCCCACAAACAGACAAAAACTCTAGACATGTCTGCATTAGCAAATAAAGCTAAAGTGGAGATTGTGTGGGTTAAAAAGCACACATCCTACCTGGTTTTTCAATTGCATTAACGTATAGATACAAAGCACAATGATATTTACCTGCTGGAGGTATTTGTCACAGTTGATGAACTCCCGCTCATGGGAATCCTGCAGCTTGTGTGTTTTAATGTACTGCCAGAGAGCCTGGATGATGACAGGCCGGGTCTGAGTGTGGATGCCCAGCAGACGTGCCAGTCGCGGATCCAATTTAAACTGGGGTGGCTGCAAGGAAAATACAAACGTATTGGTACACAGACCCAGCAAGGCCACCAACTAAACATTCACCAGGTACTTGATCTAGCCGATGGCACTTTTGTGTCTCAGACTGTTAAGTTTGCTCGCTGAGCTGGAAGGTTTGCTCTCAGACGTTTCAACACCATGCTAGGTAACATCATCATTGAGCCTCCGTTAAAGCACTGGTGTTCTGTCCCACTTTCTATTGGAGCGTCTTGGCCTGTTGTGGTGGGTAATATCACTTTTGGTTTGATGTGATGTTTGATGGAGTTCCAGTTTGAATGCTATCAACGAGCATGTCAATTTGGACCCCATTTACCAACCCCTCAGAAAAATGAACCGCAAGTGATATTACCCACCACAACAGGCCAAGACACATAGATAGAAAGCGGGACAGTACACCAGTGCTTCAACGGAGGTTCAGACTATGCTACCTAGCATGGTGAACAAACCTTCCAGCTTAGTGAGCAAACTTACAACCTGAACTACAAACCTTCACAAAAATCGCAAACGTTTGTGCCTGCATGCAGGAGAATGTTTGTCGCCATCCTGAGGCTGCACAGAGCTCTGCAGAACTAGTTTTTACATCGCCCAAGTTGAAAATTCAAAAGCAAACAAACATGGATGTAACAGTATCACAACTGAGTAAAGGTAACTATCAAGACGTGAGGGAGGAGCTGGCCAGAGTTGATTGGAAGGAGAGCCTAGCAGGGAGGATGGTGGAGCAGAAATGGCAGGAGTTTGAGGGTAATGTGGGAGACCCAGCACAAATCGATCCCAAGGAAGTAGAAGCATACTAAGGAGAGGCGGCGGCAACCATGGCTGACAAGAGAAATCAGGGAGAGCATAGAAACAGAAGAACAAGCACACAATGTGGTGAAGAATAGTGAAAAGCTAGAGGATCGAGAAGCGTTTAAAAACCAGAGGATAACTAGAACAGCAATAAGGGGGGGGGGGGGGGGGGGAGAATGGGGCAGAAGATGAAATACAAGAGTGAGCTTGCTAGTAATATAAAAAATTGCAAGAATTCTTCTTCATATCTAAATGTAAGAGAGAAGCAAGACTGGACATTGCTGGAAAATGAGGTGCAGAAGTAGCAATGGGGAACAAAGAAACTGCAGAGGAACTGAATAGGGACTTTGCATCTGTTTTCACAGTGGAAGTCATCAGCAACATACCACAACTTCAAGATAGGTGCAAAGGTGAGTGCAGTGGCCATCACTAAGGTGAAGCTGAAAGGTCAAAAGGCAGATAAATCACCAGGACCAGATCACCTATACTCCAGAGTTCTGAAGGAGATAGCTAAAAGAGATCGTAGAGGTATTGGTGACGATTCTTCAGGAATCACTGGAGTCAGGAAGAGTACCTGAGGTCTGGAAAATGGCTCATATAACATCCCAGGTTAAGAAGACAAGAAGACAGAAGACAGGAAACTGAATTTGAATCATTTATTGTTACGTGTATTTAACATAAAATAGTGAGAAGTTTCAAACTATAGGCCAGTTAGCCTGAGTTGGCAAGATTTGAGAGTCCATTATTAAGGATGCAGAGTACTTGGAAATGCATGGTAAAATTGACAAATCTGTTAGAATTCTTTGAGAAGCGAGACAAGGAAAGCCAGTGGATGTGATCTTTTCGGATTTCCAGAAGACTTTTGATAAGCTGCTGCACAGGAGGCCGCTAACTAAGCTAAGAACCCATGGTGTTAAAGATTCTGGCATGAACAGAAGATTGGCTGACTGGCAGAGAGTAGGGATATAGGGGCCTTTTTCAGGATGGCAGCCGGTGACTAGCGGAATTCCACAGGGGTCTGTGGTGGTACAACTATTCACGTTTTACGTCAGCCTGGACGATGGAACTGAGGGCATTGTTGCTAGGTTTGCAGATGACTCAAAGATAGGTTGAGGAACAGGTAGTGTTGAGGAAATGTGTAGGTTGCAGAAGGACTTGGTCATGGTAGGTAAATGGGCAGAGAAGTAGCAGATGGAATACAATATGGGAAAGTGAGAGAATTTGCACTTTAGTAGGAAAAGAAAGAGACAAACTATTTTTTTAAACGGGGAAAGGCTTTGGAAACATGAAGCACAAAAGGACTAGGGAATCCTAGCTCAGGATTCCCTTACGGTTAGCATGCAGGTTCAGTTGGCAGTTAGGAAGGCAAATGCAATGTCAGCATTCATTTCAGGAGGGCTAGAATACAAGAGCAGAGATGTACTGCTGAGGCTGTACAAGGTTCCAGTCAGACTGCATTTGGAATACTGAGAGCAGTTTTGGGCCCTATATTTAAGGATGGATGCACTGCCTTGGAGGAGCTCCAGGGTTGGTGTACGAGAATGATCTTGGGGATGAAGAGCTTGTCACGTGAGGAGCAGTTGAGGACTCTGGGTCTGTACTCAATGGAGTGAGGGGTGGGATCTCACAGAAACTTATAGAATACAGAGAGGTCTGGTTAGAGTGGATATGGAGATGGTGCTTCCACGAGTAGGAGAGACTAGGACCCGAGAGCACAGCCTCGCACAGTGAAGGGAGGACCCTTTAGAACTGGGATGAGGAGGAATTTCTCCAGGCAGAGGAGAATGAATGTGTGGAACGTGTTGCCACAGTGGGATGTGGAGGCCAAGCCATCGAGTGTATTTAAGACAGAGATAGATAGGCTCCTGACTGCTAAGGGGATTAAGGGTTATGGGGAGAAGGCAGGAGAAAGGGGTTGAGAAATGTATCAGCCATGATTGAATGGTGAAGCAGACCCGATGGGCTGAACAGCTCAAATCTGCCCCCATGTCTTATGATCCAGCATTTGCTGTTTTTGTTTTAACAGATACCCAACATCTGCAGTATTTTGTTTTTGATGCCAGAATTTAAGCCCAGTCACTCACTTAAACAAGGGGCAGAATTAATGTAGGATTAATTCCATTCCTCTTGACTGCTTACTGCAAGCTGCTCCTATCAGCAAAAGGAAGGATGCAGGAAGTCTGCAAGCAGAATTTATGTGCCACTTGCTGATTAACCTGCTTGTTTCTCTCTGCAATAGCGCTTGACGGATTCCTGTCCTTTATTTAGCTTTAGGAGAAACGTCGATTCTCCTGCTCCTTGGATGCTGCCTGACCTGCTGCGCTTTTCCAGCAACAAATTTTCAGCTTTATTTAGCTTTCTCAACTTTAAATGATTGGCTGAGAGAAAGGAGCAGTGATAATGAGCAAGGGAACAGAATTGTGAATTGTGCCCATATGTCAAGGAGGCACATTTGAAAAAAAAGTGTTGATTGTCAACTCAGTCCAATGATAGGAGAAAGTGAGGACTGCAGATGCTGGAGATCAGAGTTGCGAGTGCGGTGCTGGAAAAGCAGCATCCGAGGAGCAGGAGAAGCGGTGTTTTGGGCAAGAGCCCTGAATCGGAAATCATGCTCTTGCCTGAAATGTCGACTCTCCTGCTCCTCAGATGCTGCCTGACCTGCTGTGCTTTTCCAGTACCCCACTCTTGACTCAGTCCAATGATAGACACCCCAAAGTATCCAGGGATTTAGGGTGGTTGAACGTTTAAAAGGGGCAAGATTACAAGTTAGTCTGCTGCTCCCTGACAACTCCCACCACAATCAACTAATTGGACCTTTTTGTATGAAGGTGCTTGTTTTTGCTAAAACTGAGTGGCCATTTGTTCACAATTATTTGACTGCAAACTCCATTAGGGAGAGGAAGAATCCTGCTTTCCTTTGATATCTACACCATTCTCAGGAAGCGTCACCGAAGAGCTACGCAGAGAGCTGCAGCTATGGCGACTGTTTCTCTTGCATGGGAGACGGGCAACCCTCCTGCCACCTCAGCCAAAATCCACAAAACCCAGTACAGACCAGGGCTCAAACCAAGATATTTTATACTCCACATGCACCAGCTCCTCAATGTTTTTAACCAACAGAGCCATTGGGTAGCTCAAATGATAATTTTGTTAAAATATTTTGTACGCTTTACTAGCTCGAGCTATGTAATTCCATTATAGAATGTACAGCACTGAAACAGACCCTTCGGTTGAACTCATCCATGCTGACTAGATATCCTAACCTAATCAAGTCCCATTTCCCAGCACTTGGCCCATATCCCTCTAAACCCTTCCTATTCATATACCCATCCAGATGCCTTTTAAACGCTGTAATAGTATCAGCCTCCACTACTTCCTCTGGCAACTCATTCCATCCACGCACCACCCTCTGCGTGAAAACGTTGACCCTTGGGTCTCTTTTATATCCTTCCCCTCTCCACCCTAAACCTATGCCCTCTAGTTCTGGACTCCCCCACCCCAGGGCAAAGACCTTGTCTGGTTACCCTATCCATGCCCCTCATGATTTTATAAATCTCTGTAAGGTCACCCGTCAGCCTCTGATGCTCCAGGGAAAACAGTCCCAGCCTATTCAGCCTCTCTCTATAGCTCAAACCCTCCAACCCTGGCAACATCCTTGTAAATCTTTTCTGAACCCTTTCAAGTTTTATAGTTTACTTGTAAATTTATTATGGTCTAGAACTAATAAATGCTTTTTAATTCATCTCAATCTCAAAATGAATTTGCTTACCTGGTAATCTAGCATCAGTAACACAGTGCAGCGCACATTCACATCTCCTGGTCTTTTCACCTGGAAGCCATCAGTCTCTTGGGTTGTGGCCGTCCTGTGCCACTGAATGGAGTTAATGAAAAACAGTTACCACTTTGTATAACTAAGAGAGACACATTCCTTCAGCCACTGTATCAACAGGATTCTTCAGAGCTCCATCAGGCATGCATCATGCTGCTATTCAGGGCACTGTCACTACATAATATCCTACACAGAGACACACACGAGAATTTCTAGAAGCATGGCATTCCAACTGGAACTCTATCAACAAACACATCGAGTTAGACCCCATCTACCACCCCCTGAGAAAAAGAACAGGAAGTGACTTCACCAACCCAAAGAAACCCAAACATATAAATAGAAAGCAGGAATTTTCAGCAGTGCTTTGCCTGAGGCCCACCGAAGATGTTACCGTGTATGGTGATGAAACATCTGGAAATGAAGCTTGCAGCTCAGCGAGCAAACCTACATCCAAAACCTCAACCTGAGCTACAAACCTTCTCAAAACGTGCTACATAATATCCTGTCTAACTAAGAATATGCTCCACCACCAGTCTGCTTGCAGTGTTTGTGCAATTAGTTCCCCCTCTAATGACTCAAGGACCTTTCACTCCCTGAGCAATATTTAGTCCCACTGCTAACCCAGAGGGGAAGACAATTGTTGGTACACCAGCCAACCAGAAAGCCTTTACTGGCATCCAACAGGCCTCATGCAGCATCTCTCGCAGGGAAAGGAAGTTACAGGATCCACACAAGCCCTTGCCATGACATATGTTATAGGGACACATGAGGAAAGAAGAGATCCAAACTGATGTGACCTCTAGGAAGTTGCTATTTTTACTGCAGATAGAAAACACTTCAAATTTCAGCATGGAGGAGGAAGTAAGATGTCATGCAGCTACATTTAATGGGTCGGGTGCACGGTGCGCCATTCTGCTTACCTCAACCAGGTGGTTGTCAGGTCCATAGAGATCTTTATCTAGTTCAATCACAAGGGATTTGAAGAATGAGGAAAACTTCCGCTTCTGTTTAGTAGCATCATATTTTGATACAGCTGACTACAAAGGCAAAAAAAAATCCATCAACAATTCAATACAGAACAGATGATTAAGGGAAATTGAAAATATCAACACCCTTGCAGAGCTGCGCCATTTTTTGAACACGACCCTTCATTCTCTCCTCCACAACAGCTCTCTTACTGTCTGCCACATGCCCCTTGTAGTCGCATGTAAAGAGAGGTAATCGCAATTCAATTGACACTTAACCCTCTATCTTCCTCCTCCACACTCCCCCACTGTGCCTGGATTCTGTGCAGGGGCTTTGCACAACAGGTCAAGCTGCAATCAAAGTTCAACAGAACCAGGGCCCAAAACTTCAAGCAGTTCAAAGCAAACTCTTGGCAACAGCAGTAAAAGCAATAGTGAGCTTGGCTAGGATATCAGGGAGAAATTATGGAAAGGCTTAACATGAAAGCATCTCTGGTAAAAAGGGGGCGAAAGGTAAATCTAAAACCTTACATCCTCGAGAAGCCTGCCTTCCACCCGAAGCTCCCAGGATGCCACAGTTCCTTCGCCATCTTCTGCATCTGGTTTGGCAGGGTTGAATGTATTAGAAATAAATATACGAAGCTTTCGCTTTTGCTGGAAAGAAATAAGAGGAGTTTCAGGAATCAAGTTTTTTTTTCTCCTCCGTTACGCAGAAATATCACTGTACAGAAGGGGCTCGAAATCAGGTGACTGAGGAATCCAACCAGATAGTTTAATTTTGCCTTGCGAAGAATGCATTTTCTTGCAGTATCTGCATTGCTTTCAAACATAGTGCATTTGAATTACTCTTTTGTCTGGTGAAATTTTGAATTCCTGCCCTCGAGAGGGAACAATTCCATTGATGTCGGCAATTGTACTACA
Source organism: Chiloscyllium plagiosum (assembly GCF_037043375.1). Lineage (NCBI taxonomy): Eukaryota > Metazoa > Chordata > Chondrichthyes > Orectolobiformes > Hemiscylliidae > Chiloscyllium > Chiloscyllium plagiosum. The sequence continues at coordinate 22,605,419 of NW_028270191.1, read as the reverse complement.
CCTCACGCAAGTGTTTATTCTCAATAAGCAAGTCTGGGTGGCAAGTGTTGGTGTCATGCTAAACTGCCAAAAAGTCCCAAGCCTCGCCACATTCCAGCATGGATCATGTCAGCCGTTTCATTTCTTTTTGCCTCTTTTGAATCGCACAGAAATCAATCTGAACTCTGGAGATCAGTTAACATAGCAAGGAACATAGACATAGGCCATTCTGTCCCTACCTCGATGCCCCTGCTGAAAAAAAATCTAGGAATCTGTTTTTAAAAATTATTATGCCAGCCTTAAGAGCTTTTTGCAGTCATAATGTTCCACACTTACGATCTAGAGCCTTGTTGGGCTGCAATGATCCAGCATCAGACTCTCCAACACATTCATTCACAAGTCAGAGGAACAGTTAATATTTCACATATGTCAGAGTTGTGGGTATGTCCACCAAACTGGGAAGTTGACTTGCAGACCTTTTGTTCCCAGTCTTCAGTGCTTTGGAGCCTCCTGTGAAGTGCTGCTGTATTGTCTTTTCTGGAGTTTATTTGGTTCCATTTCTGCTGCTTCCGGTTGTTCATTGTCGTGACCGGTATATTGGGTCTACTCTATGTGCTTGTTGTGGGTGGGTGCATGCCATGCCTCTGGAAATTCTCTGGCTGTCTTCTGTTTAGCTTGTCCTACGATCGTTGTGTCGAATTTATGGTCCTTGTCATCTGTGTGCATGGCTACTAGGGACAGCTGGTTGTGGTGTTTGTTCATGGATGCGGTTTGCTAGTTGTCTGCCTGTTTTGTCCTATATAGTGCTAGTGACTCCATCAACAAGCACGTAGACCTAGACCCATTAGACCAGCCACAACAACAAACAACCGGAAGCAGCGGGAAAGGAACCAATAAATTTCAGAAGAGACAATATAGCAGCACTTCACAGGAGGCTTCAAAGCACTGAAGATGTCACCCAGACAGGGGACGAAACATCTGCAAATCAACTTCCCAGCTCGGCAAACCCACCCACAACTATGACAACCGGTGCCCGAGCTACAAATCTTAATACAAACTTTGAATTCCAACTGTGTCAACAATATTGGGGTCTCTTACAAAGCAATAGAGCAGAGTGTGAAAACCTCTGCTGTTAATTTGGGCGGCACGGTGGCTAGCACTGCTGCCTCACAGCACCAGAGACCCAGGTTCAATTCCCGCCTCGGGCAACTGTCTGTGTGGAGTTTGCACATTCTCCCAGTGTCTGTGTGGGTTTCGTCCGGGTCCTCCGGTTTCCTCCCACAGTCCAAAAATGTGCCGATTAGGTGAATTGGCTATGCTAAATTGCCCGTAGTGTTAGGTGAAGGGGTAAATGTAGGGGAATGGGTCTGGGTCGGTTGCTCTTAGAAGGGTCAGTGAGGACTTATTGGGCTGAAGGGCCTGTTTCCACACTGTAAGTAATTTAATCTAATTTTCTATTTTGGCTTTTAGGAGGAGATGAAATGTATCAATTGTCCACTTCAAGCTGTCCTATCTGGTGAAGATGGATAAAGTACTGCAGAATTTACATCTAGGGCCTAAATCTAGCGGTACGCTAACGTAGGTTGACCAATTTGTGACTGGCATGCAAATGTTGCCCCAATGTCAAGCAACATCAAAGTCAAGGAACTGTGGCACAACGGACCTTTGAAGGACAGAGACTCTGGCATAGCTGGCAAAGCCAGCATTTGCTACTGATCCCCAAGTGCCCTTGGACTGAGTAGCTTGGTGAGCAATTTCAGAGGGCAGATAAGAGTCAAGCACGTTGCTGTGGGTCTGGAGTCACATGGAGATTAGACCAGGCAAGGATGCCAGATTTTTTTTCCTAAAGGACATTAACAAAGAGCTTGTTTTTAAACAAAAATTCCCAATAGCTTCATGGGCACCAAAAATCATACAAACTTTTCAGTCCAGATCTTAAAAACTTTAATGCAAATCTCACGAGCTACCACGGTGGGATTTGAACCCAGCTCCCCATGGTTTTGGTCTGGACCACTGGGTCACAAGCCCAGTGGGATTGCCACTGCACCACTATGTTTTATAGAAAGCTAGCATATCCATGTTTCATTCCACCTTCCATTGCTTGGCCTGGAGCTGTGGAAGCTTTAGCACTTCAAATGTGTCGTTTTTAACAGGATGGGAGCTTCTACCTCTCACACACTTTTAAACACGAGTCCAAGACCCCTATCAAGCTCTGGTTAAAATATTACTCAACCCCCTTCTAAAACATATACAAATTACCTTACATCTAATATCGCGATGTTACTCACTCACTCACCCCCCCCCCACACCGAAAGGCAAAACAGCCACTTGGCGCACATACTATTTCGGCCCCTCAGTTTGATACATCTTAGTTAAATTTCCACAAAGCCTCACTTTATTTCAAGGAAATAAATTTTCTCATTGCTAAATGTCACCGATTCTGGGAACATCCTCCTAAACCTCCTCTGTACCCTCTCTAGTGCAATTCATCCTTCATGTAATGCATCAACCAGGTCTGTGCATAATTCTCAGCTGGCGATCGACCACAACCCCGTGCTCATTCTCTTGGCCTCAGTATCCGACATGTCTTCTTGACAACATTAGTGACCTGTCCTACCACCCTCACTCTGAAGAGTTTCAAGAACTCTCATTCCATCCACAAACGGTTTAGCACCAGCTCTCGACATTTGTTTGGAGGTGATAGCCTGATTTCTGAAAGGTCAGGTTTTAGTGGGGCAAAGTACAGATAGGTAACAAAAAACAGAAGTAGTCCAACATGTTTTACCTTTATTGGTCTTTTCAGTGCTTCCTGGATGTCCAGGCGCTTCCTCATTATAGTCTGGTCCAACTTCCTCTCAAACGCCAGCAAATCCATGTAGGCTTGAGACTCTGGCACAAGTTCCCGAATCTATAACGAAATGCATATCGTACCACAATACTCATCATGATGATCACCAAAACTGCTGCTTTTAAAGGCACAAACATCCTTGTTGACGATGCCTTTCACATGCCTGCAGCTTTTGACATGGTCGACCACACGCACCTCTTGCCTAGTATCACTCTTATCTGCTCGGGTGTAGTCACAGAATCTCCTGCAGTGAGGAAAAGGACCCTGCTGATACACAGTTCTACCCACCCACTGCCCATTGTTGCTCTGCGTACAAACTGCTTGCCCAACATCCAGTTTTTCATGAATCACAATTTCCTCCAGTTAAATAGTTGGAATGATCAAAGGATTGCCTGCATCAGAGTGGCCGATTCCATTCCGTTCTCCTCAGCATCTGTTGCAAGCGGAACCGGAATGCTCTGATTCGGATTTGAACCCAGATTCCAGTGGGTGCAGATGCCTGGGCACATCAATCCTGAACCAAAAGGTTGTGTTGCCCTAGGTCTGAGGGGTCACTTCATACATGGTAATTAGACAAAGATTTGCAAACGGTTCACCTAGCTTGCCTTCAGTTATGATATCCCCCCCCCAAAAAATCACTTTTCTGAAAAGAAAAGTTCAAAATATTTGGATTACCTGCCTCGGCTAAAAAGCAGGGTGTAGGAAAACCTTTAACTACAAAAAAAATTAAGGATGCACTTTACCCTCTGAGGTAGAATTTTATCAGCCATCTTCTTCTTCTTTGCACTATTCAAAAAGAAAGAATAAACTTGTTACCCTGGCAACATACTTTCCAAAATCAGACACTCTGAAAAGAAGGCAGTTTAGTTACACAGGCAGGATAAACTAGCCATTTGTAGTACAAGGAACTGTCATAAACAGACACTTAAACATTCAAAAGCTAAAGTACAGAAACACGAGCTGTGGTCCCAGAAAGCCACGCAAATTCATCACAAAACTGATCAAGTATCAGGTCGAAATGAGACCACACAATCATCCCCATTATTGAAGGACTTGAATCTCAACGGACTTTTAATGTTTATAAAAGCATTTTCCTTTCCAACTGGCTCCCCATCTGCTGCATCCTTCCTTCCCTTATTGACTGGCAGTCATTCCTTCAGCCCCTTAACCTAAGGTGCCCCAGCCCCCAAAAGCAACAAGACTCTCGACCAACCACTACTGGAGAAAAGCTCAAAGTTGTAGGCAGCCACCCACCTCCTCTCTCAAGTAGCTATATTTTATGTGGGAATCAAGGCAATGACCGTCAGCAGGTTACTTGAGCTCATGGGGAGTAGATCGTATAACAAAGTTGAATCCTAACATATCTGTGCGTTTCAGTAAGTCATTGGATCATGACCAGAGAAATGATCCCAGGAGTATAATGGGGCCGCTAGCTCCCGAACTACTGCCCCAGCTAAAATCAACTGATTCAGCGCATGGCAGTGGTCAATCTTCTGAACTACAGCCCCCCACCACTTGCATGTCTGTGCTCAGTGCGGCCAATCACCGAAATGATTAAATTACATCAAAACTAAGACACCTGATTTTAAAAAAGCCAAAAATTGTCTGCTGTTTGCACAACAAATGATGCATTTATTCACTAAGCCATTTGGGTCATTTCTAATGTCAGTTTTTCCATGCTAATGGATGGTAAAGACAAGTATGATCAAATAACTGAAGCAGCTGAATACGTGACATCAGGTGTGCAGCACTGCAAAAGTGTGAAAGATGATGATTTTATTATTTGAAACAGGTCATTGTGCCTCTGCAAAAGTATTATGTTCGTTACTAAGACAGCTGAGTAGCATCAAAATTTTCAGCAATTATGGGTGCTATAGTATGTTGCACTTGAGAGAAAAGTGATGTAAAAAAGAAATCAGCTAGCCTCTTCTGCTGAGCTCTGACCCGGTGCGCAGATATGGATGGCGATTACAGGCTGAACTGCCGTATGCTTAGTTTGGTTCTTTCACAGCAGAATAGCAAGCCAATGCTTCCTGAACTTAGAGGAGCTGGTGGCAGGACAACACTTAATAAGAAATGAACACATGTCCCTCATGTGCACTGGGACACGAGTTCACTGTCTTCTCTTGAACAACAGTTTCTCAATAAATTATATAGTCATTTTACAGGGAGGAGCATCCAGATAAGGCAACATACATATTAATTGGGTGACCATTACAATCAACGAGTATCAATAGCAGAGACCCCCAAGCTCTTTCCTGCTATACAATGAATGTTCTTAACCTTGTTAACTGGGATCATACAATGGATACGTTCTCCTTGTTAGCTGACCTTGCATACTAAATGCTTCCAATATGGTGAACTGGCTCTACATAATGAATGTTTTTCCACCTTGTTAACCCTTGCCTCCAGCACCCCATTGTTAACTGTAAATTCTTATCTGATCTGAGTCATACTCAGCTGAACCTCTTGTTTCACAAAACCCTGAACTTAACTGTTTCCCTGCCTGCTTATACCCTATACACATTCTCAGTACTTTGTAGAATGCCTTCAGGAAGTCCAATTACAACACATTTCCTGGTTCCCCCTCTCCAGTCTGGCTGAGACTTCCTCGAAAAACCTGAATAAAGTAGCAGACGCAACTTCTGGTATTGGGTAAGGAGGTAAGTTTAATAAATTACCCCCAAGTTAAGGATCCCCTGGGAAGCCATGATCATAACATGATGGTACTTAATATTCAGTTCCAGAGTGAGAAATTTGGGTCAGAAACAAGTATGTTTAACTTTAAAGGGAATGACAACGAAATGAGGACAGAGTCAGCTAAAGTGAACTGGGCCGATTGATTAGCAGGAATGAAAGCAAGCAAGCAGTGGTAGACGTTTAAGGAAGGCAGTCATAACTCTCAGCAAAAATACATCCCAGTAAGGAGGAAAGATTCTAAGAGAGGGGTAAACCAAGGAAGTCAAGGAGAGTATTATGTTTAAAGAAAAACCACATAAAAAGGCCAAAGTCAGCGATAGCCCTGAAGACTGGGATAAATTCAGAAACCAAATCTAATCTAATCTAATTCAGGACTGAAAAGATAATAAAGACAGAAAATAAATGAGGAATAGAAAAACTGTCAATAAGAGCTTATTTAAATTCATAAAAACGAAGAGAGTAGTTAAAATGATCAGCCCCTTAGGAAATGAAGCTGGGGAGAGGAAAGGAAATGGCAGAGTTAAACAGATATTGTGTATCAGTCTTTACAGTAGAAGATATTTCAGACATTCCATCAATACTAAAGAATACAGGGGAAGAATTAAGTACCATCACCATAATAGTAGAATTAGATAAACTAATGGGGCTAAAGGCAGATATGCTCTCTAGCCCTGCATCCTAGGATCCTAAAACTGGTAGCTACAGAGGCAGTGGATGCATTGGCTGTAATTTTCCAAAATTTGTTGGATTTTGGAGAAGTACCAGAGGATTGGAAAACTGCTAATGTGACACCTCTGCACGAAAGAGGTGGCAGGCAAAAAGTGGGTAACTATCGGCCAATTAGCCTAACATCTATTGCTGGAAAAGTGTTAGAACCAATTATTAAGGAAGTTATAAAACATTTGGAAAATCATAATTTAATCAGAGTCAGCATGACGTCATGAAAGGGAAGTTGCGTCTGCTACTTTATTCAGGTTTTTCGAGGAAGTCTCAGCCAGACTGGAGAGAGGGAACCAGGAAATGTGTTGTAATTGGACTTCCTGAAGGCATTCTACAAAGTACTGAGAATGCGTATAGGGTATAAGCAGACAGGGAAACAGGTAAGTTCAGAGTTTTGTGAAACAAGAGGTTCAGCTGAGCATGACGCAGATCAGATAAGAATTTACAGTTAACAATGGGGTGCTGGAGGCAAGGGTAATGGATTAACAAGGTGGAAAAACATTCATTATGTAGAGCCAGTTAACCATATTGGAAGCATTCAGTATGCAAAGTCAGCTAACAAGGAGAACGTATCCATTGTATGAATCCAGTTAACAAGGTTAAGAACATTCATTGTACAACAGGAAAGGGTTATTGAAACTCGTTGATTGTAACGGTCACCCAGTTAATATGTATGTTGCCTTATCCGGATGCTCCTCCCTGTAAAATGACGATATAGTTCATTGAGAAACTGTTGTTCGAGAGAAGACCGTGAACTCATGTCCCAGTGCACATGGGCGATGGTTCTCTTGCCCTCCAGGGCCCAGAATAAAGATGAAGGAGGTAAAACTACATTGCGTCTCTGAGCGTTTTGCTCTGACTGAGGGGGGGGGGGGGGGGGGGAGAAAACAAGATGACAGTACCTCACAAAAGGTTAAATCATAAGTTAAGAGCCCACAGTGTTGGAGGTAGCATATTGGTGTGGATTGAGAGAATTGGCTCATGGGCAGGAACAGTGAGTGGGAATAAGGAATTCTTTTACAGGATGATAATCTGTAACTAGTGGGGTTCCAGAGGAACCAGTGCTGGAACCACAACTGTTTACAACAAGTATTAATGAACTGGAGAAAGCAAGTGAATGTACTGTCGCTAAATTTGCAGATGACACAAAAATACCTAGAAGGCAGGTTGTGAGAGGGGTACAAACAGTTCACAGAGAGATATTGATAGGTTAAGTAAGTGGCAAAACGTTGGCAAGTGGAGTATAACGTGGAGAAACGTGAAGTTGTTCATTTTGGAAGAACGAACAGAATATGATTTAAATAGCGACAAACTGCAGAAGGCTGCGACACAGAGAGACTTGGGAGGACTTGAGCACAAAATACAGAAAACTAGCACACAGTGGGACAGCAGGTAATCAGGAAGGGTCAATGGAATGTTGGCCCTTATTTCATGGGCATTGAAGGATTAAAGTAGGGAAGTCTTACAGTAACTGTAAGGTGGGCGGCACGGTGCCACAGTGGTTAGCACTGCTGCCTCACAGCGCCAGAGACCCGGGTTCAATTCCTGCCTCAGGCGACTGACTGTGTGGAGTTTGCATGTTGTCCCCGTGGCTGCGTGGGTTTCCTCCGGGTGCTCCGGTTTCCTCCCACAGTCCAAAAGATGTGCAGGTCAGGTGAATTGGCCATGCTAAATTGCCCGTAGTGTTAGGTAAGGGGTAAATGTAGGGGTATGGGTGGGTTACGCTTCGGCGGGTCGGTGTGGACTTGTTTCCACACTGTAAGTAATCTAATCTAATGTACAAGGTGGTCAGTCCACATCTGGAGTACTGTAAACCGTTTTGGTCCCCTTATTTAAGGGGAGATATCATTTCGTTGGAGGCATGCCCGAGAAGGTTCACTAGGATGATTCCCGGTGTAAGATTGTCTTATAAACAAAGGTTAAGCAGGCAGAACTCTACCTATTGGAATTTAGAAGAATGAGAGGTAATCTCATTGAAACATGTAGGACTCTGAAGGGCTTTGACAGGGTCAGTGCTGAGAGGATATCTCCCTTCATGGGAGAGTCTCCGACCAGAGGAGCACAGTCTCAGAATAAAGGGGCGCCAATTTAAGACTGAGATCAGGAGGAATTTCTTCTCTCAGAGAGTTGAGTGTCTTTGGAACTCCTTGCACTGTGGGGCAGAGTCATTGAGAATATTTAAGGCTGAGAAAGATTTTTGAATATTCGGAGAATCAAGGGTAATGGGGAAAGGGCAGGAAAATTAATGTCAGGAATGTCTTATCAGCCATGATCTTATTGAATGATGGAGCAGGCTTGAGGGGCCGAATGGCTTACTCCTGTTCCTACTTCTTATGGCAGAGTGGAAATGTTGCTGAACTAGTAATCCAGAGGCTCAGGTTAATGCTCTAGTGACATGGGCTAAAATCACACCATCGCAGTTGGTGGAATTTAAAATCAATTAACACATCTAAAGTTATTCTCGATCAATTGTTGGAAAAGCTCATCTGGTTCGCTAACAGAAGGAAAATGTGGCATCCTTACTTGCTCTGGCCTATGTGTGACTTTTAACTACCCTCTGGCAATGGTGTAGCCACCCACACAGTTCAGGGGCAATTTGGTTTCGGCATCAAATCCTGATGCTGGCAGCGACATGCACATCACAAAAGAAATTTTAAAAGCGCAGTCGGGTGAGGTTTTTGGGAGGCTGCTGATGCACATGGAACTGCAACCTGAATGAGTGAGCACTCCACAGGGGTGAAAATGAACCAAAGTTTTATTCCAGGGACCACAAGAACAATACTGGTGCGTCTGACAGAAGGTGACCATTTTCAAAGCACATCACTCATGGCAACATCTGTTGTACCGAATCTGGGAAAGTGCATTTAAAAGCTCTTCGACCTACTTGTGATTGCGGTTTTGGGCTGCTTGCTGCTGCACTTGTTGAATTTGCTGAGGTGCTGGCCGTTTGCGAGACTGGTCCATCATTGACTGAGGCATTCCTGGTCGCACAGCTGGGCTCCCCCCATACGAAGGACCAGGCGGACCCATAGAAGCACCCTGAGGTGGCATGCGGCTGCCTGGAGGCATCCCTGGGCGCTAGTCAAAAAGAAGAAAACAAAATAAGACATCGGAAAGATTGCGACCTTGTCACGAGGGGCTGGATTCAGCAAACAAACACCTTAGATGACACAGGCAATACAACTTCAGCATTCATCCAGTGCAGCCTAGCACATCCCTCAACAAACAAAAATCCATGGCACGATGGAAAGGCAGCAGCAAGGTCAGTTTCCAGGACACAAGATCTGTCATTTTAGTATCAAACCTAAAATTGTTAGCAACATAGTCTTGTGCGCTAAACTAGAGGCACCCAAACGTTTTCCTCGTGTGACCCCAAAGATATGCGGGTCAGGTGAATTGGCCATGCTAAATTGCCCGTAGTGTTAGGTAAGGGGTAAATGTAGGGGTATGGGTGGGTTGCGCTTCGGCGGGTCGGTGTGGACTTGTTGGGCCGAAGGGCCTGTTTCCACACTGTAAGTAATCTAATCTAATCTAATCTAATCTAATCTAAACTGCGTGCGGCCCCAGAGAAAAATCTTGTGGGGAGGGGGGGGTAGACAGGTCGAGTGCTGCTGAACCAAAGCTTTAGAGGTCCTCGGGGGTGGGGACCTTCAGTTCTTCAGTGAGATGGGGCTTCAATTCTCCACTGTGGAGGAGTGGCTAGGGAAGGAAGAGGGAGAGCAGGAGTTGGGTTTCGGGGAGGCGTGGAGAAGGCAGGGTTTCTACAAAAAAAAAAGCCTCAATTTTTGGCAGCAACAGCAGCAATCGGGTCACAGAGAGCAGCCCTTTAGGTTACGCCCACCGATAGACAAAAAAAACCCCAAAGGTTTAAGGGGAGATCGCAGCTGCCAAAAATCAGTCAAAGCTGTGAAATTGCTATCGCTGCCTCAGAGCTCAAGTCCATGCTGGGCTTGGGAAGTCCCGCAAGAAATGATCAATGGGAAAGATTCAATAGACCTGGTGATTGCTATAAAGGGGAATGACAAATTACAGAGAATAAGATGCCCGATCAAACTTGTACTTCAGTTGACAGGTTAAAGACCTATTTTTAGAAAAGATGGCAGACGGGAGTGGGGGTGAATATGTTGGCCAGAGACCACAATATTGTCAATATTCCATGCCAAGGTGCAGTACAACGGGGGTGGGGGTGATGGTTGGGAGGGGAGGGGGGGAGGGAGGGTGCTTTCATACAGTTACATTTAAAAATCTGCAAATTTACTGACAAGTTTCATCTGAATTGTATTCCGTTACAAGGACACAAAAGAGACAGGTCAGCAATTCTGCTTCATTCTCTCCACAGCAGACAGCTACAATAGGAAAATCCCGTTTGTAGGGCAGCGGGGGAGCGGTGAAAGAGGGCAAATTGGGAGGTTGGGGGTGGGGGACCTTAACAAAAACGGCCACTGGAAATGAGTCGCACGGGGGAAAGAAAAAAATAATTGCTGGACAATTTAAGCCACTGTGCCAGTACAGGCATGTATCTTATTAATCCAATTGTTCAGTCTGCTGCACAGAAGACTGCAATTGATTCTGCAGTCAATGCATCAACCTGGGAAACAACACAGCCCTTTCCTCCTTTAGGGCCGGAGTCAGTTGATGGGATAACCTTCTACACCCAAAATTCTGCATTACAATTGATAATAACCTGCCACCGCAGTTGGAATTAAAAAGCCTCGTTAGTTTTTTAAAAAAAACAAACCCTTACCAAACCGTGAGCAAGAAATTCAAAGAGTTTACTCCTGGTTGCTGACTGCATGCCACGCTTCCCTTTCAAACACCCTTTGTCCGTGAGCCACGCTCCACTTTACTGCACCCTCGTTTAGCAAGCTGGTGCTGTCGCTCTCGGGCATCCGACATTTTATTGTGGGGAAGAAGCAGTCGCCTCAACTTTATAAGAAATCCAGCAAATCAAAAAGCAAACTATCGGAGCAAGTGACATTTCAGGAGACGCCGTCATATTGTTCAGTCCAAGGCCCTACAATGTGCATTCTAAACACCACAAAGAAATGAATCAATGAAAGACCTTGTACCAGCAGTTGTCACGTCACTTGTGCATGCCTTTCAGCTCCATACTACTGCTCTTGCAGGTCTCAGCTAATTAACATCAAGACTCAAAAGAGGAAATAAAAGACCCTGCCTGCACACAGCAAAACAGTTGTCAGCAGCAAAAGGGTGTTCGGGAAAAGCCTTGAAAATTGCCACAATAGCCACTCAGTCGGTGCAATTAAATACCATTTAACCGGAGAGAGAATTTCAAATAAAGAGTAATACATTTCAAAACTGTCTCATCAGCAGACAGATCAGCAAAAAAAGGTATGCGTTCGAGAAATAGCTGATAAACAACACTCAGAACAGTTTACATTCACATAGTGCCTTGAACTAAGAAAAACATTTGAGATGCTTCTCAAACCATGCCAAACGTGTCAAGCTTTGCTCTTTTGGGTCATTTTCATAGATAACGAAGTTTGCTTGGTGTCAGCCATGGCTCAGTACTCTTGCCTCTAAGACAGAAGATTATGGATTCAAGCTCCAATTCCAGAGACTGGAGCACCGAATCTAGGCTGATGCTTCTGTGCAATCCCAGGGAGAGACTATACCGTTGAAAGTGCCTTCCTTGGGAAGGAATGCTGAACTAAAGCCCCATCTTCCTTCTTAGGTCAGAAAAATAGACCAAATGGCACTATTCAGAGTGCTGGAAATTCGCCCCCATGTCCCGGCTACTGTTCCTCCCTTGGCTGTAATCAGTAAACCAGCACTAGATACATCTTGAGCTCACGAAAGCCGCTGTATTAATGCAAGTTCTTTGTTTCTAAAGGAATGGTGAGCAGGGATGAGTCAAAAGGTTGCTTGATAGAAGTGTTTTACGGAGGGCTAGAAGGAGGCTAAGACATCAACAATCATCCCACAAAGCAGAAAGTGTGCAGCGACACAGCAGTATCATCGGAAATAAAGGGTGTCAAATTAGCTCCTTTTGCTCCATTTACATTGGCACCGAGTCAAGCAAGCCACAGCTAAAGGGACACCATTCTCTATTTGACATTATTAAAATGTTTGATCCAAGCGTATTAAATTAGTTGCTTCATTCAGAATTTAACAGTACAACCTACAACACATTTACTTCTAATTAACACAGTATGATCTACTGTTACAACCCAAGCGTGAAGAACAAAGACCGATTGTTTCTCAGCATTGCACAGGCAAGAGCATTCTAGTGCCTGGATTTGATCTTGTCAATATGAGCACTAAACTCAACAATAGGACCCCCAGGCCTCAAATTTAAACAAATTGCACCTTGCACTGAAGTAGAATGAAGACCAAGAACACTGGCTTATTTCTTGGGTCTGCTCTGTCATTAAGATGCCGGCTAATCTGATTACTCTACATTCACCCCAAAAAACCTTTCACCCCCTTATCAAGGACGAATCTATCTTGATCTTACAAAACATTCAAGGACTCTGCTCCTAAAATTTTTTGAGGAAGAGAGTTCCAAAGATTCATGACTCTTAGAAAAAGATTTTTAATATATGTTTTAAACGGGGCATCCCTTAGTTCGGAACAGTGACCACTAAATTCTAAATTCGCTCTCCAGAAGGAACATTCTCGCCACTCGGCTCAAACTTTCCATCTTCCCATCTCATTCTAAGCTGGAAACTAAAAGTGCACTCAAATGACACTCTGGGTCCAAGCCCAGAGCCGCAAACATTTCACCTTACAGTATCACCTCAACCCATCTGCAATAGCCCCCACTGAGATTCTACCAGTAAACACCATCAACAAAAGGATAACCAGGCACTTTTTTGCCCCTGAGATGGCAGCGGATTTTGTTGCTGTAGATGTAAAGGCCTCCAAAATATGCTTTGCAAATTACAGACTACTCCCAGGCACCAAATATAATCCAATGGCCAGAGGCAATGTCTAGAGCTACTTCAGCACAGACATGGTCACTCAGGTAAAGGAGTGAAACCAGAAGCCGTGCGAAACGCTATGTGCAATGCACTGATATACGTGGAAAATACTGTGTTGAAACATCAGAACTTTTAAGTTACAGGAAAAGAAAGTAGACAACTCATTTTAATGTGTAGCATGTTGAAATCAGAGGCACCAGTTAATTGAAATCAGTTTCTTTCTTCAAAAGGTGTGTTCAGGATGACTGTCTACAAATTAGCTCAGGTCACTAATTCTGAATCAAGTTGAAATAAAAAGAACTTGCATTCACATAGTGCCTTTTACACCCATTGGGGCAGTCCAAAGCACTATCACTGACAAACTGTAGCGCTATGCCAGCCGAGGAAAGTTTCGAAAACATTCACTGGCTCCTGTCCATCCCCATCTCATGCTGTGTGATCTACTGATTTCGACTTCTGAGCTTGGTTTCAGACTCCCAGCAGCTGCAGTCATCATTTTTTCTTCCAGAATCAAAGCCTTTTTCATCTTGCAGCATCAGCCTCAGACCAAGATGCTCTTCGATATGCCACGTCTATGCCAGAGCAATCAACTCAAATCTTATTTAACTACTTTCCACCACACACCCCCAGCCCACATTGTTAATGTATAACCCTGCAATATTTAAAAATATCATTGTTTCGTGGGAAATGGGTATCGCTGGCTGGGCCAGCATTCATTGCCCATCAGTAATTGTCACTTGACCTGAGGGGTTTCCTAGACCATTGCAGATGGCAGTTAAGAAATCAATCATATTGTTATCATCTGGAGTCACATGTAGGCCAGACCAGATAAGGATGGGAGATTTCCTTCTCTGAAGGACCTCAGAGAACCAAATGGAGTTTTAAGCAAAATCAACAATGGTTGCATGGTCCCCATTAAGCTAGCTTTCAATTCTAAATGTTATTGAGGCACACTTCACCATTTGCTGGAGAGGTATTCGAACCCCTGACCCCAGAGCATTAGCCTGGGTCTCTGGATTGCTAGTCCAGTGATATCTGCAAGCCTGCTTCTTTGTAACCCCATCTCCTGACCTCTTTAATCCTTCAGTGCCCTGAGAATTTCACCAGCTCGGGCATATTTTTGCTCTGAATTCTTTGCCCAACACTGTACAATGACCTAATCGTCAACTGCAAAATTCATTTGCCACTTCCCTATCCACTCTGTTTAACTTAGTCCTCCAGCATTCTTCCTCATAGAATGACACACTACAAATTTCTGGGGCACATGATTAACACAGGTTGGCAATCTGAAAAACATTAATATACTTGTCCTGCCGATCTATCCTTGCCTTTAACCTCGTGTCTTAAGTACAGAGCCAAACACACTTTACATGTCCAAGTTTACCGCAATCTGCATTTCCTAGTTTTAATTTCAATGGGAATGGAGTATAAAAATAGGGAAGTTATGCTGAAACTATACAAGACACTAGTTGGACCACACTTAAGAACATTACAAATAGTTTTGGGTCCTTTGTTGAAGAGAAGATATACTAGTACTGGAGGCAGTCCAGAGAAGGTTGACTGAACTGATACCAAATATGGAGGGACTGTCTTACGAGGAGAGGTTTAGTCTGTTGGGCCTGTACTCATTGGAATATACTTAATGAAACATACGAGATTCTTAAGGGAGTTGACAATGTAGATGTGGAATGGTTGCTTTCCCTGGTGGGACAGTCGAGGAACACAGGGCATAATCTCAGAAGATGGTGCTGCACAATTAAGACAGAGATAAGAAGGAATGTCTTCCCTCAGAGCATAGTGAATCAATGAATTATTTACTGCAGAGTCTCGGTCATTAAGTATATTCAAGACTGAGACAGACTGATTTTTAATCAATAAAGGAATCAAGGATTATGGGGTAAAGGCAACAAAGTGGGGTTGAGGATGTCAGATCAGCCATGATCTCATTGAATGGTGGAGCAGACCCAATGGGCTGAATGGCCTACTTAGAGTTAGACAGCAAAGAAACAGACCTTTTGGTGCAACTCATCCATGCTGACCAAATATTCTAAACTGATCTAGTCCCATTTGCCAGCATTGGCCCATGTCCCTCTTAAACCCTTCCTATTCATGTCCCCACCCAGATGCCTTTTAAATCCTGTAATTGCACCAGACTCCATCACTTCCTCTGGCAGTTCGTTACATACACACACCACCCTCTGTGAAAATGTTGCCCCTCAGGTCCCTTTTAAATCTTTCCCGTCACCTTAAATCTATGCCCTCTGGTTTTGGACTCCGCTACCCTGGCAAAAAGGACTTTGGATATTTACCCTATCCATGCCCCTCATGATTTTATAAACCTCTGTAAGGTCACCCTTCAGTCTCCAATACTCCAGGAAAAAAAGAAGCCCCAGCCTATTCACCCTATAGCTCAAACTCTCCAAACCTGGCAACATCCTTGTAAATCATTTCCGAACCCTAAGTTTAACAACATCCTTCCTATAGCAGGGAGACCAGAATTGAATGTAGTATTCTAAAAGTGCACTTACCAATGTCCAGTGCAGCTGCAACATGACCTACCAACTCCTATACTCAGTGCACTGACCAATAAAGACAAATATACCATGTGCCTTCTTCACGTGGTGGCTCAGTGGTTAGCACTGCTGCCTCACAGCACCAGGGTCCCAGGTTCGATTCCAGCCTCAGGTGACTGTCTGTGTGGGTTTCCTCTGGGTGCTCCGCACAGTCCAAAGATGTGCAGGTCAGGTGAATTGGCCATGGTAAATTGCCCATAGTGCCAGGTGCATGAGAGAGATGAGTCTGGGTGGGTTACTCTTCGGAGGGTCGATGTGGACTGTTTGGGCTGAAGGGCCTGTTTCCACACTGTAGGGAATCTAATCTAATCTATCTAACCTTCACCACCCTGTCTACCTGCTACTTCACTTTGCACCTACACCCCTAGGTCTCTTCATTTAGCAACACTCCCCAGGGCTCGGCCATTAACTGTAGAAGTCCTGCCCTAGTTTGCTTTATCAAAACACAACACCTCACATTTATTTAAATTAAACTCCATCTGCCACTCCTCAGCCTACCGGCCCATCTGATCAAGGTCCTGTTGTACTCAGATAACCCTTCTTCACTGTCCACTAAAGCACCAATTTTGGTGTCATCTGCAAACTTACTAACCATACCACCTATATTCACACCCAAATCATTTATATAAATGGGCAAAAGCAGTGGATCCAACACATATCCTTGCGACACACTGCTGGTCACAAGCCTCCAGTCTGAAAAACAACTCTCCACCATCACCCTCTGTCTTCTAACTTACAGCCAATTTTGCATCCAATTGGCTAGCTCCCTCCAGATTCCATGTGATCTAACCTCGCTAACCAGCCTACCATGCAGAACTCTGTCAGATGTTTTGTTGAAGTACATATAGACAGTGTCTACACTGTGCCTTCAACAATCTTCTTGGTCACCTCTTCAAAAACTCAATCAAGTTAATGAGACGTGACTTCCCACGCACAAAGCCACATTGACCACCCGTGATCAGTCTTTGTCTTTCCAAATGCATCTAAATCCTGTCTCTCAGAATCTTCTCCAACAACCTACCCACCACAGACGTCAGGCTCACTGGTCTATACTTACGAGACTATTCTTTACCACATTAGCCACCCTACAGACTTCTGCATCTGTATTTTATGATTTATCCTGTTCAACTCAAAATAAAATCAGTGTTTTACAGATTAATTTTGACTGTCTCAGGTTAGCTTACACTTCTCCAAAACTGTAATGTGGAGGAGCCGGTGTTGGACTGGGGTGGACAAAGTTAAAAATCACACAACACCAGATTATAGTCCAGCAGGTTTATTTGGAAGTACCAGCTTCGGAGCACTGCACCTTCATCAAGTGGTTGTGCCCATTTGATGAAGGAACAGCGCTCCGAAAGCTAATGCTTCCAAATAAACCTGCTGGACTATAACCTGGCGTTGTGTGACTTTTAACTTCCACTAAAACTGTCACTGTCATCCTTTACAATGATTTCTCAGGTTTCCTTCTAAATAACATGAAACTGTAACATTTATCATTCTGTCCTTTGATAGAATTATGCTCAACACGCCCTGATGTTAACAACATGAAGTCCCCTGAAATCACTGTCCTGATTTCTGAAGAGCTTTCTGCAAATTTCTGGCTCATATAAGCCAAGCAGGCCTCCCCATCTGAATGATATGGCCCAAGCCAACATTGTTGCTAACCGGCATGAGAAGGCTGGGTCTGCTAACATTCAGTGTCTCCTCTTGCCACTGGATTCTTTTCCAAAGGCTTGTTTTAAATCTGATTGCCTTGCAGACTGATGGGCAAGGCCGTTGCAACTTTAGTGCCTGCGTATCTCTTATCTCAACAAGCTTATTACTTTTATGTTATTTCTTTTCTAACTGGGCTTGATTTGTGTGCATTTGATTTGTTTTAGCACATTGAACCTCTGGTCTGAGATGCCTATTTCTTTTTAATTGAATAGATGAATGGTACAGCGAGAGGTCTGTGTCATTCTGAGTACGATGACCACGATTGAGGCAATTGTTAATCCAGATGCTCACCCATTTTCTCGAGGCAGGCAGCCAGAAAAGGTAGAGATCTCAGCTTCCAAAGGATCTGGTCTCCAGATGGAAACCATCCGATCACCGAATGTGAAAATGGTGAAGAAGCTAACATCTTAACATTTGAAAATGCAATTAATCAACTGTGATTATTAGCACGACCTTGAATCCTTGATAAAAACTATCGCTAGGCAGAGATGTCAGAGACGCAAGGGGCCACACTGCAGCAGAGAAGGCCATGACAAAGTTTAGAGGCTTTGAACTCACCAAGGGCCTGACTGGGTAACAAAGGTCATTTCCTCTGGTTGAGGGGTCAGCGATGAGGAGCCATCGATTTAAAATTCTCACAAAGAGCGAGCCTCACTGCAGTGCACTGCTGAGGTAGAGACAACAGCACCTTTTGTCAGGAGGATAGAGGGGGAGGGGGAAAAATAAAAGCAAAACAGTGGGAAGACATTTGGTGTGGTCCAGCATAGCAGAGTTTGCAAAGGGACAGTAAGCAAGCAGCCGAGATGAGTACTGCATGCTCCAGACAATCTCGTACAGTGCAAGGTGATCTGGACATCTCCAAATGTCTCCAAATTACTTTTCAAGTGCAGGCATTATTATACAACCAGTATAACACAACCAGTAATGACAGACGAGGATACTGGTGGCAATGGTGTAGTGAAGAATTTTGGTCAGAGCTCAGATAGAACACAGAATTGCATTGGAATAGCAACCTCCATGGTCAACAGATATTCCAAAGTGGTTTATAGCCAATGGTATAGTTTTGAAGCCAAGTCACTGTTGCACTGAAATGCAACAGTCGATTTATGCACAATAAGCTCCGACAAACACTAACGTGAGAACAAACAGATAATCTGTTTTTGCAATGATAATGAGGGATAAATATTGGCCAAAGCATTAGGGAGAATGTAACTGTTCTTCAAAACAATGCAAGAATTCTTCTGCATCCACCTGAGGGGGAAGGCAGGGGTGGCAGATTAACACCCATTCAATACTGCACTGAAGCATCAGCCTTGATTTTTGTGCAAGTGCCAGAGTAAGGCTTGAACCCAGAATCTTCTGACTCCGTGAACTTACTTGAATAGTGCCAGAGAACTGTTCCAAAACCACTTGATCAATAAGACAGGGGTTTTAAGCTTGAAATCTCTTGAAAAAGACAAGAGTAATTGATGATTCAATACTCTCTCAGATCTGCACTGAAGCCATTACCTTTATACGGATGGCCAGAATTCAAAACTGTTTCAAAGAAACACATTTGGCCATTGACTGAAGAAAATGAAAGCTTGAAAATGATGCAGAAAAAAGTTGGTGGGAGTAGATTTCTGCTCCCAGATAGATACCAGTCACTGGCATCATCAGGAAGCAGAATCCTAGCATAATCTTTATCAAAAGGAGAATATATTTGAGATGAACCTGGTTCAGCCAGTGTCTGAAGTGATTCCTAAAACTGCTATTTCAGCAAACTATAATCAAGCACATGAGCAAATGCATTTTAAAAAAAATCAATATGAACAAATGCTTTCCTGTCTGCAGTGTCACTTTCATGTCAGTGATATGAATGAGCAAGCTTCACAATTTTAAAAATTAATCCCAAGTAAATGACAATGGCTGATTGTGCACTCAGACAGCAATATATAATGGAATGCTTGACATATTAATCACAAACAAAGTGGCTGAAGTCGACTGTCACAATTTTGATATGCTTCTGACATGAGCAGACCAGCACAATTAAGAAATTAAAATCCACAGTCCACAGGACTGCACAAATAAAACTTCAACATTAAAACAGAATTCAACATGGTGTTAACCATTGTGGGAAAACTGACAAAGGAATGAAAAGCTGCTCGAGATAAGGGCTGCATAATGGAAGGTCACGCAATTGTACTATAATCCCAATCTTTCATGTTGTATTGTCCCATCAGAATTCCCAACTGAACAAAGTAATGAAAGTTGAACTGGCTTTGGGCACCAACAAATGCACTCTATGCTTCCTAGTTCTAATCTTTTGGAAGGCACTATTCTTCCCGATGTGCACCAGACATCTGCTACTGCCTGCATCTGAGCCCAGTGACTGCCAGCAGGCAATACCTCCAAGGGAGAATCACAGCCAGAGACAATCCTGTTTTCAGTAGATATTACTCCACATCAGCTTTCCAGAAGGGGGTCACTGGACAACAGTCAGCCCTATTTTCACTTCAACTGGGTCAGTGGACCTGCTGTTCACAGCCATTCAAATCCCAGTCCAGAATTCCCAGCCAGAAATCTAGGCTGACACTCCACTACAGTACCAAGGGGGTGTTTGACCTGCTGCCTTTCCAATGAGATGTTAAACCAATGCTTGGTCTACTCTTGCACAGAAAATATCCCATAGTAATATTTTGGACATGGAGGGGCATCTCCTCAATGCACTGAACAATACAGATTCCTCATACAACAACAAAAAATAAGAAATAGGAGTAGCAAGCTATTCGGCCCCTCAAGTGGTCCGGATGATAAGGCAAACCAGTCTGATGTGAATCAATGACATTGAAACAGATGATCTGCTTAGTAGCACATTGCTGCCCATAGGGTTTCTCTGAGTGCAAGGTGACTGTCAAGTTTCCTACATCATAGCCGTGACCAGGCTTCAAAGAGCACTCCACTGGCTGTCCAGCACTTTTGGGACATTGTGAAGGACAGTACAGTAATGCAGGCCTTTTCTTCTTTGATTCCTTAAACAGTCAATTTTTGCAACTGCTCAACCCAGTTAACAAGGCTGACAGATGGAAAGTGAGACAGACTTCATAGAAAGCAGTTCTTTGAAAAAAATGAAACAGCTAAGATGTACAAAAGTTATAAGTAACTCACAAAGAGTTCAGACGAGTGATAAATTTCATACTTATGTCTTTTGCAAAGAACGTGTGAACTCATCTGAATTTTCCCGAAGAAAGACACATGGAGATAATACTTGCAAAACTCTGATGCCCAAATTTTAACTAAAGTTCAGGAAATCACTGGGACATCGTTCAACCTTGATCATTGCCTTCCACTGACCTCAGACAGACTGGAACTTTTGCCCTCAGTGAAGTCAATCATTCAACTGAACACGTTTCTCTCAGAACTCAATCCAGTTGCTGCTCAAACATTCATCCAGCTAAACCAACGTAGCCCAGCACGCGTGAACACAGAAGAAAATCAACTGATCTGGTTTTTGATTCTCCACTGCACCCAGCCCACAGAGGAACACAGCAGGGCTTCCCACAAAGCTGACAAACGTACGGTCAGTAAACATGCTTTCCTCCAACAGTGGGACATTTTAACTCATCACTGACCAAAGCTGAAGCAAATTCATTCACAACCTTATATATAGATAGACTACATACAACAATACAGCACAGAACAGGCCCTTCGGCCCACGATGTTGTGCCGAACATTTGTCCTAGCTTAAGCACCTATCCAATTGCCGCTTAAAGGTCACCAATGATTCTGACTCTGCCACTCCCACAGGCAGCGCATTCCATGCCCCCACCACTCTCTGGGTAAAGAACCTACCCCTGACATCCCCCCCTATACCTTCCACCCTTCACCTTAAATTTGTCCCCTTGTAACACTCTGTTGTACCCAGGGAGAAAGTCTCTGACTGTCTATCTATTCCCTTGATCATCTTATAAACCTCTATCAAGTCACCCCTCATCCTTCGCCTTTCCAATGAGAAAAGGCCTAGCACTCTCAACCTATTCTCGTACGACCTATTCTCCATTCCAGGCAACATCCTGGTAAATCTCCTCTGCACCCTCTCCAAAGCTTCCACATCTTTCCTAAAATGAGGCGACCAGAACTGCACACAGTACTCCAAATGTGGCCTTACCAAGGTCCTGTACAGCTGTAACATCACCTCACGACTCTTGAATTCAATCCCTCTGCTAATGAACGCTAATACACCATAGGCCTTCTTACAAGCTCTATCCACCTGAGTGGCAACTTTCAAAGATCTATGAACATAGACCCCAAGATCCCTCTGCTCCTCCACCTTACCGTTAACCCTGCATTCCGCATTCTTATTTGTCCTTCCAAAATGGACAACCTCACACTTGACAGGGTTGAACTCCATCTTGCCTACTTCAACCTCAGTACATCACCCAGCCAAGCACCTGCCCCAGTTTGGCTGCTACCACATGCCTGAGTCATGCCTTTGTTACCTCTCGACCCTCGACACCCAAGCAGCTGTCCATTTTCCACCCTCCACAACGTTGAGATCATCCGAAGTTCGTGCAAAGCTCCATTCACATAGCACCCCTGTGCTCACTGTCCTACACTAACCTCCCATTTCAGCCATTTTAAAACGCTCACCCTTGTTTTCAAATCCCTCCATGGCCTTTCCCTTCCCTAGTTGAGTAATCTCAACTCAAGTAGATCTCCCACTTCTCCGATTCTGGCCTTTTGCACATCCCTTTTTTATTGGCCATTACAGCAGCAGTGGCCATGCCCTTCTGGTATCTAGGCCCTAAACTCCAGGTTTCATATTCTAAACGTATAAGTGATCATTTAAATTGGAAAATAATAACAAAAGGGTATAGTCAGCAGGGATTTGCAAATGGAAAATTGTGATTGACAAATGTGGAGGTTTTTTTGACAATGTTAAGAACAAAATTGAAAAAGTGGAAATCAATAGATATAGTACACTTGGATTTTCAGAAGCCTTTTGATAACCAACTTCCTGTGGGGGGAGTTTATCATAATTAGAGCATATGATATAGGAGGTAATGAACTGGCATGGATTAATGATTAGCCAACAGACCGAAAACAGAGTAGGAACACAGAGGTCATTCTCACACTGACAGACTGTGACTAATGGAGTACTGCAAGGACTTGTACTTAGTCCCAGATGTTCACAATATATATCAATGATTTGGAAGAGGGGATTATAGGGTCTTTTCGTGGCGCATTGGTACTGTCCCTATACTTGGGCTGGGGAAGCCCAGGTTCAAGTCCCACCTGCTCCAGAACTGTGTAATAACATCGCCAAAAGGGTTGATTAGAAAAATAATATCAAACATAAAAAGTATGGACTAAGCAACCAAATGTAATATTTCCAAGCTTGCAGATAATATAAAGCAGAGCAGGAATGTGTGTTGTAAAGGAGATGCAAACTATTTTTAGCAAGGTTTGGACAGACTAGAGATTGAACAAGAACATGGTAGATGGAACACAATGTGGAAAAGTGAGAAATAATCCACTTTGGTAAGAAAAACAGATGTGGACAGCATTTCTTAAGTGTAGATGTGCAATGGACTTGAAGTCCTTGTCAACAAGGCATTGAAAGCAAGCATGCAAGTGAAGCAAACTAATGGAATGATGGCCTTTATTGAAAGAGTAGTGAAGTCTTGCTTCAATCATACAGGAGTTTCGTTAGACCACACCTGGAGAACTGTGAGCAGTTTTGATCGCCCTTATCCCAGGAAACGTATTATTGTAACAGAGGGAGTGCAGTGCAGGTTCACCAGACTTGTTCCCAGGACATTTCTCTGAATTTCAAAGAGTGAGAAACCTGCAAAATTCGTAAGGGATAGAGAGGAAAGATGCAGGCAAGATGTTTCCTTGGTTGTGGAGCCTAGAACCAGGAGCGTGAGGGGAAGAATACACTGCTGACATTCACCAAGGCTGTTTAGACAGCACCTTCCAAACCCATGACCACTACCATCTGGAAGGATAACGGCAGCAGATAAATGGGAACACCACCCACTGCAAGTTCTCTCCAAGCCACTCACCATTTTGATAGGGAAACATTCTCATTCCTTAAGGGTCGCTAGGTCAAAATCCTGGAATTCCCTCCCGAACAGCATCATGGGTCTCCCTACACACGTGGACTGCAGTGGTTCAAGGCAGCAGCTCACCACCGGTCTCAAGGACAACTCGGGACAGACAATAAATGCCAGCCCAGCCAGCAAATCCCCTCGGCAAATAAAACACATAGAAGCTGGACAGTCCAGATAGGTTGCTCCTAAAGGGCCGCGACCAACTTTCTTGCAGGGGGAGTTGCTCATGCCATTAATGAGAATTTAAACTAACCTGGCAGAGGTGCAGAGAGCACGAGGTAGAAACAGATAGCACTAGAATAGCAAATAGTAATGAATTAGGTGGGGTCAGAGTAAGTGGGAAGGAATCAAGTCTAAATTAGGATTATTGTAGACATTTGGAAATGTACAGACCAGTGAGCATCAAGTGCAAACTGACATATAGAAATATGATGTAATAAAGACTAAACTTGTAGAAGGACTTGATGCTAGGAATGCTTTAATAAAAGGTGTTCAGAAAAGATAGAAAAAGGAAACAAGGAAGGGTAGCAATACAGATGAAGGAGGATATTGCAGTGCTGAAGAGAGTGTATTTCCCAGAGGTGTCAATGACAGAGTCTTGTTTTAGATCTAAGGGACAAAAAAAGGTCTAATTATATTGCTCGGTGTAGTCTATCGGCCACAAACCAGTGGGAAAAATGTACAGGAACAAATTTGCAAGGAAATAACAGAGCGCAAGAATTACAGAGGAGTTATAATGGGAGGACTTTAATAATCTGAATAAAGACTAAAATAATAGTAGTGTAACAGACAGAAACACACAAGAGCTCAAAGACAGCGTTCAGGAGAATTTTTCTACTTTAGTTCGTTGAGTCCAATGAGAAAGATTTGGCTGGGCCTAGATTTTGGGAAGGTGGTGTATCAAGTTGATCTCGTGCCAGATTAGAACTGGGACTATTCACCTTGGGAATGCTTGAGAGAATATCTGATCAAAGTGTTCAAAGCAATGAAGGGTCTGGACAGAGTACAGAGAAAGAAACCATTCTCATTAGTTGAAGGATCAAGTTAGTTGAGGACATCGATTTAAGTCAACTGACAAAAGCAATGGGGACACATGGAAAGTTACTTTTTGACACAGCTGGTGGTTAGAATCTGGACTGCAATGTCTGGAAGTGTGGTGAAGGCAGGATCAACTGAAGCTTTCAAAAAGGAATTAGACCATTATCTGAAAGAGAGGTATTTGCAGGATGAGGTAGAGAAGGCAGTGAAGTGGCATGAAGCGAACTGCTCCTTCAAAGGGCCAGCACAGTCAAATGGCTCTTCTGTGATTATAAGAACAGTAGCAATCTCCCCACAGTCTGAAGCAATCTTTATTCCCTAATCAACATCACTAAAACGGTTTATCACAATGCTGTTTGTGCAAAATTCCTGTGCACAAATTGATTACCACATTTCCTCTGCTATTATGGAGAGTACTCATCAAAAGCACTTTCAGATATTTGGTGAAATAATTACAAGTTTCCTTTCCTTTTAATGTTTGCTGGCCAATTCGTGGTGATTTAGCATTCTCAGTATCAGCCCATGAGAAACAGAATCAAGTCTGCCCAATTTACACCTAATCCTCTCAGCCAATTGCATTCATCAACCATCTGTATTTCAACACAGGACAGGAAATGTTTTAAACTGCTCAATAGGTCAGCTGCATCAGCCACTTTTAAACAAATTCTCTCCGATTCGGTCAAAATCATGGGCCCCCTGAGAGCATCAAGTATTTTTCTCTTTTTAAATTCAGGCTTCTTACATCAGCATCCTGTGGAGATTTAACCACAACTAGTTTCCAAATTATATGTCAAATCTGAACATGACTCAACAATACAATCTTTCCAACTTACATAACTGTCGGAAAATAATCACAAGGCATTATAAACCAGGCGTTATTTTCTGGCCTAAAGAGCAAGGTAAGAATGTGAAGCAGCCTTAGGGGATGGAGTCGATTATCCAACTGAAGGAAACAAAAGCAGCTAGGGTCAGGTCAGATGTCGAAAATCGAAGTGTGGCACTGGAAAAGCACAGCAGGTCAGGCAGCATTCGTGGAGCAGGAGAATCGACGTTTCGGGCATAAGCCCTTCATCAGAAATGTGTCCTGAAGAAGGGCTCATGCCCGAAACGTCGATTCTCCTGCTCCACGAATGCTGCCTGACCTGCTGCGCTTTTCCAGCGCCACATTTTTCAACTCTGAACTCCAGCATCTGCAGACCTCACTTTCTCCTCAGGTGTCGAAAGACCAACCATGTAATTCAGGAGGCGAGAGAGGAAGTTTGCTGGCCGTGGCCAGTTGGATTTAAGGGATGAGGCCTCATTTGGCCAGAACAAGGGCCTCGCCTTCCCCCCTCATCCCCTGCACTGCACACAGTTCCATATCCCGGCCCCTTACTTACCGGGTATCCCTGGCCTGGCATGGCCGAGCGAAACATGTTCTGTTGCTGAGCTCCTGCTATCCTGCCCGGGGCCTGCCCCGGCCCTTGCCCCTGGCCAGGCCCCGGACCCGCTGCCATAGCAGCCGCCGCGCCCGGGCTCATTGTCTGGAATCCTCGCGCCGCCATTTTCGAGAAGGAACTCTTTCGCACCGGAAAGCGACAACACTACTTCCGGTACGCGGCCCAGCCCGCATGCGTTAATTGATCGCCCGAAACAGCGCCACCCTCCGGCTGGAGACTGAGTTCCAGTGGCAGCGTCACCATCATGCTGGAGACTGAACTCGAGAAGTAGCGCCACCCTCTGGCTGGAGACTGAACTCCAGAAGTTGCGCCACGTTTCGGCTGGAGACTGAAATCCACAAGCAGCGCCACCCTACGGCTGGAGACTGAAGATCAGAAGCAACGTCACCCTCAGGCTGGAGCTTCAACTCCAGAAGCAGCGCCATCCTATGGCTGAAGTCTGAAAGGTGAGGAAGGCCCCAAGAACTGGTGGAAGATTCAAATCCACATGATTGATTTTGTCTCGCATTTTTGTGTAGACCATGGGCTAACCAAGCCTTTCCCAGCGAGTTATATACAGCTGTAGTATTGCCTGACCATTGAGAAATTTTGTTAATTGTTGTATAGAAAGTACGAAGGGTAAGTGAGAAAGGGAGGCAAATCGAAAGTATACTAAGAGTCTGGCAGTCAACTTAGAAGGGAATGCAAAAGTTTATATAAATAACAAAATTGCATGAAGAGAAGGGATAAATCAATTAGGGACAGAATGTGGGATCTATGCATGACTGAGGTACCAAATGAGTACACTGCATCTACTTTTAATAATCGTAGAATCCCTGTAGTGTGGAAGCAGGCCTATCAAGTCCACACCAACACCCTGAAAACATCCTGCGCAGATCCAGACCATCCTTGTAAACATGCATTCCCCAGCTAACCCACAGATCTCTGAACAATTCACCCAAACCTGTGCATCTTTGGACTGTGGGAGGAAATAATTGTCAAAAGCGGCAAGAGTGATATGAATGAAAATGCTTTTCACACAGCAAGTGGTTAGGGTCTGGAACGCTCTGTTTGAGGTTGTGGTGGAGGCAGGTTCAATGAAGGCTTTCCAAAGAGAATGAAATTGTCATCAGAAGTGGAAATATGTGCAGGTGTGGGATATAAATGAATTAATGTTATTTCTGCAAGTATAAATTCTGATACAGAACAGGAATGAGAAAATACATATTCAGCAAAAAGAAAGGATATGTTAGCATGAGACGTGAATACAGAACAATGGTGGATATATGGGCAAACAGGAAAGCATCTGTTTCCCCCTACTCGGAGACACAGGAACTAACCCTAATCAAAGAGGTCAAAGTGGCCTCTGGATGGAAATAGATTCTGATAGAAGAAAAGATATGCCTAATCAATAATCTATAATAGACTGACGTCAAACACCCTTATGGGAGTCAGAGATAAGAGTTTGTCACGGACAAGACAGGATAAACAGAAGTTGTGGGATAAGTCTTAAGGAAATGAGTGACGTAAGCGAAGCAGGGAACAGAAAATGGAATAAGGAAAACATATGGGAAAAAAACAGTATAAATTGCAAGGGTTTTTTGGGATATACTGTGCATTTTGTCATTGCCTTACCTGGTAATTAGACAAAGCACCCACCTATAGGTGTATAAATAAAACGACGCTGCTGTTCAGAAATTTGGTCTCGGACTGAAATTATTAAAGTGAGTGAGCTTTTGTTTCTCACACAGGGAACAGGTGAGAGAGTGACACTACACTCATTCAGCAGACACAATGGGTTGAATGGCATCTTTCTGTGCCAGAACAATTCTGCCAATGTGCGCTTTCAATGGTGCAAAAGAGACTTCACTTCAAAACTTTGCTGTAAAGGGCTCTGAGGATGGGAAAAACACTCGAGAAGTGCACGGTTCTTTTAGTTTAAAGGAGATGATAAAGATCTAAAAGGACTGCCTGGTTCACTCCACAGAGAACTGGGATAGACTTGATGGGCCGAATGGTCTCCTTTTGAGATATAATGACTCCTTCATTACCATTGTGCGTGGCTTGTTGTGTATTTTGAGAACTTTCAATATTTGTTTCAGATAATCAGTGTTTGCCAGCTCCTGCTGTATGATTCATTACAGTCTCTAATAATTTATTTATTTTTTGATCGCTAAGATGGTGGCAGAGTTGCAGCGCAGTGTGTGGGCTCCTGCCTGGAGCAGATTGTCCACTTCTACCTTTTTGTTTCTTCCTTCACAGCATTTTTTTCTTATTTAAATCTGTTTATCTTCTGGAGGGAGAGCGAGCCCAGTGCAGGGGAGGTTGGGGCAACACGGTGGCTCAGTGGTTAGCACTGCTGCCTCACAGCACCAGGGTCCCAGGTTCGATTCCAGCCTCGGGTGACTGTCTGTGTGGAGTTTGCACATTCTCCCTGTGTCTGTGTGGGTTTTCCACAGTCCAAAGATGTGCAGATTAGGGTGGATTGGCTGTGCTAAATTGCCCATGCTAAATTGCCCATAGTGTCCAGGGATGTGTAGGTTAGGTGCATTAGACAGGGTTAAATGTAGAGTAATAGGATAGGGGAAAGGGTCTGGGTGGGTTACTCTTCGGAGGGTTGGTGTTGTTGGGCCAAAGGGCCTGTTTCCACACTGTAGGGATTCTATGACACCGCCCAGTCCGGTAGTGATAGAGGTCCCACAACATCTGCGGTGGTGACGAGAGCAGGCAACCCGATGTCTCTTGGCATCTGAAGCAGCATCAAGCACGGGGAGATTGATTCCAATGCAGAGAATATCGAGCCCAGCACAGAGAAGACTGAACCCTTGTGGGGAGTGCAAATCCAGCATGGTTAAACACTTAAAGAAGGACTTTAATGTTGGACTTTTAGCTATATTTCCTTATTTTTCTACTTTGCACCTATGATTTTGTACCTAGGTACCTTTGTACCCACGATGGCGCCCAGAATGGCATCATTGTACACTTGAGTACATGTCAGAATAAAATCTGATTCTAATCAGTATTTGTTGATCATTATAGTTTCTTTGCCATATCTTTTGGCTTCCTGTACATTCTCCTAAATCTTTGTCAGCTTGACAAAATAATTTTGGATGAATTATTTTAGTGAATCATTTTAGTTCACTGAGCCAGAGACATGGAAATTTATGGTGTCACGGTGGCTTAGTGGTTAGCACTGCTACCTCACAGCACCAGGGTCCCAGGTTCGATTCCAGCCTTGGGTGACTGACTGTGTGGAGTTTGCATATTCTCCCTGTGTCTGTGTGGGTTTCCTCTGGGTGCTCCGGTTTCCTCCCAAAGTGCAGGTCAGGTGAATTGGCCACGCTAAATTGCCCATAGTGTTAGATGCATCATTTAGGGGGAAACGGGTCTGGGTGGGTTTTTTTTTTCTTTTTTCTTTTTTTTTCTTTTTTTTTCTCCCCCACACTACCACCTAAGTGCGGTAGTGTTTATTTTATCCCCAGCACCCATGGTGTGTGTGTGCAGGTGTGAGACGGTATAGCACTTTATTTATTTTTTTATTTTAACCCCCACACTACCACCTAAGTGTGGTAGTGCTTATTTTATCCCCAGCACCCATGGTGTGTGTGTATACATGTGAGACACAGTGAAAGACACAAAGTGCACCAATTTTTATTCAAATTCCACCACCAGGAAGATAGGAAAACATCTGGGTGGGTTACTCTTCGGAGGGCTGGTGTGGATTGGTTGGGCCAAAGGGCCTGTTTCCATACTGTAGGGAATCTAATCTATGACTCACTGGGTACTGTTTTTACCTTCATACCCTAGAAGGTTGTAGGTTCGAGGCCCACATTGCAGCTGTGAGCATGAAACTTGGCTGACACTCCTGTGCAGTGCTGAGGGTGGGTGCTGCCATTTTTCGGGCATTCTTAGAGAAAAACAGGGCCCATTATCCCTGGTTTCCGGGGCAATGTTTGTCACTCAGAAAGAGATAACGTGGGTTTTTAATCATTCTGGGAGAGCTTGCTGTGCACAAATTCACTCCCACATTAAAGCAGCAATGATTCTTCAAATGTTGGATATAAAGCGCTCAAGGGCATCTTGAAGTCATGAAAGGTGCTACAGAAATGAAAGTCTGTACTGTATTGTTCTCTATTTGCATGTTTTTACAGACTGCTTCCAGTTGAGGGCACCCTTTCTATTGAAAAGGGCTCTTCGGACAGACAATTGGAAAAAGTGCTCCAGGTATCAAGTGTTGATGCTACAGTAATCACAGTCATAATTGTAGCTTTGAGATATTTTCTGCATCAACCTATTCAGAGATGTTATTGCACACATCTGGTGTAGATGGAATTTGAATCCGGGTCTTCAGTCTCAGAGGGAGGGACACTACCACTTATTTTCCATGGGATGTGGGTGTTGGTGGCATCCCTAATTTCCCTTGCCCTGGCTTGGTAGGGCCACTTCAGAGGGCAGCGAAAAGTCAAGAATTGCTGGAGAACCTCCGCAGGTCTGGCAGCATCTGGCAGTCAACATTTCAAGTCCGGTGACCCTTGGAACGTTTAGGTCTTCAGCGTCCGCAGTTCTCCGTTTTATGCTAAAGGTCGAGCACGTTGCTGAAGGTCTGGAGTCACGTGTAGGCCAGATCCTGGTAAGGATGGAAGTCTCCTTCCCTGATGGATATTAGTGAACCAGATGGGGTTTTACAACAATCGCTGAGACTAGAGAGAGAGAGACATGGCGCCTGAAGAGTGGAGACTCGGGCTTTATTGGTTTTGGCACTGGTAGTGGCGAGGCATCGACGGTAGCATTGGCGATTAGTGGTGACAGATGGCGCCTGAGAGCAGAGACTTTAACGTCGGTGGGTCTGTCGGTGGCGAGGAGGGTGAAGCCTTGGATTGGGCCAGCAGATGAAAAAACAAAGATGGAGTCTCTTTCATAGAGTCATAGAGATGTACAGCATGGAAACAGACCCTTCAATCCAACCCGTCCACGCCGACCAGATATCCCAACCCAATCTAGTCCCACCTGCCAACACCTGGCCCACATCCCTCCAAACCCTTCCTATCCATATACCCATCCAAATGCCTCTTAAATGTTGCAATTGTACCAGCCTCCACCACATCCTCTGGCAGCTCATTCCACACACATACCACCCTCTGTGTGAAAAAGTTGCCCCTTAGGTCTCTTTTATATCTTTCCCCTCTCACCCTAAACCTATGCCCTCTAGTTCTGGACTCCCCGACCCCAAGGAAAAGACTTTGTCTATTTATCCTATCCATGCCCCTCATAATTTTGTAAACCTCTATAAGGTCACCCCTCAGCCTCCGACTCTCCAGGGAAAACAGCCCCAGCCTGTTCAGCCTCTCCCTATAGCTCAAATCCTCCAACCCTGGCAACATCCTTGTAAATCTTTTCTGAGCCCTTTCAAGTTTCACAACATCTTTCTGATAGGAAGGAGACCAGAATTGCACGCAATATTCCATCAGCCGCCTTTCAGTTTGTTAAAATTATTGT
The DNA here is from genome assembly GCF_037043375.1 of Chiloscyllium plagiosum. Lineage (NCBI taxonomy): Eukaryota > Metazoa > Chordata > Chondrichthyes > Orectolobiformes > Hemiscylliidae > Chiloscyllium > Chiloscyllium plagiosum. The sequence goes on along the minus strand of NW_028270191.1, from coordinate 22,573,892 downwards.
TATCCAAAATGGCGCAGGAGCGTGGCAACAGTTGAAGCTCTGCATTGTATTTTCCCTTAAATACAAGTGACAATAAATCATTCAATTGAATCAAATCAGTTCCAGATTTCTTAATTGATTTAAATTCTACCCATTGCCTGTCCCAGAGCATTCAGGCTAGGCTCTGGGCCTCCAATCCACGGGTGGTAGCACTATACCACTATTGCTCATTCAGATATGATTCTAGTTGTGCTTAGCACTCAATGGTCATTATTTCTATGTGAGCCTTGAGCACATATACAGACTTACTACAGAGCAGAAGGGGCCATTCGGCCCACATACACACCTGCTAGGTTCCTCAGTACATCGCACTCACCTCTAAGTCAGACGATCATGTGATTAAGGCCCACCTTAGGGCCTTAAAGTCAGAATGTTGGTCGGCAGTCTGATGCAGCGCTGTGGGAATGCTGCACTGTCAGAGGTAATGTCTTTCAGACAAGGGCCCGCCTGCCTACTTGTGTGGGTGTAGAAAGATACCACAGCACTGCTCAGGAGGAATTCTCATGCGTGTGTGCTGGGCAGTGCTCACTCCTTCAGTCAACATCACAGAAAACAGATGATGTGGTTTCCTTGTCGCACTCCCGTTTGCGGGAGCTTGCTGTGTGCAAGTTGGCTGCCGCATCTCCTGTGTTACGACAAGAGCTAGGCTCGAGAAAGTACTTCATTGGACACATTTGAGGATGCCCTGAAGTCACGAAAGGCGCTACAGAAAGGCAGGAGCAAAACCAAGCGGATGCTGGAAATTGGAAACAGGCAATACTGGAAAAACTCAGCAGGTCTGGCCAAGATAGAGAGAGAAAAACAGAGTTAATGTTTCAAATCTGATGCCACTTCTTGGGACTCTTTCTATGCCATAAATCTTGCATTCAGTAAATTGCTGTCCCCTCATCTTGATTGTTTTCCCCACCCTGTGAATCCGATGGTTTCAAAATGTGCCTCGACCTGAAAATTGGCGATAGTTTTGGAAGCCCAAATGTCTGAGGGCAGAATGGTCATTTTCGCATGTTTAACATGTGCTTCTCTGCCTCTGGTTAGAGTGTTTGCTCTTGATTGTGAAAGGCGTGTTGGTGCCGACACCCATTGGGAGTGACGGGCGACATTTTGTATCATTTCTCTGTATTTCTGACTGAACAGAGGGGAAGAGGAAAAGCCTGCAGTGCACAGTATCTGAGCAAGAGTGTTCATTCTCGCATCATTTAGCTGAACAAAGCTTTCAGTGGTGGGAAGATGGCCTTTAGATTGCGGCCTCGCTGCCGGGGTGAGAAGTTTGCTGGATAGCATTCAGTGTAGGCCGTGGTTTCAATAACCTCTAAGGGACCCCAGAGTTACTTTGCAATGACTCTACTTCATCCAAGCGCAAGGATTCCCTTTCTGACTGTTCACTGATGCTAAATGAGCAAGTTTGTTTCAAGCTTTTTGTGCTCCATTTCTAAATTAAGGAATTTATCTTCCATCTCAACAAACAATTGCATTTAAATAGCCCCTATTTAAATGGTAAAACATCCCGAGACACTTTCCAGGGACGATGACCGAACAGTGTTTGACTCTGAGCTACATATTAGGACAGATGATCAAGAGGTTGGACAAAGAGGTCGGAATTCTGGAGCAGAGGTGAGCAAGTTATGGGAGGGAATTCCAGAGTTTGGGATCCAGGCAGCTGAAGACATCCCCCCCTCCCCAGTGGCAGAGTGATTCAAATCAGTGATCTGCAAGAGGCCAGGTCAGCAGCATCGTAGAGATGGCAGAAAATTGCGGGGCTGAAGGGGATTGCAGAGATAGGGAGGGGGTGATAAAAATTACACTTGTGGAACTAGAAGCAGTCTTCAGTATAATCCGAGCCATGTCAATGTGCTGTGGGCATATGAAACCAGTGTTAATGGAATCAAAGTGTTCAGTCAGCCGCGATTGTATTGAATGGCAGTCAGGCTTGACGGACTATATGGCCTACTCCTGTTTTTATCTCCCTTTGTCCTTTGTATGTGAATTCCATTAAGATACGCACATGAAGAACATTGTTTAATTAAATACCTAAAGCACATATAAAAAGAGACTGTCCTTTTAATGCGGATGTTAATTTAGGTTAATCGGTTCATTAGGTTTAAGTTTGCTTTATTGGTTATTTTCAAAGTACAGGTTGTACCTTTGTAATCTAGCAAGCTCAAGACCAGGCTTTTGCCAGACCAGCATTTGAGAGGCCACAATTGTACATTCTCCCCATGTCTGTGTGGGTTTCTTCCGGGTGCTCCGGTTTTGTCCCACAATCCAAAGATGTGCAGGTTAGGGTGAATCGGCCATGCGAAATTGCCCATAGGGTTCAGGGATGTGTCAGTTACATGTATTAGTTTGGGGTAAATGTAGAGTAATAGGGTAGGGGAACGGGTCTGGGTAGGTTACTTGGAGGGTCGGTGTGGATTTGTTGGGCCGAATGGCCTGTTTCCACACTGTAGGGATTCTATGATGATTCTATGTCTACCCCTCCCAGCCTCAAGATCTGCACCTCTCTCTCCCTCTCCCTGTCTATCTCTCTCCCTCTCCCTCTATCCCTCTCCCTCTATCCCTCTCCCTCTATCCCTCTTCCTCTCCATCTATCTCTCTCCCTCTCCATCTATCCCTCTCCCTCTCCCTATCTATCTATCTCTCTCTCTCCCTCTCTCTATCTATCTATATCTCTCCCTCTCCCTATCTATCTATCTCTCTCTCTCCCTCTCTCTATCTATCTATATCTCTCCCTCTCCCTATCTATCTATCTCTCTCCCCTCTCCTTACCTATATATCTCTCTCTCTATCTCTCTCCTTCTCTCTCTCTCCCCCCCCCCCCCCCCCCCCCCCTCTACCTCTCACACTCACCCTCTCTCTATTTCTCTGTTTCTATCTCTCTCTCTCTGTGTCTTTCTCTCTCTGTCTCTGGATGCCAGCATTCCTGAGGAGGATCAGGTGATAGTGCTTAGAGAGAGGGATAGCTTTGAGGAACACATCTTACTGAAGTTCTGAGAGTGATAGGGATTGAAGCAGGACACTGACTAGTAAACCCTGTCAGTAACTACCTGCTGACTTTCTAAACTAAAATAGTACTGGAAGGAATGAGACAGGGAAGGGGTGCCTTAAACTGGAAGGACTGGAAGCATTGCAGGTGCCAGGCAACAGACATCACCAGACGAGAGAGTGCTGTTTAAGGGCAGTACGACCTACAGTTTAAATAGAGACTGCTAGAACACGGGTTTAGCAGGTAGGATGCAGATATACATAATGCTGCAATATATTACAAAGTGACTGCCACAAAAGATAGAGAAATGTCTCGCGTCAAACTTGAACTTGCTTGGGATTAGATTAAAAGAGCCCAAATGTCAGAATGCCACAGAGGATGTGAGATGTACCTGATATCACCTTCAAAATGTGACACTGGCATTTCTCATTCCATACTTTTTGTCAATATTGATTGATTGATTGTCACCGAAGTACACTGAAAAGCTTTGTTTACGAGCAGTACAGATCATAGTAAGCAAGAATGTACAGATCAAAAAGACTTAGACAGAGGCAGACGGGTGACTTTGCTTCTCGAAACTAGAGAGTCCATTCACCAGTCTAATAACACCTTGGAAGAAGCAGTTCCTCAACCTGCTGGTGCGTGTGTTCAGGCTTCTGTATCTTCTGCCTGATGGAAGAGGTTGTGGGAGATCATTACCGAAGTGGGAAGGGTCTTCGATGATTTTGGCAGCCTGTCCGTGGAGCGAGCCATGCATAGATGGAATGGTGGCTTCTGTGATGTTCTGGGCTGTGCACACCACCCTCTGTTGTTTCTTACGGTCCTGGGCAGAGCAGTTGCCATACCAGGTCGTTATGTAGACCGTTATGACATCTCGGGCTTCAGAAGAGAACCAGGGAGATAATGGGGGAGAAGTGTCGTCTTCCCAGGGCTTCTAGCCACAGATAGTTTTCAAATCAGCATTAAAACAAAAATAAGTTCGGGTCACTCAGAGTATATCAGCTGCAGCATACTGTGTGCTCCATTTGTGTACTTTGAAAGGAATCATCCAAAGTGGATTCAATATTTGACCACATTCATGGTACATACACTTGATGAGTCTATGGGAGGTGGGATACAATGGACCACAGGGACTCAGCAGCACCCAAGCCTCAGGTGTCAGCAGTGGCTGAGTGGCAGCTTCTGAGTCAGAGCTCGGAAGGAGAAGCTGTCAGAAGGCTGGCTTCAATAGACAGCATCCAACAGAGTTCTCATTCCATGCCACCGTGTGTGGCATCGCTGTGTTTGTGTGTGTGCTGTGCGTGGGAGTGAGCTAGAAAGGGACACAGGCAAAAGAAGGAAGCCCTCAGCTTCACGTGACCTCGCCCTCGCTCCGTGCATTCACATGCAGCAGTCTCCGGTTTTCCCAATGCGAGATGAGGGAAGGTAAGACACGTACGTGGGGATCAAAAGCAGAAATTGCTGGAGGAATTCAGCAGGTCTGGCAGCATCTGTGGAGAGAAAAACAGAGTTAATGTTTCGGCTCTGGTGTCTCTTCCTCAGAACTGAGAGGCGAGGGAGGATGTGAAGGGTCAGAACAGTGAGGGTGAAAGGGATGGGGGAAGAAAGGGATGGCTTGTTTGAAACTGGCAGCTTGACAACTATTGCCGATCTAACCTGGCAGGCTTGGCGCTGACACAAAAGGTGCCACTCCTCTGTACTTGGCGCGCAGCCTGGTGTTGAACCGACAAGAAATTCAAATGCAAATTCACATCCCAGTGGTACCTCTCCTCGGTCGAAGTGGCACCAAATCCACATAAGTACATGGAGGCAATGTTTTAAATATTGATGGAACAGCAGCTCCAACATTTGAACTTGAATAGTTTTACTCATGATATCTAAAGCTGGCTTATACTTTACACCGAAACAGGCCGTTCAGCCTATTTGATCCAGGCTTATGCTTCACATGTCCTGAAGAGATTCCATTATTTATTTTATTGAGAATTTGTTTAAAGGATTATGGATAATGGTTCATTTGAACAGGCTGGGAAGAAATCTGGCCTTTTCTTTGAAGGGGGCATGAAAAGTACACATCAGGACATAAGCCACATGGTTTTCAAAAAATGTCTTTTAAGTTAATTGCTTGGACTTACTGGAAATCACATGCTGTGTTTATGGCTGTTTGGAGTTAGTCTTCGTTTTGAATATTGCTAAACAGTCAGCTGGGGAACAGCCTACTGGGAGAGAGAGAAGCTACACGGCTCAGCCTCTGCCTTTCTGAGAAAGCTCTTTCAGAGTGCAATGTGATAACTGAAGCTGTTAATCCAACTGTGCTCCTCATTAGCCTCTGAAAGTCTTCCTCTTGGTATTTCCTGAATGAATTGTGTCTACAAACATCGCAGTGACTACTGCCTGTGCATAGTGACTCCGGTCTACATGTGCCAAGATGCTCATGAAAAGTCATCCTGAATATTTCTTAACTTATCCATTTTAATACGTCAAACTGTGTGTTCATTCATTTTGCATCATTGATGAATATGTCTTGTTGTGTAAAGAAAAAGTATATTTGTTGTTTGTCAAATAAATCTTATTGTTATGACACCGGGTAAACTCTCCTACTTAATTTAAAATCAGCAACACAAAAAAGATATATCCCATGCAGTAATCTGTGAAAATTCGAGAGACCAAGAACTAGTTAAAGTAAAAATTCATAACTTTATTTCTTAAAGTATAACAGAGAATAATTAACTAACAACTGTTTACAATTCCTTCCTCTAACCTATCTTTTACCTTCCCTTCTATAATACTAGTCTGATAAAACTCCTGGTTATGATTTACAAAACAAAACTTCTTATCTCAAAACCAGGCAGCTTTATGTTCTCCTCTGTATTTCAGTCTTTTCTTCTTCTTGGGGATTCTGCTTTACAGGTTAATGATCGATAAAGGTACTTTTAAGAGAGCTATTTTTCGGGCAGTCTTTTTACATGCTGGTAGCTTGGCAGTCCTCCTCTCAACTGTTCAATTTTCCCCGATCTTATACCCACAAAGCATTGGATTATGTCATTGACTTTTAAGATTGTCAATATACTCAATTCAAACTTGATTGGAGTTTGGTATTTGTTTTGGGGTATATTTAAACTGATTGGCTTAATTCAAATCTGTTTTTGTCTTCAGGCGACTAGCTACCCTAGCTACCCCAGTAGCTGGAGCACATGTTTACATTGTATCTTATTGAGAACACTTGGTGCTGTCACTGCTAATTTTTAACTCTCTTAAAGGTACAGCACACTTCTACACCTTCATTACATTATTGGCAGATCTCTTTATTCTAAACCTAATGTGATTAGAATATAGCCAGTATCTGCAGACATCAGGCACCAATATGCAATAATTCCGAACTGCATATGTGCAAAAATCCTGAACTGCACGTGTGCAAACATCCAGAACCGTGCATGTGCACAAACCAGAACTGCATGTTTGCAAAAACCCAGAACTGCACATGTACAAAAATTCTGAAATTGCATATGTGCACAAATATGAAACCATGTATGTGCGCAAATACGAAACCATGTATGTGCGCAAATACCAAACTGCACATGTCCACAAACCAGAACTGCACATGTGCATAAATCTGGAACTGCTCATGTGAGCAAATCTAGAACCATGTATATGCAGAAGTCCAGAACTGCACATATACAAAAGTCCATATGCAGAACTGTGCATGTGCAAACATCCAGAAGTACACGTGCACAAATTGGGAACTGCTCATGTGCACAAATCCAGAACCGTGTCTATACACACACCTGGAACTTTGCATGCTCACAAATCCAGAACTGCACACGTTCACAAATCCAGAAGTGTGTATGTGCATAAATTCAGAACTGCGTATGTGATCTTCTTCCTCTCGGAAGGATGTTGTGAAACTTGAAAGGGGTTAGAAAAGATTTACAAGGATGTTGCCAGGGTTGGTGGATTTGAGCTATAGGGAGAGGTTGAGTAGGCTATGGCTGTTTTCTCTAGAGCATTGGAGGCTGAGGGATGACCTTATAGAGGTTTATAAAATTGTGAGGGGCATGGATAGGATAAATAGACATAAGTCTATTCACTGGGGTGGGGGAGTTCAGAACTAGAGGGCATAGGTTTAGGATGAGAGGGGAAAGATAAAAGAGACCTAAAGGGCAACTTTTTCACACAGAGGGTGGTACATGTATGGAATGAGCTGCCAGAGGAACTGGTGGAGGCTGGTACAATTGCAACATTTAAAAGGCATCTGGATGGATATATGAATAGGAAGGATTTGGAAGGATATGGGCCGGGTGCTGGCAGGTGGGACTAAATTAGGTTGGGATAACTGGCCGGCATGGACGAGTTGGACCAAAGGTCTGTTTCTGTGCTATACATGCACACAAATCTGGAACCCCACATGCGCAATGATTTTGCCCATATCAATTGTGGTCAGGCTTTATGTCATCACATAGAATTCCAATGACATCACATGCAAAGGAACTGTGTATGTGCAGGATCGAAACATGCTACTGAAATGGAGTTCAATGGTGGGGGTCAGGGCAGTGAGAATGGAGGGCAAGGGAGGGAGGGAAGTGATGGGAGAGTGGAGATGGTCATTGGGAAAGAAGGGACCTCCCTCTCCATCTCTCCCTCCCTTCCTCTCGCCAACCCTCGGGCCGTACTCCCTCACCATAGTGAGTCATTGTGCCAATTTGATTGCCACCATGTTTCATATTGGTGATGAACCTTTGTTTAAATTTGTATGATATGCAGGCATGAGGTGTCAATAGACATGGCCTAACATTTACAATTGGCCATCGTGGGAACTGGGTAAAGCATTTACATTTACGCTGTGAATATAGAGTGCTGGGGGGTGAGAGAGAGAGTGCATCTCAGTCCTAAAAAAAATCTGAATAGACTCAAAACAACAAGATGAGTCATGGCGAAGTGTGAGTTATGAAATATGCAAGAGACAAGCAACATGCAGGGTGTGAGTGATAGTAACTGAAAGGGCCAGAAGCTCACAGCAACTTGTTCAGTCCCTGAAAAGAGAAGCAGCAATTCAATTACATTGGCAGGCAGCGAGAATGAATGACATTGCACATTTGCCACCCTCAGGATATGTAGTTAGATAGGGCAATAGAAGGTCACACAGAAGGTCATGAAAAAAAGCTAGTAAAACAGATAGCAAGTTCCTGCCTCTGCCACCACCACCCCCCTCGACCCCCACTTGCCCCCTTAGCTACCTCCAGCCTCAAATCTCTTCACCCACTTTATTTGGATGCATAAAAATGGCCTTGGAAGAGCAAGGGGTAGGTTACCATTGCTTCCCACTCAGTAATGCAGGGTCTGATTAGTAAGAGTTAGCTCCCAGTATCTCCAGGGGAAGCAACCTGCACCGTTCGAACTGCCCGGCCTAGCCCCTTCCTATTGCTGTATCTTCCTTCATCCTTACAACCCTTCAAGAACCTCATGTTACTCCAACTCTGGCCTCTCACTCAGCCTTCATCCTTCGGTGTTGAATTGCTCTGTGTTTGACGATGTGAGCTTGTTTACTATTGGTGCTCACTGGGGCCTCAGAGGCTAAACCTGGGCATGGAGTCAGGGAAAAGTAAATAAAGAGCTGGAAAGCTGAGCTAGAAGCATGGAGAAGACATTTTAAACACCCTGAATAAAGTTCTGACACACGTAGGAATGAGTCTAATCATTGCAGAGATCTAAAATATAAAACCATAGAATCCCTACAGCGCAGATAGAGGCTGTTTGGTCTACACTGTACCTCCAAACAGCATCCCCCTATCCTAACCCCATAGCCCCACATTTCCCATGGCTAGTCCACCGAGCCTCCACATCCCTGGACATTATGGACAATTTCCCATGGCCAGTCCACCTAACCTGCATACCTTTGGACTATGGGAGGAAACCGGAGCACCTGGAGGAAATCCATGCAGATATGGGGAGAACGTGCAAACTCAACACAAACAGTCGCCTGAGGCGGGAATCAAACCTGGGTCCCTAGTGCTGTGAAGCAACAGCTAACTACTGAGCCAGTATATAACACACCCTAACAATTGCAGTCATGCCATCCTGGCTGAGGGCTTTGGAAATCCCCGTCCACTTCTTTCTCCTTTAACTCAGTCTTTTCAATCTTCCACTTTGACAAAGCATTTGTTCACATATTCAAACATCACCTTTGTTGGTTCAGTGTTAATTTTTTTGGATCATAATGTTCCCCTGAAGTGCTTTTGACTGATGGCTCAGTGGTTAGCACTGCTGCCTCACAGCGCCAGGGACCCGGGTTTGATTCTAGCCTCAGGTGACTGACTGTGTGGAGTTTGCACATTCTCCCCGTGTTTGCGTGGGTTTCCTCCGGGTGCTCCGGTTTCCTCCCACAGTCCAAAGATGTGCAGGTCAGGTGAATTGGTCATGTTAAATTGTCCGTAGAGTTAGGTGCATTTGTCAGGGGTAACTATGGGGAATGGGTCTGGATGGGTTACTCTTTGGAGGGTCGGTGTGGACTAGTTGGGCTGAAGGGCCTGTTTCCACACTGTAGGGAATCTAATCTAAATTATCATATGTTAATTGTCCTGCATGACTACAAATGGTGGATGCTGTTAAAGTGTCCATTTCTGCTGATTGAGAAAGAAGCAACACATTGAAAGATCAGTGCTGTGCAGCATTGCTTCCTGATATTGCAGGTCTGAGTTAAGACAAAACGTTGGAGAGGCATAGACGTTTGAACCTTGTAAGTCAGGTAACCTAGTGGGAGCATATAAGAAAATTCATCTTTAGTTCAAGCGCAAAGAGGAGACCAAGGGGTGGCAACTTCAGCCAAGCTAAAGGCAAAATGCTGGCTGGTATCAGAAAGGTTCTTCTGGAAGGGCGCAGAGATTTTAGGGTCATTCTGGGTGGATGATTTAAGCTAGGTGGAAAGAAAATGATAGAAAGAAAGAAAAAAAAGTGAAAAGGCTTGCATTTGTACAGCCCTTCTCACAATGTCAGGATAGCCCAAAGCATTTTACAGCCAACAAAGAGCTTTTGAGGTGCAGATGTGGTTGTAATGTACAAGATGTGGCAGCCACATTTGCGAACCGCAAGCCCCCACAAGCACCAGTTCGATAAATGCACAGATAACCATGTTTTGGTGACGTTCGTTAGTAGAACTCCCCTCCAAAATTGTGGCCGTGGGATTTTTTACGCCCATCTGAGAGGGCAGACGGGGTCTTGATTTCAGGGATGGCTCCTCTAACTTAGGTCGGTCAGCTCAGATTATGTGGGACTTCAACTCACTACCTACTGCTGGGGAAGAGGAAGAGCCGATAGGGGCAGCACGTCTGTCTGAAATGGCACAACCAAAATGCTTTTTGTACCCAAGGTGGGAGTGAGTTACACACAAAACAACAGCATTTGAATTTGATTTTGGGATAGATTTTTGTTTTGTTTGGCACAGAATTCACTCAATTCTCCTACTCTGTTTCTCTCATCTGCACCAATGGAATATCTTACTTTGTGAGATTTGAATGCCTTCCAGCCATTGTTTAGGAACAAAAGGTCAGAGTGCCTTTTTTGAAATAGCGTCCAGACCTTTTCATTGAAAATTGATCACAGAATCAAGCTACACGAAGTGATGATGTTGCTACCTAACAACCAATAGCTGATCTCTTGCTCTGATACCTCTGAATCAATACATTGGCATTCAATTTTAAATGCATCCTTCCAGATAAAAGTCATTTAAATGATGATCAATTGTAAATGGGACCACTCCAGCACTTATTCTACAGAGTTGTGACCTAGTATTGTTCCTTAAAAGAATCACATTTGAAGAGGTGATTAAGATTTGGACGACGAGTGACTGGCGATCATACTGATTGAGGCTGAAGTGTGCAATTATTGGTAATCATTTCTGCCCATTGAAACATGTTCATCAGATTTTGAAGTGCAGCTCATCATCGAGACTCACTTTTAAAGAAAGCTTCTTTAGAAAATGGCCAACAATATTAACATTCATGGTCCATTCATTTGTGGTCAATTCTTGAACATTGTTCTTTTCAAACAAAGTATTTAATGAGATCACGAGGCAGTAGGCACTAAATGTTTTCTCCTCGTTACAGTCTTTCTTGTCGTTCTATCTCACCAAAGACACATCCAGATCTCACAACTGCTGAGAAGGGCAACAGATGTAAAGGAGCACCACCAACTTCAGGGCTGGACATCATCCTGACTTGGAACGACAATAGATTGTGGTGTACAAGTTGACGCAGGAGAGAGATGCAATGGTTTTGTCGAGGTTTGTCCCGAGCAGCTCCGTGACACAGGACTCTGTGCTCTACGGTCTGTTCCCTGGGAAGCACACTGAGACAAACACCGACTGTGCCTGGAGGACCATCAAGTCAGTGAAAGACTCTCTTTGATTGGCCTGAAACGTATTGGTCTTCCAGAACAAGGGGTTGACCCTGATCGAGTGTTGCAAACTGGCACAGTCCAAGGTCCAGGACTACGTACTGAGGGACACACTAAAGATTGGGGCAGCTACCGCCACTGTCTGAGGGCCTTTTAGACCCCAAGTTAAGATTAGATTTCCTCCAGTGTGGAAACAGGCCCTTCGGCCCAACAAGTCCACACCAACCCTCCGAAGAGTAACCCACCCAGACCCATTTCCCTCTGACTAATGCACCTAACACTACGGGTAATTTAGCATGGCCAATTCACCTATTCTGCACATTTTTGGACTGTGGGAGGAAACCGGAGCACCAGGAGAAAACCCACACAGACCTGGGGAGAATGTGCAAACTCCACACAGACAGTCGCCTGAGGCTGGAATCGAACCTGGGTCCCTGGTGCTGTGAGGCCATCCGTGGGGGTCTGTTCAGTTATCGGACCCTTCCGATGCCTCAAAGGCATGTAAATATAGTCTTGTACAAATAAGAGATGCCTTTGATTTGTTTCGATAGAGTCAAACTCCAAAGTTTGGTTGTTTCCTTGATATGCTATTGTACAGAATCCAAGTGCATTTGTGACTGTGTACATATATAAAGATATTTTTTAATGAATAAAGTATCTCTTGAAATAAAATAAGTAAGTTGGCGCAATGCATAGGGTGGCCCTTTTTTGATACCAAAGTGCCCATCTGTTAGAGGTTGTCCTCAATTTTTCAGCTCAGCAACACATTTCGGATTATACTTGCCCTAACCACTGGCACATGGAATCAAGCAGGTGATACAGACTGAGTTGCCACAAAGGTGCATGGCACGCCAACACAAAACAGATGCCACAGGACACTTGGCAAACAGAAATAGGTTGTCCTGTGCCAACATTAGGGTTCACATTTTAGACTCAGCACCCAAGTTACTCACCATCTTTGGAAGGAGTTTTCTAAGCTTCAAAGCTCAATTCACAAGCCACAATCTATAACTGATTGCCATTCCTTCACTGCATCTCAGTCAACATCCTGGAACTTCCTCCCTATCAACACTGTGGGTGTCCGTAAACCACGCGGACTGCAGGGGTTCAAGAAAGATGGCTCACCACGACCATCTCGAGGGCAACCAGGGGTGGGCGATACGCCCACCTGCCATGACCAACTGCAAAATAAACTATCAGTGTTGGTCCTCTGTACGTCTCAGTCTTGTTCCCCTTAAACTCTTAATAACCAGTCCGACATACCATCTCTCCTTCCTGCTTCTGCTATCTTTTTCTATCTGAAAATATAAAACTGTGGGAGTCTTCACTTTCCTTAATCATCCTTTCCTTCCACAATCTAGAGGCATCCGAAACACAAAGTTGACATGATTTATTTCTAACACCTTTGAGTTTATTCACCTTCACTCCGACTGAGTGTTGGCCTTTGAGCATCGAGTCACAGAGACGTACATCACGGAAACAGACCCTTTGGTCCAACTTGTCCATGCTGACCAGATATCCTAGAAGGATCTAGTCCCATTTGCCAGCATTTGGCCCTGATCACTCTTCCTATTCATATACCCATCCAGATGCCTTTTAAATGTTGTAATTGTACCAGCCTCCACCACTTCATCTGGCAGCTCATTCCATACATGCACCACAGTCTGCATGAAAAAGTTGCCCCTTAGGTCCCTTTTAAATCTTTTGCCATCTCACCTTAAACCTATACCCTCTAGTTCTGGACTCCTGTACCCTGGGGAAAAGACTTTGACTATTCACCCTATCCATACCCCTCATGATTTTATAAACCTCTATAAGGTCACTCCTCAGCCTCTGACACTCCAGGGGAAAAAAAAAACTCAGCCTCTCCCAAAAGCTCAAAGCCTCCAATCCTGGCAACATCCTTGTAAATGTTTTCTGAACCCTTTTCCCAGTGTGTTCTGAAGAAAGGAAATTATCTCGGGATGTGTTTTGAAACCTGCAGCATTCAAATCTGCTCAGAAAGAGAAGGATGTTGTGAACCAGTTGTGTTCATGTTTTGATGAGAATATGTAAATTGTCCTTTCAGGAACTCTAAGGATCAGGTCATATTGTAAGGAAGTGTTCTTGCACCATGTCATTTAAGGCGCAGTGATAACAGGTTTCATTTCCACAGCCTATATTTATAAACGACCTTTAACATCACAGAGAATCTCAAGGTCTTTCACAGGAATGTTAGGAAGCCAAATTTAATACTGAGCCACATAAGGATTGAAATCTTGGCTGAAGAGGTCAGTTTTAAGGAGTGCCTTAAAAGAGGAGAGAGAGGTGGAGAGGTTTAGAAAAGGAATTGCAGAGTTCAGGGCCTTCTTAGTTCTCTGTGCAGCTCTGGTCGCCACACTATAGGAAGGGTGTGATTACATTATAGAGAGGGTGCAGAGGAGATTCACCAGGATATTGTCTGGGCTGGAACATTTCAGCTCTGAAGAAAGACATGACAGTTTTAACATATGAGGAACGTTTGAGGTCTCTGGGTTTATACTCGATAGAATTCAGAAGGATGAGGTGGGATCTAACTGAAGCATATAGAATACTGAATGGCCTGGATAGAGTGGGATGTTGGGAAGATGTTTCCATTGGTGGGAGAGACTAGGACCCGAGGGCACAGCCTCAGAGTAAAGGGAAGACCTTTTGGAACGGAGATAAGGAGAAACTTCTTCAGCCAGAGAGTGGGGAATCTGGGGAATTCATTACCACAGAAGGCTGTGGAGGCCAGGTCATTGGATATATTTAAGACTGAGATAGGGAGGTTCTTGAGTATCAAGGAGATCAAGGGTTGTGGGGAGAATGCAGGAGTATCTGGAACTCATTGCCTGAAAGGGTGGTAGAGGCAGGAACCCTCAAGATATTCGAAAAGTATTTAGCTGAGCATTGAAACACCATAGCATACAAGGCTATGGTCCAAGTGCTGGAAAATAGGACTAGAATAGATCAATGTTTGATAACAGACATGGACACAATGGGCAAAAGGGCCTCCTTCAGTGCTGTACAAACTCTATAACTCCCTAGCCACTGATGATGGAGTGATTAAAATCAGACATGTGCCAGAAATGGAAGAGGGCAGAGATCACAGAGGGTTTCAGAGGGAGTTACAGAGATAGGGAGGGGTGAGACCATGGAAGGATTTGGAACCCAAGAATGTGAATTTTAAAATCAATATATTGCTAAACCAGGTTCCGATATAAGTCAGCAAACATGAAGTGGTGGGGAAAACGACTTTGTGTGAGTTTGTTGCATATTACAGAAGGTGAATACATATTGTGTATCTATTCACCTCGATGCTACCTGTTTTGTGAACAATTGTCATTCGAAGTTCTTCTCTCGACATTGAAACCGCCTGCCTGAACTTACGGCAATTACACTTCTTCCCAGTGGACGTTGGAATTTATAATGGAATTATAAAAATAGCATTGAATGTATTAAAATGGGGACTGAATACCTGTGCTAGTCCAATTGTCCCACTGCCTGTTAATTGCACTTCACTTCAAAACTGCAACTAGCCTTGGAATTTGGGATAGTGATTCAGCAGCTCACTTTGCTTTCAATCCAATCTGTGCTTACAATGATTTTGGGTTTCATTGAGGCCTCTGACTGTCCTTAGAATGTAAGACATAGGAGCAGGATTCGGCCATTTGGCCCCTTGAACCTTCTCTGTCATTCAGTAAGACCATGGCTGATCTGATTATGATCTTAACTTCACTTTTCTGCCTCCCACCCATAACCCTTGGTTCCCTTGTCAGTACAAAAAAAATCTGTCGAGCTCAGCTTTGAATATATTCAGAAATCCATTTGCCACTGCTTGCTTGGGGAGAGAATTCCAAAAACTAATGGCTGTCTAAGAGAAAGGGTTAGGCATAAATGACTCGAGGACACTATTCAAAGAATGAGGCTGTTCTTCCTAGTGGCTTGACCAGTAAAAAGGTAAAGTTGCCATAGTCTTAACAGACTGTAGGAATACTCCCTCATTGGAGAGGGACAATGAGGGAAGGTTTAATCTGAGACATTGCAAGTTAGGGAAGAGGTTAAGAGGGCAAACCCTTCATGGTAACCTCAGCTGCTGCAGAGAATTGAAACCATGCTGTTGGTATTACTCTGCATTGTAAACTGGCCATCTCGCTAACTGACCCCCACACTTGGCCAGCATTTATCCTTCAAACCACACCACTAACAGTCTGGTCATTATCACTGCTGTTTCAGGGGCTTTACAGATGCATTTTGGTTGCAAAACATTTTGAAACACATTTTGAAACACATCTTGAGGATGTAAAAGATGCTATATAAACAGAAGTTCTCTTTCCTGCTTTACTTATAATTTAATAAACGTAAAATATAAAGTTTGATCATAATCCCTCTGTATTGTGTACAGGGCCCAATTATCTTACTGGATAATACCATTGTGACTTTCTGATCAGTTCTGTCTGGAATCTAGTGACCAGCACTCAATATAAACACAGGCAAATATTAAAATTGGAATGGCTTTCGCATTAATAGTTAAAGAGAATTTAAATAGACTTTCAAATACAGTCTTTGGCTCTTGCATAATTTGTCTGTTCTCGTCCATGCCCATTGTTTGAACTAATCTGGGTCTCACTTTACTTCTGACATCTTTTATGGACCATTTCAATCAGTTCAAATTCTGCTGTGGCCAACATGGTTGATGCTCACAGAAGTTCAGCAGAGCACCATCGTTTTACCAGCTTTTTCTTCGGGTTTGCCATGCTAGAGGGATGGAGTTTAAAACAAGGAGGTTCTGCTGCAGCTGTATACGGTGCTGGTGAGACCACCCCTGCAGTACCATGTACAGTTTTGGGCTCCTTGAAAAAGGATGTACAGGCACCGGAGGGGGTGCAGAGGTTATTCACGAAGTTGATTCCAGAGTTGCCTTATGAGGAGAGACTGAGTATACTGGGGTTATACTCGTTAGAAGAATGAGGGGGGGCTCTTATAGAAACATATAAAATGACTAAGTGAATAGATCAGATTGAAGCAGGGAGGTTGTTTCCACGGGCGGGTGAAACTAGAAAGAGGGGGCATAGCCTCAAAATATGGGGGAGCAGGTTTAGGACTGAGTTAGGGAGGAGCTTCTTCACCCAAAGGGTTGTGAATCTGTGGAGCTCTCTGCCCAGTGAAGCAGTTGAGGCTTCCTCACTGAATGGTTTTAAGGCAACGATAGATATTTGAACAGTAAAGGAATTAAGGGTTATGGTGAGCGGGGCGGGTAAGTGAAGCTGAGTCCATGAAAAGATCAGCCATGATCTTGGGGAATGGTGGAACGGGCTGGAGGGGTCAGATGGCCTACTCCTGTTCCTGTTTCTTATGTTCTTATTTCAATTCACAGCTGTGATGCCACAATAATAACTTGGCAACTGTAGCTTATTTGGTAGTGAGGCATCCTCTCTGTTTCTTACCTATGTCTATAGTCCCCATTGCTTTGTGGGTAATGGGATAGAGGAGAGGGTAGTGGGGTTGGAAGAGATGGAAGAAGGGCGAGTGGATGGGAGTGAGAAAGAGCAGTTTGTTCATGACTACAGGCAAAGAGCCAGCACTGGTGAGTAGCGCCTTCTTGTTTTAGAATCTAATTGTATTTCCTTTAATTATGCTTCCATGGGATGTGGGTGTTGCTGGCTAGACACTCATCCACAAGTGCCTTTGAGATATTGGTGGCAGTGAGTCATCTTCTTGAACTGCTGCAGGCAATGCAGTGTAAGTACACTCCTGGACCTA
Organism: Chiloscyllium plagiosum; assembly: GCF_037043375.1. Lineage (NCBI taxonomy): Eukaryota > Metazoa > Chordata > Chondrichthyes > Orectolobiformes > Hemiscylliidae > Chiloscyllium > Chiloscyllium plagiosum. The sequence goes on along the minus strand of NW_028270191.1, from coordinate 22,556,722 downwards.
GTGGACTTCAGCTTGCTGCAGGGCAGAGAACACCAGCAATACAAAGTGGTCAGAGATGACATTTCAGATCTAAAGCCATCCCAAAATGACCCATTCCTGCTGCCATTTCAGAGGACTCCAATTGTAACCAGATGGCAGAATCCATCGACCTAGGCAGGATGATATTTGAGATGTCTTTTGGAACATGGCAAATGCAATGCTTATTCTAACATCTGGCAAAGTGGAGGAAGAACAACAGTATAACCAAGAGGTGAGATACAGTGCCAAGGGTTGTCTGGCTGGCCTCTGGGTTACTTACAAGCCCTTCGAGCATGCTTGGTCATTCAATATTCAGTCCCCTGTTCCTGTTTTCTCCTCGATACCCTTTGTTCCCTTTAGTCCTATACGCTTATCACTCTCTGGGTGAAGAAATTTCTCCTCATCCCAGTCCTAAATGGCCTACCCCATATCCTTAACCATGAGCCCCTGGTTCTGGACTCCCCAGTTATCAGGAACATCCTTCCTGTGTTTACCCAGTCAAGTCCTGTTCGAATTTTATAGGGTTCTATGGAACCCCCCTCATTCTTCTAAATTGCAGTGAATATAGTCCTAACCGATCCAGTCTCTCTTCATATGTCAGTCCTGCCATCCCAGGAATCAGTCTTGTAAATCTTCACTGCACTCCATCACCAGACCATCCTTCCTCAGATAAGGAGACCCAAACTGCACTTAGTACTCCAGTGTGGCCTCACTAAGACCCTGTATAATTGCAGCAAGACATCCCTGCTGCTGTCAGAGTTGAGGTATGTTGATTGTAGGGGTCAGAGTAATACCCTTGCAATTTTGCTTGATTGCCAAGATGAGATTTCAATTTCTCAAGAGGTTTACCTGCAATTGAGCTCCCTTCTCACACATCATGCAGTCTGGTCGGGTTCACAGGAGGACCCGCAGTACCTAGTCGTTTGAAGGAACAGAATTGAGAACATAAAAACCTATTTCCTACCAGCCCCTTCTTATTCCCTTATCAGCCTAGGATCATAAAATCCTGACGTCGATATTCAGGTTGAGAAAATGACACAAGATTACTTTAGTGCCAGTTTGTTGCTCTTTTTGGCTAAATTTCAAAATGACTGCCATGTGTCCTTGATTGTGGCAAGATGGGGAGGCTGTTCTGCTGTTGGAGTTGGGAGACCATCTTGCATGTGGCCATCAAAGAGTTAGAGGGGGGGGGGTGCAGTCCAATTTGTGCTCCTAATTACTTTCCCTTTTGGAACCTCCAATGAGCAACTTAGTGGTACATTAGTATTTGATAGCTTTCAATTCACACTTATTGCACATTCTGTTGAATCTACACAGCCCCAACTGTGGGGAAATATTATAAACTGTCTTCTTTTCCGAAAAAATCCAGTTTGTATCTGTTATGCATTTAGCGTCAGATGTCACTGTGCCACTGTGTGGTGGCAGTAGAGTTGAATGGGGGGATTTTACAATGCACAATGTGTTCCTCTGATTTAGCAATTCCTGATTGAGAACTTGAAGGATCCATCAAGTGAACACGGGTATGATCTATAATGGAATAGGATGCTTCAGGTAGGAAACTGACTTGCTGAAACCTTGACCAAATGTTTGTTTTAGAACTTTAAAATTGGTGATCGCAACAGAATACACAGAAACAAAATTCTTCTTAGAATTAAGAACCTGCTAATATTGCTTTGATTTTAAGTCAGTAACTATGAAGAGGGCTCAAACATAATGAACACCTTCCATACTTCCAAATGCATCGGGCTGGACAAGTATATTGGCAGTCACTTTGTTCCACTAAAATTAAACCTTCCTCTCATTGTCTCAACTTTGTAATTTGTGACCTTTCTTTGAAAGTGCACTGGGAATATGACAGTGTTAATGAGTCAATTGATTAGATTAGATTAGATTAGATTACTTACAGTGTGGAAACAGGCCCTTCGGCCCAACCCGTCCACACCGACCCGCCGAAGTGCAACCCACCCATACCCCTACATTTACCCCTTTACCTAACACTACGGGCAATTTAGCATGGCCAATTCACCTGACCTGCACATCTTTGGACTGTGGGAGGAAACCGGAGCACCCGGAGGAAACCCACGCAGACACGGGGAGAATGTGCAAACTCCACACAGTCAGTCACCTGAGTCGGGAATTGAACCCGGGTCTCTGGTGCTGTGAGGCAGCAGTGCTAACCACTGTGCCACTGTGCCGCCCATTAAAAGGCAGCACCTTATAAAGACAAACATTCCTCACAACCTGAGCCGCCTCCGGAATTTTAATTTTGTTCCCTTCCAGGGGGTAAAAAGGAGGGCCTTATATAAACTGCTGCTGCACGCCGTCCACCTCTTCTCCCTCATCCACCATCCGGACACGCCTTGGCGTGCCCATTTGCCACCGGGCGGTGGGGATCCCCAGTGGAGGGCTCTCTACGCGGGAATCCTCCCCCTTTCTCTCAGGGATCTGGGGTGGAGGGTGCTGCACGCAGCAGTCCCCTGCAACCGCAGATTGCGGTGGTTCATGGACTCCCAGCCCAACTGCTTGTTCTGTGGCGCTGTGGAGTCCGTGGACCATGTATATATTGGGTGTGGGCGTTTGCACTCCCTTTTTGATTTTCTTAAAAACCTCCTCCTCTGCTTCTGGTTGCACTTCAGTCCCACGCTCCTGATCTTCGGGCACCCGGTACGGAGGAGGGAGGGCAGGTCTGAAGACCTCCTCGTGGGTCTGCTCCTGGGCCTGGCCAAACTGGCCATCAACAGGTCCAGGCAGCGGGCCGTGGAGGGGGTTGTTAGGGCCGACTGCCTGCCCCTCTTCCGCGGTTACGTTAGGGCCCGGGTGTCCTTGGAGAAGGAGCACGCGGTGTCCACCAACACCCTGGAGTTGTTCAGGGAGAGGTGGGCGCCGCAGGGAGTGGAGTGCATCATTTCTCCCTCCAACTCTATTTTGATTTAGTCCCTACCCTCCCCTTCACTGTTTTTGATCACACAGCACTGTCCTTTGATGTGAAGGGCAGTGTTTGTCACTGGCCATCTGGGTGTTTTCCTATCTTCCTGGTGGTGGAATTTGAATAAAGATTAGTGCACTTTGTGTCTTTCACTGTGTCTCACACCTGCACACACACACCATGGGTGCTGGGGAAAAAATAAGCACTACCGCACTTAGGTGGTAGCGTGGGGGTTAAAATAAAAAAAATGAAAAAAAAAACAAAAAAAAAACAGGAGTCTTACCAACACCCTGGAGTTGTTCAGGGAGAGGTGGGTGCCGCAGGGAGTGGAGTGCATCATTTCTCCCTCCAACTCTATTTTGATTTAGTCCCTACCCTCCCCTTCACTGTTTTGATCACACAGCACTGCCCTTTGATGTGAAGGGCAGTGTTTGTCTCTGGCCACCCGGGTGTTTTCCTATCTTCCTGGTGGTGGAAATTGAATAAAGATTCGTGCACTTTGTGAAAAAAAAATAAAGACAAACATTCCTCACAACCTGAGCCACCTCCGGAATTTTAATTTTGTTCCCTTCCAGGGGGTAAAAAGGAGGGCCTTATATAGACTGCTGCTGCACGCCGTCCACCTCTTCTCCCTTATCCACCATCCGGACATGCCTTGGCGTGCCCATTTGCCACCGGGCGGTGGGGATCCCCAGTGGAGGGCTCTCTACGTGGGAATCCTCCCCCTTTCGCTCAGGGATCTGGGGTGGAGGGTGCTGCACGCAGCAGTCCCCTGCAACCGCAGATTGCGGTGGTTCACGGACTCCCAGCCCAACTGCTTGTTCTGTGGCGCTGTGGAGTCCGTGGACCATGTATATATTGGGTGTGGGCGTTTGCACTCCCTTTTTGATTTTCTTAAAAACCTCCTCCTCTGCTTCTGGTTGCACTTCAGTCCCACGCTCCTGATCTTCGGGCACCCGGTACGAAGGAGGGAGGGCTGGTCTGAAGACCTCCTCGTGGGTCTGCTCCTGGGCCTGGCCAAACTGGCCATCAACAGGTCAAGGCAGCGGGCTGTGGAGGGGGTCGTTAGGGCCGACTGCCTGCCCTTCTTCCGCGGTTACGTTAGGGCCCGGGTGTCCTTGGAGAAGGAGCACGCGGTGTCCACCAACACCCTGGAGTTGTTCAGGGAGAGGTGGGCGCCGCAGGGAGTGGAGTGCATTATTTCCCCCTCCAACTCTATTTTGATTTAGTCCCTACCCTCCCCTTCACTGTTTTGATCACACAGCACTGCCCTTTGATGTGAAGGGCAGTGTTTGTCACTGGCCACCCGGGTGTTTTCCTATCTTCCTGGTGGTGGAATTTGAATAAAGATTCGTGCACTTTGTGTCTTTCACTGTGTCTCACACGTATACACACACACACCATGGGTGCTGGGGAAAAAATAAGCACTACTGCACTTAGGTGGTAGTGTGGGGGTTAAATTTAAAAAAATAAATAGGGAATTATAAAAAAAAGAAGAAAAAAAAGAAAGAAAAAAAAAAGACAACCATTTCCCTTTCATGGCACCTTGGTGGTGTTCAAGCATTTCCCCATATCGATGGTGACATTTCCAGAAAAATCCCCACTCAAAATCTCAAAAGGGAGCTTCGGAGTCCAGTTCATGTAATAAAGACGAAGGAACCTTATTCATCTGGGCCTGACAATGATGGCAGTATTTGCATTTTATGTCTTCACATTAAATATGTCTGCTATTTTAATGGGAGCGGTAAACCAAGCTGCTTAACACCTCCAATAAGATGGAAGACTGTGGAATTTAATCAGTGTTTGTGCAATCTTCACAGATTTCTCACAGAAAGCAGCACACCTTCCACCTCCCTTCAGGTCAGGTTGTGACTTTGTCGCAGATACAGGGTCTGCATTTTCCCTGTAACTGACTGACAGAAAACATTGCTTTCTGATTTGCCTTCCTGCTATTGCAAATGCTTTCACCACTGGATATCCAGGATTTTCAACGGTATCAGCTCAAGTTGTAGTCTCCCATTGTAACTGCAGCAATACAAGGCTAAAGCTGTTAAAGTAACACTGGTGGTTGCTGCTAATAATGCTCCAAGGAGTTCACCAGGGATTATCATTCAATCCCTGGATACAGGTAAGTGATGGTGAGTAAGGTCAAAGGAGTCCATTGGTTGTGGTGCATGGGGAGGTGGGGACAAGTGCAGGAGGGTGGGCTTTCACCTGCCTGATCCCCAATGCTGGGTCCCTCATTTGGGCATTGAGGGTTTGCTGGGTATCTTTCAGGAGATACAGGAGGGCCATTTGACTCCCATTAAATTCCTGAGCCACCACTACATTCGGCTGGGCCTAGGGATCACGGGTGTCAATGAGGAGGTGAGCTTCTTGTGTTGGCTCCTCCCTGCCTCCAACTGGGGTTGCACGGACATTTGCCTACTGCTGGCAGACTGGCGCGATTGAGTGGGGCCTGCCTCCATGTTGTCGATCACCAGGGGCTAAGTCAAATTCTGCCAATTGTTTCACTTGGCTGAGCACATGGCATAAGTATCCAGAGAGTCAGCCATCTGTGCCACACGAATCTCCAGCTCAATAAATGAAAGAGTGAAACCAGCCAGCAACTGTCCAATAATGACCCCACACACACACACACACACAGACATCACATTTACAATGGCATATATATTTATTATCATATAAGAAGGGCATCTTTGATGGCAGGTATAACATACTTTAAAATTTTGTTTTCTCACAAGAAGCTATGATCTCTGATTTGAAAGCTCCAACATCATTGACTGCTCTGCATTTGAAATTGACACATAACTGTGTGGGATACAAGTGAGCCTTCCCAACATGTCCTCCAGAAGTCCATATTTTCAATTCTGTAAGTCCATCCTGGATCCAGTTGATGAAAATGCCAACACCGCCATTGATGAAATGTTTTTGTTCCAATGGGTCACGACTGCGTTCTTTGAACAGTCATTGTCTGGGTTTAGGTGAAGATCTGAAGACTGGTGATGATGAGAATCTGTAGACCCGGTCTTCAACCTAACGTTCTAAGTCCACCACAAAATCCTGTTTGTTTTTTTTGATAATTAGTGCTTGTAGAAAATCAAAATGGAAACCAAACTTCCTCTTCAGACTTGGTAAATCATCACAGTATGGCATCAAAAGTCAAGAAGAGACAATTGGGCTTCATCCATAGAAACCACTCATTGTTGCTTCCAAGTAACAATCATGTTTACAATGATAAAATAGCGAACACCAGTCAAATACTATCATTCTATACCCTTGTGCTTTATCTGAATAAAAGGTGTACATAGTACATATATATCCCATGTTAAAGGCTAAATGTTTTCTTTTGTTCCTCATACAATTAAAGGCAGTCTGAAGTCAGTAACAAGAAATGATACAATAGCATTGTAATATTACAAGCATCTAATGATTACTATACATAACAACACATCAAGCTAAATGAATAAGATGCAAGTCAATGTACTGTATCTGATGTTACTTGGCAGAACTTATACATATGAATTGCACAGGTTTGACACTTGGTTTGGCTTCATTTCACTCCCTATGTATCACTCTTTTGTCTTTAATCTTTAAAAAAAGATACATTTTAAAGGACTGTCAGACCCTTCCCGTGGATTGTCACTCAGATGCTGCAGAGCTGTGTAATTTCACAGGCAGTTATAGGTGAAGGGTCTCAGGCCTTTCCACCACATTAAAGGTGCTACTCAAATGCAAGTTGCTATTCGCGGATGCAACTCTATCGCCCTTTAGGTTCATGGATTATAATAAAGGAGTCACGGACAAATGACTTGGAGTTGGGTTTTTTTCACTGCTCCTCACAACTGTAAACTTACTGTCACCTGCACTGGGAGCATTAGCAGCAGAATCTGTGAGAGTTATCATTCCAATCTTTCCTGGTTAATAGAGAACACTTTTTAAAGAGATATCCAGTAATTAAGATCTAGGGAGCAGATATTAATCTGGACTCAAAACACCAGAAGCGCTTAAACTAACAACGATTAATGTGTTTATTCCAATTGTTACCTTGTCAACTGTAGCCATTTAATTGAGAATCATTCTGCCCACTGAAGCAGAATTACTTGGCATAATCTTCAGCAGGCAGCCCCTACACACAGAAAAAACATTTCCACTTTGCTCTCATGAAGAATGATGGGCAATTGTCTTCTCTTTTAAGGGTATGGGGGAAGGGAAGGACTGAACGCTCAGTATTTTTCATGAAGAATGTCAGTAGCAGTAAAAGGTTTTCATTGACATTCAGTATCAGTGATGTACTCTCTTACGAATTCAAACCAGCAAGTAAGGCTCATTCTACTCTACCCTGTCAATGGTGTAAAAATCTCAGCAGAGAATCAATCTGGCATCTCCAGTCCATAAAATCTACTTGCCCAATTCTCCAACAGTGAGGCTAACAGTCTGATGGCGATTTAACACACAAGTTCACATTCAGTACAAAGTCATATCCATGACACAGTTAGAACAGTAGTGAGATCACCTGAGATAACTTCACAAAGAATGTTGGAAGCTAAAAGGGAGAGAAGCCATGCATCATAATCTGGGCAACGATGCCTAATTTGTACCAAAGTAGCACTGATTCTTGGTTGAATTAAAGAAGTCAAATTTCTTTCAATTTCCCCTCCCCTTTGTGAATCAGTCAAGTGGTGAAGGAGAAAGGACATTTCAGGTAGCAGGAGATGTTCTGGGAATGGTTGCTTGCTTGACTTGTTCTTTAAGTATATGTAGCTGGTAAGATTGTGTCTGTATCTCATGTCGACTGTTGGGTTTACAGCCATGATGGTTCATTTGTTGTCAGTCCCTTTGTCCTGTTGTCAGTCACTGGTGTGTCAGCCGACACATAGTCTCATGTCATCTGTGGAAAGATGTCTCTGCAAATGTAGGGACTCTCAACTGTCAGTAATAAGCAGCTGATTAACTCTCCTCTGGCTCTGGGCTGGCAGTCATTTAAAACACTGATGAACATAATATTTAGCATTGAATTTACATTACTTAACATAAATGATCACCTTTGCAATTTGAATAAGGGTGTTAGTCCATTGATGATTCTAATCATCAATCTGTTTCTCCTCAAAATTGGCATGGCGTTGAATACATAGTTTCCTTAAGATAAATTCAAACTACATTACATTATACTATGGAAATCTTCTAAACATCAGACCTTCCATCTTGTACAACGCATAGTTGTTTAAGAGTATAATTCAGCAGCAAAGAGTCTTGTGCAGACACACAAATCTACAAAAGGAATGATAATTCATACTGAAGTCTTTGTTCTACAGATACCAGTGGTCATCATACACTAAAGTCTGAACATTGTACAGTTTTCTCCCTTGAAATTATGTTTGACACAAGAGTGCTCAAATCGCTCTCGAGCTTAGCAATTCACCAGGCTCTTGTCCATGCCCACAATCCAAACCAGTGCTGTAATCTCAGCTGATGGATGAGTGCAGGCCTGCAATTCAGTCAGTCACTGTGAACATCTCATTTCAACCCTGCCTTGATATAGTTCCCAAATGGAGAGCAGACACCTCTGCTCCTTCCATCCCCCCCCTCCCCAAAAGAACTATATGTTGTTCCATTCTTCTTTTGTGAGATATGGACATCACCAGCAAGGCCTGTTGCATTTGTTGCTTATCTCTAATTGCACACACAGAGTCGCAAGTTGGTCAGGCCAGGAAAGGACAGCAGATTTCCTTCCTTTCAGGGCATTAGATTAGATTAGATTCCCCTACAGTGTGGAAACAGGCCCTTCTGCCCAACAAGTGCACACCGACCCTCCGAAGAGTAACCCACCTAAACCCATTCCCTCTAACTAATGCACCTAACACTATGGGCAATTTAGCATGGCCAATTCAGCTAACCTGCACATCTTTGGACTGTGGGAGGAAACCAGAGCACCTGGAGGAAACCCACACAGACACGGGGAGAATGTGCAAACTCCACACAGACAGTTGCCCGAGGTGGGAATTGAACCTGGGTCCCTGGCGTTGTGAGGCAGCAGTGCTGACCACTGAGCCACCGTGCCGCCCCATTAGAGTACAAGATGAGCTTTTACAACAATCGACAATGGTTTCATGGTCACCATCACAGAGATTAATTACTGAGATTTAACAGTTCCATCCTCCCAATATTAAATTACTATAAGGCAGGAGGAATCACTTCCATTTTCCATTGCTGAAGGTCTTTTTGACTAAAGCCAGGAGTCTCAGTCCAGTTGATATGCTAGGGCTGGGCAAGATACTCAGAAATTCTGTTGAGAATTATAGGTGCACAGGGGCAGATGAGATATGTCTCTTAGTTATATCCTGGCCGAGGAAGATGTGTCCATCTTATGATGCTTGGAAGCTTAAGTTGTAAGATTTTATTAATTCCTCAGTCATTGCCAACTGCCTTTAATGTAGTTATCAGGCTTCAGGTCTGTAGTTAACTACAGTTCTGCCTTTATATGGATAAGGGGTTGCAGTTGATTTTATTTTTCAGATGTTACGTACAAGAAGTTACGGTTGTCCAATTTTTCATTGCTCTCCCAATGAGACTTGATTGAAACGAAAAGAGCTCAGTATCACAGGCATGATCTAGCAAATGGAATCACCTCTATTAACATCATGGGACAAAAGGAAAACCACATTGCTATAGGATCAGCTTACACAGCATTGACATTTAAATCGTCCTGTAAGTGAAGTAGGACTTTAACAGAAGTTGCTGGATTCTTTCTCTCCCTACTGTGAACAATTAGTAACAGCCCCTCAAACCTGTTCCACCATTCAATCAGGTCACTGCTGATCTATACCTGCTTTGGTCTCTTATCCCTGAACGACGTCTTTGCTTCCTCAGCCAAACTTCAGGTTCTTCAAATCCAAGCCTGAAATCAGTTAATACTTCATCATCGAACAATGTCACAAAGCGTTGGTGGGAGCCTGTACTTTGGGTCTCTGACCTTCACTCTGCCTTCTTAATAGGGAGACTCAGAATGATGCATTATCCACCAAAGTTTAGTATTTGCAAGTTCAATTGACTGTGGATTATGAGCAGAGAGGCTGACCTGTGAACTGTCCAAGGTACTGAAACCCCATCTCAATCAATGTTCTTCAGAGGTGAAGTGGTTCTTTCTATTGCATCTTCTGCTTAGATTTGTGTTTTAATTTGGGAGAATAGGACTCACCTTTTCTTTAATAAAGATCATTTGACTGGGGGGGAAACTGGAGTGTCCACTTCCAGAATTACTGAGATGAGGAGCAGACATCCTTTTCCTTCTCACATTTCCAACTATTGTTCAATGGCAACATATGTTATAATCCGACTGCAATAGCTCTGCAACAAACACACAACCAAAAATAAGCTTGAGTCGCTTCCTTTTGTACAGTGTTACGTACTTCACAGTTTTTGGCACAGGAACAACATCATGTGTTGTGTTTTTGTCACTGAGTATATTTAAGATGGAGATAGATAGGTTCTTGAGTATCAAGGGGATCAAGGGTAACAGGGAGAAAGCGGGAGAATAGGGTTGAGAAACTTATCAAGCCATGATTGAATGGCAGAGACAATTCGATGGGCTGAAAGGCCGAATTTCTGCTCCAATGTTTTATGGCCTTATAGTTTGTTTCCAATAGCTACCATCTACTTTCCTGGACAACACCTCCCCCCATTAAATGTGCTGGACTTGGAAGCATCTATTTGATCAATGTTTCCATTTTATCTTTAGAGAAAGAGAGATTAATCTTGGGAGAAAGTATAAAATGGGTGAATCACTGACCTGTTTTACAATCTGCCTGATTTCTGTTTTCTGTGATGACTAATTTGTTCTGACCTTCCTTGTACTGGTGCCCAAGAAAAATTTCTCACTGTCTGCCATGATTTTAGCTGCAATTTAACAAATAAATGAGGCAGTGTTTATCTCTCAATCAAACCTGCACTACTTCCCCACTTGGTGTCCTTTTTCATTCCAACTCTGAGCGATCTATAGTGTAAAGTGACCACTTGGCAATGGAAGAAGAGATAATGGGTATAAATGTTATTAATAAACAAAGTCCATCAGCAATAGGAAATTAATTGTTGTAGCAACAGGTTTTACTTGAGATGATGTGAAATGTGCTCTAATGTTTGTTTTACCTTAAGAACATGATCACATAACATGATATGAGCGGCCTACAGAAGCGTTTACAATAATCAGTGAATAAAAAATTCCTTTTACAAAACTGGAATATGACTCTAGATGAGAGAAAAAAGTTGGTTTTCTTTTCGCAAAGTTAGTGTAAGAATGAGTGGAGTCCACGGAACAGTCATCCCCAAAACTGCCATTTTGTTTCAAACATGTAGTCGGGTTGTTTTTTGAGTGTGTCTCCAGAAGGTTTGTTCAATGACTTTGGTAGTTCAGAATTGGACAGCTCCAATCTCCGTGGACAGTCCAGTCTCCTTTCCGCTTGTTGAACCGTGAGATAAGTGCGTGTCGTAGTGGTTGCCAGTCGTGAGCCTCAGCTATCAGCAGGTGAAGTCTTCAAACGTGCTGCGAGGCGGGTGGTGAGGTAGAATGTTCGCTGGGTATGTCATTCCCGCTGGGTGGCTCCTTAGGTTCTCACATGGGTTCTGTGGAAAAAGGAAGCAAATTCCCCACACTGACAGTTAAAGATTAGCAACATCCACAGAGCCCAAGGCAAAAACCTTGGATGGGTTCATGGGAACACTTGGCATTTCATGATGAGGATATGAAATGGGATAAAGATTTATCAGGGTCTATCTTGAAAAAGAATGTAAGGTATACCCCTAGGAGATGGGCCCTGATGACAAAACAGAATGAGAAACAGGGACAACAGAGTGCAAAATCCTGGACTGGTACCAATGCACCTTATCTAGTAAACTCCAAAATATATCATAGGGATGTCAACAGAGGAATGGTAGAACAAGTTGGCTTCATTAAATTGAAGTTACTCTTCTGAGTTATAGTTGGCAGTTGTAGACTTTTTAAAAATAAAAATTAAATAGTTTAAAGAGAAATAATGCTCTCTTAGTAGTACAGAACTTGATTTTTGCTTTAAAAGAGACAGTCCAAGCTTTTTATCTTGCAGTTATCAGGACTGCTGCGAGAATCCTTTTACAATTCGGTATTCTTGTAATTCTGCTGAAAAGCTTTGAAGCATGTCTCTTTCTCAGCAAAACTCTGGAAACAATGTTCAGTTTGTCAAGGTAAGGGATGTAAATCTGCAGAAGAGAGAACTCCTGGTTTTGATATCCAGCACATGTAGCAGCTCAGGAGGAAGGTTTCTCTTGATGGTGTGTCAATGATGCTTCTTAGCCAGAACCACAGAACAGCAAAGCCTACACTCCCTCAGAACTCCACAATGATATTGTAGTCTTCCATGGGGAGAAAGTGAGGTCTGCAGATGCTGGAGATCAGAGCTGGAAATGTGTTGCTGGAAAAGCGCAGCAGGTCAGGCAGCATCCAGGAAACAGGAGAATCGACGTTTCGGGCATAAGCCCTTCTTCAGGAATGAATGGCCTGAAGAAGGGCTTATGCCCGAAACGTCGATTCTCCTGTTTCCTGGATGCTGCCTGACCTGCTGCGCTTTTCCAGCAACACATTTCCAGTTGTAGTCTTCCATACAAACCAAAATTGAGGTCCCTCCCATCAACTTAGAGTTAAAAATCATACAACACCAGGTTATAGTCCAACAGGTTTATTTGGCAGCACTAGCTTTCGGAGCGCCATTTCTTCATCGGGTGGTTGTGGAGTATAAGATCGTAAGACAGAATTTATAGCAAAAGTTTACATTCTGTAAATTCTGTGTCTTACGATCTTACACTCCACAACCAGCTAATGAAGGAACAGTGCTCCGAAAGCTAATGCTTCCAAATGAACCTGTTGGACTATAACCTGGTGTTGTGTGATTTTTTTAACTTTGGACGCCCCAGTCCAACACCGGCATCTCCGAGTCAATTTAGAGTTAATTGCTGTTCATCTATAGCCCTGAGATTTAGATGGAGACAGCTCCAACGCATTCTTGCAGGACTTTCACAGTCAGCTGCTAGACAAGGCTCTTGTTTCATCAGCGTGTACCTATATTTGAACAGAGGTCCTGAGGGAGGACAGTATTCCAGCAGAAGAACCTCTGAGCACTTCCCTTCATTGTTTACGTTGCTTGTCAAGCACCAATCTCCACAGAGCTGCTAGGCTCTCCTGATAAGATAGAGATGCAGCCTTGCAGGAGAGGTGTCCTATGCAATAAGGCCGACAATTGTAAGGGATAAGTTATTAAAAGTGCAGACAAGATGAGAGGAACTTTTTTAATGCTGCAAGTTGTTGTGATCTGGAATGCTTTGGCTGGAAGTAGGTTTAATATTAGCATTCAATATTTAAGGAAAGTATCATTTCATTTGAGGCGATCCAGAAAAGGTTCACAAGGATGATCCCTGGTATGGAGGGATTGTGCTATCACCAAAGGCTCAACAGGCAGGGACACTAATCACTGGGGTTTAGAAGAATGAGAAACATTGAAACATATGGGATTCTTAAGGGGCTTGACAGGGTCAATGCTGAGAGGATGTTTCCCCTCTAGGAATCTACGATGAGAGGGCACAGTCTCAGAATAAAGGGGTGCCAATTTATGACTCAGATAAGGAGGAATATTTTCTCTCAGAGGGTTGAGAGTCTTTGGAACTCTGTGCCACAGAGAGCTGTGGGAGCAGAGTCCTTGCTTATATTTAAAGCTAAGATTGATGGTTGGGCAAATCAAGGGTTCTGGGGAAAATGTAGTCAAGTGAATGTATGGATTGTTGGATCAGCCTATTGAGTGGCAGAGCAGGCTCGAGGGGCCGAATGTTCCTATTTCTTATGGTCTTAAAAGGGAATTGGATAAATAAATGAAGGGGAGAGAGACAAATGCCAGGACGACAAGAAATGGGTCGAATTGACAGACTTTTGAAAGAGAAAGACTGCAAACAATGGGCCAAATGGCCTCCTTCCGTGCTGTAAAATTGCATGAAATGATTCGATTTCCTTCAATGTCTCTGGTTCCCTGCAGGTCAGCGACTCTGATCATTTGAGTGGATAGTGCCGACGTCCGGCACTATAAAGGCACCCCTGTGCCAGCTGATCAGAAATAGTATGGTGACATAACAAGCAAAAAGAATCTGGCTCACACTGATGTACAAAGCAATCAGCTGATGATAAATGCAGTTCATGATTCCGAATGATTCTCCTTAGATGTTCATGCACTGAGTTTAAATAAGCAGGTATCCAACTTTCTAATGAAATAGCTTCTGACTTTATTGTGACAGGGCTGTCGGGTGGCTGCTTTTATTTCATTACTGGTGCTTCAAAGCATTTAACTTCTGAGCCACTGAGTGGGATTTTAATTACTTTTATTACTAAATCATTAGTATAATAATGCACTGTGCCTCAGCGATTATCTGGAGGTGTTATGCTTTAACAGAGCAGCCAGTGCTCGCAGCAGATCTGGCATGGCAATGGTGGGACAGTCCTGGCACATCCCCCATGACGTAGCTGCGGATGAAAACAAAACGGCAGACCATGGGTTGGAGCATTACTTGTCCATGCGTGGCATGTGTGTCTGAGAACTTCTGGCCTGCCTCTCACAGGGTTGAATGAGCATTTTGTAATATTAGAAAGTAAGGTCAATCAAGCTTGGGAGAGGCAAAGTGTTTAATTTGCTGGCTCTGTCTGAATGCAGTTCGTAATTTGAAGCAGAAATGTGTGTTTCTTCACAAGGAGAAAGTGCATGACAGAGAGCTCTGGTGCAGCACTGGCAGCCAGAGTTGGTGGCATCACGCTCTGCGAGAAATCTCATCAGCTGCACTCCTTCCACCCCACACTGATGGAAAGCCCACTTGTTGGGTGGGTGAGCTCATGTCAATGGAAGGAGGGAGAACACTCCTTCCTAATGGGGTGGGGGGGCGGAAACAAAAAATCCAATGGGGCTTTGCTCTGGTGGCTGGCTGTAAAAGGTTACCAGCTGTCCGCTGTGGATTGAGAAGGGCACTGGCAACAGGTTTCCTGTCCAGTCTGCATGAGACACTGGGAGTGACCTAGGAGTATATCACTAACCTATAGACTGCAAGAGACACTAGGAGACTTCCAACAATATAAAAATGGTAGCGATGCCTTAAAACTAAGAGATGAAAAAGCAATACTTGCATGGCGTTTGATGTCATCCAGGCTGAGTGTTACTCCCTTGTCATTGTTGTTTCTCTTCTGTTGTTTTCCATATTTCAATATGCCACATAGTTTGTACTTCAACACCTGCCAACATAAAACACCCAGTGATCACTGACTGCTTGAAATGACTGGAGCTTTGGTGATGCTAGATAGGTGATGGGACAGGGATTCCTTGTGCGCTTGTTCTGTCTGCCTGTGTGTATGCGCTTCTGTCTACCTGTGTGCGCTCATTCTCTCTGCCTATGCATGTGCGATTGTTCTGTCTGCCCATGTATGTGTACTTTGTTGTACATTTACTTGCTCACTCACTTATCATCAGCACTTTGCATCACTATCTGCCAGATCTAGAGAACTACCATGTCAGGGAGGAGAAGCTGTGCTGTGTTGGTCCACACAGGAGACACTGGCAGATCTTCCACTGGAGCTGAGGGCTCTTGTTGTAGAAGAATTTTGGCAGCTGCCAGAAAGCAGTATGGATTGTATCACCACGTGACCCACGTGTAAGACACACTTTTAATGGTAGCTCCAAACTAGCACCCATTAGAGTTTTGTATCTTACCAGTCATTGAATCATCATTCATCATAGACAGAAGGAAGCTGATCATACTGTGTTTCATTCATAGATTATTGGCCCTACCCTCAATCAATGCAATGTGTCCCAAACTCCAACGTGTAAATCGCTTTCAACAACGAAGATGTCCTTAGTTTCATTTTCAATGTCACCCACAGGAATTTCAACCCCATAAGCCAAAAAAGGTTCAGCCCACGCTACTGGACCAGTGAAACTGAGCACAGCCCTGTGAAGGAGAGAGGAGGGAGCGAACTCAGCATCTCGCCCCATCACAGCACTGTGTGCAGCTCTGAGCTCCTTACATCCATGCTCAATCACAGGTTGAATAACAAACACAAGGATTTTTATTTACATAGAGCCTTTTACAACTTCAGGGGATCCTAATCACTTTACAGCTTACAAATGTATTCGCTGCTCTATCACAAGATAAGTGCCTGAAGAAGGGCTTATGCCCGAAACGTCGATTCTCCTGTTTCTTGGATGCTGCCTGATCTGCTGCGCTTTTCCAGCAACACATTTTCAGCTCTATGCTCCAGCATCTGCAGCCCTCACTTTCTCACAAGATAAGTGCCCCAAGACAGAGACACAATGAAAGCTCGCGTGTGCTAACAAGCAATGGTTGCATACAGAGACTGAAATGGTGCCACCTAGGATCACAGTTGATTGGTCCCACTTCCACGAGCTCCTGAGACCAGCCTCTCTGTTATTCGCAGCCAAGCAGGTGTCCTTCAACCTCGACATTTCTCCTGAAACAGGAGCTGCCACACACCTTAGGAACAGCACTGTTCCTCTTCCTATTGTAGGCAGGTAGGCCCATTTTTCTATTACCACCCCAACTTCCCAGAGTTTGGGCTGCACCTCTCCAGATTGCCTTCTCTCCAGGCAAAGTGTATTCCAGACCAGGCTCACTTCGCCAACATTTCATATCTCTGGATGCTATCCAAATTAAGGTGGAGGCTTCCTGTCAGCTTGGCTCACCCACTGCGATGCTCCATTATGCTGTTTTGTCTGGACTCAGGAAACCGGGGGAATGCCTACTAACCTCACAATAGTAGATTCCAATGGCAAAGGGATGATTCGTTTTGAGGACAGTTTTGACTGGCTCTGCCTACGGTTAATTTACAAGGGACTGCTCGAAATCCAGTCCAAATTCGTAGAAATATCCACTGCAAATCTCATGCCTGCTGTACAAGAAGACGGAACTGCTATCTTGCTTGTTATTCTCAGCAAGTACTGGTCAGGCAACAACAAGAGAAGTCTTTATTGCCTATTCAGACTCTGATCTCAAGAGGGCAGAGAGCTGGCTTCAATGATGCACTTGAGCTAATCTTCTAACAGGATTTAGGAACTGATGATACCTCAGACAAAGGCCAAAGAATCCACTGCATTGTGAAGGCAATGCTTTTTAAATGGGTAAACAGCTGCAGATTTAATGGATGAGAGTTGAAAAAGGGCAGACGGGTCCCTGAAGGGATGAATCGTTCTGCTTTTGGAGAGGATAGTATTTATTTCTTTAGATGAGTGCCCCTGCTGGGTAACTGGGTTGACACCACAATAAGCATAGGCCAGATGTCAGACACCTTTTCAAGCTTAGTTATTGGGACCCCCAGCATCCCTTCAACATTCTGCTAGTATTAGTCTCTGTCCACTATTTGAACCTGTCGAGCAGACGGGAGCCCAGGGACAGCAGCTGATGGAACAAGATTCGTCGCATTGGGAGCACTTTTCCACAATTGGATTTAAGGATCTGCAGAGCCTGACCCAGGAACTGTCGATGCTGACACTGTGCAGCAAATGGAGACTTTTGCCATTCCTCAGAGCTGGCTCTTTCCTGAACTTCAAAAAAAAACCTGCAGAGGCCACTTGGAAGACAAGGAAATCGCACAACGCAATTCCAAACTGTTATGGTGATACAACGGGGAAGTAGACTTGGCAGAGAAGGTTGACCAAGGGCTTCGTGAATAGCACAGCACGTTTGAGGGTGAAGTGTCTACTCCTGCTCTTAATGCTTATGCTCATCTCTAAAAATTCCAGAATCCCGCTCAAGCAAAACAGAATCAAGCCAGTTTCTTGGACCTTGGGCCAACCTGGGAGATTTTTCCCTTATTGTGTGATGAGCCTTTGCTCCCTTCGGTGTATCATAGCCTTATTGCAAACTGGACTCCTCTGACTTCACATAAATGGCATAGGTACACAATCCTTTATCCGAAATCCGAAAAGCTCCGAATTCTTTTCGTGGAGTGTGGAGCCTCATTTTGGCGTGCAAACAGGTGACCCAACTCCACACCCACTCGAACCATGTCACTCAGATGTGTCATGATGGCGTGGCCCAGCACTGGCAGGCGCCAATTGAGTCTCAGCGCTCGTACTATTCACATGTGCATCTCCTGTGAGGTAAATTTTAAACATTTTACTGTGAAAATGTCATTTATTCCGAAATCCAAAACATTGCGAATTCCAAAAAAAAAGTGGCCCCAAGGATTTTGGATAAAGGATTGTATACCTGTTGAGTAATTTTATTATTAATCTTCAGTCACAGTGCAATGCAGTCAATCTGGTTCAAATGCTACTCTTTATTCATTAAATCACAATACATGTAATGAAAGCATAGTATTTAATTGGGAAACTATTCTAGATCAAACCATACACTCACTGCTGATGAAAGCTTACTAGAGCAGATTGTATTTTAAGCATTAAAGAGGGTACAGTTTTAAACTAAAAAGATTGCACTTAAAAGGCAGGTAATGGTGCCATAGTCCCAGAGGACCACAGGGCCGCTCTCTCATTTGACAGATGGAGAGAGAGAAGAAAAAGACAGAGAGAGAAAGAGGGAGAGAAAAAGAGAGAAAGAAAAAAAGAGAGGAAAGAGAAAACAAAGAGAAAAGAGAGAGAGAAAGAAAAGAGAGAGAGTGGGAAAAAAGAGAGGGGAAAAAGTGAGAGGGAAAAGAGAAAAAAGAAAAAGAGAGAAAAGAAAAAAGAGAAAAAGAGAAAAGAAAGAAGAGAAAAAAGAGAAAGAGAGAAAAAGAGAAAGAGAGACAAAAAGAGAGAGAAAAAAGAGAGAAGAGAGCGAGAAGAGAGAAAAAGAGAGAGAAAAAGAGAAAAGAGAGAAAGAGAAAAACAGAGAATAAAAGAGACAGAATAAAAGAATAAAAGAGAGAAAAAATAAGCAAGACAGAGAGAGAGAGAGAGACAGAGAGAGAAAAAGAGAGAAAGAGAGAAAAAAGGAAAGGAAGAAAGAAAGAGAGGGAGGGAGAGACAGAGATGACTGGCGGTGAGTTTAACCTTAGTTTCACCACCCCTCAAAACAAGGAGAGAGATTGAGAAGGACAGGCCTTCATGACAACCTCAGCCAGTGTGGGAATTGAAACCACACTGTTAGCATCACTCTGTGTTTCAAACCAGCCATTCAACCAACTGGGCTAAACATGACCACCCTTCCCACTGTTTCTCTAAGGTTTTCACCAATTTGCTGTGGTTGATTGAGCCGCTTCCAATTAGAGCCCTGATCATCTAAAAGCGATGCCACATGGGAGGAACATTTGCAAGTGAGCACAAGGCTGCGACATGTCAGAATGGCTGGAGACAAAAAAAAGCTTCTTGCAGTGGGCTCTTGCAGTTTATAACATCGATTAAGTCCTGGAGTATATTACAACTTGTACTGTGCTGCCAGACGCCACTTGCTCTTCACATAATTGGTTTTGTTTATTGAAGGAACAAGGGACTTGAGAAACTTGACATGACTCAATATATGCTTCTTACTTAGCCAAAAATGAATGAGACTGAGTTGATTCATCACGAGTCGTCATACAGTTGGGAATGACTTGGGACAAAGCCAATGAACAGCTTCAAGTTCCTGACTGCAATTCAATTACAGCCAACTCAAGTTTTAGAAAAAAAATATAATTATTTCAGTAGCATCTTTTTTGCAATAACTTTTTTTTTCCTGGCTGTGCTGTTTGTGGCAGTTCTGAGGAATGGAACACAGTCTTTATACTTCCAGGTCAGGTACAGCTAATGTGCATGGTGGAGCTCCCTTCTCTCTAGTTGAATGATATGGGTACATATGAACATATGGAATAGGCCATTCGGCCCCTCAAACTTGCTCCACCATTTGATAAGATCGTGGTTGATCAGATTTTGGCCTTAACTCCATTTCCTGCCTGATCATTATATCTTCTAAGACTCACCTATTAATCAAGGAATAATTTATTGCAGCCTGAAAAATATTCAACCCAGCCTCCACCATTCTCTGGAGGAGAATTCCACAGACTCATTATCCCTGTTGTGAAGAGAATTTCTTTTTCCCCAAGTCCACCTTAAATGAGAAACCCCTTATTTTTAAACTGTGTCCCCTAGTTTCAGTATCTCCCATAAGGGGAAACATCCCCTCACATTCACTCTGTCAAGGCACTTTGAGGTCTCATATGTTTCAATAATATCACCCCTCATTCTTTCAAACTCTTGTGGATACAGACCCAATGTGTCTGACCTTTCCCCATAAGAAAGCTCCTTTATCCCAGGAATTAGGCAAGTGAACCTTCGCCCTTCCCAAATAAACAGACCAATACTGTGCACAGTCCTGCAAAAATGGCCTCACCGATTGACCTAAACAACAGGAGAAACACTCCCCTACTTTTATATTTAATTCTTGCAATAAAGACCAACAGTCTATTTGCTTTCCCAACCTTTGCTGTGCCTGCATACTAACATTTTGCGCTTCACATACCAGGACACCCAGATCCCTCAGTTAGTTAGCCACGGATGATATGTCCCTCCCATCAAGCATTTTTTCTTCCTGGAATGTATCTTTGCTTTGTGTTTAAAACATCTCCTTAAATGCCTGCCACTGCATTTCCCAGGTAAATTTAAGCAATTTTGTCTTCATATCCTTATATTTGTTCTTATTTAAGTTTAGAACACTAGTCTTGGACTCATTCTTCTCTCCCCAAACTGAATGAGCATTTCAATCATGTTATGATCACTGCCATCTTGGAGAATCATTACTATGATGTTCATATTTATAAACCCTCTATATAACTTATCTTCCGGGGCTACCTTTATCAAAGTGATTCATCCGATATACATGTAGATTAAAATCACCCATTATTATTGTACCTTCCTCACAAGCTCTCATTATTTCTTCTGAATAGTTACTGTTAGGGGGCCAACAAACAATTCCCACAAGCGACTTTTAGCCTTTGCTATGTCTTATCTCTAACCAAACTGATTCCACAACTTGATTTCTGAAGCCAAGATAATTTTTCTAATAAAACAGCAACGTAGTCCTACGATTTGGTAAGACTATGGCAATTTTGCCTTTATGGAAGTATAAATACACCAAGTGTTCACACACAAAAGAAAACAGATTTTCTGCAAGTTCCCCTCGAAGTCACTCACCATCCTGACTTGGAAGTATATCGCTATTCCATCAGTGTCGCTGGGTCAAAATCCTGGAATTCCCTTCCTCAGGGCATTATGGGTCAACCCACAGCACATGGACTGCAGCGGCTCAAGAAGGCAGCTCACCCCCACCTTCTCAAGGGGAAACTGGGGACGCGCAATAAATACTGGCCAAACCTGTGATGCTCACATCCCACGATTTCTCAATTTAGAAAGAAATAAAATTAATAGACTGTATCCCAGCTGTTGAATTTTTGGAGAGGGGATTCTAGACAATCAAACAACACTCTACAATATTCACCTATTGTCACATTTCCAGTATTCAACACTGACCCATTGTCATTTCCTCTCCTGCAGTTTCATAACTGAGATCATTAGGAGTTTATTGCAGGCCATGGTGAATTCTCATTTATCTGATGAAACATTTAATGTTTTCAAGGGTTTAGATAGAGTTCTTATGGCTAAAGGGATCAGAGGGTAAGGGGACAAAGGGGAAACAGAGGACTTACTGAGTTGAACGATCAACCATGATCATCTTGAACGGCGGAGTAGGCTCAAAGGGCCGAATGACCCACTCCTGCTTCTATTTTCTCTGTTTCTCTGATGATTAGGTGGGAAAGATGCATCAAGTTGTAGATTTTTACAGTTTGCTACAGTTTATGTACTTTCATGAGTAAGAACTTGTACCTCATCTGGTACTGTTACATTAAAATGCTTTTCACTTTCAATGGAGGTGTCTTTACATTGTATTGTGATTGCTGCAACTCTTAACCCTGTGAAAAATTGCTTGAAAGAGCGATAGAGTCAGGAGTTAAAGAACAGCAGAAGACCATTCACTCCATTGCACTGATACTAGCTTTTGGACTGAGCTGTCTACTCAATTTCAGTTCTCCATCCTTTCCCCATATTTATTATGAGTTGCCTTTTCAAATAGTTGTTGTTGAAATGTTAACCACCTCAACAGTCACTTGCAGAAAGGCAGTGGAATAATCACTTCGAACCTTCTCTTCAGCTTTCTCGTGATCATCCTGACTGTGCAACAATTTGTTACTGACTCAAATCCAGTGGAAACTTCCCTTCATTGTTTCGTTCTGCAGACGTTTTAGAATTAGCAACATCTGTGTTCAATCCCGAGTCTCAGAGAACGTTCTTCTGTGAGAAAAGCTCCCAACTTTTTATGTCTTTTTGCAAAATCACCAGGTCTTACTTATAGTGTCATTCGCAAAAATCATTGCGGTTCCCTTAACTAGCAATCATAACGTGGTGCCCAGAACTGGGAAGTATTCTATAACTGCAGTCTTCCATGTTGAATGCTGAAAATATCACCATTCAAAATCCAAACCAAAACCAGACTAATTCACCTTCACACTGCCTGCAGCTCAATGGAAATGAGTCTGCAAATTGTTCCAGCTCATCATTAAACACATTCTTTTACCTTTCTATCTAATTAATATCATTTGATGCTTTAATTAACTTATGACATACTGTTTAAGACAGAATACATTATGAAACCCGAAAGATACCATTTATATCCCACTTGTGGCACCAGTTATAGCTCAGGCGCTGCTCTATTACTCGCATGTTGGCACACCAGATATAAATCATACCATATTGGTCTTCATTATCTGCTCTGCTTGCCAAGCTAGAGAAGCCTTCTGTTTCAGAGTTGCAGTGCTTGCTTCTGTTAAACAGAACAGTTCCGTACTGGCTGCCTTTAGGCTGCAAGTATTAATTAGCAACAATTTTCATCTGTCAATAATTAGCGACCCTGTTTTAGTTTTCAGCTGGTGTGTTACACTGCCACATCTCCCAGGTGCACAACCATTAAAATTCTTCTGCTCAAAACTCTCCAAGACCTTTCCCCCATCTTCTTTCTTTGTAATTCGCCACAACCTTCTGAGATATCGCCGTTACTCTCATTCTGGCCTCTTGCGCATTCCTGATTTTATGTTCAGTTGCTTGGGGCCTGAGCTCTGAAATTCCCTCTCTAAACCGGTCCACCTCACTACTTCTCCCTCCTCCTTTAAGATGCTCCTCCTTTAAATAAACAAGGCAGGCAAGAGCATGGCAGAGGGCGAGGGAAGACTGATGAATTTAAATGCACCTATTTCAGTGCAAGAGGCCTGACAGGTAAGGCAGATGAACGTAGGGCATGGATAGGTATGTGGGACTGGGATATCATAGCTTTTACAGAAATATGGCCAAGGGAGGGACAGGACTGGAAGCTCAACGTTCTGGGGAAGGATTGAAAGGGTGCCATGAGAGAAGGGAAAGTGGCGTTTTTGATTCGGAAAAAGATCACAGCAGTACTTAGAGAGGATATTCCTGGGGGATCGCCCAGTGATGCTATATGGGTGGACCTGAGAAATAAGAAGGGGGTGATCACTTTGATGGGACAGTGAGAGATTGAGGAGCAGATATGAAGGGAGATCACGAATAGCTGCGAGAATAATAGGATTGTAAAGGTCGGGGATTTCAACTTTCCAAACAGACTGGCACTGTTAAATGTGTTCAAGAAAGCTTTCTCAATCAGTATGTAGATAGGGGCAAAACTGAACCTCATCTTGGGAAATAAGGCAGGACAAGTGACTGAGGGGTTAATATGGGACCAGCAACCATAATTATATTTGTTTTAAAATAGTTAAGGAAAAGGATAGGCCTGGTCCACAAGTTCTAAGTTGTGGCAAGGCCAATTTTGATGGTATTAAACAGGAGCTTTCAAAAATTGATCGAGGGAGGCTGTGTGCAGGTAAAGGGATGTCTGGCAAGTGGGAAGCTTTCAAACCTGAGATAAAATAAGAGTTCAGAGCCAACATGTTCCTGTTAGTGTGAAGGGTTTATAAAATCATGAAGGGCATAGATTGGGTAAATAGACAAGGTCATTCCTCCAGGGTAGGAGAATCTAAAACTCGAGGGCATAGGTTTAAGGTGAGAGGGGGAAGATTTTTAAAAGGACCAGAGAGGCAACTTTTTCACGCAAAGGATAGTGTGTGTATGGAATGAACTGCCAGAGGAAATGGTGGAGGCTGGTACAATTACAACATTTAAAAGACATCTGGATAGGTACATGGATAGGAAAGGTTGAGAGGGATATGGGCCAAATGCAGGCAAATGGGACTAGATTAATTTAGGATATCTGGTTGGCACAGACAAGTCAGGCCAAAGTGTCAGTTTTTGTGGTGGATGACTCTATGTGTCTGGTCACCCATTCGAGTATCTCTTTATAGTAAGTTTGTCTCATTATTGATCTTCCAAATCACCTTAGGATGTCTTAAGACACCAAAGGTGGTCTACAAGTGCAAGTTGTTGTTGTTCAAACACTTGGCACAGTGTAACAGGGCAACAGGGAATAAAATGTGAAAGATTTCAATTTCTCAACAGCTCAACTTTACTATTGTGTTACAAAAGCAGAAATTGCTGGAGAAACTCAGCAGGTAGGCGGTATTTGCAGAGAGAAAGCAGAGCTAACTTTGGAGTCCCATCCTCAGAACTGAAAATAACCAGGAAAAGGTGGTATACGTGTTGAAGATGGGTGGAGGGGAGGGGTAGCAAAGAAGGGGCGAGCAGGTAGATGAGATGAAGCACAGAGAAAGAGAACTGCAATTAGACAGACACAAGGATAGATAATAAGCCAGGAAGAAAGAAAAGCTGATAATGGGGACCATAAGTAGGTGAGAATGGACTGGCTGGACTGAAAGCAGCCCAACTGACGACAGGATCTAAGGTGTGGCAGTGGGTATAGGACAAGGAAGGTGGTATTCAGGCCCTAAAATCTTTGAATCCAATGTTGAGCCCTGAAAGCTGCAGGGTCCCCAAGTGGAAAACAAAATGCTGATCTTCCAACTATTATGTTGATGTTTATAACATTTCTAAGGATTTGGGATAAATATCCACAAAAATACGACGCACGTGAAGGCTTCCTGAGTGATAGCCTTCATCCCTACTCATAATCAATGAAACATTAATGAGGACGCATAAGCAGCATAATTAATCTAAATGCAATGTTGTGAGTGCATCATAAATTTAACAACACTTTCATAGCCAATCTCTTCAGTGATGCAGGTTAACCGACTTTATGTTGTTCAGCATTGAAAATTTACAGAATACAATTTCAGTCGATGGCATATCGGGCAGTGGAGGTTGCTATGGCAGCGGTTGTTGAGGCTATTATTGTCTTGGTAAGAGTTTTCATAAAGCGATGTTAAGTTTATTACTGGCATGGTGCCTTGTTTCAAAACTCAGTGCAATTATAATTGCAAATGAATTTTAATGAATACAGCTGAAGCCCTATAAATTCAATCCATAAACAAATCTGAAGCCAATAATAGCTGTTGGTGGTACTGATCCAGGCATCATGTTCATTTAGACAAACATGAACATCACAAACTGAGCACTGAGTCTACTTAGGACTCCTCGCTCTCTTTCAGCTGCACCCTCAGCTGTTTCAACATCATTCATGGAATATTCTTTCCTATTCCCAGGGTATCAATCCAACAGCTTTCAGTTTAATTCACAGCCTTTTCTGGGAAACTTGTATTGAAAAGCCTTTTGGAAGGTACACTTGGGTGGTTAGTTCCTTAAAGAGATCAAGAAATGGAATCAGAATGGTTCCGCACCCTGAATTCATGGTAAATGCTGCTAACTATGTCATTGTATAGATGATCTGCAATTTCCTAATCGCGTTCACTGACACCACCGTCAATTGTCGGCTGGATATCAAACAACAACACGTCAGAATACAGGAAGGAGACAGAACGCATGGTGCAAAGGTAACAATCTCTCCCTCAAGGTCAACAAAACAAAATAATTAATCATTGACTTCAGGAGGAAAGGAGGGGGATATGCCCCTCTCTACATCAGTGGAGCTGAGGTGAAGAGAGTTGAGAGCGTCAAGTTCCTGGGAGTGACGATAGTCTTTAAAGGAAATAGGAGGCCATTCAGCCCCTCAAGCCTGCTCTGCCATTCAATAGGATCATGGTTGATTTGGTTAATCTGATTAGGACTCAACTCAATTCAGTGAACTGTGAACGGTCTAAGATGCAGGAATTTGAGCTGGCGACTCCCTGCCCTTTTTCCTTGTCCTGGGGGCTGTGAGATCTCTTTATTAATGGCCCAAAGGTCAAGGCTGGAACTGTTCTAGTACATATGGATTAGCATCACAACACAAACTGGATATGGCCGAGAGGAAGGGAGTTGAGGACATGTGCGAGCCAGGCCTCTAGGAGTAGCGCTCTTGCCTCGGGCTCAGAAAAATGTGGTTTCAATTCCCATTGCAGAAGCCTGAGTGCAGGCCCAAGAGGCTGCCTTCTTTCAGAGGAGTCATTAGCCGCAGGCCCAAACTGCCCTCACTGCTTGGTCTGAGAGATCAGACACAATTTGAAAGAGCAGCAAGTGAGCACTCCACTGCAGAGCCCTAGCCAACCTTTAAGCCTCCATCAACATCACGAAAACAGGTGGTTTGGTCCTTACCACATTAGTGTTTGTGGGAGCTTGCTCTGCACAACTCGGTTGTTGTGTGTTTCCAACATTACAACAGTTACCATGCTTCGAACACACTTCATTGGCTGTATCATGCTTTTGGGGGTGGCTAAAAAGCACTATATGAATGCAAGTCCCTTTTTTTACTTTTGCTGAGGTAGTTGAACCTGATCCAGCAGTGAAGGGGAATATGGGGTGGGGAGTGGGAGACAGCACCAATTCTTCATCCCGATCTGAGAGAGAATCTCCATTCAGCTGGGTGACTGACAGCTGACAAAGGGACAATCATATTGCTCAGCTGCCCCGAAGGTGACTGCAACGGTTAATAAATGATTAATAAATAGCCAATAATGTCACCATCCTGCTTTCAAATTCTACCACAAAATGCACTAAGAGCTACAGCTAAGCGCTGAAATTGTCACTTAAAGCCAACTCTCCTCCAAACTATTTCTTTGCACCCAGTGGCGAGATTGAACTTTAAAGGAGAGTTAGACTGATTAATCCAAAAAGCTGCTTAATGCCTTTGTGCAGAGGCAGAATTGACTCAAATTAAGATCTGAAAGTTTGCCAGAGATTTGAAGTCCCATGGCTCACTGGAAAAATCAATTAGAATTGGCTGGGAAGTCATTGGAAGACTCAACAGACAAACATCAAATGGTGAATAATCACACTGATAGCATTGCTGGACTAGTTTAACAATAACTGTCTCCACAGGGTGCAATCGCGCATACCAATAAATCCCAACATGGAGTCACTTCGGGGACAATTGTTGTTGTTCTGATTACTCTAAACAACAGACTTCACACTGAAGCGTTTCGAAAATCGCTGCCATGGGGACCATTTGAAGGTAACTTCTTGAGACAAACGTTGATCTAGAGTTTGCCACACTGCATTGGGAATGGCTGAGCATAAGCCCATCCAACAGCCTGGCGTATTATTCCAACGCTCGGACGGGTTTTATGCTATTCCAAAGCAAGTCTTGCAGCAATCTTTGGAACAGTGGGAGTTGGATCTCTTGGCTGCTATGCACAGAGGACCACCCTCGGTCAAATGCTGAAGCCTCCAACTCAACCTGACTGTAGGATTCCATTTTCTACTTAGGTTATGCTTGTAGGTGAGATCAGCAGTCAGTGCCCGTTTCAGTAATCTTAAACTCCCTGACCTCACTTCCTGCAGGCTTCTTACAGCCAGCAGAATCAAGTGAGACTCAACTTGACCAAATCTAGTTTGGATTTGATTCCATGCCTCAGATGTAAAAGGACATTGTACGAGCTACTGTGCTACCTAGTCCTGGTCTTGTCTTTTAGCGATCTTGCTGCATTGTGCCTCAAACTGTCTTCCTTCACTCCTTGGTTCAGCCTATGGTATGCCTTAACCAGCACTCGCAGTCTTGTTTGACCACAGTCCTCCAACAATGCTTCAGGTTCAGTGCTTTTCAAACAGGAGAGGGGGTGGGAAATGCAGGCAGAATTACAATCTTAGCCTGACACTGCTCCCACCTTGGTGCACATTTCCCCCAGGGAACATGATTAGATTAGATTCCCTACAGCATGGAAACAGGCCCTTCAGCCCAACCAGTCCACTCCGACCCTCCAAAGAGTAACCCACCCAGACCCATTTCCCTCTGATTAACACACCTAACACTATGGGCAATTTACCATGGCCAATTCACTTGGCCTGCACATCTCTGGACTGTGGGAGGAAACTGGAGCACCCGGAGGAAACCCGCACAGACACGGGGAGAATGTGCAAACTCCACACAGTCACCCAAGGTTGGAATCAAACCTGGGACCCTGGTGCTGTGAGGCAGCAGTGCTAACCACTGAGCCACCGTGCCATGTGCAAAGAGAGAGCACAGGAAGAAAACTGATGACTTGATAATGCATATTCATTATCAAATTGGCTGATGCCCACAAACCTGGCATAGACCACTGACCAAATGTTGGCCATTTCTCGTGTTTGGCACAATACCACACTGGGTGGTGCATTTGTGAACTGAACTGATCCGTTCTTATAGAGTCCCCATTCTACAAAGCAGTACACACTCCCTTCATCTGAGGCCAACCTCATAACATCAGTGCAAAATGACTTAAGAAAGCTTACCTCGTACATGTAGTCAAAAAGTTCCAGTATAGTCAGAAGACTTGCACCGATGAACAAACCCATCTGACCTCCAATGTCACCTTTGAACAGAAAATAACAGGAGCTCATGACTTGAGGAGCAGGTTACTGGTAGCAGAATCATTTTTGCTTACTGAACACAAATAATCTATACGAAGGTTGTCACCTCTTGGCACTACGGCTGCACTCATTTATGTTTATCATATTTAGGGGATTGTGTATTACACTGATGACATTCTGCAAAGGTGCTGTAATTCATTTTCCACACCATTTACTTTGTCAAATCTAGACACGACTTCTGAACAAAATGCCTTTGGGATGGTGTTCGTCCAGGTTAGGAATTAATTGATTTCCTTTCACCGACCACTGTAGCTCAATTGGCTGTATGAATTCAAGATAATGCAATAGATAACTTGGTAAAGCTTGGTGATGAATGTAGTCAGCTGAGCTGTACATTCAGTGAATGATTTGATATACTTGCCTCATGCGTGATGTCGGTGGAGTAAAATTGGGCAGGAAGTGGAAGCTGAAGAGGATCTGAGAGCTCAAATGGCCAAAAAAAAGAGGTTTTACACCAGCATCGTAACACTGGCCTTGACCAGTCAGACTTAAATGATGGGAGCAGAGGTGGGAGCCTATTCCTGAAGGGCAAAATAGAGCTAACAGACCCTTTGAGGACTGTTAAATCGAGCCTGATGCCAACTGATGTATCAACTATTTCAGGGTATCTCATACTGTTGCACCTTGGAACCCAGTTGGTTGCTGAATTTGGACTTATACTGTCACATTGGTGTGAAGCACCAAACACAGTGACAGCGTCACAGAATCCCTTGTGGCATCACAGAATGACACAGCCCAGAAGGCTATTCGGCCTGTATTGCCCGTGCTCTGAAAGTGCTCTTTCCCAGAGCCCTGTAGGTTTCTCCCCTTCAAGCGTTCATCCAACTCTCATGTTTGCAACTCATTTGTGAATCAGCTTCCAACATCCTTTCAGGCAGTGTGTACCAAATCAGAACACACTGCCTAAAAATAAATTGTTGCCACATATTGCCTCAGGTTCCTGTGATTTGCTGTATTAACATGCTTATGACATTTGTGGTAAATACTGCACCTACCGTTCCATTCATTGCATTGACATGCAGTCCCATTAAGACAGCATTTGGCGCTTTTTATGGCATCTGACCAGAAAGTCAACTTCACACACCCAAAATAAGGATTATGAACAATTGAGCAGGGGACTTGGGAGCGTTTCTGATGACGCAAAGTGTTTGTGCTCAACATGCCTCGATAAAAGGTTGGCATGGGGCTTTCAGAAAGCATGCAAGAAACAGGATGCTGTGCGATTAATTCACTGATCAAATCTTTCTCGTTGATCTCCTTTCCACAGAAAGCCGTGGGGCAGAGTATTCATATATATTTAAGGCTGAGATAGAGAGATTCTTGATCAGTCGAGGAAATCAAGAGTATCGGGGAAAAGTCAGGAAAGTGGAAGTGGGGAATGTCCAATCAGCCATGATTCTACTGAATGGCGGAGCAGGCTCGAGGGGCCAAATGGCCTACTCCACTTCCTAGTTCTTATGGTCTTACTTCCTGAATCATTGGGGCACGCGTATGCTCCAGTGCGGCTACACCCAGCTTACATTCCCTGGATCCTACTCCCGTGGAATTGCTGTAATCTCCAAAGAGCATGAGGAGGTTCGACAGGAGTCCGACTGAGGACTCTCAGTTAGCATGCATGCAAAGCCAAACTCACTTTCTACTAAGTAAACCCACCTCGAAATCTATATAAACAGATCATTTGAATGGCTGTATCAGGGAGCTTCAATATTCACTGCTAAATATACAAATGGTGGCCTTCACCATAGCTCTCTGCAAGCTTTTTTTCTGTAAAATACCTGACACAAGCTAAACACTAATTCCTTCAGTCGACAAGATAGTGTGTGGTACAATTCTCATCGGAGCTGCAGTACGCTGACAAGGAATGAGTAAATGAGCTAAAAATGACTGGCAGCTATATTTCATGCTACAGTTTAGCGTAGCTGTGGAAAATTGTGATTTCCTTGTCACAGCACACCAGCTCCTCTCTATTGACATCTCGAGTCTCTCAGTAGTTGAGACTGCAGTAGAGTAGCCTTGCAGAATGAAGGGAGATAAGAATCCCGTGGCAGAACAATGCAAGGTTTATCGCAGGTCATGAGTTGTGAGCACAATGATTTTTGACAGCAGAGGCCAGAACCAGAATTCTGTATCTCATCCAATTTCCACAGTTAGAAATCATTACATTTGCAGTAGCAAGCTTTCACAGAGGCACACAATGGGATTTGAAAGACTGACAGAGAGATGTTTGCTCTCTGCATACGTCAGGGACTGGTCTCCAACATATCTCTGGGTTTGACTCCTACGGAGTGAAAACTGGTGATGTTCTCTGTGCAGTCCCTCAGCACAGACTTCCAGAGGAACCCTGTTTAGAAACAGAAAAGGGGTTATTTGGAGTTTTTCCCCACTACTGATGGTGCTGAAGGATGACAACCAGTGCTCAAAGGCACGACAGGAATGGAGGGCTGACAGTTTGGGCAAATTATTGCGTAGGTAGAGCTGTACAGCATAGAAACAGGCCCTTCAGCCCAAATCATCCATGCCGACCTGGTTTCCTGAACTGAACTAGTGCCATTTGCCTGCATTTGGCCGTCATCCCTCTAAAACGTTTCTTTTCATATACCTGTCCAAATGTCTTTTAAATGCTGTAATTGCACCCACATCCACCACTTCCTCTGGCAGCTCATTCCATACATGAACCACCCTCTGCCCGAAAAAAGGTGCCCCTCACGCCCCATTCCCCTCTCATCTTAAACCTATGCCCTCCAGTTTTGAACTCCCTTACCCTGGGGAAAAGACCTTGGCTACTCACCTTATCTGTGCCCCTTGTGATTTTACAAGCATCTACAAAGATCACCCCTAAATCTCCTACGCAACAGGAAAAAAATGTCCCAGCCTATCCTTATAGCTCAAACTGCTCCATTCCTCCTGGACAGGGACCCAAGTTCAATTGAATCACTGTGCAAGTTGGATTAAGATTGCAGAGTGGCTCATCATTTGGCCTTAATTGCTACAGCATTGACGTTTGTTGAGAGCTTCTGAAGATGATAGGGAAAACACATAAATGCAGATAAGGTATCATTAGACTTGACCTCTGTTGAACCATTGCAAGCTCCAGATTCAACTGCAATGGGAGGCCAGCCAATCTGATTCATCGTTCATGCTTTGTTAGGATTGCCTGCTACGAGTTCTGATAAGCTGAGAGGAGGTCAGGTACTGGGTGAAATTCATTAGGATCTCAACTCACACTAAATTTCATGCATTGGTACATTACCTAGTTTGGAAACAAGAGCCAGACTTCGACCACAGATTGTGAAAGCCCTGCCATTATTTTTCCAGTCTCCTTGAATAAGCTTGGTAACAAGCTTAAGGTGGATGCCTAGTTGAAGTGCAAGTAGTACACTTCAACTCTTATCAGAACAGGCTGCTTCATATTGCAAAAAAATATAGTTAAACTATTTGGAAGTGCCTCAACCATTAACCTCAAGCTCATCCAATGAAGCATATCCTCAATTCCTGTAGTATGACTGTACATTGTCCTCCATCCTCTCAAATTAATAATAATCCATGGTTATATTCATTAATGGCTCTTACTGAAGTCTTAAGAATTTGTGACTAGCCTCCCTTTGACCAACTTAAGAACTTGTGCTCATCTAAAGTTCTGTTGCTTGTCTCCTAATTCACACCAAGTCATATTTATCCATCAACCCTTGTGCTCGTTGGTGCACACTGGCTCCTAGTTTGGCAATTTAAAAATTCTCTCTCTTTTCAAACCCATAGCCTTGCATCCCTTTAACCCCGTAATCTTCTCCAGCCCCCACAGCCCTCTGAGATCACAGTGATCCTCCAATTCTGGCCTCTTCAGCATCCTAGATTTCCACTGCTCATTGCTCCACCATTTATGGCCATCTCTGCAGCTCTAGTATTTCTCCCAGAAACCACTCCCCCTCTCGTCTTTTAAGGGAGTTCCTGAATACCAGGCTGTTTTACCACAGTTTTCCTAAGATGTCTGAATCTTTCTTTATGTGACGTGATGTAAAATGCTGACCAACCAATACTCTTATGAGGAGCCTTGGGATGTTTTATAACTCTTGAGGTGTTAATGAATAGCTTTGTACAGTTGAATTATGCTCATCAGAATCTAAGTTGAGACTATATAACCTTATTTTACTTCTGGCACTATTTGTTATTATAGAAGACTGTTATCAGTCTCAACAGAATTCGAACCACGTTCTTAGAAATGGGAGTGTTTGAATTATTTACATTATCTCTTCTCAAACTCTATAATTACAACACAAAATGTTGTGATTAAGGCTTGTAATGTATGAGCACCATTTGGACTAGGGCTCGTGTGGTGTGGTGGTAGTGTTCCCACCTCTGGGCTAGAGGACCTGGGGCTCAAATCCAACTGTCTCCCTTAGGTGTGCCAGGTTAATTAAAAAATATCTATTATTATTTCGGAACTTGGGTTTGAAAGTGGAGGGATAATTTGTACTTCTATATTGAGAGAGTTCACAAGGGAAGGATGTACTGATGGGTTATCTCAAGTTTTGTTGACATCCATCTAAATGAGGTCTTGAAAACTGTGGACGTGAATAGTTCAGTGTGTTAAAAACAACAATAGAAGAGAAAAGAAAGCTGCTGTTGCTGTGGTAAGAGTCAGCTATTAGAGAAACACAAAAGCATCTGGAAGGTCAGGCAATGTGTGTCATTTTTGCCACTGTGATAAGACACTGCTAGTTTAGCAGTCTTCAAAAAAAGTCAGGGCTGAGGAACTAGTCCTGAGTGGTTCAAAAGAAAGCTCCGGAAGTAGGAAATTGCTGGAAGCTGAGGGCATGGAAAATCCATGTGGTTGCTCTGAAAGTGTTTCAAAGTCAGTCAGAAGAAAGATCGAGTAATTAATTACAGACATGACAACTTAACAAGGGGCTTTAAAGTAGAGATTGGTGACATTTCTGAGGTTTGAGTATCTGTAGGGATGTTGTTGAGGTGTTATTTTTCAAATATTAGTAATAAGACCATTTCAAATAGGCCTTTCACAATTAGATTACCTACACTATGGAAACAGGCCCTTTGGCCCAACAAGTCCACACCGACCCTCTGAAGAACAATCCACCCAGACCCATTCCCCTCCATTTTACCCCTGGCTAATATACCTAACACTACAGGCAATTTAGCATGGCCAATTCACCTAACCTGCACAACTTTGGGAGGAAACCCACACAGACACAGGGAGAATGTGCAAACTCCACACAGACAGTCACCCAAAGCTGGGATTGAACCTGGGACCCTAGTGCTGTGAGACAGTAGTACTAACCACTGAGCCACCATGCCACACCAAGATAGAACTGGTCTTTTATGTTCTTTAGTTAAAGGCACATGGCCAGTCTCTTGTGATTGTGTTCAATGCCTGACCACCAGGGGAAGCAATCACAAATATAAAACTTTATCAAGCCAAGATTCACTCTGGGATCTGACTTTGTCCAGTATTACCATTATCTAGCATCATAAAACAGAGACAATCTACTGGACTAATGGTTTGAGCTCTATCCAGTGTCATTGTTGTGCACTCTCAATATCCCATTCTGGAAGGCAAAAACAGCTCTTGTGAACTTTTTTATTACTTATGCAGGGGACGTGGGTGCCACAAGCTGGGCTTAAACAATTATTGCTCATCCTCAATGCCCTTGAGAAGGTGGGGTTGAGCTGCCTTCTTGATCTGCTGCAGTGCATTTGATGTTGATACACCCACAGTGCTGTTAGGGATGGGGGTTCCAGTCATACTCTAATGAAATAATCCTTTTACACAAATAGAAATGAAAAAAAAAAGCTCAGCCCAAAATTGTGACTGTGGATCAAAGCTGCACTTGTATAAATGATGGGTTGCAGACAAGGCCGCAAGCAAAATATCAGAGCTCAAGTGATTTCTGTGTCAGCTTGTAATTACTTCGATAGAACTGTCATGTTGCACAATATCTTTGTTATGTAGTGAGAATACCATAATGTAAGGCGAAGGACTGGCTGTTGAATGTGACAGCAGTCACTCTGTGCTCCTGTTGCAAAATATCGAACAGGTTGGGTGGATTTCACCCTATCGTCTGCTGTTTGAAACCAAACTCAGAAAATAGTCCTGTTGACTCATCACATCAGTCCTCACTGACCATTCTTGCCCAGAAACACTTCCAACTTCAAATTCTCACCCTGAGTGCTCAGATCCCTCCATAGCCTCAACCATCCTTCCCCGTGTTACCTCCTTCCCACTCCACAAATCTGCACTCCTCAGAACTTTCCATTCACTGGACTCTGGCCTTTAGTACATCACCCCTTTTCACTTCACTCTACCATTGACCATTAAGTCACCACTTCCCACAGGGACACCCAACTGGGAAATTAAAGTCCATCATACAGTTCCCCAGTTAACTTGCTGCTTTTAATCAATAGAAAGCAACCCACTGGCCCACCATAGAGACCCCCATGTAGAGCCGTGGAATGAGAGACAACTTCGTAAGACCCTTCTCACCACTCGGAGAGAGTCAGGACTGCAGATGCTGGAGAGTCAGAGTCGACAAGTGTGGCGTTGGAAAAGCACAGCAGCTCAGCCGGCATCCGAGGAACAGGAGATTTTTCTGCTCCTCGGATGCTGCCTGACTTGCTGTGCTTTCCCAGCGCCACACTTGTCGACTCTGACTCTCCACTCGCCACATTTAAAACAGAACAGCGGGAGCAAACAGCGGGAACTGATTCCCCCCCCCGCAATCAGACAACCTCTGACCAAACCCGCCAGGCTGTAGCAGCGAAAGCTACACTCTCCTCCTTCAGTCAGACAGGCGGAAAAGATGTCCACTGTTTTCTGTGGCAAAACTCACCCAGCAAGCCAGCCACCTCGTAAGCTTTCTTCTGCTCAATTGTCTCGTAGTTTAGGGCCTCAAAAAATATGTCCAGCACAAGAATATTCTCCCTTGGAAAAGAAGAAAAATTGCATCACATCACTTTTGTATGCACCTGAGAAGAAAATTATTGCTGTTCACAAAACAAAAGGAATTAATCTTTGCCCAGCCATTTCATCGCCTCCTACAGCTAAAATGGAATATTAAACAGCAATTGTTGACGAGGATAGTTTCACCTTGTTAGACCAAGAGCAGTTCAGCAAGGTCGTGTGTACTTCTGAAATAAGTGTTCTTACACAACTGTTAATGATTCTGCCAGGTGTGGACTCAGAGATGATGTTACATTAGTCTTATACCACAGGTCAAAGATTGTGCAAACAATTATATATATTTCAAATAAAATCAAGGCACACATTAGGGAAAACAACATTACTCTTGGTTGGCAATTTTAAGAAAAAGCAATTATAATCCCAAGTATCATTTCGACTGCAGTCTATTCTTTCTTTCACAAAAGCCACAGTTGTGCTGATAATATTTGTAGATTTTAGTTTTATTGTAATAGACTCAGATTCTATGAAAGAAACACGACAGAATCCCCACAGGGTGAAAGCAGGCCCATTCCACCCATCAAGCCCATACCAACCCTCCGAAGAGAATTCCACCCAGACCCACACTCCTACCCTATCGCTGTAACTCTGCATTTCCTACGGGTAGCCTGCATATCCCTGAACACTATGGGCACTTTAACATGGCCAATCCACCTAACCTGCCATCTTCGGATTGTGGGAGGAAACCCCCGCAGACACGGGGAGATTGTGCAAACTCCACACAGACAGTTGCCCGAGGGTGAAATCAAACCTGGGTCCCTGGTGCTGTGAGGCAGCAGTGCCAACCACTGAGTCACTATGCTTGGTTCAACTTGGACCTAGGTTCCTTTACTCTTTCCATTGTCCCCATGATCACAATACATCTGTGACATTTCCAATGCAGCATCTATCTGTATTATCATATCTATTCCATCTATCTCATTGGAACAAAGGCACAGGAAGAGGCTATTAAGCTTGTTCCTCC
Organism: Chiloscyllium plagiosum; assembly: GCF_037043375.1. Lineage (NCBI taxonomy): Eukaryota > Metazoa > Chordata > Chondrichthyes > Orectolobiformes > Hemiscylliidae > Chiloscyllium > Chiloscyllium plagiosum. The sequence goes on along the minus strand of NW_028270191.1, from coordinate 22,519,949 downwards.
ATTTAGTTAGATCATGACTGATTTCCACTTTACCTGTCTTGGCTTTACATCCTGCAATTCACTTAGTGAAAAAAAACATTCTTCAATCTGAGTTTTGACATTTCCAATTGAACTCAGGCCTCAACAGCCAACTCTGGATTTCCATTGCCCTTGATGTGAAGAAGTGATTCCTGATATAGCCCCTGAACTGTCTCGTTCTGAAGTTAAGGTTAACCCCAACCCCTTACACCCTGTAGTGAACTCTTCCACCAGAGGAATTTGCTTCTCTCAGTCTTATACAGACTCCTTCGATCATCTTGACGAGATTGTTCTTTTATATTCCCCAAACAATTGTGGGATTCTCAGCCTAGCCTTTGCATCCTGTCTACATAATCTAATTGTTTAACCTCAGGTATTATTCTGATGAATCTGGGCTGTGCCCTCTCCGAGGCCAATATATTCTTTGTGAGGTGTGAGGGCAGAACTAAACACAGTGCTCTACATAGGATCTGAGGCTTGGTGCTACCGAAGCATTCCACACTCCAGCACTCTTGATTTAGAGGCCAAGATTCCATTAGGCTTTTTAATTATTCCTGCATCTGTCCTCTAGCTTGTCATACACTGCACCACTAAATCTCCTTCTGTTCCTCCATAGTTTTGAGTATTTCACTATGCACTTCTAATCTATGCTGCTAAGGTCTAAAGAGAGCGGTGTCATACTTGCCCACACTGAACTCCACAGTTTCATTCACTCACTGTCAACCATGTCCCTTTCCAACAATTTAGCACCTCACTAAATGTCACCTTAGCATTGTCAGCAAAGTCGGATATTAACCAAAGCCACTGATGAACGTAATGGGAAGCTGAGAGACATAGTCTCGGAAAGTTGTGGGGATGGAGGAGGTTACAGAGATAGGGAGAGCTGAGATCTTGAAAGGATTTGAACGTAAGAATGAGCATTTCAGAACAGAGGCACTACTGGACTGGGAGCTAGCATAGTCAGCGTGGGCATAGACTTGGTGCACATTAGAATAAGGGCAGCAGATGTTAGGATGTTCAGTAAGAATTGCTACAGAATCCCTACAGTATGGAAACAGGTTCTTTGGCCCAAGTCCACACTGACCCTGCAAAGAATAACCCACCAAGACACATTCCCCTATATTTACCCCTGACTAATGCACCTAAACTACACATCCCTGAACGCTATGGACAATTTAGCACAGCTAATTCACCTAACCTGCACATCTTCAGACTGTGGGAGGAAACCCACACAGACACAGGGAGAATGTACAAACTCCACACAGACAGTTGCCTGAGGCTGGAATCGAACCTGGGTCCCTAGGACTCTGAGGTAGCAGTGCTAACCACTGAGCCACCATGTGCAAGAAGCACAGACACTTAGAGATAAGCCAAGGGAACCCTGGAATAGTCAGGTCCAGTGATAAGAAAAGCACGGATGAAGGTTTCACAGCAGTAGAAAAGAATTGAGACAGCAGCAGAACCAGGTGAGGGCAAGGAGGTCACAAGGGGCAGCTTCTGATCAAATTGGACGCAGATATTACCGATTGGTCCGGCCTCAGAGTGGCCAGAGAAGAGAAGCTAGGGAATGGGGGTTTGTGGTTGAAACCCAAAGCACTGACTGCAATATTTCCAAATATTAATTTGAAGAAATGTTGGTTCATCCAGGACTGTTGGGCGAGAAATCTTGCAACTTTAGAACCAGTGGAAGGGTTGAGAGAAGTGTTTGTTTGGAACTTGCCTTCAAATAATGTTGCAGAGAGGCAGCATGTATATAAGAAGTGGGAGCAGGAAGAGAAACCATTGCAGGTGACTCGGTGGTGATTACTGAAGAGTGAAACCATTTGAGAGCAGTCTTACTCAACTGGACATGGAGAGAAGACACGAGAGGAGAATGGTGTGCTCAGAATTGTTAAAGACTTGCCGAAAAAGATGAGCAGGTTTACTTATTGCAGCCACATAGGATACCTTTTGTGAATTTGAGACGGGCTGTTCCAGTGTGGCTGCGAAGGAAGTGGAGAGGTTTAAGAATGGACTTATGAGAAAGATGGGCACAAATTTGACAGGTGACTGAGCTGAGAGAGGCTGCCAATGGGGCAACAGTTTGAAAGGAAAAGGATCAAGTGTGGGTTGTTGGGAAGAAGGTGCGATGATGGGAGACTTGAAAGTGAGAGAGTCAATACCTGACAAATACTTCAATGTCCTCAAATTTAATTTTGATTGATACAACTTCAAAAAACTCTTTTCTTAACTATTTCGAGGTGCCAGGAATTTGATCTCTGTCTGGATTTTCATGAAATGCTACTGATATGAGGGGAACCTAAATTGCTGGCAAGTTCTCCTAGTGGATAAGACTCCTTGACCAGGAGTGCAAAATTGGATAATCGCCCCTTCTACATTTTATAGAGGTTAGACAATAACTCCCTTCGGTCTACCTTGGGGAGGTGGTGTGTAGTGGTAATGTCACTGGATTAATAATCCACAGCCCTGCGCTAATGCTATAATCCCACCAATTGAGTGAAATTTAAAGGCAATAAAATTCTGAAATGGAAAGAATCTGGCCTCATGGTGATCGTTGTAAAAACCCATCTGGGTCATTAAAGCCCTTCAGAGAAGGGAATCTGACATCTTTACCAGGTCTGACCTACATGTGACTCCAAGAGCCACAGCAAAATTGATGACTCTTACCTGACCTCTGGGCAATTAGGGGTAGGCACAAAATACCCAGTGATGCCCTCGTCCCATGAATGAATGAAAAGAAAACGAGTGTATGTGGTGACCCAGTGTTGTGGAAGGGTCTGAAAGTGTTAATACCAAAGAGTGCCTTAAGCACCAACTACGAAGATAATGTCTGATGGACTTTAGCAGAACAGCTTTGGATCTTGAAAGAGAGAGGGTTAACGTCTGGCCTTCCTCAAAGTCTTCATTACAATGCCTGCCATGTCAACGTAACATGTAACTACGGTAATTGCAAACATCCAATAAACTTTTTGTTCAGTAGAGGAGCCTCCTTTAGTTAGACCACGAAGTGAATTTCCTCTACCAGGCAAGACCACCGGATCATGTGGATCTCTGCACTTAAAGACAGACCATGGTGAGGTGCAGATCTGCTTTTACTGCACATAAAAGCCACAGCAACTATCAAATTTAGCCCACAGGCTGAAGCAACACTTGCCTCTACAACTGCACAGGTCTGCAGTACAGTTTTGCAAGACGAGGTTTTGTAATTTGCACCTCATCCTAAGTGGAATATCACAGTGCCATTATGTTAGCTGCAATGAGACAGCTAAAATCTCCCTGAAGTTGACCCAAAGTGGCTGATCAGATGCCACAGTAATGTTGCCTGTGTGATCCAATGTCTTGAAGTGCAGCGACTTTGCTTCGTTGCCAATCCTGGCGGCCATTTTGTGTGCAGCTGGATCACAGACACGAACAAGAAAGAATCCAAAAAGAGCCAGTGGCACCTGTACTTCAGCAAGTCAACACGTTGCTGGGAAAAGGGAAAGAACATGGAAGGGAATCAAAACTTTAGGATCAGGAGGGAATCTCACCCACAAATTGCACTGGCAGAGGCATAAATTGCATTTATCCATTGCTTCTCACAAAGTCAGGCCCCACCAAAGTGGTTTGGAGTCAGTGAAGTGCAGGGAGTTTGTCTATGCTGTAATGGAAGGAACACAGCTTTTAAGAAATTAATAGCAATCTCTTTTTTTGGTGAGGTTGGGTGGTGATTGGATTTGGGACAGAACATTGGAAGTAGACCCTGATTTTCTTTGAATGACTGAACGGTCTTGAACATTCACTGGAAGAGGCAGACAGGGTCTCAGGTTAACATCATGTCCAGAAGATGGCATCACTGATACTTCTCCCTGAAGTGCCAGCTGAGATTTTGTACTCTAACCCTTGAGTGGACCTTGAATCCATAGCCTCCTAATTCCGGAGATGAGACAAGCCAAGATTAAAGCGAGGAAGACTGGTGTAACAGAAGTCCTGCTAGAGATTTAGCCAATGTATTTTTGTCCCGTTGAAATAAACATTAGAAACAAATGAACTTTTATGTGGGTAGAATTTGTCTAACCAGCACATGAGAATAGAATCACAGAATGAAAGATATCCATTCTGCCCATTGTACCAATGGAGGACTGTCCAATTAACTATCTTCTCTTTCCCAAAGTTGTCCTTGTAATCCAATTGCAATCCAATTCTCTTGTGAGCACACAATAGAATCCTCTTCCACTGCCCTTTCACAACAAGTGAATCTGTATATTATTTTTCCCCCTCATGTCCACCTCTGGTACTTTCAGCAATGTGTCCCCTGGTTGTCTACTTTTCTGCCAGTGCAGTTTCTCCATATTAACTCGATGAAATTCCTGATTTTGACTGCATCTATTGAATGCTCTCTGAGCCTTCTCTGCTCAAAGGAGAACAATCCCAGTTTCTCTTCTGCATTTGTCCAAGACCTTGACATCCTTTCTAAAGTACAGTGACCATAACTGAGCTCTTTAGTGAAGGCCTAACCAATGTCTTACTACTGAACCATGGTAACCATCAAAGGTTGGCTAAGGAGAGAATATTGCTACCCATTTTTGCATCTTGCAAGCAGTCATGAATTATCTAATCACCATTTCTTTTAAACTGAAAGTGCAGCTATGCAGTGAGGAACTCAGAACTCACCACAATAAGGTCTCACTATCCTTCACAATGATAGGCGATGAATCTTTTGCGCAGAGGTCAAAAGTTCAGGATCAGTCTGCCTGGACACTGGTTGCTCAACATAACAGTGCTGGCTCAGAAGCCCAAACAAAATGGGAAAGACTTGAGGACAGTGAAGAAATGGAATTGTGAATGCCGACTCACAATCCATGAGTTGATAGCGTAAAGTGCTGGCAATATCAGGGCCATTAATGCCACTTAACCCTGGACTGACAGCCATATATTTGCTTGAAGATTTTGCAAAAAATGCATTTTCTTTTAAAGGTCATCTTGTACTGTGCATATTGTGAAATATGCCAAAAACGATTCAGCATTACATAAGACCGAATTAAGACACAGTGGCCAGACCCCATTAATAATGTTTGTTTCCTGACAGGAAAAAAAGCTGGCAACGGAACTGGGTGGGAGAACAGCAGAGTGAAGCCCCTGAACAAGCCCCTTTGAGCTAAGTGTCTTCATTTACAGAGTTCCCTAAAATGGGGGCCCTGCCTCTCAGCAGACAGTTTGGGATTGCGAGCTCTGAGGCAGTAATGAACAACTGCGAGACAGATTTAAAGCCTTGCATTTTTTTTCTAAAACTGTGAATGTTACCTAAACGACAGACCCTCCAGGCTTGGCACCTTGCAGCAGCATAAATGACAGGCTTTATGCAATTTTTTTAAATAAAAAAAACACAAATGAAATCTCTTCATAAAGTCTCTCTGTTCCACATCCCCTCCTCTCACAGGCCCTCGTCCCACTCTTAAAGATCCGCCTGCCTCACTTTGCTCTTACATGAGGCATTTTGATCATTTTCTCTTGAAACGGGGTCCGAGTGGAGAATGTCTGTGAACCCCCTGCCACAGGGGGTCAAGGTGGGAGGAAGGCAAGCATCCGTTGGAGTTGCAGGACCAGCCAACATGAGAAGCTAATGCCCTGAGGACTCGGGTTCAGATCCCACCCTGGTAACTGGTGAAGTTTAAATTCAACTCTGGAGTACAAAGCTAGGGAGCCAATATCCGATTTGTACCAAGCACTGGCGTCGAGAGCAGCATTTCAGGATGGGGCGGCAGGAAACAGATCTTTATAGTATGGAGGTTGGAGTGACAGTTGTGAGCTGTTCAGATCCAGCCAGTGTACTGACCAAACACAGTGGACAGTGTAGAGTGCAGCTTTCCAGGGGTTCTTCCGAAACCCAAGGGCAAGAACGGCCTAGGATTGGCGAGAGGCAGTTCAGTGAGAGGGTGTTCAGCATCACAAGAAAACAGGATTCCACCGTTTCCTGTCCTTTAACTACGAGCTGGTGGAGATGAGAACGAGCATCAGCATTTGCTGTGTGGAAATGAATGACTCGGGTGCTGCAGTATCTATGAGGAGGAGAGAAGGTCACGTGCATGCCTCAGAGAAACACATATGTGGGTACTAGCAACAGATCATTCAAAGCACATCCATTTGTTAAACGCTGCAAACTGTGTTTTTATTATGAAGGAAATTTAAAAAGAGTGACAAGTGCAGTCTGAAGAAATAGGAAAACCATGTAGTCAGTCCATTGCCAATGAGAAAAGGGTCTTCAACAGCAAGAGGTCAGCCAGAAAAGCGCATGCGTGGGATGCCCTCTCCCATCCTCCTGCCAACATGCCACGTCCTCTTCGATGTCATTGCCTTCTTTCCAATAACTCCTCCCTTCCTGCTGCCTCCCTCGGGTTCCTCCATGATCTCTGTTGGTAACATGGTGCAACTTATGGAACACAGGGACAGGAAAAGGCAGCTTTCACAGGGGGGAGGGTCTCAATGTGAAGCATTACCGGAACACTCCTGATCATTAAGAAGCCTCGTCCATGGCTGTGGTTGGACAGGAACTTCAACTAAGTGGCAACAGCTGTTATATATCTCTGTGTTCCACGGAACCAACCTTTCCTTTGGGTATTACATCAAACTGCCACAAAAGGAAAGAGTCAAGTGGAATGAGCTGCGAGGCTTAATGTCTTTATTAATGGTCCACACGGAATGCAAAAGTAGAAATTCTCAGCAGGAAGCTCCCAATCTCTGCTGGGTGCCAGGAAGGTGGACAGGACGCTGCTCCTGTGATTGCCACTGATAGCGCTGCTGCAGCTGCCACCCACAGTTGATGCTATTCTGCGACGTGGAAGTATGCACTGGGAACAACCATAGCACAATGCAATGCAGCTGGCTTCAGCTAGCAACTGCTATCCTGACAATGAATCGACTACTCAATGTGCAGAATATGGTTCCTCGCCCAAATGAAGAGAAGATCATCCTAATTCCTTCGGATCCATTGGGTCGAATCTTAAGTTGCATTCTCCACGGCCTCACTGGAGGGGGCAATGTCTTCACAGAGGAAGAGATGGAGGACTGGCATATCGCCCCCCTCCGCCGCCCCCCCGCCCCCCCAAGAAAGAAAATAGACACTGGCGTTGGAGACAGGAGTTCATGATGTTGTGTATGGGCATGAAGAAGCCAGAGGAATTGCGAAATGAGACAGACAGACCCGCAACAGTCTAAAAGCAAACAAATTCCGGGCCAAGCAAGCAAGCAACACTTGTGTCTTACAGTGGTCCATTTTGAATAACTACTGGGAGGCTGCTGTTTTCTATTTGGGACAGACACCATTGTGTGTTTTGTTTCCCACTTACATTTTGTCTTTGAAGCCTGAAATAAAGCATCCTGTTTGCCTTTAGCTCTGCTGCTCATGCATCCCCTATGCCCTCAATCCGTAGAGAAAGACATAGCCTTTGCGCCATTTGCGCAGAGCAGTACCCACACAGCACTGGGACTGAGGGGTGAAGCATGATTAGATTCTAAGTCTCGGCTGCCGCAAGCCCATAGGAGCAAGAATAGACCCCCCCTGAGCATGCTCCACTATTCTCCAAAATCATGGCTCATCCTCTCACTTCATCGCCTTGTTCCCTTACTATCTCTATCTCCCTGGATCTTTCTCTTCCATAAATATCACTTCGCATTAGTTGAGCAGACTATTACTGTGCCTCTACCTCCTTATGGGTGGGAGACTCTCAATCAGAGAATGAGGTCCTGCACATCTCGATTCTACCTTGGTGATCACTTACTCAGACTGTCTGCAAGTGACACATGTACTTACAGGAGCAGAAATGACAGATTGATCAAGGCCCCCTCATGTGCCACCCACAAGCACTCCAAACTTCTTTTACTTTGCATTGCCTACCCCCATGTCTCAGCTCAGCCCCGACAAATCCAGCTGGGAGGGAATAGGCTCGCTGACCATTATGGGACACAGCAGACCCTAGCCTGTGGAGAGCCTCCCTCAACTCTCTCCTTAGTCTGAGCCCGCTCCTCCTCACCCCAGGCTGCATGCTTGGCGTCCCTCCTCTCTTGTGGGTGGTCGCTGGCACCTCCCTGACTCCTTGGGGGCACCTACCTGACAGCTAATGTGCCTTGCTGCCCTCTTGCTGTGCATCGCTACAGCTTTGGTGCATCAGTCAGAGTGCGTCTCAGTAACTACTGAGTGGACCTGGGTCACAAAGGCAGCTGCTGCATATTCTACCGACATAACCAATAGCCCAGAGCTGCAATGGGTGACAGGAACAGGACAGATGGCCCCCACCTTTCACTGCAGTGGCTTCCGGCATCACTGCCTGACGTCCTATTGCCTGCAACTCCAACAGACGTATAGAGACTGAGCAGACAGGTGGTCGCCTGCAGTCCTTAAGAGTGTCAGGACCTCCACTGGCTGTGGACTGGTCACAGTGAGGTGCTCACCAAACTGTGACTCTGAGCCTGAGAGTGTGCACCCACACAGGGGAAGGTCTCCATGCTGGTGTGAACGCCAGGGAAAGAGTTAGCTGCTGGCTATCCTTAACTGAACAATGTGCCGCTCTGTTGGCATGTCTGAGAACAGCAGACAAGAGCCATCCGCACTGGCTTTGTGGGAGGGAGCTAGCTTACCCTCCACACAACCATGGTCATGTTGCCCCACCTCACCCCCAAATCCCACCAGCTCCTCTACCAAAGGGAAGCCCTCCTACCAAGCCCTCCTACTTTGGGTGTTCCTCTCCTGCAGACAAACAAAGAGAACAAATGAGTGCCATGCCAGGCGGTGCCAAGAACATGCATAGCCATGCCCTGCCCTCTCCAGGACGCAATCAGCAGCCGCAACTGGTAAAGCATTGGCAGCAAGAGGTGATTGCCAGCCATTCTGTGCAGCTATTCAGAGCAGCGCAATCAGCCTGTGTGCCATCCCGCTGCACTGGCACAGTTAGACCGAGAGATGGCCTCCGCTTCCATCCATGTGAGCGAAAGCATGACTTAGCTTTCATTCATCAGAGCTCCTGAGTACTTAACCCTGCTTGCAAGTGTCCCTACTCAAAAGGGTGGTCTGTCGTATCCCCTGGCTTCACCCCCCCGTCTGAGTTTATACGAATTCCTCACCTCTGATTTCATTACCTTCAGACTCGACTATTCCTACACACTTCTAGCTGGCCTCTCCAAACTGGAGGTTACCTCAAACTCTGCTGCCTGTGTCTTAACTCACTGCAAGTTTCATTCCCCCTTCTCCCTTGTGCTCGTTAATCTACATTGTTTAAATTTTCATCCTCCTTTTCAAATCGCTCAATGGCCTCCCAGGTTGCAGCACTCCGCTAATGCTGATCCCTTGATTAGGCTGTACCTGCACTGACTTGTCCCCAAGAAAATTCCCTCCTTAAAGCTCTCCACCTCGCCTTCCCTCCTTTCAGATGCTGCACCCCTTTAAGAAGCTCCTTAAAATCTACATCTTTGACCAAGCGTTTGGTCATCTGATCTAATATCTCCTTACGTGGTTCAGTGAAGCACCTCGGGATGGTTTATTGTGGTCAAGGATACTGTATGAATAGGTTGATGTTGTCGGAGTAAATGGGTGTCGACTGCAGTCCAGTTAAAGGAGAATCTTTTCAATGCTCTCCCCCAACCTCCCCTCTGTTGTGGAGTTTTTTTTTGCTGTGCTTGGGGATTCTGCTGCGACAGGGGCAATGCTGCTTCAGGTTGGCACACTGATAAGCTCAGGATTACCCTTGTGGCCCCAAGAAACATCGTCACATCCTCTGCACCCACCAGCCGATTTCACAATCTCGGTTAAAGGCTTGCTGAGGATTCAGGGCACTGAAGTACAATAGGTGATGCCCATTATAAGGCCACACTTGTTCAAGAGCAGACCTTTCCGTCATTACAGGCCCGCCAAGCACGTTCTGAGCAACAAGAAACAATTAAGAAAAGCGCTTTACCCTTTTCTGTTATGGTTTACAAACATCCGTACTTTCCAAATGGGCCAATAAAATGCCCCTCGGCAAAATGCCCCTAGATTCCTGATGAAGGGCTCCTGCCCGAAATGTTGTTTCTCCTGTTCCTCAGATGCTGCCTGACCTGCTGTGCATTTACAGCACCACTCTAATCTTGATAAAATGCTCCTGTTAATGGAGGCTTATTCTGAGTCTAACCCACACAATAGCTGGGGTTTAGAGAATTATAACTTGTACATTACAGAAGAGGCTCTTTGGCCATCAAGTCTGTACTGGGGTTGTGGGCAGTATGTTCTGTTAGCTAATACTGATTTTCTTCATTTCCAATTAGCACACAGTTGCATATGGGAGAATAGAGAATGAACATGATTTTTACAGATGGTTGGAATCTGCATTGGCTATTGATGGGTGCCATACCAATTGCTAATCAATTACTAGGGGTCAAAGTGAGAGGGGGAAATGTCTAAGGGAGATATGCGTGGAAAGTTCTTTATGCAGAGGGTAGTGGGTACCTGGAATACGTTGCCAGCGGAGGTGGTAGAGGTGGGCACGATAGCGTCATTTAAGATGTATCTGGACAAATACATGAATGGGTAGGGAGCAGAGGGATACAGGCCCTTAGAAAATAGGCGATAGGTTTAGATAGAGTAAATGGATCAGCGCAGGCTTGGAGGGCCGAAGGGCCTGTTCCTGTGCTGTAATTTTCTTTGTTCTTTGAACACGGACTAGCATTACACTGTGTACAGGATCCATTGCGACAAGAGGCCAGGTTCAAGTCCCACTTGCTCCAGTGGCTTGTTGTCGCACATCTGAGCAGGTCAGAACATGACAGTATGTTTGTCAACACAAGTTAGTGAGTTTTAAAAATGTCACACCTTTTCAAATCCCTCACTTCCTCCCCCTCTTCCTGTAACCTCCCTCCAGCCCTACAATTCTCTGAGGTCACTGCTCTCATTCACTTCTGGTCCCTTCCTCATTCCTGGCTTCCATCACCTCACTACTGGTACAAAAACAGAAACAGCGGGCAAAACTCGGCAGGTCTGACAGCACCTGTGGGGAGAAAGCAGGGTTAATGCTTTGGGTCCAGTGTCCCTTCTCGGAACTGTTCTGAAGAAGGGTCATTGGATCTGAAACATTAGCTCGGTTTCTCTCTCTCTCTCTCCACAAATACCGCCAGACCCTGCTGAGTTTCACCAGCTCTTTCTGCTTTTTGCTTCAGATTTCCAGCATCCCCACAATTCTTTGCTTTTTTTTTTGGTGTTTACCTCACTGCTGGTGGCTGTCTGAGCACTAAACACTGGAATGCCCTCTCTTCCATGAAGCAGCCCCTGAAGACTGACTCTGCCCATCTTAATATCCCCCTCACATGGTGTGGTGGCACATTCTGTGAGGCACCTTGAGACTTTTCACTAGGTGAACTGTACGATATGGACCTGGTGTAAAACGGGAGCAGGAGTAGACTGACAGGAAATATCGGATTCAGTTCTGGAATTGGTTGACCCAACTTTGCATCGCCACTCTTCCCACTGAGAAAGCTGCATTGGAATTTTCACCCTTCAATTTAAATGCTGCTGTCTTGTCCCCCCGCCCCCCCCCCCCACTCCACCTCAACTGTTGCTGTGATTCATGGTCCTTCTGGAGCCAATCAACTTTGACAGTTGTGCCGTGTTGTTCCTTTCTGAAAACTCCCACCACGTTTAATTAGACAATAAATTCAAATTAGTTTTGTTTGCAAAGGATCTAAAAGCAAAAACTGACATGGTGTGTAGATCAGTCATTCATATCACTGGAGTCCATGCCAGGACAATCAATCATGATTAAACTTGGCATGAACAGTACTCATTCGTGCCTTTATTTGTATCAGCATCACCGAGCAAACTACCAGTGCTAAGCATTGATCGGCTTTCTGTTCTTAGACAAATTAACTTCATGAACACTCAAAGAAGCACTGCCTTTGTTTACTTCCCACTCCACCCTTCCCCTCCCACATCTATTTTTTTCCCCCCCAAAACGTTCAACATGATCACAAAACTTCCCAGTTGCCAAGAGTCTTTAGCATCGTGGCTTTGTAAAGAGGGCAGAGGAAACCCCAAAGCAGGAATCGGACGAAGAATGGTGGCATGGTGTCTCAGTGGTTGGCACTGCTACCTCACAGCGCCAGGGACCCGGGTTCGATTCCAGCCTCAGGAGACTGCCTGTGTGGAGTTTGTACGTTCTCCCCTGTGTCTGCGTGGGTTTCCTCTAAGTGCTCTGGTTTCCTCCAACAGTTAAAGATGTGCAGACTGGGTGGATTAGCCAGGGTGTGGAGGTAGGTCTGGGTAGGCTGCTGTTTGAAGGATCGGTGTGGTCTCAATGGGCCAAATGGCCCACTTCCACACTGTAGGGATTCTCTGATAGAGGATCTGACTACAGATGATGTTTTGAGCAGGCTCTTGGTCAGATAGGTTTGGGGACAGAATTCCAGTATGTTAGGCTATGATGGCAAAATGGTGTGGCACTATTTGGACTATCGGAAAGGGGGAAGGAATTACACAGTGGGCAAGATTCACAACAGGGCAGGGCATGTGTTGTGATCTTAAGGTTAAAGGAGGTTGGAGACATGGGACAAAATTGGTAACCAAGGTTTGCGCTTTAAAGTCTACATGTTTGAAGATAATAAATTTAGAAGAGGTCAGTCAGGGTGGGGTAAAAAGGATTTTTTGTGAGGTAGCGTCAATGGTGGAGCTCGAGAGCAATTAAGATTTTGTGTATAGTGGTGCGCAGGGGATCAAGAGGGCAAGGGTTGTTGGGAAAGCCAGGTGGTCACTTGGGTGTAAATGAGGGTTTAGATGGCAATGGGGATGAGGAAGGGGAGCGAGGTGCCTACACAGCAGAAACAGCTCGTGTTGGTGACGGATTGGCTGTGAGCATTAAAGGTCAACTCTGGGTTGAACTGGGCCCATTTGAGTTGAGTAGAAACAGTCACACATGGCATTGGTATCAAAGGGTTAGACTGCAGAATTTCTGCAGGGAAGGCAGCAAAGGATTCGGTCTTGCCAATGTTTAACTGGACCTGTCCATCACTTAATGGTAGAGAAGCTGTCAGAGAGTGTGGTGAGAGTTGTAGAGCCGAGGACTGGGTGGTAAAGCGTGGTGACATATGGAACTGACTGTATTCTTGAAATTGCTTTTACCAGGAGTTTGGCATGTCACTAAGGAACACACAAAAGCTAAGGATATGCAATGGGTGACCACAGCAGGATAATTCATTCTGTGAGTGGAGTTGACTACAGTCAGTGAGCTGGGAATAGAACCATGAAAGGACTCTACCAGCAAGGCAAAGCAAGGGCAAGACATTGATTGGGAAAACTGTTACTAACAGTACTGAGGATGACTGCTTAAGCTGAGCATTCTCACCATGGATACTTTTAGTAATATTAACAAGAACAATCTCAGTGGTTTAGACACAGATGTAGGATCAAACAGGCAGTAGCAACACAATTCATGTTGAAATTCCACTGCATATCAAGGAGAACATTACTGCATCACATTTGATGTCAGGCATGCTACACTGCTTGCCTAGTGACAAAGACACTGCCTCTTTAATCATGGTTATACTGTGACAAACAGAAAAAAACAGTTATAGCAGAGGTACTCACCCGATGTAATCTTCTGATTTGTTGTACTTTTTGGCCAGGTATTTGGCTGAAGCCTTGCTGGGAATTTTTACCATGGACAGCTCCTTACCATATCGAGTCATGTTGCAGGGCGTCTCACATGTGCAATATGAACTGTCCTTCTCCACCAAGAACTCTGTTCAAATAGTAGTGACATAGTTGTATTGGCAATTGCTTACTATTAAGGAGGGTGGGGAAGGGAATTGATGGTGGGCTGAGCTAATGCATGGTACTTTGTGCCTTCCCTGTCCTAAGGGTGAACTGGTATTAATTGGAACTTGCCATGTTCCTGTGTTATAGATTGTAGTTCACTCATAGTTAGACTGTGACTGCGTAAAGTTAGATTGCAGAGAAAAAAACAACTTCCTGGAACAGACAAAAGGCCATTAAGTGTGACAGCCCCCGTCCCTTTCTCTAACCACATTGACCCACCTTTTCATATGGGCTTACTGTTACTAGTTCAAACATATTTGCAATTTTGCTCACAAAATACATTCAAGATGAAACCAAATGAGATGAAATTCAGAATTGTTTTAATGGAGAGCTGAAAAAGCAGGAATGTTTATACAAACCTGTTTGTTGGAGGGAGGTTTTAGGAGAGTGAAGCCTTCACTAAATGCTGAAGGTGCAGACAAATTTGACAGCTGCCTGAGGAATTTTTTTAAAACCACATATTTCCCAATATCTCTCTGGAACAACGCCCAATGATCCCTTGGATCCATCTGACCCAACATCTGATACTGAACCATTCCCTCTTTTAAATGGAAGGTCGACATGATTTCCTCTCATACTCCTACTTGCTGCATTTTGTAATGGCGTTTAGTGGTAATTGACATGGGGCAATAATTGTCAAGATTGACTTGTCACCTCCCTGCATTTATTACTGAAAACGGTCAACAGAAGTTCTCTCTAAGTCACCCATTTAGCAAAGAAACTAACTTCTTTAACCTTCCCTCACAAATGAAATGCCTGATATTGGGAGCTCATTACCTCAATTTTTATAACCTTGTGAAGACAAGAATGTTTCTCAATGACTCGGCTTTTATGGAACTACAGACCAGTTTGGTTGTTGAAGCTGGATTGAGCCCAAACATCTGAGATGAAAGGACAATATTTTAACCCTGTGCACCACTCAGACCCCTTATGAAACAGACAATATTGATTATGTGCGTATTCAGATATTTTGTTATAACTATTAAAGCAACACCATGTTTAAAATCACACATGGCATAGCAAGCAAAGTGGAGTACGACAACTATACAGATTCTGACATTGTTTTGTTTAATTAAAGAAGGAGTTGTACCTTGAAGGTAACCTGTTAGACCTCATGCAAGACCAGTAATTCATCACAGCAAAAAGGCTGACACTGCTTCATGTCTGCACAACATAATGCCCACACTTTTTAAAAAAAGCTAAGTTTGTTTTAATTAATGAATGCTCACATTTATCAGAACCTCATCATTTTTCAAATGATCTGCTCCTCCAACTTCCTCTTTTGGTGGCACTGGCACTTACTAGGGTACAGTGGGGTACAGTGCACTGGCATTTGGCACCATGCTCAAGTGGACCATTCTTCCCAGATGCGTTCACTGACAATCTGACTAGGATGAAGGGGGCATCAAACAAATCCAATCCAGTTATCGCTTAATATAAACACAGGTATACCTTGCGGTGGGAATTGGAGCATAGCAATCAAGGAGAGAGGGTGTGACTAATTTTCCCTCTGAGAGGTTCACAAAACCATCTCTCAAATGAGAGCTGACAAGATTGGAAATCAAACCCGGGGTTTTCCTCCTTACTGTGACTCAGTGCCACCATGGGTACTGTCATCTGGGAAGAATTTTAACCTTCTAAGTGGAGTATTCAGCTTAAAGTTGGTAAACATCATACATAACTCAAACTCATAGGCATAATAATTAAACATCACAATACCTGCTTCATTTAACAGCGAGCTGGATAACAAATACATTTCAGCAATTTTTTTTGCTTGAATTATTGTGTCTTGCTAGTTTACTTACAGAGCAGAACACACGTTACTTAGGGAAGCTAACCAACATCTTGATTTTACCTGCAAAGAATTCTGGGTAACGGGTCATCATAGACTTAACATCTGAACAAACCTTATTTGCTATGATAGCATTCTGGCTCACACAGTCTCCATTCAAACAGGAACAAGAAGTTAAATTGCTGTTAAGTTTACCTATAATTCTTATTTTTAAAAATGTACATGAACGTATAAATTGGCTAAAGTTAAGTAACTGAGAAATAACAATCAGCACAGAGACAGACAATTGAACAGCAAGAGGAGCACAGAGTACTGCAATGGAACAGGTTTGACATGGAACAGGTTTGACCCTTTTAATTCCGCTTTAAAAGGGTCATTGCCTCAATAAAAATTTGCTTGAGCAATCATTGTTGATGTGGTGATCGAAACGTGACAACAAATATTATACCAACTTGGGTCACAACATTGTTGTGACAGAAATAATGCGCTGCATAAAGATTTGCTCAAGACAAGGAGTCTTGAGTACAGTCTACTTGACCTCGGTCATCGGGAATTCAACCACTTCCAGCAGCCATACTGCAGCATTGCCAAGAGGTCACAGCCCACTGATGTTAAAATGTTGTCAAAACGCTACTCTGGAACTGAAGTACATTCGACTCGTGCAAATCCAGGATTTTCAAATCAAGGTTCTCTCTTTCCTCCACAGTTGTTTTGTGAAGAAAAGGGGAATTTTTGCTGTCTCCATCGGAAAGATGCTACCAATCACATTACTTTTTGAAATATTAGCAACCTCTTGTGACGATGCTAGCTGTAGCACAGAGGTCTGCCAGGAGCACCCGGAAGTAAAACAAGAGGCTTCCAGGTTTGCTAGGAGAACACCAAGGCGAACTCCACGTGCCTCTTTCCCACATTAGTGCTATCATTCCATTCCAGTTTTCCATCAGACAATGGCCCCAAAATCACGAATGTTTGGCTGACATGGTGCCATTCCTTAGTCTGCATGCTCACACCTCTGAACGAGCTGCTGTTTTCACTTTACCATGTTCTCAGACTTGCAATGGGACCATTCTAACTACTATACACAGAGCTACGTGTGATCAGCAGATTTATTTTTCTGTTTGACTGTCAATTGGCTTAAAGTGGATTATAACTATGGCATTGTAGCCAGTGACACTCACAGAGGGCAGTCCCTTTCGGGCAATTTAAAAGCATTAATTTTGCTGGACAGAGTGCAGTTTGCTCTTTTCCCCTTCTCATCACTTTCTTTTGACAACTGATTATGATGCATAGAACATGGCATCTGGGGCTAATTTGCCAACTGCTTGGCATGCTCAACTGGAGCAATGCAAGACTGCATCACTGATATCTCACGAGCTTGCACGTAAGCTCTGAGTTTGAAGTGCTCATGTACATGCCTGACCATGCATTCAGTCCCACTGGGAGAGGTACAGAATAAACTTAACAAAAGGATCAGTGACTAAAGCACAGGCAGCTGAACTTCCATTCTGACCTGTACACTTTCAACAAATTGCCACTGCCTGAGTGTGCTCCCCCAATCCATTTGGGAGGCTGCCCTCAAGTCTTCAGCAACAGCCCTGTGTAAATGGGAAGGGACCAATAGTCTCCCAAGCCCATAATCCTTCCATAACCCTTTCTGGTTTAAGAGGCAGAACCCGTATCGTGGATTAGCTACCTAGCTACTCAAAAGGAAAAATTCCCTCTCTCTATCACTTACATTAGTGGTGCAGTGGTGATGTCACGAGACTAGTAACACAGAATCGCCCCCCAACAAGCTAATGTTGTAGGGTCACAGGCTCAAATCCCATGATGGTAGAAGTTTGAATTCAATAAAAATCTGGGATAATAAAGCTTGTTTAACAGTGACCAGGTAATCCCTGCTGATTGTTGTGAAGACCCATCTGGTTCACCAACATCCTTTCAGGAAGGATATCTGCCGTCCTTACCTTGTCTAGTCTACATGTAACTCCAGATCCACAACAATGCAGTTGACTGCCCATCGGATAATTAGGGACAGGCAATATATGATGCTCTCGCTGATAACACCCACATCCCACGAATAAAAGTAAAAAATTCCATCAACCCGATCATTTTCATTCCCCATTTCATACTTTGCTCATCCTCTCTTCCCTCTTTCATTTCTTCTTTCCTTGCCTCTCCATCTCATCCCTTCTTGCTTTGTGCTTTTGTTCCTTGTCTCTCTTGCCCTTTCCTTCGCATGGTTACTGGGCAATGGCACGTTCTTGTGTTCCATGTCTTTGGTTGGTCTGTTCACTCCAGCTAACACTACAGACTGTGACCAGTCACTGAGAAATCTACAGAGTTTCCCTTTACTTAATACTCAGTACTTACTCCGAACAACCTTCTTAAAGTCATAGAGTCATACAGCACGGAAACAGACCTTTCAGTTCAACCAGTCCATGCTGAACACAATCCCAAACTAACCTAGTCCCACCTGCCTGCTCCTGGCCCATATCCCTCCAAACCTTTCCTCTTCAAGTCCTTATCCAAATGTCTTAAATGCTGTAACTGTGCCCACAACCACCACTTCCTCAGGAAGTTTATTCCACACATAAACCACACTGTGGAAAAAAATTGCCCTTCATGTATTTATTTAAATCTCTCTTCTCTCACCTTTAAATGTGCCCCTTTGTCTTGAAATTCCCCCATCCTAGGGAAAATGCAATGACCAATAACTCTATCTATACCCTTCATTATTTTATAAACTTCTATAAGGTCATTTCTCAACCTCCTCCGGCTCCAGTGAAAAAAAGTCCCAGCCTTTCTTCATAACTCAAACATTCCATACCCGACAACATCCTGGTAAATCTCTTCCAAACCCTCTCCAGCTTAATAATATTCTTCCTATAGCTGGGTCCAGATAGGCTGGCAACAGGTTGGCAGTAGGCTACTTACCACCAAGAGACACTCTGGTGTCTACGGGGACTTTGTTGATGATTAATCAGCTGCACCCACACAGTTTGACAGACCAGGGCACAAATAATTAGGACAGTGGAGGTTTTGACATTATGGGGTTAGTTGAATCGGAGACTGATGAACCTCAGCCCATAGTCCCACAGAGGCCTCACTTACATCATGGCTGCACCCATCACACTTTTCAAGTTGCTCACTAGCTGGCTAAGAGACAATGACCAAGTTCAAAGGTTTCAGCCCCCTGTAGAAGACAGACAACAAGAACTGCCTATGCTGTGCATGTTGAACAGTACAGCTCTCCATAAATCCTGTGAGCAGATTACCATTACTTGCCTGGGCAGCACGAGACTTCCCTTCTGGGATGTCAGGCATAGCTCAGCATTCATCAAAACTTTCTCTCTTATTTCCCCTTTTCTGTCACAATTTCTCTCAAAGCATGCCTCGGAGACCTTCCCTTACATGCCATAAGCTTACCCTACCTACATAAATCATCACTTTTCAGCAATGTATCAAAGGACCAGAGCTCCCTTCACTCCTTCTCAGTCTGATATCACAAGC
The DNA here is from genome assembly GCF_037043375.1 of Chiloscyllium plagiosum. NCBI lineage: Eukaryota > Metazoa > Chordata > Chondrichthyes > Orectolobiformes > Hemiscylliidae > Chiloscyllium > Chiloscyllium plagiosum. The sequence continues at coordinate 22,500,819 of NW_028270191.1, read as the reverse complement.
CTAGGTTGTAGATTCTAGGTTGAAGCCAGAACTCAGGGACTGATACAAACAAGAGTCAACAATTGGGGCAGACAGGGAGAAAGTGAGGTCTGCAGACGCTGGAGATCAAAGCTGAAACTTTATTGCTGGAACAGCACAGCAGGTCAGGCAGCATCTAGGGAACAGAAGATTCGACGTTTCGGGCACATGCCCTTCTTCAGGAATTGGGGCAGACACCCTTGAGTTTCCAATGAGTACTTTGGAAATCCCCAAGTGAGCCATAGCTCTGCAAAGGCACTATAGTGAATGCAACCCACTAGTTTCACAGGCAAGTCTACCAACAGTCAAAATAATTCCGTCAGAAATATGTAGGATACTCTAAAACAGCTCCTTACAAATGACATCCAATCCACCATTGACGAAGATGTCAAATAGAATGGATATCACTGACACACTGCTCCTGAGGTTGGACGTCATTTCAGTGAGTTTATCATTTATCCTTAAGCCAATCTTGGAGATGGAGATCAAATCCAAGCCACTTACTCCCAGTTTCCACCTTCTTCCTTACAAGCCCAGGAGGACAAAGATGTTCTGAAGAATGAGAAATACAATGCTTCTCCTGATCTGTTATGAAGCTACCATCTGCCATACACATTCCTCCTGAGAGCAGGTCATTGAGACATTCAATATACATACGTCAATAACCCAAAGGACCACCTTAAAAGCTGGGACTTGGAACAACGAACTACCCATGCCTTAAATAGATTCCGAATTCCTGACAGTGTCATGGCACTAATCTCGAAGACGATCACCATTCTGTCAGTACCTTTCCCATCAGTGCAGTGCAGTGCAGTGTCCACCTCGTCATTCAATTGTCTATCTGTGCAGCACTATAATCTCCATGAGGACGAACTCCAGGTCTCTCCAGACTCTGAGGATGCCCTTACGGATGTATTGAAAGGGGGATTGAGAAAGGAAAAGAGAATTACAAAACTCAACCCACATCACAAATACAAAGTTGCAACCAAAGCAAGTCAGAAGTCACGTTAATGGGCTAGCTTTCAGCATGTTTTGCCTGTGTACTTGCAGTTGCAATGTGCAGTTGAAGTGGACATTGCATTAAACCTTTGTACTTATTGCTACGATGCCATGTCTAATTATCACTGGAGAGTCTGCAAAGGCTGGCAAACTGTGTCCTGGATATTGCAGCTTGTTGCTGCTGTGCATTGCAGACAGCTTCTGCTGCTTTGTCACCTACTCCATTGCCGTATTGTACACTGCATTGCAATTCACAGCGACTGTTACACTGCTGCTGCAATCTCATCCCTTGCTGCTGTTGCATTCCATCATACTGTGTGGTATCCTGCTGTTGCATTGCGCATTTTCATAGCTGCATTGCACCTTGCAATGGTCCTTATAATACTTACTGCTGCCTTAAAATTTGATTGCATTCTACTTTTCCGTTGTATTGTACTGCAGTTCCTTAGCGCAGCATCCAATTGTGAATGGAATATTATGTTTTGTGAAGATATTGCATTCTGTTGCTGCAGCCATATACTTCAATTACTTCTACATTTGTGTTGCATATTGCTGCAAACGCATTGAACATTGTTGTGGTGGCAATGCAGTTTCTGCTGCATTGGACCCAGTTATAGCTGATGTGTTCAACTTCACTGTTGTTGAGCATCAGCCTGTTGGTGTTACATTACTGCTGCATACTACCTTGCCGCTCTATTGTGGCTATTTGCTATTCCATTGCACATTGCTTCAGCTGTTTGGTAATATTTTAACTCATTGCTGCTGTGTTGCATCCTGCTGCTTTTGCCTCCCTGCTATATTTACTCAACGATACTATACTGTGCTGGTATCGCTGCCTGTGGCTGTTGCATTATGCTCAATTCTACTGCCTTGCAGCTTGCTGCCTTTATTCAATATTTCGCTCTTGAAATGTCCTTTATTGCTGCTGCTTAGCACTTTCTGCTTCTGCATTGCACCTTATTGCTGTTATTTTAATATCCTTGCATTGCTGTCTGCTTTCTTTGCTACATCTTGCTCTTACTGCATTGCATGTTTTCACTGTTGCATTGTTCTTTGCTGCTGCTGTTTTGTACCTTATTACTGCTGTTGCATTGTAACCTGCTGCTCTTGCATTATACAGCAATGCTTTAGAATTGCACTTTGTTGATGCACTGTATTTTTTGCTGCAACAATGTGCCTTGTTATCACAGCTCTATAGTTGTTACTGTATTTCACTGTTAGTACAACTGCACTGTAACCTGTTCGGCTGTATTATTTCTCAATACTGTAGTGTATTGTATTGATGCATTGCACCTTGCTGCTGCAGTGTTGCACTTGTTGAGATTGCCTGCTTAGACAGCATTCTAGCTTGCTCTCATGTTGTGACTTTGACAGTTCCATTTGCTCGAGTTGCATTTGCTTCTACTGAATGCACCTTACTGCTTTTTTAAAAATCAAGCAATGTTGCTTTAATGTACTTTGCAGCTGCTTTCTTGTATAATCACTGCTGCATCACACCCAAATAGCTGCATTTTACCTTGTCGCATTTGCAATGCAATTCTTTGCTTGTGCATTGGCCCTTCCTGCTGCATTGCATGCTGCTATTGTATTGCACATTATTACTCATGCATTATGCCTTGCTGTTGCATTTACTCTCCCAACTGCAGTATTTTGATTGAAATAAATGCAACAAGCAATGTCACTCACTTTTCAAGAGTCACGTCTAACTTCCGTTTCAAAGCGCTCCTGTGTGGCAGCAGTCTTGTTATCAGAAAACCGCAAAGCAGCGCATGTGCCAAGTACCTGCAGTGGTTGCTTTTGGCCAGTGAGTAACTTGGTGGCCCCATCAAGAAAAAACGACGACAACTGGTCCACCTGGGCATCGAGAAGAGGTGGCGCGTGCAAGAATGGTGTACCCTTGCTGTACTGACATATGCGCGTTGGTATCCAATGACAAGGACTTCAAGTGGCAGGACTGCAAGCAACCCTGGGATTAGGTAATTACTTACAGGCAGTAAGAGGGCACTAATAATTGCCCAAGACATGGCGTGAGCTGGTATTGGTGCCCACTTGTGGTGCAGTATTTTGAGCCAACAGTGTCTCCCCCCTGCAGTTGGCACCACCAACACCATTGATTGAGTAATGCACTCTGCAGCTAATTCAATGTGAGGCCGACTAGGAAGGCACTGCTCTTTTGAAAGGAAACATACATGCTCCACTGTGTACAAGGATCTACTGTGGAGCTCTACTTGTGACTACTCAACCAGCAGAGGGTAGGTTGTCAGAACAATATTTCGTTGGGAACAATGTAGCTGTCCAATAGAAGCACTGCAAGCTGTCTGTGCGGAGCTTGCCACTTACTTTAATGTGCTGTACGTATGTAACAATCGCAAATCTGATTCCTTTGTATTTTGATTTTCTCTCTTTGGCTAGCACTGGGCTGATGGCCACATGCAGACTGCGGGCAGACTCCCCTTGCGCCAGCTCACTGCACTCTGTCCGTGCAAGAGGTGCAACTAGTGGTCACTCCTGTCACCTTTCCTACCATCCGCAGCGCATGTCCTGCCATTGTGCGGCCAATGGCGTCTGGCTGTGCTCCATTCAGGTCCATGTCCCGAGGTGAACGTTGGCATGAACTGCACCAATGCACTTTTCATTCACTCTCCATCCCCCCAGCTTGTTTGCCAGCGGGAAGCGGGTTGGCAAGACCTGCAGGCACGGAACACAGAGGGTGGTGAAACGGCAATAACCAACATCGAGCGCCAAAAAAACATGGACGACCACCACAACAATTACCTGTGCTTGATGGCTACCACTGGCTGCTGCAGTGCTGTGCACTCTGAGCTTCTGATGGAGCACAGTAGGATATCTGCAAGGTATCTTCACCAGTCTCCTCAAAGCTAGTGCCATTGGTTCATGCTTGGGCAGTCAATGCCCCTGCCACAGGAACACTGCTCCCAGCAGCAAGCTTGGCAGCTCCACAGAGAAACATGCTTGACATGTGCCAGGTAACATGCCCAAGTTGGCACACATCAATTCTGCAAATTAACAGGCCAAGTGACGCTGGCTGCTCTCCTTCACTTGTATTTACCTCCCCTTTACCCACCTTCAACCCCATTTGTCACCTGTAAAGGGCACTGCTTAGCGCATGGGTACCCCGACATCTGCCCAAACGGACGAGGAGGCACTGTTTGCTTGGGCACCGCACTCCAGCACAGTTGCTCCGATGGCTACCTTGTGAATGCTTCACATCCAGCCTGACCTTACAACGAGGAACAAGAAGAACAAGTCAGTACAGCTTTCGAGACAACATCTGACAACGCGGAACACTGAGCAAGTAGGCTTTAACAGCCTGCTTACAGAATATGGCCGCGAGTAGCAGGTGATTGGAGAGAGTCAGAGAGGAACAACAACAGAGAGAGTGTCCACTGTAGCCTTTGTGTCATCCACTTTTTTTTTAAAAAGAACTGAAAGTTTTGAGAGTTCCTTAACAGAAAACATGAAGCCAAATTCACAAACAGGCCTCTGGGCTCCTGTTCTATCATGGTGTGCACATTTGCATTGCGAGAATGGCACTGCGTGATTTATCCCTTTGGAGAACTGGCGCAGACATGGACGGCCGAATGACCTCTTTCTGTCTAGTAACAGAGCTATCACTCTGTGACTCCGACAGAGAGTTGGTGGCTTGGTGAATGCCAAGATATCAGGAGATGGGAGTTGCAAATGTCATGGCACTTGGGGGCAGTGGATGTACTGCCTAGGCGTCTTGTCATAAGTCAGTCACCCAGGGCAGCATGGTAAGGCTTTATCCTCCTCTATTTGAAAACCTGCTACCACTCAGCTGACCATGTAAGGCCTTGTGTTGCTCCAAAGGCCAGTGGAAAATGGACTCTCAGCTGGATGTAGGTCAGTCCATTTTATTTGCAATAGACTGGAAAGAGGCAAGACCACCCTGGTATATGCCAATCCTGAGTGACAGGACCATCACCATGAAAATGGAGATGTAATCTTGGGCTTCCTCAATTGTCTCCAGGAGTTAAAAGATTAACATCTTTGATTACAAGCAATGTCTGGGAGAAATATCATCTGGAGGTTAAAAGAAGATTTTTTTTGGTGTTCTTTTGAGAGGATGGAAATGTTGTGTGACCACTGATGGTGGATGGAGGCATAACATTTGGCAACACAAGGGTCATCTGATGAAACATCCAGGGTTATCTCCAACCACAAGTTGCCAACCCAAAGGAGGTCAGAGATTTCAAAACTTATTTCTTAGCCATGGGTAACCAGATGATTTTGTACCATTTGGCAATGGAGCTCAAAGCTGCACGTAGTCAAACTTTTGAATTTGACCAAAGTGTTTCCCATTTTAGCTGGCCCCAAGCATAACTTGGCAAGACATCCACTTTTGACACATCCTTCCAAGTCCATATCAACTTACATAAAGTGCTGGCTGAGTGAACTCATCCTGTTCTGACCTGAGAATAAGGATTTGCCCCTTCGTCACCACCCCACTGATCAGGCACACTGTTCAAGATCTGAAGCATTAATTATTGGCTGAAAGTATGAACCAGATTCACCAGGCTTTGAGATTAAAAAAAACAGAAGCCACTGGCATTGAACAACTGCTCAATCAGCAGCTGGGGGAAAAGAAAATGGGCTTGTGTTTAGATTAGAACTTTGCATTCCAGAGTCCCACTACTGCCTTCTTCAAACATGAACCTGTCTTTTGATAGAAACTGCAAAGTGTTTACTGTCGCTTTTTACATCTACTTACTGCTGGATAGGTTTGTGATGGCAATACGAGTGACACATGCAATTTAAGCTGAAGTGACATTCCCAGCTTTGCACCAAAGGCAAACCTGAGTGTCCTCAGAACAAGGTTATTAACTGAGAGTCCACAAATAGCAAGCAAGAAAAAGACCCTTCATCTTAGGGCAGCCATTTTCACAACAGCCTATCTACCTTATTTTGAGGGTTGCTTGCTTTGTTCACAAGAAACGTTGTCTGGTTGAGTGAGTAAAAGCCCCTTACAAACAACCCAATGTCAACCATTTTACTCACCCCAGAAAGACTTAATAAAACACAAGAGGTGCTTACCTAGGGCTGGATCTGCACACTCTCTGTACTGTTCCGGTGTACAATATGGAGCATCACCTAAATACAGAAGAGAAAGTTAGCAGTCAGGAAACTTGTACGCATGCACAAATGTCTCCTAATGAGCCTATTTACATCCATGAAATTCTAATGATTGCAATTATGTTTCATGCTGAAAATGCCCTTGAAGGAACCTTTTGAGGAAAAATTGCTTTTGAGTTGCAAGACTAAACGAAATAAGCACACACAGCCTCCAATACATAAGTAGAGTTGTGTTAGGAGCAAGAGAAGCTGATTAGAATTCCTCAGGCCTGCTCCCGCTAACGTTCTCCCTAATGTTCCCATGATGCAACATTTACTGTGTCCATCCCCCACAAAACCTGTGCAGAAAAGACATGCGATCGTTCCGGGCCTCTGCTCATGCACACATCTGACCCTCTCTAACGGTTACGACTGGACTCTCAAAGAGGGAAAAATAGTGCAAATTCAAAGGTAAAAGAGACGCAATGTTTTTTTTTAAATGAAGAGGTTAGAAATGACCTTGACCAAAATTATTTAGGAAACACTTAATGTGCTTCTCCTCTGCTTCTAATTTCAATGTAAGAACAGTCAAATGCTTCAACCTATCCCGTCACTCAATTCAATCAGGCAGAGGATGACTACAATTTCTAGACAAACAGAATTCAAAAGCAGGCTTTGCTCACCTACAGTTGGAGCACAGTTCTAGTTTCTACATTTTGAAAAGGATATGGAGAACGTATGATAAATGGTTTCCAGAGCTAGAACAAAATGGTACATCAAACAGGAAAGACCAGGTTAGAACTCTTTTCTCTACAAAAGAGAAGCCTTAGGAATGGCCGACTGAGGTGTTAAAATCATGGAAGAATTGCTGGACAGTCCAAAACTGATGTAAGATAATCACAAATAAATCCAGCACAGAAATCAAGAAACTTTGTGTTGAGAAGGGTTAGAATGTGGAAGGTCAGAGTGGTTGAGAATAGCATAGATGTTATGCCTTCTGATTATCTTCTGGTCCTCCTCTGTCAAAAATGTAAAGCTTAAGAGGTCTCTGTCTTTAACCCACTTGCCATGGTGTTGGCTAGAAGACAGCCCCAATCAGTGTCTTGTTAGACGTTGTCCGATTCTCCAGCACAGCTGTAAATGTTGTCCACTGGAACACTTCCACATCCAATTGATTCCAGGCTAACTAGTTCCTGACTTTTTGCAGACAATACACCAATATATACCAATAAGTACATTCAGACGAAAGTTGATAAACAAGTTAGCGAGAAAGAAACCGGGTTGAGATGAAACTAGGGAGGATGCTCAGGTAAGTATCCGCTTGGATCGGTTGGGCTGATTGGCATATTTCTATGCTATATATTTTATGCAATTTATTTATAACAGACGGGTCTCAATTAAAGTAGTAGATAGAGGAATATTCTAGAAATAAAATGCTTTGCTGATGCTCACCAACGAGCCTAAGACCAGAACATAAAAAAACTCTCAAGGAGTAATGAGGATACAAAATGAGTGAGCCAAACTGAACAAAATATGTGAGATGCGAACACAACGACAAAGCACGAGAGAGACAAAGTAAAAGACCCTGGACAGGATGGAACCACAACTTGGATGTGTGTACATTTTACAGATGTGATTCAGAGATGCCGGTGTTGGACTGGGGTGTACAAAGTTAAAAATCACACAACACCAGGTTATAGTCCAACAGGTTTAATTGGAAGCGCACTAGCTTTCGGAGCGACGCTCCTTCACCAGGTGATTGTGACAATCACCTGATGAAGGAGCGTCGCTCCGAAAGCTAGTGTGCTTCCAATTAAACCTGTTGGACTATAACCTGGTGTTGTGTGATTTTTAACATTTTACGGATGGGAACAGAGGGCAGACTTACACAAGGAAGCAGACAAACAGTGAGGCTAAGAGATGGGCAAAGTGTCATGACAGGAGGAGAACGTATCTGCCAACCACACTGGAACATGTGGCCCAAAGTTGTTTCTCGTTGGTGCGAATGGGGACGAGGATCAAAATTCTGTGCAGGTATTGTCCTTGCTATATCTCTGTCTATCTTGCACCAACAGGGTATGTCTGGGTAAGAAAGGAGGGAGAGATTCCCAAAAATGTAATATTGAAATAGATTTAAGGAGCAAATGCGCAAATTTCAACATTCACACCGGGGATGGAGAGGTGTTCAATGCTCCCTGCATTTACAGGACAGGTGCCATTTTTGATCTGATTTTTGGAGGTAGCAGAAGTACGACACTGTTCCATCTTTTTATTGAACCATATTTTGGCTTTAGGTTTCCAGCTGGCACACTGTACCATGTGTATGCCTATGGGACCATTATGTGGAAGTAGTAAAGAAAGGATAGCATGCAGGCGAAGGTGTCCACTCTCTGTTGCCCTGGAAACAGGATCATTAGGCTGGGTTGCAATTATTTGGGTTTGTTTAATAATTCTTTCCTGCTTGTGATGAAGAGGGAAGGCTGTTACACAGTGCCCTCTGCTGCAGCCTGACATCTAGCCGGGGAGCCTGGCAGGGTTCTCCCCAAAGAGTAGGGCATCAGAAATGGCACCAATATGAAATTAAGGGCTCCTCCACACACCGCTCGATGCCACCAGAAACTATCAGCAAGGAACAGCAGAGGGCAAAAGTTGCTTCTCTGGCACTCAGAAGACACCTTTTATTTTAAGGCCCCTTCATGAAGCCCTTGGTAGTCTCAAACCAAGATGGCACACCCTCTTCAGCCCTGCCACTTCTGCGATAGTCAGGGCCAAACGCCAAGCACAGATAAAATGAGGTTGATACAGTTACCAGAACTGTCACTTAAAAACATCGCTGATGTCTTGAGACAATGCTTGATTGACCAGGGAGTGCTCTACATCCAGAGGAGAAGGCTGGCAGGATCCAGTTCCTGAAGGGCCACATATGGCCTGCGAGCTTACGATGACAGGCTCTCATTGACAAAACCTCGTCTTAGATTTACTAGTCCCCCGTCTTGTCAGTATGCTTTCAGCTATTCATGCTGACAACAAAACAGCTTTACGAAAGTGAGGACTGCAGATGCTGAAGATCAGAGTCAAGATTAGAGTGGTGCTGGAAAAGCACAGCATGTCAGACAGCATCCGAGGAGCAGGAAAATCAATGTTTGGGGCAGGAGCCCTTAACGTTGATTTTCCTGCTCCTCGGATGCTGCCTGACCTGCTGTGCTTTTCCAGCACCACTCTAATCTTAACAAAACAGCTTTAATTGCATAGGCCTTGGCTGTATATACATTGCTGATAAATCCATTCTGATCACCAGAGAATACTTTATTAAACATCACACCAAGAACACACTCTGGACAAATGTTGCACGTTGGTAAACCACACTTCACTCCTGAAAACAAATGAGTGATTGGCTTCACTCAAACGGGTGGCAGGTAGAAGTAGGACAGTGGTGTAGCTCAACTGCAATCTCTGCTGATTTGGTTTGTGGTTCCTGTTGAGGGTAGTCAATTTACCCTGATGTGGCGTGTGTGTTCTGTAGCCTAACCTGTCATTCCTTCTATGTGATCCCATCATGGCAGGAGTCTCTGAAGCAGCTGGGTGCTATGCATTATGGAAGCCTCTTTGGAATCCCTATGCCCCGGGCATTGCTTAGGCTCTCTGCCATGTGTTGAGTAGGGTGGCTTGAAGGTGCAATGTGTCGTCGTCCTGAGAGATTCCATCTTTATCTGTATGGATGCCAACTGTGCCCTGCCACTGGGTACTGCCTCATCACGACTATGGGTCAGAATGCCAACACAATTGTTGGCACAGGTTGGAAATATAAGGCCCAGCAAGGGTTATCTCATTGTAATCCCCAAGCAGCTGGAGAGAAGTCTGATCCAGCCTGGAGCCCAAGGTCTCTGCAGCAATATTCTGAACATTCGCAAGAGATGCCAATGATTATAAGCTAGGCCTGTGCCCATGGGCACCACAACAGACAGATATGAAGATGCCACCATTTTCAGGCTGGTCGCCAGTTTTGCGAATCCATCTGTTATTAATAACACGCAGAAATGCAGCAATTGACTGATAAAGGCTGGCACGGTTTCCAATGGCTGAAGCATTTTTCTGTGCCCAGAAAGCATCCTCTTTCAAAACACAAAACCGGTGGCATTCACAACCCTGATCTCAAGGTCCTTGGTCATCTCTATGAACATCCACCATCGCACAATGATGCTGCAGGAATCAGCTAGCAATAGCCCCCTTGAGCTCAATATTGACGTTTCCCTGGAGTGAAAGAACCTGAGTTACTGAGTGTGAGGGGAAGAGCGAGTGAGAGTGGATGCTCTGAGAAATTGGGCTTGTTTTGAGATACTAACGACTGGGCACTGCTTTCTAGTGAGAAACACTAGAGCAGAGGAACACAGGCTGTATAAAGCAGTGAGTGTTGACAAAACAGCTTACAACATATGAGATCATGTGGCATTGCATATTGTTCTGTGTTATGTCAGAGCATGACAATACTATGGCTTTCATAGGTGTATTTTCTCCTTTTCTTTAAGAAGAAAGGTTGGAACAGAGGTGCTAAGCAGTCTGCTTCAAAGCCCATAAACTGCTTGTGAGACCTTGGAATATTCTTCTGAGGTTGGAACAATAGAATCAGCCTGAAAGGGTGGGGTCAAGCTCCCACAGAACCAGGATGTTTAGATTGAGTTTTTCAGTAGCAGTTGCTGCTGGAGTTTGGAAGCTGTATACGTGTCTCCCTGCTACTCTGAATTTTCATTTTATGTTTTTCCTCCTGAACTGGAGAACTGCATGTGAGTTAGTTATTTTACTGAATTTGCCTTTGCCAAGGGATGTGTTTATGGGACATTACTATATTGGAATGGTTACTGTTTAGTAGTTAAATAATCAATTCTGGTGTTAAGTTTTCCAATAGAGTTTAGTTTTCCAATTGCTTCTTGTATTTTAACTATACAGGTAAAGTATGCCTTGCTTTAAGACTGGTCATTTGATGAATCAGATTTGTATCTGGAACGCAATGCCTGGCATTTGCCTTTAAAATAAGACAAAGTTAGGATCCAGGCTATTAAATACAGTTTGAGGGGAGTTTGGTCTGGTTCACAACATTGAGTAGGAAGAGTTCAGCGAGAAAGTACCAACCACCTGTACACAGGGATGGAGTGGGAAGCACCTCCAAACTCAGTACCCATTGATCTGCCCAGTGGTTCAGAGGGTGTCCACTTACCCAATGATCTGGAGGGTGACCTCCTCAAAATGAACCTTGAAGAGTGCTGGGTTGAGGAAGAGGGGGAAGGAGAGGGGTTGCTGGCTTCAGTTTGGGGTTGTTCTCTCCTGTGACGAAAGCAGGTGGGAGAACACCAAACAGCTAATAATGGACCCGATCGCTCGCAGTGAGGGTGAGGGGGCAGCCCATGTTGCGCCATTGTATTGCATCACTCAGCAGCCTGGCCTTTTAGGAATGGCTTTGGGTCAATCCTGAAAGGGCCTTTGAACTCACTGAGGTGAAGGCTTCTGGCGCGACCTTCTACTTTGTTCTGTTATGATACACAAAATGCTTCAAAATATTGTTAGTGCATGCAAAGAAACATTGCTTCCCTGTGTATCTTGAACAGCAAGTCATGGCAGGAGGTCCTACCTTGGCTGATTTGCAGGATTGCTGCCAGGTCCTGTATAAATGTTGGGCTCCTCTTATCTGCAGGCACAGTGCCTGGATACCAAACTGTGTCAACCACCTCTGTCGCTAGAACTACAGAAAGATTGCCATTGCAATGCCAGGAAATGTCGGTGCTTTGGTTGCAGCATGGATTCCTGCTGCCGGCATTCTCTGGTTGAAAGATCATTTTCTAAACCCAAGCAAACCTTGAGAGTCCAGAGAAATGGGTGCAGCCGTGCAGAAGGGAGCATGATATTGGCTCGTGCTCTGCGTCAAAGGATCTGCACCTATTCTACATCCTGCCAGAGAGCTGTGAGTGAGCCATTTGGCAGTGCATAAATACATGAACAATGAAAGACAAGAAAAAAAACCTTCCCCCCACTCAGCCCCTTTCCTACACCACCAGCGACTCTGTGATCTCCCAACTGAGGTGAGAAACCAGATGTAAATAAACCCTGGCTCATTCAGAACGTCATCTCCATCGCTTGCCAAATGGATCGAGTCAGAGAGATCACTCTGGCTCTGACAAGGCCACGCTTTTTATACAAGGTGAGCTCTGTCACAGTCATATAACAGCTCCAGCCCTCACTTGAAACAACGTGCAGCAAACAGCACTCTTACACAATGGTTGTTTACCTGTTAAAGTAGGGGTCGGCCAGAATTTCAAACCCATTGGGTTTCACAAAAGGGGAGAAATCGTAATCACGTCAAGGTCAATTTGAATAACGAATGTTTCCACTGGGTCTGTGCAAATAGCAGACTGCTGCTGAGTCATGTGTCTGGTGTTACTAACAAGTGGAAATACCTTCAGAATCTCACACTTTAAAAACCTCTGCCAACAAACCACCCCACCCCCAATTTCTTGAGGAAAAAGCCCTAGCCTGTTCAAGCTTTCCAGATTGTCATACTCTCTCCATTCTGATATTGGGCTGGTAAATCTTTTGTTTCCTTTTTTGATCTTGGTGCTCTTGTTTATATATTTTTAATAGCAGTGCGATACAACTGAGCAGCTTGCTAGGGTACCTCAGAGGGCGGTTAAGAGTCAACAGTGTTGTCCTGGGTCTGGAGTCGTATCGAGACCAGACTGGGTAAGGATAGCAGATTGCCTTTCTAAAAGGGAACAGTGAGCCTGGCGTGTTTATATCATAACTTGACAGCTTCATTGTCACTTTTACTGAAAACAATTTGATTTTATTTGATTGGATTTGTTGTTGCTGTCACGTAGCAAGATGCAGTGAAAAGTGTTGTTTTGCGTGCTCTACAGGCAGATTGTACCATACAAAGTAGCAGAACAGGGTGTACTGTTTATAATTCAGTAATAGGTCAGTGTGGAATTGGGATCGATAGCTCAGCTCACTGCCAAATAGGATGCCAAGGGAGGCAACAGTGTGATTCAGAGAATGGCAAGGATTGGAGTTGATAGCTCAGAAATATCATTTGCGGAGGGGTGAGAGGCCAATGGCTTTGATCTTCCCAATATTAAATGGGAGGACATTTCTGTGCATCCAGTATTGGATGGTGAACAAACAGTCTGACAAACCGGCTTCGATGAAAGGGTTGATACCATGAATGACTCCCTGTATTCCTCTGTAAATGTCCGAGTTATACCTGGCAATAAGGATGTTGCATTTGAATGTAATTGCTTTGCGATAATAGTTTTTGTGGTGATTCACTTGAGGGTGACAGATGCGAAGTCTAAACTAATACATTTCTGCCTGGATTTTAAATCCATCACAGCATGCAGCATGTTTCATTTGGCAAGTCATAAAATCAAGCATTATTGACTAGTTTTCATATTAATATTATCATCCTTGAATGACCATAAGCCTCTTGACTTAAAAAAAAACCTGCCTCAAGAATGTTTTGTCCCATGAAAGTTGGCTGCCTTTGTTTTATTCCTGTCACATGGGTAATGAGATGAGTAGCATCGGGTTGCTTCATCTTTGCAGACGTTGAGAATCTTCATGGACATGGACTGGCATTTGGCTTGAAAACAGAAGGGACTAAATGGCCTTTATTTGTACAATTTCTGACTGTATTGTCCTTGTATGCTTATATCAGTTCTCCTTGAGCCTGTATTCTGCACAGAGTCACACAGCGTGAGAACAGACCCTTTGGCACAGCCTGTCTGTGCTGACCAGGTTTCCTAAACTGAACGAGTCCCATTTGCCTGTGCTTGGCCCATAACCCTCTATTGCTTTCCTATCCATGTACCTGTCCAAATATCTTTTAAATGGTGTAATGAGATCTTTCCAATCACTTCCTCTGGCAGCTCATTCCATATCTATGTGAAAACATTGCCCTTCAGGTCCCTTTTAAATCTTTCCTCGTTCATCTTAAACCTCTAGTTGTAGACTCCCCCTACCTTTGGAAAAGACCTTGGCTATTCACCCTATCCCTGTCCCTCATGATTTTATAAACCTCTATAAGGTCACCCCCTCAGTCTCCAACGCTCCAGGAAAAAAAGTCTCAACCTATCAGCCTCTCCTCAGAACACAAACCCTCTAGTCTCGGTTAAATGCTTGTCAATCTTCTTTGCACCCTTTCCAGTTTAATAATATCCTTCCTATAGCAGCACAACCTGTATTGTATGCAGTACTCCAAATGTGGCCTAACTAATGTTTTATACAGCTATAACATGATGTCCCAACTCCTGTACTCAATGATCTGTCTGATTTTGTGTAAGCGGGTCATAGTGCTTGAAGGTTTATGCAACTTACCTCCATTCCACATGCTCCCCCTTTTATTGCTCACCCAGTTTATATTGTGAGGCAGTTTGCACACTTATCAGCGTAAGGGTAATGGTGAATGGAACATTTTGTCCCACGAATAATAAAAAAAAAACAAGTGCCCCAGAATAGTGCTGCAAGGTTTGGCACAGAGTGAACCTGCTATGCCCTAATCCTAAAAAAAAAGAGTTTGGCTACCTTTTCAACCAAGCTCATCAAAGTATTAATCCATGTCTTGAGACTGCTCATCATTCATCACAAACTGAAACCTTTCTCAGAGAGAACACAAGGGGTCAGTCAAAGTTGGTGTTTTGCAGTTGTGGGACAATCCAGGTTCAGAAAGAGGGAGCTTTGCTTTCTCGTGATAAGCCCAGCTGCAGTGTCAATCATGTTTCTTTCGCAAACCTTATATTTGACATCGATGTTCCTCCTTTCTGAAGTGTAGCATCTCCAAAACCTAATAAAGATTTAAAGTCTTGTCTCTGGTACTCAAAACCCTGATGCCACAACTGGCAACATAACAGAACATAAAAAAGAATGAAAGACCATAACTGATCAGTAACTTGAATGTTTCCAGCAGGTTAAAGAGACAAATGTGAAAAAGAGGAGCGGGTCTAGGCCATTCGGCCCCTTTGAGCCTGCTCTGCCATTCAACTCTTGATCATCCAACACAGTCCCCTGTTCCGACTTTCTCCCCATACACTTTGATCTCTTTAGCCCTAAGAACTATATCTAACTACTTCTCGAAAAACATTTGGTGTTTTGGCCTCACCTGCTTTCTTTGGCAGAGAATTTCACAGACTCCCCACTCTCTGGGTGAAGTAATTTCCTCTTCCTCTCTGTCCTACCCCGTTTCATTAAACTGTGACACCTGGTTCCGGTCATCGGGAGCATCGTTCCTGCGTTTACCCTGTCGAGTCCTGTCAGAATTTCACAGGCTTCAATGTGATCGCCCCTCATTCTCTCAGTTGAAAAGGTAGCGGTAATTTCCAAAACTCACCGCTAGGGGGCAGTGGCCAAAATGGCTCAAGCCAGGTTGAAACAATTTATTGAGAACCATTTAAGGCACAGAAAGAGACTATTCAACTCATGCTGGTTCTCCAAGCAGTAGCCCAGCATATTCTATTCTCTGCCAATTTACCCGAGTGTAGCCCCATTTGCCCCTGGACATCACATCTATGCTGCCCATCCACCCTTGTGCAAAAGCCACATTTGTTTGAGTCACAGAAAAGCTTGGGACCTTAAGCACGAGGTCAGTGCCAGCAGGTTCAAGGTCACCCTGATCGAAACAGTGATCAGGAGAACTAATTGCTTGGCTGCAGTACTGTCTGAGTTCTGCTGCCACAGGGCCTCGTGAACAAAAGCGGACAAAAAAAGGCATCTGTTTGCTATCTCTGCTGCTGTCAATTCTCCTCTTAATAGCCATTAACAATACCACAGAATCTAATCACAGTTGCACTCAGTTTGATTTGGAAACAGATAATTGAGTCCTGTAGACCAGAAGGAATTATTTTTCAAGGCAGTGATATGAATTAACAGTCTAAGGAACAAGTGCCCAATCCCTCTTCGTTAAGGTAGTTACGACTGTGACGGATGATGAATTCTGTGTAAAATGAGATAAGTTCAAGTAAATGGTCACATTTTCTGTCTCTGACCAACACTGTGATGCTAATTCTATATTTCCCAGCAAATCCACAGGACTGACCACAAATACGTGAATGTCCATTTGTACAGATCCTTCAGGCTAAATTGAGAGTGGGGCTCAGAACAGGGCAAAATTAAGGCCTCTGCATTGTTACTAATTACTCAATTTGCTCCAATTGCGATCAAGCATGTTAATCTGTGAGCAAGGTAAACCATTCTTTGAGAGCTGAGCAAGTAAAACGGTTCTGGAATTGATTTCTGAACATGCAAGAGAATATGAGACATTGTCTTACGTGGAGGTGACGGACACAGGAATATATGAACTGGGAAAAGGTCCACTTGCAGTACGTCAGGTCAGTACCATTCTGAAATACTTGACCTCTCATAATCCTTGATCAAAGGTTTTGTAAGGCAACTCTATTGCCTTTGCAGGACAGGTCCAACTAAAAGAATCACACTGCAGCTAAACCATATTTTAACGAGTGAAGCAAGTATTTTTAACATCTTATACATTGCAGTAGAATGAAAGAAGCCAACACCATAACAAATCTCAGATTAAAATACTTAGGGTGGAATCTTATCGGGGCCTAACCAACAAGAAGTCAGGTGAGGCCTGGCTTGATGTTGGGAGCATTTCACTCCAACTTCGATGAGCAGTGAGGTGAGTCACTCACGAGGCAGCAGCGAGTTGCCAATTAAGGGGGATTACAGTTTAAATGCCTTATTAACTGCCTAACTCACCTCAGTAATATTCAGCTTCTTATTTTAACAAACTCGCCCAATGATCTAGACGTGGAGAATTCTCCACAAGGAAAGCAGAGGGAGCAGCTGGAGGATTCAGCTCACCGCCCACACTGAACAGTCTCCATCTTAGATACTGGGCATCAACATCTCAGGGCATGCTCCATGGGGAGATGAAAGTGGGTGGCATAGCTGTTACTGTTGGTACAGGTGCCCTCAGTGAGTGTGTGGGCATGCAGGGTTGGCAATGTTGGGGTGGGTGACAGTGGGTGAGGGAAGATGCTGCAGCAATAGAGAGTGGGAAAGCATGAGCCTGGGTGGGAGGTGGGTACAGGAGCAGAGAGAGACAGTGAGAGTATGAGGTATCGGAGAGAAGATGGCAGCACTTACACTGGTGGAGTGGGGAAGGTCACTGACCTTCTTCCTACAGCGCTGCGCATTCCTCCAGACGCTGAGACTGCACTGAGCCGGGTGGTAACCTCCGACCAGGTTGGCATGGCCTGGTGCCATGGCCTTCTCTGTTGGACTAGGGAAAGAGTACGTCCTGAGTCTGTATCACCCCATCCAGCACGGCCCCCAGGGTCGCTGTCCACAATACCCGTCTGCCGTGTCTGGCAAATCAGGAACTGTGCAGGGCTTGTCCAGGTGCACAACTGGCTTTTCCAAGATGGCACTGGTGCAAGGGATGCTGGTCTTTGGGCAGATATTCACTGGGTGGCCAGTTCATCCAGGAACTCCACGCAGTGAGCTGTGGCTAGAATTGGACAAATGGGACACCTTAGGGGTGGTGTCGGTAGTTAATGAGACACAGTTGGTAAGATATCATAAGAAATCTCACTATATCTTGTGGTGTGAATCCCTCATTAAAAAAAACCGACTCAATTCTCACTTAACCATAAAATGCAAGATTCAGCCCTTGTGTTTTATTCCATCGTAATCCACAATAAGACCTGCGTTCATCCTGCGCTTCTAGTTCTTTGTATAAAAATTCACAAGTCAAGGTGTTGCAGGACCTCTCTGGTCACCTCGTACCCAGGATGACTGACATTTTCTCAAGGCCCTGTCATGTCAGAGGGAGGGAACCCAGGGTTAATCATGGCTGAAGAAGAGGCAGAGATGCAAAGAGAGAGAGACAGGCCTGTTGCTGTACAATAGTGTGAACATGGAGGATGAATGTGAACCTGCAAACAATTCACGTGCCTTAACTACATCATACAATGCAAACTGTCCCAGGTGGTGTGGGTTTTTCCTCCTTGTCAGGCAATTTCATTGGCCCTTTGCTAAACACGCTCAGCGCAGTGCAGACCACTAGCGTGCAGGTGGAGAGTATAGTTTTGAGAGTGCTTGAATGACACAGCACAAAACGGAGGCCATTCAGTCTATCAGGCAATGCATTCCAGATCACAGCTTGCCTGGGAAAAATCAACTTCCCTCAGGTCTTTCAGATTTGTTCCCATTGAAGGTGTTACATTCCAAGCCTATTAAAGGCAGGTTTCAAGGTACTTGGAAATAGGCTGATGTCCACACTGAGGAAGATCTCAGAGCTCCGTTAGTGAACAGAAAGGTTTCCACTCTGCCTGCCATTGGGATGGTGTTTTGTGATAGCAGGCTCACAGAAACGTGAGGCCAGTCAAATCACTGCCAGTCTGATGGCAGTGCCAGTCTTCAGGCAGCTGGCAGGAGAACCCAAAGGCATGCCGGCTACACAGCTGAAATAGGGCAGGGTACACTTGGCACAAAGGGGCACCAACTGGAGTGGCCACGCAACGTTAGGTCCACGAGAGAGTTACCCAAGAAAAAGGCATGGAGAAATCCTCCATTCCACTTTGCTCAGTTGGGGGCCAGGTTAGCAGCAGGGACAGCCTGGCCCTCTGGAGTGCTTCCACTTCTAAAGATAAGCAAGAGACAGACAGAACAAAAAAGACACACTGCTTGGATGAGAGAGCAGGGTGGGGGGAATCCCCTGTGGAGTATAACCACTGGCCCAGAGCAAATGAGCTGAGTGGCTGATTCTGTGCGGTGTATTCTATGAATCATGGTGCACAGCACATCACGTTGGATGTATTCTTGTATGAATAATGCTCAACACTCTACAGATTAAAATCATTGTTCATTTATTTACAAAGAAAACTTCCTGCCAAAGTACAATCTTTAACATTTGGGGAAAAAAGACGGAGAATGGCCAGGAAACCTGAATTCAATTGTGTTTACAAATACAGTCCTTCCCTGGGCAGAACCGGCCATGTGGAAGGGGTTACAAAGCAAGACGCTCGTGCACATCTGTTTTACCTGTGGCTACTGGCTGCCATAAAGTAGCGCCTTTGTGTTACCCTCATCCACTTCAATTGGGCTGGGTGGTGAATTGGCCTCATTGAATGATGAATACCATGCTGCTTACTAAAAGATGCAGTCGTGTTGGCGTAAACCCTGAGGTATTGCCTCAACAGGCTAAAGGCCTGCTTTATTATCCTAGAATCATCAATTGTTACGGCACAGAAAGAGGCCTTTTGGCCCAGCAAGTGTGTGGTATCTAATTCGTTCCAGTACCCTGCTTTTCCCCTACAGCCTTGCCATTTCTCCACTTCACGACACAATTCCCCTTTTGCCTTTGAATCTGCTGCCACCACCCTTCTCAGGCAGTGCATTGCAGACCACAGCGACTTGCTGCAAAACACCTTTCCTGAGCGTCAGGTTCTTTTGTCAATTTGCTTCAAATGAAAAGGTGGCCAAATCCGAGTCGTGATATCCCCTCTTGCCTGAGGGGTCTGGTACAGTCAGCAACTCAGGCAGAGCTCATGAGAATTCAGATGGCGTTGTGCCAACTGCTCCTGCCTCCAGTGATGGCACCACAGAGGGGCATGCTGCACCCACTCCTCCTCTGTGGAATTTGCAGAGGCAGAAAATCCACCCCACCCCCCCGCGCAGCTATCCCGATAACACTGACTTTATGTCACCAAGAATGCTCGTGCCATCACCAGCCGATGTGTGTAGACTTGAGATCCTTTCTGCTTATGCTGCTGGAGGGCACCATTGAAAATGAGACAGCTGTAATATCTCAGCCATGTCACTGTAAAGGGACTCAAAAGACTTCCACCCATTTATGTTGTTGTAACCTGCCAAAACACTGTCCATTGTACAAACTGGGGAGATTCAATCCATTGGCACCATCATCAATAGTAACTAATGTGCCCCTGCCTGTGTTCAGTGTCTGATGTTTTAGTGCTGGCAAGCTAGGAATTGACAGAGAAAATGGTACTTTCTCTGTGATATCTTTATGCTAAAAAAGTTTCTCTCGAGACTGATAGAATTAATTTTGGGGCAGATAGAGGAAAGAATTCTGAGACAGCACAATATTTAGAAAAAAACACATGGAACAAATTGATGCTAATTAGTTGACTGTATGCTGAAAATTAGGTAGAGAGGGATTTTAGTTTAGTCTTGCTCTCGCTTTCACTATATCTCTCCATTCCATATTGACTGCCTCCCTCTCTCCTCCCTCCCTCCCTCTCTCTCCCTCTGCACCCCCCCTCGCCCACCCTCCCCCTCCCTCCCGCCCACTCTCTCCCTCCCTCCTGCCTGCCCTCTCCCTCACTGTTCCTCTCTCCCTCCCTCTTACTCTCTCCCTTCCTCTCACTCTCTCCCTCCTCCCTCTCTCTCACTCTCTCCCACCCTCTCTGTCCTTTGCTCTCGCTCCCTCTCTCTCCCTCCCTCCCTTTCTCTCTCCCTGCCTCCCTCCCTCTCTCTCTCCCTGCCTCCTTCCCTCTCCCTCCCTCTCTCTCTCTCACTCTCTCTCCCTCCCTCGCTGTCCCTTGCTCTCGCTCCCTCTCTTTCTCTCTCCCTGCCTCCATCCCTTTCCCTCCCTCTCTCTCTCCCTGCCTCATTCCCTCTCCCTCCCTCTCTCTCTTTCTCTCTCCCCCTCCCCTCCCTCCCTCTCACTTTTTCCCTCCTCCCTCTCGTTCTCCCCCTCCCTCGCTGTCCCTTGCTCTCCCTCCCTCTCTCCCTCCCTCCCCCATCGATCTCCCTCCCTCCCTTTCTCTCTCCCTGCCTCCCTCTCTCTCTCGCTCCCTCCCTGTCTCTCTCTCTTCCCCTCCCTCTCTCTCCATCTCTGTCTCTCTCTTTCTCTTTCTCTCTCTCCAACTCCTGCCTCTTTCCTCTTGCCCTCTGCATGTCTTCCTTCACCCCCTTGCCCCTCAAAGTCTGATCTGGCTCAAAACAGCCAAGTGGGGTTGATGCTGAGTGTTGGAGTTAAAATGAGAAGATAAGGTAAATCAAAGTGGTGATTATATATGGGCTTGAGAAGACTTTAGTGGAAGATTGAGACATGATAATGAGTTTTATAAGATGCATTTGTGTGTCATAGTTCCTTCCAAGTGTTTTATTTTTGTACAGAAATTACAAGGTGACACCAATGACCAGGACACTTTATCTCCAATCCTGTTAATTGGCAACTAACCTGGCATGTGCACCATCCGACAGTTACAGTTTTCCACCAGGTATCGAGTCTCACAGTCAATTCTGCACGCTGTGATGCTGTAAGTCTCAAAAAAGTCTGAGTCCATTGGAGTAGATTTGCAGTCTCCCCAGGGAGGAGGTAAGTAGATTAGCTGAGAACGAGAACATAAAACCGGAACATTACCGAGAGGGCATTTCAATGAACCATGTTTTTAAATATCATATTACTATGGGGCCTGGTGTCAATGGAAACACTTTGGATTTCTTGAACCTAAACACAATTTACCAAGAGTTGATGGACAGCCAGTGGGGAAAAAAAACCAACTAGTACATGATTCGTATCAGATATTAAAGTCACAGCAAAATACTGTGGATGCTGAAATTAAAAAAAGAGGAAGTGCTGGAACAACCAAACAAGTTTGTCTCAGACTCTGCAAGAGAAACAGAGTTAATGTTTTGAGTCCAATATGACTTCTTTAGAATGTGTCTGGATCAGTTCCGAGGAAGCATCATATTGGACCCGAAACATTGACTGCTTTTCTCTCTCCCCAGTTGTTGAGTAGATCCAGCAACTTGTTTTTATGGCTTGTTATTTTGGGTTTCAAATGGCCAGAATACATAAGTGAGGCTGTATCAAGACAATGAGCCAATTGAAATACCGTTTACATGCAAACCTGAATGGCTTACTTCGTAAATGTGCCTCATTGCTGGCCCTTTGGTCTGCTGGGCAGACCCATACAACTGAAGCATATCCTCCTGACTTTCATTTTCAATTCCCCTCACAATAAATGATAATATTCTATTAGTTCCTAATTACTTGCTGTCGTTACATACAAAACTTCTTTGATTCATGCAGGAGGACACCTAGATCCCTCTACATCTGTGTTTCGATAATACATTTCTTTTTTAGTCTTCCTGCCAAAATGGGCAATTTCATATTTTTCTACATAGTATTCCATTTGCCACATCTTTGTCTACTCACTTAACCTAGCTATATCTCTTTTGTAACCTTCTATGTCCTCTTCACAACTTACTTTCCTGCCTATCTTTGTGTCACCAGCAAATTTGACAACCATACCTCCCATCCCTCTCTCTGAGTCATTCATATAAACAGTTGAAGTCCACCGCTGATCCCTGTGGCACACTATGCACTACATCTTGTGAACCTGAAAAAAGACTCATTGAAACATATGCTCTGTTTCCTATTAGCCAACCAATCTTCTATCCATGCCAATATGTTATCCCCTATACCATGAGCTTGTATTTTCTACAATAGCTTTTCATGTAGCACCTTATCACATACCTTCCAATAATCATGATGTGGAGGTGCTGGTGTTGGACTGGAGTGGACAAGGTCAGAAGTCACACGACACCAGGTTATAGTCCAACAGGTTTATTTGAAATCCACAAGCTTTCGGAGTGCTGCTCCTTCATTAGGTGAAGTCAAGTGAAATCTTGTGATTTCAAATAAACCTGTTGAACTGTAACCTGGTGTTAGATTATTGGAAGCCACTCAAGTACAGTATATCCACTAGTTCCCCTTTCTCCTCAGCATGTGTTAGCTTCTCAAAGAATTCCAGTAGATTGGTTAAACATGACTTTCCCTTTCACAAAACCTATCACAAACTTAATTAAATGCTCTGCAAGAACTACTTTACTCATTGTTTCTAATATCTTCCCTGTGACAGACATTAAGCTAACTCGCCTGTCGTTTCTTGCTTTTTTTCCCTCCCTTTTTGAACAAAGGAGGTGCGTTCTAATGAGACCTTCCCCAAATCAAGACAGTTTTGGAAAATTAAAACCAACAGATCAAAGAAGTGGCTAGAGAGATGGTTGAAGACCCGAGGGTGAAGTCCACCAGGACCCAGGAACTTGTCAGCCCACAGCTCCAACAATTTACTCAGCACCACTTCCATGGAGATTGTAATTGTCCTGTGTTCCTCCTTCTCTTCCATTTCCTGATTTACCACTACTTCTGGGATGCTACTTATATCCACTATATGCAAAATACCATTCAATTCACCTCTCACCTCCTTATTTTCCATTACATAAGTCTCCAGTCTTACTTTCTACAGAACCATTGCTCACTTTGTTAACTCTTTCCTCCTTTTATATATTCATAAACTCTTACTACCTGTTTTTGTATTTCAAACTAGCTTTCTCTTGTGCTCTAGTATTTCTCTCTTTATTAATTTTTTGGTCATTCTTTACTGTTTTTATATTCTGTCCAATCTCTGATCTTCTCACAATTTAATGTATTTTCTTTAAGCTTGATACTATCTTTTAATATTTCCAGTTAACCACACATTGTGAGTCTGTCCCTTGGAATTTTTCCCACTCTTTGGCATGTGTCTATTCTGTGTGTTCTGAAATAGCCCCTTACATGTCTGCCATTACATCTTTATCAACCGATCTTTGAACCTCATTTGCCAATTCACTTTAGCCAGTTCTGCTTTCATGCACTTATAAATGCCCTTAATTAAAATTCCAAAAATATAGTCTCGGACCCACTCCTCTCACCCTCAAATTGAACATAAAATTCCATCATATTATGATTGCTGCTCCCTCTGGATACCTTCACTATGAGATTATTAATTGATCACAATACCAGGGCTAATATACCCTGCTCTCTGGCCAACTTCAGAACAAGCTGCTTTAAGAGACCATCCTGAAAACATTCTATGAACTCCTTGCCTGGTCTACCTTTGCTCATCTAACTTTGCCGGTTATATATGTAGTCTAAAAGTGCAGTGCTGTCCATACAACAAAAAAATAGAATTCCCCTCTAATCTCCATGTGGACCGAGAATGTGTATGACTTATCCTACAACTGAGTCACGTGAGCATTTATCATTATGACTGGAATACTTGCAGTGGTAAGCTATCTCTGTCCTGGACAACAGAACGTTTTCCTACCTTGTCCAACTCATGTTCCTCATAGATTCTCTCATTCTAAATATGCACTGACCTTTTCACTTAGATTAGTGACTGGGGTTGGAAAAAAAACCCTGAGTTTTGATATCAAGCACTCCCATGGTGGGCACCACTCTACATCGCCTGAACTATGTACCTTATAAGCAGCCTCAGAAAAGTACTACTTTGCACTATCCTATGCCGAGCTAGTATTTGCTTAATGTTAACACTGGGAACTTGAAGCCATAAAGAGAGACTTGAGCGCAGAGAAGCCTGATATGATTGATTAGTTCAGGGTATAACAAACAAAGGAGGCTTGACTATCCTGATCTATTCTCTCTTCAAAAAAGAATCATACAATTCCTACAGTGTGGAAAGAGGCCATTCAGCCCATCAAGTCAGCACCGAAGAGTATCCCACCCAGCCCCAGCACCCCCCATACCCTGTAAACCCCCCACCACTGGAAGACAGAGAATTTCAATGAATCTTCACAAAAGCCAGTCTCAGTAATAGTGAGCTTGTTGTAAAAACCCAATGGGTTCACCAAGGGAAGGAAATCTGCCATCCTTTCTGGTCAGGTCTACGTGCAACTTCAGACCCACAGCAATGTGGTGGACTGTTTACTGCCCTCCGAAACGGCCCAAGCAAACCACTTAGTTCAAGGGCAGTTCGGGATAAGCAATAAATGTTGGGATAGCCAGCAATGCTGTATCCCGCAGGAAGGAATAAATTACCTTACTGGGTTTCAGGAAGAAATCAGACAAGTACTTGTTAACAAGTGGGATTCAGGATGATTAGAAATGTCCAGTGGAGTCATGTTGGATGAACTAGACAGGACATGAGCTTCCTACTGTACTGGAGCTCAACTCCTCAGTTCCGAGGCCCCTCGTTTTGATGAGTGTCCATTCTCTCCCCACCCTTCTCAAAGTGCCTCAATTGGAATTATTACATTCTCTGAGAGATGCAAGACTTGTGAGCTTACTTCATGTTCAAAACAAAAGTCATGAATAATGAAAGTTAGAAGACAGAATACTGGTGATAGCAGATCAATCAGCATCTAGAGCAGAAATGTCAGATTCACAGTTTGGGTGGGAGATTTGGAATGGTTAAGCCTGAAGCATCAGATGTGCAATGATGACCAGTGTGTTCACAATAATATCTGGTTATGAAAAGCAATCTAAGGAAATTGGACCGGTTTGTAGCAATCCTTCAATGGGTTGATGGCCCTCAATTACTTGTTAGCAGTAACAAGCTGAGCTGGGATAGTTCGACATGACCGTGAACAAAACTCCAGCGGCTTTATGGCGCTCTCAGCTTATAGTAAAAGCCTAGAATGACAGTTTGATCATGATTCCTCATACCCGCTGTTCTTGACAGGAAACAAATGTTTGAAATCCAGGTGGCACTCCGAAACCCAGTTGGTCGATAAATGGTGGCTCATTCTGACCATGAATCTGAACCTTTATACCAGCTTCAAAGGAGGTCTCATCTGTATGGGAGAATAGAGTAGACACATGTTAATGCTTGACGAATCAGTTCATATACTGCCACCAACAAGCAAACAAACTAACCTTAGCCTGAGGAACTGACACAATTTCCCTTTCTAAGCCAATTCTCTGCCCACTCAGTCACGTCTGGTGTCATTTAAAAGTCATGCCCCTGCCACTCACCTTCTGCATTGCAATGTGAAACACTGAAAGTATTGGGCATTGGTTTCTAACTTATGCTTACTTAGGGAGAATCCATCAAACGTTTCTGTTGACATCAGGCAAGAATCAGGTACAAGTGACATTGGGATGAAGAAAGGGGAAAAAAATTGAACTATCCCCAAGCAAGACTCCATCCAACTCTGGAGTATTTCACCCTTGTTCTCAAGTATTTGTTCCGTCTTGATGTCTATCTCGCTCTTTGTGATACCCCATGTGAGCTGCCATTATATTTCAACATGTCAGTAAATCAAAAGCCTGCAAGAACATATCCACTGAGAGTTGGAAACCTTTTGTTTATTCAGACTGTCAAAGGAAGCCTCCATTGCTGGTTCCTATGTGCCTCCAAGAACATCAGAGGGCACCAGGGACCCTGGGCGTTTCAGAACCACTTCTCTCTAATGGAGCTCTATAACTTGTGGCTATTAAAAAACCTCTCATACAGACACCCAGCATTATAAACTTGTGTTATGTGCACAACTAGAATCATTGATTTCCTACTCTTACATTTAAACATTGGGTTCTGGATATTAATTGGGTCCCAAGCCGGATGGTGACGTCTGAAGCTAAGACACAAATCTATTTATTGATAGTTGGTTTATTTGCAGAATGCAGCACTGCAGATGGCTTCCTCCTACCTACCAACCCAGTGTCCCTGCAGTCTGTCTTTAATCTTTTTCAATATCCTTTAAAGTCCTGTCTGAGCTGACTGACTCAGAGCATTACTCTGGTACTTTGGTCTATGATATTACCATTTCGCTACTGCCTCCCCGAAAAAGGAGAGTGATGCTACTTGGATTAGACTTGATCACATAAGTTCTGAGAATATTTCTACCCAGAGACCTTGCATGTGTTCTGAAGATATAGAGGTGTACTGTACCTTTGAGAGGGAGGAAGCTCGCAAGGACTGACTGAAAGCACAGAGTGTCCTGAACAAAATAAAAATGTAACACTTGGTTGAAACAAATAGCTAGAGTTGTGTTGCCATGGAACAAAAAATTCAAATTCAAATTCGGCTAATCAGTTTAAATTATGCCCCAGATACCAAAATCCAATCAAATTTGAATTTAGTGTTTTGAGATTATTAGATTAGATTAGATTACTTACAGTGTGGAAACAGGCCCTTCAGCCCAACAAGTCCACACCGCCCCGCCGAAGCGCAACCCACCCATACCCCTACATTTACCCCTTACCTAACACTACGGGCAATTTAGCATGGTCAATTCACCTGACCTGCACATCTTTGGACTGTGGGAGGAAACCGGAGCACCCGGAGGAAACCCACGCAGACACGGGGAGAACGTGCAAACTCCACACAGTCAGTCGCCTGAGGCGGGAATTGAACCCGGGTCTCTGGCGCTGTGAGGCAGCAGTGCTAACCACTGTGCCACCGTGCCGCCCACCAAATAGATTAGATGACATCAAACCAATGAAATGAGCTGTTTTGGGGTATAAAACTGTACTTTTTTGAACAGTTAGGGGAAGAGTTGCCAAGAAAACCAACTGCTAATCAGACAGCTCTCTGAAAGGTGCCTTTCCATAAGAAACGTTGTGCCGCATAAGACAGAAGAGGCGACCTAGGAAAATCCAGAGAAATCTACAGAGTGAAATCTACGAAGAAGAATCGACAAAGCTGACTGGTTTTGAAACGTTTTTTTTTGTAAATCTTAATTTTTTTTATCAGACCAGTATTGTAGAGTGGGAGGTAAAAGATAAGTTTAAGAAACAGGAGTTGTAAATAGCTGTTGCTTTAATGTTCTCTGTTGGACTTAAAGAACAAAATTGTTAATTTTTACTTTTAAATAGTGACCTCTGGGACAGTTCTTTGCCTCTCGAAATGTAGCAGGTTAAGGTGCGAGGTGAGTTTCTCTGCGTGTCGGGTTTAAATTAGCAGAGGGGTTTACCCCGTGTCGTAACACATGTGTTAAGTAAAAGTGGTAACCAGAAACACTACCAGTCTCTCAATGTGCTCAGAGACTCAGCCAATCAATGTCCTTCACTTGTGTCTTTTTTTCATTATTTGTTCATAGAATGTGGGAGTCACTGGCTAAAGCAGCATTTATTGTCCTACACTAAGTACCCAGAGGGCAATTAAGCGTCAACCACATTGCTGTGGGTCTGGAGTCACATGTAGGTCAGACCAGGTAAGGATAGAGTCCGAGAGTCCTACAGCATGGAAATAGACCCTTTGGTCCAATGTGTCCATGCCAACCAGATATCCTAAATTAATCTAGTCCCATTTGCCCGCATTTGGTCCATATCCCTTTAAACCCTTCCTATACATGTATCTATCCAAATGTCTTTTAAATGTTGTAATTGTACCCACTTCTACCACTTACTCTGGCAGCTCATTCCATAAACACCACCCTCTGCATGAAAATGTTGCCCCTCAGGTGCCTTTTAAATCTTTCCCCTCTCACCTTAATCCTAGTTTTGGACTCCCCTATCCTTGGTAAAATATCTTGACGATTCACCTTATCTGTGCCTTCATGATTCTGTAAACCTCTATAAGCTCATCCATCTGCCTCTCATGCTCCAGGAAAAAAGTCCGACCCTAACCAGCCTCTCCTTATAACTCAAGCCCTCCAGTCCCAGCACCATCCTTGCAAATCTTTTTTGTACCCTTTCAAATTTAACATGCTTCCTTCAACAGGGTGACTAGAATTGTATGCAGTATTCCAAAAGTGATCTCACAAATGGCTTGCACAGCTGCAACATGATGCCCCAACTCCTGTACTCAATGCTCTGACCAATGGAGGCAAGTGTGCCAAACCCCACCTTCGCCACCCTGTCTATCTATGAAACTGCTTTCAAGGAACTGCGTACCTGCACCCCTAGGTCTCTCCTTGGAGTGCAGGTTCATAGCTCCTTGAAAGTGGAGTCGCAGGTAGATAGGATAGTGAAGGCGGCGTTTGGTATGCTTTCTTTTATTGGTCAGAGTATTGAGTACAGGAGTTGGGGGGTCATGTTGTGGCTGTACAGGACATTGGTTAGGCCACTGTTGGAATATTGCGTGCAATTCTGGTCTCCTTCCTATCCCAAAGATGTTGTGAAACTTGAAAGGAATCAGAAAAGATTTACAAGGATGTTGCCAGGGATGGAGGGTTTCAGCTATATGGAGAGGCTGAACAGGCTGGGGCTTTTTTCTCTGGAGCGTCGGAAGCTGAGGGGTGACCTTATAGAGGTTTACAAAATCATGAGGGGCATGGATGGGATAAATAGACAAAGTCTTTTCCTTGGGGTCAGGGAGTCCACAACTAGAGGGCATAGGTTTAGGGTGAGAGGGGAAAGATATAAAAGAGACCTAAGGGGCAACCTTTTCACACAGAGAGTGGTACATGTATAGAATGAGCTGCCAGAGGCAGTGGTGGAGGCTGGTACAATTACAGCATTTAAGAGGCATCTGGATGGGTATATGAATAGGAAGGGTTTGGAGGGATATGGGCCGGGTGCTGGCAGGTGGGACTAGATGTGGTTGGGATATCTGATCGGCATGGACAGGTTGGACTGAAGGGTCTGTTTCCATGCTGTACAGCTCTATGACTCTATTCCCTGCGCCCTACTGAAATAACTCTGCAGAGACAGGAATCCCATCCACTAAGTCCCCCTTTATTTACACATGGAGAGTCCCTGACACTGATCCAGTTCCCTCAGAGCCAGCTCTCAGAGTGAGCAGAACCCCTGACACTCCTCTTTATATCTGTCAGCCAGGGCTCCCCGATTGGACCAGGCTAATAGACCCAATCTGGGAACTCATTCTATGAGGTCCACCTGGGTGATCTTGTTACAATCACTACACCTGACATTAACTGTGTAAGTCCTGCCCTGGTTTGCCTTACCAAAATACAACACCTCACATTTATCTAAATTTAACTCCATCTGCCACTTTTTTGTACACAATAGGTCATCAGATTTTTTTTCCTGACAATTGGCAATGGTCATCATTAGTCTCTTGATTCCAGATTTTTTAATTGAATTCAAATTCCGCCATCTGAAATGGTGAGATTCAAACCAATGTCTCTGGAACATTACCCAGGTCCCTGGATTAATCATCTGGCAATAATGCCAGCAGGGCATCATCTCCCCATGACCATAGTCTCTCCACACCATTGATAACGCAATTCAGTAATTCTTCACTGGAATCCTGTTACAGGAGAATGGCCTCTATGTCCACTTGCTAGCCTCTGGTTCTGTGTTGTTGGTACGTAGGGGATAATTTCAAGTTGCCTGACCTGGCAGGAAACCGATTGTATCGGGGCATCCCATTTTTACCCCGTATTAAATTTAGTTTCTGCTGAAGCTCAAGTGATAAACCTGTCTAGATCCTCAACAGCTGATGCATGGGAAAATCCGTTTTTATTTAACCAGGCTTCTGAGCAGAGAGAATCGGGCAAATTCACTTTGGGATGCCTGTTGGCAGCACAAGACCAATTTGCATTGGCAGCCAGTAAGCAATGGCACAGGTCTGGAGGAACATAAGAGCAACTCACACCTGGCACCCGTAGCTGGGGCACTGCCAGACCTGGCTCACAGGCTAATTGAGGCGTTGGATGATCACTTCAAGGCACCTTATACCATATCAAAGAAGTGCTAATAAGATCCACATGCGCCAACCCGAGTTTAGGAAGTGCTCACTCAGCAAGAGATTTGCAAACCAATACCAGTTTTGCCAAAATTCTGAAAACGTAAGATGACCGGAATCGTAGCAAATAGAGGTCATTTCTGTTAACGTCAATCAAAAGACAAGAGTCAACTAGAGATTCATACACAATTACATGAAAGATCCTGAATCTCAAAACGGTGTGCATCTTGCAGAAAACACATGATTGATCCCTTAATATTCTTGATCCCACATAATGAATGCGTTTTGTCAGGTTTCACAGGCTGTTCCCTTCAGACGTGTCAGGGGATCACTGAATATTAAAAAACTGAACTCCAAATTTGTACAAGCCAGCCAACGTTTGCCTTTATTGGTCAGTGCGTTGAGTATAGGAGTTGAGATGTCATGTTGCCAAAGGTCAGGACATTGGTGAGGCCACTTTTGGAATACTGCGTTCAATTCTCATCTCCCTCCTATAGGAAAAATGTTGTTCAACTTGAAAGGGTTCAGAAAAGATTAACAAAGATGTTGCCAGGACTGGAGAGTTTGAGCTGCAGTTTCAGCTGCAGCTGAACTCAAGCTGCATTCAGTTTGAGAGGCTGAATAGGCTGGGGCTGTTTTCCCTGGAGCTTTGGAGGCTGAGGGATGACCTTATAGAGGTTTATAAAATCATGAGGGGGACGGATAGCGTAAATAGACAAGGTCTTTTCCCTGGGGGTGGGGGAATCCAGAACTAGGGGGCATAGGTTTAAGGTCAGAGGGGGCATAAGGGGCAACTTTTTCACACAGAGGGTGGTGTGTGTATGGAATGACCTGCCAGAGGAAGTGGTGGAGGCTGGTACAATTACAACATTCAAAAGGCATCTGGATGGGTAAAAAATAGGGAAGGGTTTACAGGTATATGGACCAAATGCTGGCATGTGGGACTAGATTTATTTAGGATATCTGCTCGGCATGCACAAGTTGGACTGAAAGGTCTATTTCCATCCTGTAGATCCTGTTGAAAAGAAATAGATGAATATAGCTGGCAGGTGCTGCCAGGAAAAGGGGTCAGATGTGCAAAATGATAGGGTGGCATCATACTCTTTTTGATAGCTGGCAGTGTGGAAGAAATGGCTGTGAGATGGTACCCCAATGATTATACTCTTCAATTTCTCTCTTTCTTCCTTTTCCTGATTTACAGTTTCTCTGCAATGTTGCTCGTATGCTTGATCGAGAAAATCAATGCAAAATGCCTGTTCAAACCATCTGCCATGCCCCTGTTTTTCATTAGTCATTCCCCGTGACTCACTTTCTACAGGACCAATGCTCACTTTCATTTTTTGAAAATCTATTGAAACTATCTGTTTTGATATTTCTAGCTAGCTTTCACTCCTGCACTAATTTTTTTCCTTAATGACCTTCTCGCTATTCCTTTCTGTTTTCTATTTTCAGTCCTATCTGCTAATCTTTGTGCAATTATATGTTCTTGTTTTAAGTTTCATACAATCTTTAACTTTTATGGTGAGCCACAAATTGTGCTTCTGCCCCTTGGAATTTTTCTTGTTGGAATGTGTGTATTACGGAATATGTCCACCACTGCATCTCTATTGACCTATCCCTTAACATGGTTTGCCAGTTCACTTTATCTGTTTTCATGCTTTCATAATTGCTCTTATTTAAGTTTAAAATACTAGTTGTGGACCCATTCTTCTTATCCTCAAACTGAATGTAAAATGCAATCATATTATGATCACTGCTCCCTTAAGGTATCTGCGCCATACAATTAATTATTGATTGAATCTCATTGCACAATAGCTGGTTGGCGCCAGAAAAGTTACCCCAAAACAAAGGTGAAAATGATGAGCATCACAAGTTGATTTCTTCATTCAATGTACCAGACTGCTCAGCCACAGCCTCAGACAGCAAACTTCTCATCTAAAAAGTTCCCAATCTACTTTATCCCATCACAAGTGCAGCAAAGCAGATACCAAACATGGTGCCAAAGGGAATGAGGGAAGAAAATGCAGACATCAAGTGCAGACATGATGGGCCAAACAGCCACCTCCTGTGCTGTTACAACTCTGATTCTGGAAATGGTTAATTTTTTTCACACACTTACTTCCAATTCACTGAGGAATGGCTTTGCTGGATGCTTCCTAGATACATGTGCCTCCTACTAGATGTGGCTGATACACCACAACACTATTGACCTTCTCTGTTCCCCTCTCCCTCTGCGACCAATCATGCATATGTAGTGACACTGCTGCCAATGACAGCTTGGCACAAGGGGGAACTGTGGGCATGAAACTCATTCTGTTCACTCCATGGCAGTGTTGTTTTCCTAAACCCAGCTGTGTCATTGGGGTAAAGGTGGCACTGTTGGTGCTCAGAGGGAAGGAGACTGCCAGATTCACCATCTGTCATGGTGCTGCCCAACCAACATCTGTAAAATAGAGGATCTGGTCATTCCTTGCATGTGTCAGCCAGCACTCAGGTCGCACTCTCACCTCTGTGCTGTAAGGTTCCACATTAAAAAATCAGGGCTTGGGCACAAAAATCGAGGCTGATACTTCAGTATAGCACTGAGAGAACGTGAGACCCTAATAGGTGCGATCTTTCAGAAGAGGAATTAAACTGAGGCACTTTGGGAGATCCTGAGGTTTTGGAAGAAGCAATAAACGCAAGTCTGTGCGTGTCTTTGTTTTATCTCACACAAGTGTCTTAGATGGGGCAGAAGTAGGCCACCCAGCTGCCTGCATAGTATGCACTGGGCAGAAGAGTTGGAATACATACAGTGAAAAGAATGTCACTGAAAAGAAAGCAGTGAAGAAATCCCACTTGCATTAAACAAGTTGCCTTAGGAATTCTGACTGATAGGAAACGCTAAGCTACACATCATCTGCTGCTTGGCTAAATGAATTACTCAGGTATGTTTCATCAGTGCTGCAGTGAATTGTCAATGTCTTTTCTTGTCACTAATGCACAATGTTATCTGGTAAGTGGAATAAGGACGATGGCAATGACTGAAGACACCGAATGCAGTACGGGACACAAGCTGCCGATTGAGCAGCTGAAGAGAGCCAGCTGGCTGTAGGTGCAGCAGGGATTAACTGGCACCTGTTTTTGAAGCATCGCCTCCGTTTTGTTCCCGTCCTGCAGTTTTGTTGCTTTTTCACCAATGCTGTTCAACTAAAACCACTTTGATGCAGACTACCCTGGGCTGAAATTAATTGCGGTTCATCAGAGAATGGAGGAAGAGAAAAATAAAATGGAACAAAGCCATAAGGAACAACATTAGTGCTTGGCAGCGAGTTATTTATAAGGTGGGGATAGATGGCTGACCAGGGAGTGCTATCTGTGACGAAAATAGGGAATATGGGGTGACAAAACAATCTCACGTTGTTTGCAAATCTGGAGTCAATTGATTTTTCACTGGATCTTTGACCAGACATACCTAAAAATGAGCTGTCAACCCTGGTGAAGCTACCAAACAGGACTACTTGCAAGCCATACAGCATAAGCAGCAAGTGATGGACAGAGCTAAGCAATCCCACAACCAACGGATCAGACCTAAGCTCTGCAGTCCTGCCACATCCAGTCGTGAATGGTGGTGAATGATTAAACAACTCACTGGAGGAGGAGGAGGTGTCACAGATATCCTCATCCTCAATGATGGAAGAGCCCAACACAGCAGTGCAAAAGATAAGGCTGAGACTTTCACAGCAATTTTCAGCCAGAAGTGCTGAGTGGATGATCCATCTCGGCCTCTTCCAATGTTCTCCAGCATTACAGATACCAGTCTCCAGCCAATCCGATTCACTCCATGTGATAACCAGTTTGGGTTCCGCCAGGGCCGCTCAGCTCCTGACTTCATTACAGCCTTGGTTCAAACATGGACAAAAGAGCTGAATTCCAGAGGGGAGGGGAGAGGGACAGCCCTTGACATCAAGGCTGCATTCGACCGAGTGTGGCATCAAGGAGCCCGAGCAAAACTGGCATCAATGGGTATCGGGGGCAAACTGTTCAGTGGTTGGAGTCCTACCTGGCACAAAGGAAGATGGTCGTGGTTGTTGGAAGTCAGTCATCTCAGCTCCAGGACATCTCTGGAGGAGTTCCTCAGGGTAATGTCCTCAGCCCAACTATCTTCAGCTGCTTCATCAGTGACCTTCCCTCCATCATAAGGCCAGAAGTGGGGATATTCGCCAATGAATGCACAATGTTCTGTACCATTTGCAACTCCTCCGATACTGACAAGTGGCAAGTAACAATGCCAGGCAATTACCATTTCCAGTTAGAGACAATCCCATGACATGCAATAGTGTTGCCATCACTGGAACCCCCACTATTGCCGTTGACCAGAAACTCAATTGAACCTGTCACATGAACACAGTGGCTACAAGAGCTGGTCAGAGTCTCGGAATACTGTGGCAACTAACTCACCTTCTGACTCCCAAAACCTGTCCACCATCTACAAGGCACACTCCTTACCACAGAGACTTGTGAGTTCTTGTGTATATTTAAGGCTGAGATAGATTCTTGATCAGTCGGGGAATCAAGGGTCACAGGAAAAGGACATTAAAGTGGCCGTGATTCTACTGAATGATGGCGTAGGTTCCAGGTGCCTATTTCTTACGGTCTTATGAATGAATAAAATAAAGCGACTCTCTCAATTCGGATGGAGTAATTTCAAATCTGGTTTATCCTAACATTTAACATGAATTTTAAATCAAGTGGTTCATAGTGTGTTCTGCATATGTTTTTTTTTCTTTGTAGGGTGCACTGGTGACATCTAATTGCCACAACATGGTAGACACTTGCATAATTGACTGGATATGCTAGAACATACAGTAATGAACTCTACAGCATGCAGCTTCTAAGACTCTCAGATCAAATAGGTGGTACCTGTTTCACCCCAGACAGGAAGGTAATCATCCTGCTGAATATCCAGCATCAGTTCCAGACCATTCCCAGTTCCCCCTTTCATCGTTGTCAGGATTGGTTGGTCTTTAGTCTGCCCGGAGTTAAAAGTGTAGCACTTGCCATACCTCGTAAACACCTGCAGGGAACACAACGGCTCGCATTAGACTTTGGAACAGCACACAGTTTACAAAACTGCACGCAAAAATGTACGCAGTCGAGCTTCTGAAATGGCAAAACTCTTTGGCTATTTTAAAAAGTGAAAAAAAAACGTTGACATTTGACATCGCCCAGACTACTGCAACAGTTCTGTGGGAGGGCCACATTATCCTGGGAGCTGTCTGTCAGATTTCCCATGATGTTGCCTGGTGTTATGATGAGGAAGGTGAAAACGATAGTAACCCACTGTTGGGACTCAGATAATACAACAATATTACTCTCGATGGTTATGGTACCATTCAAACTATTGGGATTAAAATATTAGCCTGGAAATCTCCCTTCTAACTATCTCTTTGTCCATTCACCATGTAATTCACATCATTGCATTTAAAAAGAGCTTTGGGGCCATTTAAGATACCTAATGTTTTCTGTCATGGTTGCTGCAAATAAGTGGAATTCCTGGACTTCACATGAATGCTTAAAGACTCCCCTCCTAAGGGATCCAAGATGCAGAGCTAGCCCACGGCTGAGCTATGTTTGATGATGGTCCAGAATGGTAAGTGAGTTAGTGAGAACTAGAGGTGTGCTCCCATTCCCCCCATCCCTGTGCTCCAAACTCCCCTGTCTTTCTACTCTAACTTTGCATCTAATCGTACTGGGCTCTGCTCCCTATCCACACCCCACCCCATACTCACATGTGCTCTCACAACACTCCTACTTCCCAAGTACTTTCCTTTGGTTCCTACTGTGCCCAGGCTCCTGTCGAGGGTAAAGCAGACTTAGCAGTGAGAAGCGGGCACAGCAGTCTCATTCATATCTGTAAGGAAATGCCCATTTTCTAAAAAATAAGTTTCCAGAAAACACTATTCAAATGCGATACTTTCAGGGGTTGGTTGCTGAGGTCGGAGATCGATGCTTGCAAGGTCTAACCCTGTAAATAAATACACAGCTGTGTGTAGTTCCCGACTTCAGTTCCATCCTTCACCAACTGGCTTTCTGGATTACAACATGCATGAATTGAGGAGTGATATCGTCACTAACTGTCCTCATGAGTCATACCAAACCTGATCCCTCATAATGACCAGAACTTGTCTATTTCTCTGGCCTTCAAAGCATGAACATTCTTCACTGCCAGCATCAAAAAAAAAATCCTTGTACATTTTCTGTTGTTTAGACAGGCGGTTAATCCAAGGCATGATGCACGGATAGCTCAAAAATTGAATACTTAATTTTCCTTAGTTTCACTAGGAATGTCCTGACAAGAAAACGTTACCACCTTATGTCAATGCTACATTTCTCTCCCTTCAATGCTTTTGTAACTGGATTGACAAGTTTTACTTGGAGCCTGTGAGAAGGGTGAGCTGATGGGGAAATTGTGAATGGTTTGAGAGGAACCGCACAGCTCTGCAGGCAGCAGCAATAAGCTTCCGACTGCATTTGCTTTAGACTGCAGTGAGTGCATTTACCATAAGATTCCTCAGTCCAATGGTCTAAGCAAGCTGGACAAATTTATTTCAAACCATTAACATAATTGTGATCAAAATATGTAACTAGCCTTGTTAAGAACAGTTTCATGTTGCTAAGTAACTCTCAGTGACTGGTTGTTATCAATAATGATTTCCTATATACCTGTATTCACCTTTGCTAACTGATACTAATATCAACAACTTGCCTTTTACAGTATCTTTAATGTAGTAAAACAGTCCCAAGGTGCTTTGCAGGAGCAACTGTCAAACAAAACTTGACACGTAAAGAGATATAAGGTAATGGGCTGCTCTCTTATTAGAGAGAGCTGACTGGCGGTAGTTTAACCTGAGGGTCACCACAACGCAGTCAGAGGGGAGAGGTTGAGATAAAGAATCCACATAAAGGGATTTGTGATTAGCTGCCCAAACCTTGGTGTGAAACACAGGTCAGAAGGAGGCTGTTAAAGAGCGGGGGGAGAGAAAGAGAAGTGGAAAGGTTTTGAGGTAGAATTCCAAAGCTGAAAGTCAAGATGGTTGAAGGTTCAGTTATAGCAAGAGTGATTAAAATTAGGATGCACGAGAGACCAAAGCTGGAGAAGAACTGATATCTCAGAGAGTTGTGGGACTGGAGGAGGTTACAGAGATAGGGAGGAGGTGAGGGGGATCGGAAAACAATGTTGATCATTTTAAAATTAAGGTATTGTTGTAGTGCAGTCATTTCAAGCTTCCTATCAAAATGGCACTTAAACCCTTGTAATTATTTTGAACCAATCTTCCAGACACAATGTGACACACTACTCAAACAGGCGAGGCTCGAACCCGGGTCTTCTACCTCCTAGAGGCAGGGACAGTTTACAGCACCACTAGTACCCTTGTGGAGCCAACACACAGGCGAAATTAATTGAAAAATCACTCACTTCGCACGATAAGTGGATCATTGAAAGAGGCAGTTCTTGCATGAGCAAATTAAATTTGACGTACTCAAGATCTCTGCCAGTCACTGTAGCTCGGGGAGAAGGGACAAGATCAAATGCAACTATCAAATGTAAGAGAAATGAACGTTCAGAAACTGGGCGCCTTTCTGCATTCCAGCAGTCAGTCGTGCCCCAGTGGTTCACGAAAAATTATTTGACTTAATGATAAATGAAACCAAAAGTCAAACCTCATCCCAGACTATTATCAGTCAAATACACTTAAAAAGGGGATCGACAGAACTCTTGATATTAATGCATCTGGAATGGGTGTTCTTGTTAATCCATCTCAAACACTTATTATCCATTGTTTAAAGGCAGAACTTAAAGTGGCAGTGCTCTGATGGCTCAGACTTTAAAGGCCATGGGCTCTACTCACACATAAGTTACTGCTTGCTCAGGTGGTTAGGAATGTTTTCATTTGACCCAGTGTCACAAAAATGGAAGCTAATCTGATCCATCTGCACAGAATTAAGACTAAATGGAAAGTAACCAGGGCACCTTTAAACTCTTCCGATTTCTGGCTACACTGAAAACTCTGCACAGCCCTGAGCGTGAGGAGGACAGAGCTTTGCACAGGTATATTTAAGACATGTACACACTTTGTTGCCAATCAGTTGAATGCAGGCAAAATGTTTAAATTATTCGCTTTTGTAGCACAGAAGAATATTTCACCCATTTGACATTGACATCAAATCAACTGCTTCAGATCTTAAGAAAATGCCTCACAGCTTTATGGTAAATGTCAATGCGATTAACTTACTTTTTTCTCCTCAGAACTGCATCCCCCCACCCCTCCATTCCTCTCTGAAGGTATTGTGATAGTCTGATGCTATTGTGGATAACACTGACAGTGTCAGCGACCCAGGTTCGATTGCATGCTCAGGTGACTGTCTATTTGGAGTTTGCACGTTCTCCCTGTATGGGTTTCCTCCACGTGCCTCAGTTTCCTCCCACAGTCACAAAGATGTGCAGGTGAGGTGGGTTAGCCATGGTGAAAAAACCTTGTACAGGTTTACAGGGATGGAGTGGGTCTGGGTGGGATGCTCTTCGCAAGTTTGGTGCACACTCAATGGGCCAAATGGCCTTTTTCTGCACTGTAGGGATTACACATGGACAAGAAAAGTGGGTTTCTCCTCTGTTTCTTTGCAAATTTGGAATATAGCTTCAGCTTGTTCACTGCAAAATATGTGCTCACTATCCAAGCAAATGGAGATACTGCCCTGGAAAAGTCTGTCAGGGAAAAGGTCAAACTCGATCTCCTGATA
Organism: Chiloscyllium plagiosum; assembly: GCF_037043375.1. Lineage (NCBI taxonomy): Eukaryota > Metazoa > Chordata > Chondrichthyes > Orectolobiformes > Hemiscylliidae > Chiloscyllium > Chiloscyllium plagiosum. The sequence goes on along the minus strand of NW_028270191.1, from coordinate 22,461,520 downwards.
CTTTGTTCCACCCGCAGAAAACACATTTGTTTTTAAAGTCAAGGAGTAACTGAACACATCTGTCCCTTGAGGACGCAAGTCCCAAAATGGTCAATAATTGTCCGTATTCACTGTGGCGACCCATCAGCCTCAATTTTGTGCTCAAGTCTCTGGAATCATAGAAACTCTGTAGTGGGGAAACAGGCCATTCAGCCCATTGAATTCATACTGACCCTCTGAACATCATCCCACCCAATCCCTGTAACCCTGTATTTCCCATGGCTTACCCACCTAGCCTGCTCATCCCTGGACACTATGGCACAATTTATCACGGCCAATCCATCCTAACCTGTACAGCTTTGCACTGTGGGAGGAAACTGGAGTTTCCAAAAGAAACCCAGCAGACACAGGGAGAACATGCCAGCTCTGCACAGACAGTCACCTGAGGCTGGAATTGAACCTGGGTCCCTGGTACTGTGAGGCAGCAGTGCTAACCACTGAGCCACCATGTCACCCTCTCCCCTTATCTGGATTGAGACTTAAACCTACAATTTCGGAACCAGAGAAAGAGTTCTACCAACTGAGCTACAGCTAATATCTTGGCTCCATAAACCATATATGAGGTACGTAGTTTAATATATTGGCCAGTTCTGTAGCAAAGACATTGTCCTTTCTTGCTATTTTCATCACTGCATATTTTCTCCAGAGATGGGCCACACAATGGAGCAGAGTAACGTTCAGACTCCTCCTGCAGCTTTTGATAGCTTACCCATCCTTCTCTCTGCTGGGGAGTGCAAAAGGAGAAAATACGCATTAAAACTAAAGGCAAAACTTTGAAATAAAGACCGGCACATGGATATAAATGAAACGGATGCTGCTCTTTACTCCTTAACCAACTTGATTTAACAACCTCCAAAAAAAACCCAACATAATTGGCCAGGTTTTCTCATTTCATTTAACACTGCATAATTGAAAGACTAATTAGAGAGCTGAAATAAATGGCACTTTAATAAATGTCACATAATGTTCATGGAATCTAAAATATGTAATCTTTTAATAGAATGATACCTCCTAATAACAGGACTGGATAATGTTGTCAAAAATAATTACAGCTCATCGAAATATTTTGGAAGGAATCACTAAGAGCCTGGATTCAGCGGTCGCGTAGACTCCTCTGCCTCTGGGACTTGGGCTTGAATCCAATCCCATTCCAACAAGACGGGAGGCTGCATGAGCTGCTGATGTCTTAAATGAAATGATTCTTGGCAGCATGGAACTTAAATGCTGTTAAAAGGAGGCATGAAATCAAAGTTTGTTGTCTTGCAGTCATCAGGACAAAAATGCTAGAAAACCAACTTTGGAAAAAGAACAGAAATAATGAAACGTGAGAAGTTGGGTGCTGACTGTTTGACAATACGTGGTGTAGATATTCAGCAGGGAACTGTGAGCTGTTGAGTTAACTGATTAAATTCAAACCAAGCAAGCTGCCTCTGATTGGTCAGGGCATTGGTATGTGGATGCAGCAAGGGTTAGATGTGATTCCTTGTTGCCAAAAGGAATCTGTGCACACATTGCACCTTTTCTCTCTAAGGAAAGGGCTATCGAGTGAGCCAACTGCTGCTGCATTCCTGTGATGAAGGGGCTTATCTATTGAGAAAGGCTGAATAGGTTCGGCCTATAGATGGTTAAGGGGTGATCTGATCCAAGTCTTCAAGATATTAACAGGAAAAGGCAAGGTAGATAAAGATAACAGGCTGGGGCTGTTTTCCCTGGAGCGTCGGAGGCTGAGGGGTGACCTGATAGAGGTTTACAAAATTATGAGGGGCATGGATAGGATAAATAGACAAAGTCTTTTCCCTGAGGTCAGGGAGTCCAGAACTAGAGGGCATGGGTTCAGGGTGAGAGGGGAAAGATATAATATGAGACCTAAGAGGCAACATTTTCACACAGAGGGTGGTATGTGTATGGAATGAGCTGCCAGAGGAAGTGGTGGAGGCTGGTACAATTGCAACATTTAAGAGGCATTTGGATGGGTATATGAATATGAAGGGTTTGGAGGGATATGGGCCAGGTGCTGGCAGGTGGGACTAAATTGGGTTGGGATATCTAGTCGGCATGGACGGGTTGGATCAAAGGGTCTGTTTCCATGATGCACATCTCTATGACTCTATAAACTATTTCCACAGGTTGAGGATTCCAGAACTAGGGGCCATAGTCTGAGAATGAGGGCCAGACCGTTCAGGAGAGATGTTCGGAAGCATTTCTACACACAAAAGGTGGGAGGGGTTTGGAACTCTCTTCCATAAATGGCAGTGGATGCTGGATCAGTGTTCATGTTACATCTGAGATCGGCAACTTTTTGTTAAGCAAAAGGTATTAAGGGATATGGGCCAAAGACTCATTAAGTCAGACCACAAATCAGCCATGATCTTACTGAATGGCAAAACAGACTCAATGGGTTAAATGGTCAACTCTGTTCCGATATCCACTGTATTTTTAGAAGAATGAGATGTGATTTGATTGAAATATATAAAGTCTGAAAGGGATGAGGAGGGCTCTATACCAGGAGGGTAGTTCCATTTGTTGGACCGCAAGCAGGAGAGTGGAGCTGAGACCACAACCAGACCGGCCTGACCTTATCAAATGGCTGAACAGCCTGGAGGGGGTCAAATGGCCTTAACCTGCACCTATATTCCTGACCAATCAGAGCCGACTTGGCTGGTTTGAATTCAATCAGTGAACTTAGACAGTTAACAGGTCCTGCTGAATCTCCATGCCAACAGTAGTCAACCCTCTTCAGCATAAACTGTTGGTCGCTTTCTGAAGTTGATCTTCTTGTGTTTCAGTCCTGCTGAGGGCAAGACAAAAGTTTCAAAGTCATGTTTCTTTTGAGCAGTGTTCAAAATGAATCTCAACCTAGGTTACAGTGGACACTAGTTAGAGTCTGTATTTTGCTGCACTAAGTTGTCAATGTTACTCAGAGAGGCCCTGAGGATGACTAGTGGGGAACATCAAAATCACTCAAATCAGAACATTTGTCCATTATTCCACAGGACCTCTCACTACCAGAAACTCCCTTGTCAAGTTTAGCAGGTGTCAACTAAAATCTCCCCGACCCCACAATACATCTGAGCTCCATTTTCAAAGTCTGATACCATTCTAATTTAATCATGATTTGGAGGTGCCAGTGTTGGACTGGAGTGTACAAAGTTAAAATTCACACAACACCAGGTTATAATCCAACAGGTTTATTTGGAAGCACTAGCTTTCAAAGCGCTTCTCCTTCAACTGATGAAGGAGCAGCGCTCTGAACGCGAGTGTTTCTAAATAAACCTGTTGGATTATAACTTGGTGTGTGCGATTTTTAAATAATTTAATCATGTTTTAGTTCTGTTTTGACCAGCCCAATTTATTTATGATTTTTTTCTATCAGAATAGCTTACCAATTAGCACGACACAACACCAAGTTTGTGATGAAGAATCTTTGCTATCTGTCACTTGTCACATAGGGAGATTCTTCTGTGCTTTTTTTTTCAAATGCAAATTCAGTCACAGGATGAGCGATTAAAGACGCCAAATTAAAATTGCAAGTTGTTCATTTTCTGCAGAGCTCCTGATCCAAGCAGAACGTCTCTTGGTAACTTGCAAAATCTGCATTTATCATAATCCAACTGAAGCCTCCATGAGCCTCTGATCACTGAGTGCTGTGCCACTTGCAAAACTCATACACCCAGACTATTTGCTGAGCAATGTATCCATTTTAAAGGCTGCAGTACTAATTTGAAATTGAAACGTAAAGAGCTTTGAGCCAGTGCAGGTTTGAATCCAATCCAAACTGACAGGATGAAGATTTCTGCACAGCCTCTTCCAAAATCCTGCAGTAAGTCTCACTAAGCTATACACGCCTGATCCTGGATACAATATCCAGCTCTTGTTGAGCAGTCTGAACAGTAGTTGGACAGACACTTAGCCTTATGTCTTAAGCCTGCAGTTCCTTCCTTCTCACCATTGGCTTTTACTGGAAAATATGCACAACTGGATGTTCATCTGAAGACAAGTGTTGGAGTTGGATTGATGCCCTTCATGGTCAAATAACTTGTCAATGCTCACACAATGAAACAAGCGAGACACTATAGGCAGAACAACAGCCATGGATGTGAGCCCCAGTATTCACAGTGAACTCAGAATAGAGAAGTGGCCAACAATTGGAAGCAAAATACCATATCATTGAATCCCTACAATGGAGAAACAGGCCATTCAGCCCAACTGTCTGAAAAGCATCCCATCCAGACTTGCCCTGCACCTCCCATGGCTAATCCAATGAACCTACATATCCCTGGACACTATGGGCAATCCACCTAACCTGCACATCTTTGGACTGTGGGAGGAAACGCACACAGATACATGGAGAACATGCAAACTCCACACATACAGTCACCCGAGGCTGGAATTGAACCTGAGTCCCTGGCGCTGTGAGGCAGCAGTGCTAGCCACTGTGCCTCCCCCCACCTTACCAGCATAAGTAATCAGCCAAGTTCCATGAGGGACTACACGCATCTTAGAGAGAGACAGAGACAATCGTTTATGTACCTTTGAGGAACAACACTTCACACTGAGGGAGAAGGGCAGGCTCCAAGTCTATCTCAGCCCGAATGGGAATTTCTGCTCCTCTTCTTGTGTTATTCTGAATCACACGCACACGATCGAGGCAACTGAACAAACTAACTGCCTTGTTGCACTGACGTAACGTGGTGGGTCAGCGGTTAGCACCACTGCCTCACAGTGCCATGGACCGGGTTCGAATTCAGCCTTGGGTGGCTGTCTGTGTGGAGTTTGCACATTCTTCCTGCGTTTGCATGGGGATTTCCTCCAGCAATCCAAAGATGTGCAGGTTAGGTGAATTGCCCATAGTGTTCAGGGATGTGTAGGCTAGGTGCATTTGTCAGGGGTAAATGAAAGGGAATGGGTCTGGGTGGGATACTCTTTGGAGGGTCGATGTGGACTTGTTGGGCCAAAGGGCCTGTCCCCACACTGTAGGGATTCTATGATCCTGCAAAGCATGGTTTCGACATTTAATCAAGTGGAGAAAGTGATTGTAGAATTTCTCATCAGTTCAGTATTCCTATTCCCAACAGTCGAAGTGGTGAGAATTCCACAATCCAAACTTTAATAAGACATCAAACACATGACAGTGTCCAATCTAGGTTTGCTTCACTGTGCCCTGCATTTCCATATCCTGAGCGCAGACAGGGCCTTAGTTTAATATCTCATCCAAACGATGATGCACTGAACACATTCGGAGAGTGGAGGAAAGGAGTCCTGCATCCATTCCGCCTGCTCACAATCCTGATGTGCCATACATCATAACATACGGACCTAATCCCTACCCCACATAGAGCCATGGGGACTCCCGGAGGAGGATAGCAGAAGCTGGATGTTCCAGGGAGGGGGGGTGGGGGGGGCTCGTATCAGACTGGGGAGATTGCTGCAGACCCCACAATGCTCTCAAAGTTAAAAAAATACAGCACCTCTCTCATGATCCGTGGTCCCGTTGCTTGAGGCCATATCAATGCAGCACTCTAAATTTCCTATGAGGCACCTCCACCCTCTTCCTGGGCAGTCACGTCTACATATTCACCATCCTCAGTGCAAATGAGTTCAATCTGCAGTGTCACCAAAGCAAAATACGAGAATGGAAATCAAGGATGGAAATGACCAGTTGTGTCTGGCTGTCACCCTTTGGAATGGGATGGAGCAGTTTTTGTCACTGCAAATTTCCTCCAATATAGCAAGCAACACTGACTATTTGGACCTCACATTTAATTGCTTGTCATGTTCAAATTGCTCAAAAGGCTACATGCTATCATTACAACAATAACTTGCAGCTATATAGCGCCTTTAACATCGTTCAGCTTCACCCGAGCATCAAGAGTAATACAAGAAGATGTCTGAGCAAAATACCAGACAGCTGAAAGAGAAACTCAGCAGAACTGGCAGCATTTGGAGAGATAGAAACTGAGTTAACATTTCAGGTCAATGACTCAAATGTCCATCTGCTTGCTCAATTCATTTCTCACCTGTTCCAGGTAGGAAATGCTGCTTTGCTTGCTTCACCCATCCCAGAACTGAAATAAACAAGCATTTGGCTCAAATATTGCTTACATTCCAACTATTGTGATCAAAGAACCCAGTGCAGAATTTGAACCTATCTTCACTGCTCTATTGGTCAGTTGAACCAACAAACAGAAAGGAGGAGCATTTGACAATCATAAAAATTGTCCTGCTATGCTTTGCTTGGGAGAGTTTTAGTGAATGAGATGTATTTTTACAGCAATACACAAATTGACCAAACCTACAGTACGCACACATATAATTCTCTGTAGTATTTTTATACCAGAGCTGACCAGGAATATGGTCAGAATAAGGAATTGCGAAAGCAAATTTCTCTTGTAGTGATTAGGCCCTGTGTTCTAAGATTGACCTTCAACATTAGAGGCAGTAAATTAGGCATCAGTTGAAACGCAAGTTGAATATTGTCAGGACGAGATTATACAGAGTGTCAAACACAGTTTGTAATTCAGTGTTCATTCTTTGAAAGTACTTCTACTGTGTAGTGATATTTACATTACAAAGCAGAGGTAAACTTAATTCAAATTCAAGCATGGAAGGGAAGTCCAATTATCAAACAAAAGTCTTTGCAGCGCATCCCCACAAGGTGGCCATTTGAGGGAAATGTGTCCAACTGTGTATATAGTGCTTACTCAGTAAACTAATTTGTGTAGAGAACAATTTAAATAGAACATATTCATCAAACTAAATACCACACAATGCCACTTGTAATCCTGGAGCAAGCGCTGTCCTATCTGAATGACAGCAGAGGTGTATTGATGGCTTGCTGTTCTGTACTTTCATTGAAAAATAGTTCCTCGGGAGATTAAATGAATAGGTCTTTGATCTGGAAGCCAAGTTTGATGGATTAATGGTCTTTTCTCATTCCAGCCTCTCTCATGCAAGGAATGGAGGGAAAAACTCTCCGGTGGTTGGAGTCATACCTGACACATAGGAAGATGGTCGTGGCTGTCGGAAGTCAGTCATCTCAGCGCCAGGTCATCTCTGCAGGAGTTCCTCAAGATAGTGTCTCAGGCCCAACCATCTTCAGCTGCTTCATCAATGACCTTCCCTCCATCATAAGGTCAGAAGTGGGGATGCTCGCTGATAATTGCACAATGTTCAGCACCATTTGCAACTCCTCAAATACTGAAGCAGCCTATGCTCAAATGCAACAAGACCTAGACATCACTTGGGGTTGGACAATAGATGAAAGTGACCTTCATGCCATGCAAGTGCCAGGCAATGACCGTCTCCAACAAGAGGAATCTAACCAGCATCTTTTGTTGTTCAATGGCATTACTATTGTTGTATCCCCCAATATCAACATCCTGGGGGCTACACTTGACCAAAAACTGAACTGAAGCAGCCATATAAATATAGTGGGTGTAAGAGCAGGACAGAGGTGAGGAATACTGCGGTAGGTAACTCACCTCCTGACTCCCCAAAGCCTGTCCACCACCCACAAGGCACAAGTCAGGAGTGTGAAGGAATACCCACTTGCCTGGATGGGTGCAGCTCCAACAACACTCAAGAAGCTTGACACCATCCAGGACAACAGACTTGAGCTGAAAATCCAGCAGTAGTGAGGTGCCATCTTTCGGGTGAGACAATAATTCAAAGCCCCATTCATCCACTCACATGAAGATCACAGATCTTTTTCTTTGAAGAATAGCAGGAGAGCTTTGCTTGGAATCCACACCAACACGTATCTCACAAGCAACATCACTAAAACCGAGCATATGGTCATAAATCTCATTGCTGTTTGTGGAAGTTTGAAGCCTAAGTAATTCTGACTCAGCTCAGTTGCTGAGAGTAAGTGACTCTGAATGAACTTATTTCTTGGTCACTGGGGTCGCCTGTGTGAAGGGTTATGACTGAGGCCAGATAGCATATCCTGGCCATCACTTCCCCATTGCCACAGGTTTTGATATGTCTGTTGTGGTTGATGCCTTGCTCAAAGGTGAGTACAGAAGAAAGTGAAAACTGCAGATGCTGGAGACCAGAGTCAAATAGTGTGGCGCTGGAAAAGCACACCAGGTCAGGCAGCGTCCGAGGAGAAGGAGAGTTTCGAGCACTTCATCAGGAATTCTCATTGAAGAACTTGTGCTCGAAACGTCGACTCTCCTGCTCCATGGATGCTCCCTGACTGGCTCTGCTTTTCCAGTGCCACACTTTTTGACTTAACGGTGAGGATCTTTATGTGGGTTGGGTTTGTGCAGAGACCTCTTTCACTCCCTCATCCAAGGTAGCTCATACTAAACAAGTCACTATCATGATTAACAGTCCCTCCAAGACCAGGTGACTCTCTCCCAGTCTCAGGCTGAGTCCGTAAGTGGCTGTAGAGACCAGTGTGGCTACCACGGGCTCTGTTACACTTGGGACAGGTGGTGGTCGCGGGAAGGGGGTGGGTGGGATGTTGGTGTGGCAACGCACTCCTTTATCTCTTTTTCCCTGGCTTCCACTTTTCCCTGACAGCAGGTCTCGAGGTGCTTGACACCTTCCAGGATGCTCCCCCTCCACTCCGGACAGTCTTGGCCCAGTGATTCCCAGGTGTCTGCGGGAATGCTGCCAGTGAGGCCTTGACGGTCTCCCTGAAGTGCTTCCTCTGTCCACTTGGGGCTTACCTGGTGTTTTGGAGCTGGGAGTAGAGTACCCAGGTTAGATCTCACGGAATACAGGGAGAACTAGCCATTTGGATACAAAACTGGCTTGAAGGTAGAAGAAATAGTGGTGGAGGGTTGTTTTTCAGACTGGAGGCCTGTGACCAGTGGAGTGCCACAAGGATCGGTGCTGGGTCCAGTACTTTTTGTCATTTATATAAATGATTTGGATGTGAGCATAAGAGATATAATTAGTAAGTTTGCAGATGACACCAAAATTGGAGGTGTAGTGGACAGTGAAGAAGGATACCTCAGATCACAATGGGATATTGATCAGATGGGCCAATGGGCTGAGGAGTGGCAGATGGAGTTTAATTCAGAAAAGTGTGAGTTGCTGCATTTTGGGAAAGCAAATCTTAGCAGGACTTATACACTTAATGGTAAGGTCCTAGGGAGTGTTGCTGACCAAAGAGACCTTGGAGTGCAGGTTATAGCTCCTTGAAAGTGGAGTCGCAGGTAGATAGGATAGTGAAGAAGGCATTTGGTGTGCTTTCCTTTATTGGTCAGAGTATTGAGTATAAGAGTTGGGAGGGCATGTTGCGGCTGTACAGGACATTGGTTAGGTCACTTTTGGAATATTGCGTGCAATTCCAGCAATTTATTTATGCTGAGGAGAAAAATACACAGGAGTTCAAAAGGCAATTCAATACAAAGCAAGATAATTAGCCTCCTGTGTAATGCTGTTTGCCAATGAGCAGCACAAGGTGATTTGAGGACAAAAGGGTTCTCGCAGGTTACTGAGGAGTGACATCCCACATTTAGCAGGATTAAATTCCCTACAGTGTGGAAACAGGCCCTTTGGCCCAACAAGTCCACACTGACCCTCCAAAGAGTAACCCATCCAGACCCTCTGACTAATGCACCTAACACCATGGGCACTTTAGCATGGCCAATTCACCTGACCTGCACATTTTTGGATTGTGGGAGGAAACCAAAGCACCGAGAGGAAACCCACACAGACACGGGAGAACGTGCAAACTCCACACAGACGGTCGCCTGAGGCTGGAATCAAACCTGGGACCCTGGTGCTGTGAGGCAGCAGTGCTAACCACTGAGCCACCATGCCACCCTAATGATGTGGTGACATCATCCCCAGGATGATATCACCAAATCTCAGCAGATTCCAAGCAACTTCAGCAGAGCACTGTCCCTGCTGAAGAGCTAAACCTGGAGCAGTCAGTTAGTTGTAGCCTTGTAACTTCCAGTAACTCTCTCACACTGACTGACAGACTGAACACCATAAGCCTCTATCTTTTCCTGGGGCTTTTCCCAATAGATACACACATTGCAATCACAAGGTTTGATGTGTGTCAGCTGAACATCTGTACAGTCCCAACTCACGCCATCCACTGCTGCAGGCCTCTGACTGAGTTTCCTACCAGCCAATCAAGGGAGATTATTATTCGTTAAACACCTTATTAGCAGCCCAACCTGCCTTATATGATTATATTCCCTACAGTATGGAGACAGGGCCTTTGGCCCAGCAAGTCCACACCGACCGTCCGAAGAGTAACCCACCCAGACCCATTCCGCTACCCGATATTTACCCCTGACTAATGCACTGAACACTATGTGCAATTTAGCATGGCCAATTCGCCTGACCAGCACATCTTTGGACTGTGGGAGGAAACCAGAGCACTCGGAGGAAACCCATGCAGGTACGGGGAGAATGTGCAAACTCCACACAGTCACCCGAGGCAGGAATCGAACCCAAGTCTCTGGCGCTGTGAGGCAGCAGTGCTAACCACTGAGCCACCATGCCACCCCAAACGTGCCAAACAGGCTGGTTGGCAAGGTTTCTCAGCACAGAGCGGGCACCTGGCGACTTCAGCTTGCCTCCTGCATTGAAGGATCACTATGTCGTGTCTGACCAAACAGCATCTCAGGGCATGAGCCACTGGCACCAGCCACACGCACTCCTTGTCCCATGGACATTGGCAACCAGCATTTGCCAACCACTCAGGATTCCCATGACACCTTTCCAAACCACTTGCAAGGGCTCAGGGTGACAGCACCATGCTGAGTCACAGCTGACATCAAAAAGATACAAGAATAAAATATTATGCAACCATTTCTATTCAAATAAGAAACAGTGCAAATAATTACAGTTTGGCATAAAGTAACCGACTGCCCAAAGGCATTTGCTGAAGATTATTTTGATACCGCCCAGCCTCTCAATTAAGAGCTTGATGAGATTGCCTCACCTTTGGTCACTCCTGTGGACAGGATAAAAGACTGAACAGGTCCATGCGAACAAACAGAGAAAGAAGATGTCATTTTTACTGGCCTCGCTCAGCATTAATCACACAATGCAGGATGTCTGAGCAGCCAGAACAGTGCATTGTAAAAGTGAGTTCTTACTTCTAGCTGGCAAAGTTTAATACAGTGATAACTCAAGAGTCAACAGTAGCCCTCTCCATTCTGTAACAGCAAATTACTGCAGGTGCTGGAATCTGTACTGAAAGCAATAAATGCTGGAGATCACAGCGGGTGAAGCAGCATCCATGGAGAGAGAGCAAGCTAACGTTTCGAGTTGAGATGACTCTTCATCAGAGCTGATGTGAAGTGTGGAGGGGGCAACATTTCTGTAATATTGGGTGGGGGGTGGGGAGGTGTAGTGCTGGGGGTGAGAAGGTGTTGATAGTACACATGAAGTGATTGGAATGCGTACACTTCTGAGGATCACTTGACCCGAAATGTTAACTCTGCCAGACCAGCTGAGCTTTTCCAGCAATTTCTGTTTTCGTTTCTGATTTGCAGCGCCCGCAGTTCGTTCCGTTTTTAGTTATCTTATGCATGCACATGATTGAGCTCTTCTGTGGTTTTGTCTCCCCACATGATTCAATTAAGAACAGAAAGTGTTTGAGAAGGGGAGCTTTGCTGATATTCTAAGCAGCAATGAAATCTCACCAGATGCTGGAGGTGGAACTGAGTGATGGTTGATAACTCTGGTCAGCTGGGCGAAGAAACAGTGAAGAGAAACTCATTGTGTTTAAATGGAGAGTCAGCAGTGCACTAAAAGTAAAGACTTTATTTGCTCTTATATGCATAACATAATCTCAAGTTTAATTCTGCTGAAGGTGTGTTTTGCAGAAATGCCTCAAGAAGTGGATCACAATGTTGCTTGGGAGTCTGAATGCTGTCCCTGCTTATATTGTTGGGCAGTTTCCACAGCTCTCAGGAAAACTGAATGAACAACTGTCTACTCACAGTCAAGGAAAGACTTGAAAGGATCCCCTTCTTCCTCCTAGACTTGCTTTAGCTTCCCCAAGATGCATCGGCACTATTTACTTCAACGACACCTCATGGGAGTGAGATCCACATTCCCACCACTCTCTGCATGAAGACATTTCCTCAGAATTCCCATTTGGATTTCTTGATGACGACTTTATATTCACAGCGTTAAGTCCTGCTTTTTACCGCAAGAGGAAACATCCTCTCCGTATCTACTCTGTAAGAAACTTTCATAGTCTTAAAAACCTCTTCCCAACATTGTTGTTGCTCATCCCTAATTGCCCCTTGAGAAGGTGGCAGTAAGCTGATTTCTTGAACCGCTGCAGTCCATGTGGTGTAGATGCTGTTAGGGAGGGATTTCCAGGATAATGACCCAGCAAAGGTAAAGGATAGGCAATATCCTTCCAAATCAGGATGGTGAAAGGCTTGGAAGGGAACTTCCGGGCTGCTGCTTCCATGTGTCTGCTGCCCTAGCCCTTGTCACAGGATTGGCAGGTGCTGTCGAAGGAGGTTTGCTCAAGTTGCTGCACTGCATCTGTGTGTCAGTGGGTGGATGGACGGGATAAATGTTGAAGATGGTGGGCGAGGTGCCCATCATGCTCACAGCTTTATCCTGAATGAGTGTTTTTGGAGCCGTTTTCATCCAGGCAAGTGGGGACTATGCCACCACACTTCGGACTCCTCGATTAGATCATCCAATTGCCCTCTTTCTCTCGCCCAAGGGTAAAGACGCCCTTTCTTTTCCTGACGTGTAAACCCACGTTTCATTTGGAATTCAAGAAGGAAAGAAATTGCTTACTTTTTTTTAAAACAAGGACCCGAATATGCTTTCAAGACAACCCAAATCACTTTACGAACAATGGGTTATTCTTGAAGGTTCAATCCTGTTCAAAGTCCCACTCCAAAAACGTGAGCACAACCTCAGGGAGTGCTGCACTGTTTGAGATGGCGTCTTTCAAATGTGATGACAAACTGAGGAGCCCTCTGCTTTCGAGGAGCATATGAAAGATCTGACCATGGTATTTCAAAGAATTGCAAAGCCCTTCCCCTCCTGTGGCCTGGCCAGTTTTTCTACCCCCAATCAACATCACAAAAGTAGGTTTAGCCATTGTCTCGTGGCTGTTTGTGGGTGCTTGCTGTGTCCACATTGGCCACGGGGTTTCCAATGTTAAACAGTGACCACACTTCAGAAACAAAGTTGGGAAATGAAAATGCCTCTAAATCTTCTTTGCTGAGCACAGACTGTTTATCTCAATGGGAGGTGATGACCTACCAGCATTATCGCTAGACTGTTATTCCCAAAACTCAACTAATGCCTGGGCACCTGGGTTCGAATCCTGCTATGGCAGATGGTCCACTAATGTCATTCAGGGAAGGAAATCCACCATCCTCACCTGGTCTGGACTCCATGTGACATCAGAGCCACAGCAATGTGGTTGACGCTCAATTGACTCTGAAATAGCTGAGCAAGCTACTTAGTTGTATCAATCGCTACAAAGTGTGGCACGGTGGCTCAGTGGTTAGCACTGCTGCCTCACAGTGCCAGGGACCCAGGTTCGATTCCAGCTACGGGTGACTGTCCGTGTGGAGTTTGCACATTCTCCCCACGTCTGCGTGAGTTTCCTCTCGGTGCTCTAGTTTCTTTCCACAGTCCAAAGATGTGCAGGTTAGGGTGAATTGGCCATGCTAAATTGCCCATAGTGTTCAGGGATGATAGGTTAGCTGCATTAGTCAGGGGTAAATATAGGGTAGGGGACTGGGTCTGAGTGGATTACTTTTCAGAGGGTTGGTGTGGACTTGTTGGGCCGATCGGCCTGTTTCCACACTGTAGGGATTCTCTGAACGTCTCAACAAAGAAATGAAACTGGACAGTCCACCTGGCATTGACTTAGGCATCAGAAAAGACAACAGCAGAAACAGCCCTGTTGACCCTGCAAAGTTCTTCTTACTGACATCTGGGGTCTAGTGCCAAAATTGTGAGAGCTGTCTCATAGACTACAGCCTGACCTGGTCCTACTCATGGAATCATACCTTATAGACAATATCCCAGATACCAACTTTACCATCCCTGGATACGTCCTGTCCCAGTGGCAGGACAGACCTAGCAGAGGTGGCAGCACAGTGGGATACAGTCAAGATACACTCAAGATACACTCAACATTGGCCCCATGAAGTCTCATGGCTACAGGTTAAAGATGGGCAAGGCAAACCTCCTGCTGATTACATGTCGTCCTCCCTCGGCTGATGAGTCAGTATTCCTCCATGTTGAACAACACTTGGAGGAAACGCTGAGGCTGGCAAGGGCACAGACTATACTCTGGGTGGGGGATTTCAATGTCCACCACCAAGAGTGACTTGGCAGCAGCACTACTGGTCGAGCTGGTCGGGGACAATAAATGCTGGCCCAGCCAGCGATGCCCACATCCCATGAATGAATAAAAGACATGTGCAGTGCATTTAAATCTGTTTCTGTGGCTGTTTGACGTGTTATTTTGAAGGGGACATTGTTTGAGCTGCCTGATGTACATGATTGCTACATGTCTCGCCTAGAGGAAGTGTCACAGTAAAATATTTTGGGAGGTCTGGAGGTTGCAAAAGCTATCATAAAATCGCAAAGAATTTCTATTTTTTGAACCACTGTTGCTATGTAAGCAAAGTACCAGAGACTCAGTCAATCATTACTCACTTGTAATAATGCATATTTCTCAGCTCAGCAGGCACTTAAAGCTGTGTGAGTAACAGCAGAAGATCATTAGCCCAGTCATGAATTGCTCAAAACAGTAGCAAATTCACAAAGTCTAGTTCACTAACAAAGCCATGAATTGCAGGCTGCTCCTACCAAGGCCAGGGGCTGTGTCTTTTTCTGGATCCCTCGATAACAACAACTGTGGTCCATCAAAAAGTGTTTGGACAAATGTTTACTGGATAAACAGGGTGGTAAAATGTGTTCTGAATCAGAGAAAACTCCCCCAAAAAAGCTTCACAATCTTCAGATGAGCGCAAAGCTCATGACAACAAGTGGCATGGCAGCATAAGATAGATATTGTAGAGGGAGATCATATAATGAAGCCCCTTGAAACATGTCAATAGCAGCTATTCAAAAATCAACAAGGTGAATAAAGCAATTGCTTTAGATTTCTCTGCGTGAGCACACCCAATTGTACAGCTGAAACCATTCTGCAAGTGGAGGCTGAGGCTATTTATGTGAGCAAATTGGAGCAGTTGTTTGTTTTTCCCATCTGGTGGAGAGAGGAAAAATGCGAGTGAATGCCCTTTTACAAAAGGCTACAATCTTCAACTAAAGGCCATACTTGATGACCAAATTGGAGCAACTTGAACTATGGGCAGCATATATGTCTGACCTCTGAATAGAACCTTTCAAAATGCTTCCACCTTGCGTTTCGCATTGATTTTTCAATGATCTCTTTGCTGATCTGTGGTAATCACCAGCGATCGTGAAATCTATTGTGAACCACACTTTGAAACAGCCTCTCCAGCTGCTGAAACATTTGTCCTTTACAGAAAAAAGGATGGCAAGCATCAGTGCCATAATTCACTCTATTAAAAAGTGCAACATACTTCACATGCCCCATAAGTAATAACTGACAAATGTCATAAAGATGTTCATTGAAGAGAAAAAAAAACAATGATGCAAAACAATTCGCAAGGAAGGTGTAGCGAGCAAAGATTTGGATGGAGGTGGCCCTATTGATTTGATCCTCCCAGAAAACCAGTTCAAATATCTCCCCATTACAGCCACAAACTGTTTCTTAAATGTATGGAGCAGCGAGGCTGATTACGAACTTTTATTAAAATGAGAGATTTGTGGTTACCCAGGAGAAAGAGAGAAAGAGCCAGAGACAGAGGAAGGAGAGCCATATAATGAAACAGAAGGCTAAAAACAGGAGAGAGAGATTGCGCGAGTGTGCATACTCTCTGACGTATTCTCTGTAACATCACGGGAGATTAGTACTGTATTATAGAAAAAACTGACAGTGCTCCTTGTGTACTCCTCTCTGTCACACTTTGATCTTTCAAACCAAATCTTGAGTTGCAACAGAAAGAAAAAAATCAAGAAATGAGGGAACTCACAGAATTCTGGAACCAGAATATCTACAGTTGCTTGATTGACTCTTGTATTGATTCAGCCAGTGTTTACCAAACTGCAGCCTTTTAATTGACCTTCTAGATGACAGTATGGTTTTCATCAAACACTTAAACATTGCAGCTTTAGAGACATTACATTTTACATGTTCTGATAACCCTGACCTCTCAAAATAGCACATATTTTGGTTGGGATTGGCTAATAAATATGAAAGTGGCTTGGATCTGATGCATGTCACCATCACCATTTGTTACAATAAAGCAACATTTTAAAGAGAGAAAGAAAGCAGCAAGGTGTAAGCAGTTATGATTAAATTGTGATTAACCTCTGCAATTCACATGCAGCTATAATTATCTAGAGTCGTCTATTTAAAGAAAGGGCTTCAATTTTCTTCTCAACCTCTCTCCCTCGTTACCTGTCTTTCTTCCTTTAGGACACCTACCTCTTTGACCCAAGCCTTTGGCCCTTGGCCTTAATATCTCCCATGGATATTACTACGATTCCTTGGAGACAAATAACACAAAAGAATGGAATTTTACAAACAGCCCCAATGGGGGAAAATCAGTGGACAAGATTTCACTTGCTAAAACTTTAATAACTGTGAAAATCAAACTGAAACGAACGAGAGTTAAATATGGACCAACTGTATTGAATAGAAACCATAAGTTATCACCAAAAGGACATGTTTCTACTGAATGCTAGTCTCCGGGTTTATGACAGTCCTGATGGCATAGCCTCCCCAGATTCCCTTTCAACATTCAAGAGCACCCTGACACGGTATGGTCGCCTCTGGTAAACAGAACACCCAGCTTCTCAGCAGGCTGAGCCACTCACGCAACTTTTCAGTATCTCTGTACAACTCTCTTTCCAAAGAAAAGCAACAGGATTATTTACAAGCCTGCCGAATCTGACTACTGGCTGAAATACACCGAACACCAAGACCCCCTGTGTTTGTTCTGACCGCATTCGATCTGCCAGCTTTATTTATTCTTCTCATGAGCAGGGAAATCAAACAGAGGCCGATCTCTCAGAAATCTGATGTCACAGCCAGCAATTCTAACGAACCCCGTGGATCCCTTCCCACAGAAAGCTGGATCTGCTTTCCGTTGCAGTTCAGTAGTCTCAAAAGATACAAGATTTGAATCACACTTTACAACTAGTTTTGCTTATAATGCTCCCATGAGTATTGCATTGAATGGAATCCTTTATTGCATTGAATGGGTCACATACAGTACATACGCATGTAAAAATCGAGTTTTTGAGACCAAGTCTTCAGACACGAAGTTTAGCTTTTGCACCAGTAATATTTTTGAGGGTTTGAAATCCAGCCCAGTTCTTGAGAGCAGCCAATAAAGATGCAGACCCTGGTCGCTGTCCGTGGTGCTGAACCTAATACAGTACATGATGTGGAGGAGCTGGTGGTGGACAAAGTTAAAAATCACACACCACCAGGTTATAGTCCAACAGGTTTATTTAGAAATTACTTCTAAATAAACCTGTTGGGCTATAACCTGGAGGTGTGTGACTTTTAACCTCGTACAGTAAGGTATAGTTGTCCCAGACCGTCCTGGAAGTCCTCAGCACATAAACAGGCCCTTTGGCCCACCTTGTCCATGCAGCCCAGTTTTCATAATTAATCCAATCCCATTTGCCTGAGTTTGGTCCATATCCCTCCGTACTTATCCCATCCATGCACCTGTCCAAATGTTTCTTAAATGATGAAACCATACTCACTTCTTCCACTTCTGCCCTCTAGAACCTTTTGTATCTCTCCCCTCTCACCTTAAACCTATGTCCTCTAGTTTTAGATTTGCCTACCATGGGGAAAAGCTGCCAACTTATCCAGGTATCTCATGATTTTATACATCTCTATCAGGCCACCCCTCAGTCTCCTACGCTCCAGGGAAAAAAAGTCCCAGTCCATCCAACCCTCTGACATGTCAATGAGAAAAGTACAATTGTAAAAAGGACTGCTTAATAGTCCCACCCAAATCTAGCACAAGGCATATGAGAAATGAAGGATTTTTGGGCCAAACGGTGAGAGTTAACTGTTCCACAAGATGAAGGGCTCCTGCCCGAAACATCGATTTTCCTGCTCCTCGGATGCTGCCTGACCTGCTGTGCTTTTCCAGCAACACACTCTCAACTCTGCAGACCTCTCTGTCTCCCTGTTCCACAAGATGGCCTATTCCTTGAATATACACAGTAAATAGCCACAGAAGTGTCCCTAAATACTTCACAGGCAATGAAGTACTTCCCAAGTGAAGTCAAGGTGAAATGTGGGAAATGCTGCAGTACGTTCATGCACAGCAAGCTTCTACAAACAGCACTATGGTCATGGCCAGATGATTTGTTCTTGCAATGTTGGTGGAAGGATAAACATTGCCCGGGAACTAGGGACAACTGCCCTATTCTTCTTTTAAATCGTACTGTTGGAGGGGGTGGGGAAGATAGTAGCATAGTGAGAATATCTTGGGACGAGTAATCCAGAGGCTAATACATTGGGAAACATGAGTACAAATCCCACTATGGTAGCTGGTAGAATTTATGGTTAATTACTTGAAAGTCAATCAGTGGGTCACAAAACTATTCATGATTTTTGTTAAAAGAAAACCCACCTGGTTCACTAATATGCTTTCGGAAGGAAAACCTGCCATTTAAGCCTGTACTCTTTGGATGTTTGAAAAATGAGAGGAGATCTAATGGAGGTATATAAGATTCTAAAGGAGATTGACAAAGTAGATGCACAAAGTATATGTAGGAAGATATAAAATTATGAAGGGAATAGATAAGATTGAAGCAGAGAGGCTGTTTCCACGGACGGGTGAAACTAGAAGGAGGGAGCACAGCCTTAAAATAACGGGGAGCAGTTTTCAGACTGAGTTGAGGAGGAACTTATTCACCCAGAGGGTTGTTAATTTGTGGAATTCTCTGCTCAGTGAAGCAGTTGAGGCTACCTCACTGAATGTTTTTAAGGAAAAGATAGACATTTGAATAGTAAAGGAATTAGGGTTATGGTCTGCAGGCAGGTAAGCGGGGCTGAGTCCATGAAAAGATCAGCCATGATCTTATTCAATGGTGGTGCATGGTCGCTCAGTGGTTAGCACTGCTGCCTCACAGCGCTCGGGACCCAGGTTTAATTCCAGCCTCAGGTGATTGTCTGTGTGGAGTTTGTACATTCTCCCCGTGTCTGTGTGGGTTTCCTCCAGATGCTCCCAAAGATGTGCAGGTTAGGTGAATTGACCATGCTAAGTTGCCAATAGTGTTCAGGGATGTGTAGGTTAGGTGCATTAATCAGGGGTAAATACAGGATAATGAGGTAGGAGAGTGGGTCTGGGTGGGCTGCTCTTCGGAGGGTCAGCGTGGACTTGTTGGGCTGTTTCCATGCTGTAGGGATTCTATGATTCTACTCCTGTTTCTTATCTTCTTATGTAGAGAGCATGTTCCCCTTATCGGGCAACTAGACGAGAGGTCACAGCTTCAGGAGAAGAGTTAGCAGATTTAAAACAGAGATGAGGAGAAATCACTTCTCTCAACGGGTCATGAATCTGTGGAATTCACTATCCCAGAGTGCAGTTAGTTTAAGCAGCAAATAGACATATTTTTAATTAGTAGTGCATTGAAGCGTTGTGGAGAGTGGGCAGGAAAGTGGAATTAAGGCAGAGGTGAGACCAGCCATGATCGTATCAAATGACCGAGCAGGCTCCAGGGACTGAATTGCCTCCTCCTGCTCCTAGTTCTTAAGTTCTTATGTTTTTTACCTGGGCAGAGCCTGCACGTGACTCCACATCCAGTGCGGTTGGTTCTTAAGTGCTCTCTGAAGATGGGCTCACCAGCAATCAATTCAAGAGCAATTAAGGATGGATGACTAATGCTGGCTTTGCCAGCAATATCCATATCCCATGAATGAAAAAAGAAACAAAAAGTCCTTCGAGAGGGACTGAGAGGAAAATGCTACTCACTGAGATGTGGCTGGTACTATTTGAACCAATTTTCCACAGGACCTTGGAAAAAAATCCATATCAGGTTGAATCCAAGCAGCTCCATATTAGCAGCTGGACTCCAAAGCCCACTCCAACTCCTGAGCTATTCATCACCAAAACTCGACAAAATCATCTGAGGTGCCAAATAAGATGAGCAACCACAGGGTCAATATAAAATATGAAATGCGGATTCCAAGAGGAAAGGAGAGTGCTAGACCCTTCCCATAAGCTTTAACACTAAGGCTCCTATTGTCTTTCTCAGCTCCTGTTCTGTAATAAAACTTAATGAAATATCCTGGTTCAGATATTTGCCTTTAACATCATGGCCCACAGGCTCCACGCTTAATATCGTCTGTGCATGTGAAGAATGTTCTGGGGATTGAATTCATTTAATTTTAATGCATTGCCTATCACGTTTCAGGGACATAAATCCAGCCCAACAATGGCAAGCTATAAACTATTAAATACTCACAGCTGAGCCTGGGCTGTTTAAAATGCCTACTTACAGGCTGGAACACGATTTTAACAGAAGGATGCATTCCCTGTCAATGCCTGGTGTAAGCAGTCCATCAGTTCGTTCTGTTCGATACCTTCTGAGTCCCACACTGATGCATTTGTCTCATTTGCAGATTGTGGACCCTTGCTGTGCTAAAATTGCCACTGCACTTCCAAAAGAAAAGCACTTCATTTGATTGTGAGGTGTTTTGGGACTTCTGAACAGGTGACATCTGCGCAAGTTCATTGTTTACAAAACTGCATCAAGAAATCCAGAACTGAAGCACCCTTAGGTGGCATATTTCGACGTTCATTAATTGTACAAATTCACCATTTATCAATTTATGTATTTATGTACCATAAATGGAGAGAAACCCTTCACTAAAAATTGTATTATGCCTCATTATGTTATGCTCCATGTTTCTGGGCTTTCTAAGTTGGAATTCCAATCGAAAATCCTTCCACTATTGTGTCAGCCTTTGGGCTGTATGTTGAACTTATCTTTGGAGATGTGACTCCCGCCTCTCACTGTGACCTCAATGTGTGATTGAACAATGAGGTGCAGAAACGATTGAGAACTTGTCAATGTTTCTGTGGGTCACACAGCACAGAACAAGACCATTTGTCCGAAAACAGGCCATGCTGGATAGTTTGCATGAAACGTGAGCAGTTCAGCTTTACAAGGTGGCCTTCATTTGCTAACAAGCTGTACGCTGTTCTTGAAGCCACACCTGAAGATGACATTTGAGCTGAAGCTCTTTGCGAGGGACAGAGTATCACTGTTCCTTATGAAGAGGTCTGCCTTTGCATCTACATTGTGACTCAGTCAGTAACACAGCTCAGGATCATGAGGTTCAAGCCTCGCTTCTGGGCTTGAGTACATAAAGCAAGACTGACACTCCAGGCCAATACTGAGGAGGAAGTGCTATCTTTCACTTGAGATGTTAAACTGAGTCCCTACTGCTCTGTGGGTGGATGTGAAACATCCCCTCGCACTGTTTGGAGAAAGAGCAGGCAAGTTCATCTTGGGGCTAAAAATCAACATCACCAAAACAGAATCTCTAGTCATTAGCAAATTGCTGTTTGTGGGAGTTTGTAAATTGGTTGCCATGTCCCCCCACACTGCATCAATGACCACTCTTCAAAAAGTACTTCATTGGCTGCAAAGTGCCAGGTGGCACGGTGGCTCAGTGGCTAGCGCTGCTGCCTCACAGCGCCAGGGACCTGGGTTCAATCCTGGCCTTGGGCGGTTGTCTGTCTGGAGTTTGCACATTCTCCTTGTGTCTGCGTGGGTTCCCTCCGGGTGCTCCGGTTTCCTTCCACAGTCCAAAGATGTGCAGGTCAGGTGAATTGCCCAAGCAAAATTGCCCATAGTGTTCAGGGACGTGTAGGTTAGGTGCATCAGTCAGGGGTAAAAACAGATAAGAGGGCAGGGGAATGTGTCTGGGTGGGCTACGCCTCAGAGGGTTGGTGTGGATTTGTTGCCCTAAAAGGCCTGTTTCTACACTGTAGGGATTCTATGAAAGATACCTGGTGGTCATGAAACGTGTCACATAAATGCAAATTTTTTGTTTAGGGATTCATCAACAACTGGTTCAATGACCTCAGCCTGACTCAAGAATGTTGGAACGAGAAGTTCTCTGATGGGAGCACAGTGCAGCTGGTGGCATTATGCTTTACACAGTGAACATTAGCACTGTGAAGAAAGGTTTTGTTTACTCCAAGTTTATCCTCGGGGGTTTTGGTTTCAAGGCAATGGGATTTGTGTTCGCCCGACCGTGCTGACGGCCTGCTGGAGGACAGGGCTGGGCACAGGCAGTGCCAGTCAGATGCTTTCTGAAGTCGGGCACATCTGGCCATTACTCATCCGTGAGTCTTGGCACAGGAGAGCAACTCCCGTACGCGTTCAGCCGCAAACCACCAATCCTCAGTCATCAAACGCTTTCCCTTCTTTCATTCACACCCAGTCGAACCTGACATGGCATAAAAGGTGTCTGAAATGCACTTCAACCCCATGGAGACATATTGTGTCATTTCAGTGTCTAGTGGTAATACTCTAGCCTCTTGTAGATTTGAGTCCCTCTCCAGGACAGGACAGCATAATCCAGGCTGACACTTTGGTACAGTAATTCCGGAATCCTGCACTGGTGAAGGAGCCATCGAGAGGTAAAAGTCCTATTCCGGCAAGGAATTCTACGACACTGCTTTCTTGAACATTGCCATCAAACACAGATGTACTTATCCATCTCCCTGCTGTTTGTGGAATCTCGCTCTGAATGCTGCATTTGACAAACCTGTAAGAACGACTACCCTTCCAAAGTTCCCTGGTAGCCATGACTTACTTTGGGACATCCCAGGGACGTGGTAGGCACTGCACAAATTAAACAAATTTTTTGCTCTCAAAATGGGGCAGCTGAGTTGACGGCAGTTTTCCAAGGGCAATGAAGAATGGGTGATAAATCCTGGCCTAGCTAGTGATACTCACGCCCTGTGAGTGAATATTAAACAAAACCCTGGTGGCGCAAGCCAGGGCTGTGTGCGTCTCCGCTTTCATTCACAGAAAGCCACAAACACTAAATGTTCTCTTTGAGTTCTGGGCTTGGTAAGGGACACAGAGAGAGAGAGAGAGAGAGAGAGAGAGAAAGGGACAGAGAAAGAGAATGACAGAGAGAGAGAGAAAGAGACAGAGAGAGAGAGATACACACAGAGAGAGAGAGAGAGAGACAGACAGAGAGAGAGAGAGAGAGACAGAGAGAGAGACGAGACTTTGTTCCTTTCTCTGTTTGACCCTTTCAATTCTGAGCTTGGTAAGAGTCACAGAGAGAGAGAGAGAGAGACTTTGTTCTTTTTTCTATTTGACCCTAACTTGAACCTGCGGCCCACTTTTCAAAGGAGAGGGGACACTGGCACCCAGTGCCAACTTTGGCACTTAATGCATTGTGGCAAGAGCTTGCTGCACTTAATGCCATATTTGATGAATTTTTCTGGTGTTCGTGCACGTGTTACAAATGAAGACCAATGCAGCTGGGAGTGAAAACAGTTCACAGTGACGTCAATGGAATAGTCTGCACAGGAAATGTCACAGTTGAAATCTTCGTATTACCTCCTAACTCTGCAAGCATAATTACTTGCGCTGTTTAACACATAAAAAATGACAAAGGCCCATTGAACATATGCTCTCCAGGATAACCACTTATGAGTTCACAGCTCTCTTTGCTCATGAAGTTTATCTCACGTAATGCCATGGGATTGCTGTAGGAAGCTGTATTTTTGCTCACCCACCATAACATATGCACCAAGCTGACGAATGTCTTTTTGAATCTCCAGTTGCCTTTGCAAGAGTGCACGTTGTTAAAAATGCTCATAGCCCCAGTTTCGACTTCCAGCCATTTTAAAAAATCCATTCTTGGGAGGTGTGGGCATTGCTGATGAAGCCATTATTTGGTGCCATCCTTAACTGCCCTTGAGCAGATAGTGATGAACTGACAACAACCTCGTGGGCATGTCAGAGATAAAACAAGGAAGGGCAGATGCTGGAGCTTTGAAACACACAGAACAGAAATTGCTGGAGAAACTCAGCATGCTCTGGCAATAGCTGTGGATGATTTTGAATACCTCTATCAAATAGTTTCTCAGCTTCTGAAGAAGGTCACTGAATTTGAAACATTAAGGCTGCACTCTCTCCACGGATGCTGCCAGACCTGCTGAGTTTCTCTAGCTCGTTCTGATTTTGTGTGGCCATTTTGGAGGGTGGTTAAGAATCAGCTACCTTACTGTGGTCTGGAGTCACGTGTAGACCAGACCAGGTAAGGACGGCAGATTTCCCTCCTTAAAGGACATTAGTGAAACAGATGGGTTTTTTAAAATGATAATCTGGGAATTTTATTATCATCATTAACAAGGCTAATAATTCATCCCAGTTTAATTGATTAGGATAAAGCTTGCTAAGGGACCTAAGGGTGAAGGTGCATTGTTCCTTGAAAATGGAGTCGCAAGTAGACTGGGTGATGAAGAAGGCATTTGGTACACTTGCCTTTATTGGTCAGTACATTGAGTGTAGGGGTTGGGAGGTTATGCTGCATCTGTACAGGACATTGCTGAGGCCACTTCTAGAATACTGTGTCCAATTCTGGTCTCCCTGCTACAGGAAAGATGTTGTGAAACTTGAAAGGGTTCAGAAAAGATTTACAAGGATGTTGCCAGCGTTGAAGGGTTTCAGCTACAGGGAGAGGCTGAATAGGCTGGGGCTGTTTTCCCTGGAGCGTCGGAGGCTGAGGGGTGACCTTATAGAGGTTTATAGGGTGAATAGCCAAGGTCTTTTTCCCAGGGTACAGGAGTCCAGAACTAGAGGGCATAGGTTTAAGGTGAGAGGGGAAAGATTTAAAAGGGACCTAAGGGGCAACGTTTTCACACATAGGGTGGTGCGTGTATGGAATGAGCTGCCAGAGGAAGTGGTGGAGGCTGGTACAATGACAACATTCAAAAGGCATTTGGATGAGTATCTGAATAGGAAGGGTTTAGAGGGATATGGGCCAAATGCTGGCAAGTGGGACTAGTTTAATTTAGGATATCTGGTTGGCATGGACGAGCTGGACCGGCGGGTCTATTTCCATACTGTATGACTAAGCTGCCATTTGAACCCCTGCTTCTGGATCATTATACCAGCCCTCTAGATTACGGATCCAGTAGCATAACCTCTGTACTACCATTCCCTTATGTGGTTCACTGTCAACAGGGGAGGTGGAAACTGGACTCAGCACCTCACAGAATTACAGAATTGTTACAGCACAGAAAGAAGCTATTCAGTCCATTGTCTCTGTACCAGCTCCCCAAATGGGCATCTCATTTCATCCCAGTCTCTCCCTTCTCCCACAACCCTGAACGTTTCCCTCTTTCAGCCAACAGTCTAACTCCCTTCCAGATGCTTCACTTGAATCTGCCTCCAGCACAGTCTCAGACAGTGCACTGCAGACTTCAACCACGTGTTGTGTGAAGAGATTTACCTCACGACACTTTTACTCCCTTTACTTTAAACCTGTGCCCTCTCGTTCGGGACCCCTTCATGAACACTTTCTCCCTGTCCACTCTGCCCGGACCTTTCACAATTCCGAATACCTCTATCAAATTGTCTTTCTTTTCCGAAAGCACGACAGCCGTGTCTTCTCCGATGGAAAACACGCTGGAGTTGAAGTCCTAACTCTGTGTCCTCACACATCTGGTGAATAGGAAAGATTCAGAGGGATATGAGTGAGCCAAACGCAGGCAAATGGGACTAGCTTGAAACCTGGTCAGCATGAACAAGTTGGACCAAAGGGTCTGTTTTCATGCTGTACGGCTCTACAAGTTGAGATGAGCTGCGATGGCCCCCGTGGTTGAATAACATCAAATTAGGAGAAAGTCATTCAGCCCCATCTAATGGCTGTTCCGTACCACAACTCCATTTACTCGCCAGGGCTCCACATTTCCTGCTCCCCATACCCAGTAAAATTCTATCAATCAATCTTAGTCTTTGTAGCTTTAAATGACCCCAGTAGCTTTTTGGGGAGGTAGCGGGTGGGGCTAGGGATCGAGATTTCAGCTCCCCTCTTTGTGAAGAAGTGCCTCCTGACATCACCCCTGAACAGCCTCGCTCTCCGTTTAAAATTTCACCTCTTCGTTTTGGAATCTTGCAATCCTCTCAAATCTCTTTGTCATCTTACAGCCTCACGATTCAGAAGGGGAGAAAGTTGTGGTTTAGAAAAAAAAAACACACCCCATAAATACTGTACTGCTCTAAAGTAACAAAGGATTACAAGTATCAAAGTGAGGATAAGGGGACTGAAGATTGTGCACCATGCTCACATAATCTAACCCTTTAAAGCCCTGATATCGCTCCGGTGAATTGGTACCACACCCCTTCCAAAGGGCTAAATCTCCTTCCTGAGATGCCGAACTGAATACAGTTTTCCAGATAAGGTCAGGCTCCAAGACTCGAGAAACACAATTTCTTCCCCCTTTGTGTTCAAGTCCAGTTGAGCTAAAGGCCAACAGTCTCTGGGCTTCTTTTAGCAACTGTTCACGATTGCCAGATTATCTTATGGAAATGGACACTGAAATCCCTCAGCTCCTCCATAATTCCTGGATTCTCATATTAAGAAAGTGTTCTGAATTTATATTTCTCAGATCCAAAATGGAGGCCTCATATTTCCCTAGGAGAAAGTGAGGACTGCAGATGCTGGAGAGTCAGAGTCGAGAGTGTGGTGCTGGAAAAGCACAGCAGGTCAGGCAGCATCTGAGGAGCAGGACAGTTGACATTCCGGGCATAAGCTCTTCATCAGGAATGAAGAGTTTGTTCCCGAAATGTTGACTCTCCTGCTGCTGGGATGCTGCCCGGCCTGCTGTGCTTTTCCAGGAACACACTTTTCGCCTCATATTTCCCTCCCCATTAAGCTCACAATTTTGCCCACTCTCCTAATCTGTTCATAAGGCTCTTCGTGCTGCAATGCAATACTGTCCCTTTTCCCTGTGCCAGATGGTCCAGGTTCAAGTTCTAACTTTCCCACACCTGTGGCTGAACAAGTTGATTAAAATAACTATGTAGTCTGTACATGTCCCTTTGTAACCTCCTGCTCACACCTATCTACACAACATACTGTCCCTGCTAACTTGGTGTCATTTGTAAACTTGAATGCGCCACTCTGCAGTCCTTCAACAAAGTCATTGCCTTCGGAGAGGAGAACTGCTAAGAGCCCAACACTGATACCTGGGAAACACCACCACTCACATCTCGTCAATCAGGACCCAGTGTCCTTTATCCTCACTTTGACACTTTTCTTGTAACCCTTTGTTACTTTAGAGCAGTACAATACTTATTTAAGTGAGACTTTTTTTTTAAAAGCACAACTTTCCCCCTTTCTGAGGTTGAGAGTTGGCTCTCTAAATAACATTTCCCTTGCTGAGCGAGTGGCTTTTTTTTTCATGTGTGAGACTGAGAGGGTTTTGGAATATGGGGAGCTTAGCCACTTGAACCAGCAGGAATCACAGCGAATGCTGGAGTTATACCACGAGTTTGTCCAGCTCAGTCATCATACACAACATAGCTATTGAACAATGGCAATCATGTAACAGAGAACTCTGATCGCTCAAGAAATGTTCTATTGACCATGGTCAATCCTCTCTTGTTTCTTTGCTGTTCATGCCTCCAATTCTCACTGCTTTCTCCTTCTAGGGACACTACTTTGCATAATTCGGCCAAAATGACTGCATTATTTGTCCATACAAAATTTGCAAGAAATGCAGAGGCTGTAAATCAGGGACAAAAATAGAAATTGCTGGAAAAGCTCAGCAGGTCTGGAAGCATCTGTGCATTCTCTCAGTAGATGCTGCCAGACCTGCTGAGCTTTTCCGGCAATTTCTATTTTTGGCAAAATGCTGAGTTCATTTGGAAACTCGTGTAGATTTCTTCTATATTTTCTTAAACCTTCAGTTTCACATGTTTGCCAACATCAAGCAATTTCTGCAACTGCCATCCATATCTTTATTCAGATTCCCTCCAGTGTAGAAACAGGCCATTTGGCCCAACAAGTTCACACTGATCCTCCAAAGAGTAACCCACCCAGACCCATTCCCGATATTTACCCCTGACTAATGCACCTAACCTGCACATCCCTAAACACTATGGGCAATTTAGCACGGCCAATCCACCCTAACCTGCACATCAGGAGGAAACAGGAGCACCCGGAGCAAATCCACAGATACGGGGAGAATGTGCAAACTCCACATAGACAGTCGCCTGAGGCTGGAATCGAACCCGGGTCCCTGGTGCTGTGAGGCAGCAGTGCTATTTACTGAGCCACCAGGCTTAGCACATAAGGCCTGGTTGAATAGGCTGTCTTCCTAACCTGTTCCATAACACGCCTGGATACACTCATCATGATTGAGTCTTTTAACATTGAGCTAATCTTCATCAGTGTGCCTTCCCATTACATTGAAATATGTGTGTACACAGACATATAAAAGAATCAGGGTATCAAAAAAAGGATAAGGCCTGACCTTTGTTCCATATATTGCCTGGGCTTAAAAGATTTCCAGGTTATCAGCCTAATTTCACCTCTTCCACATGCAGAAAATGAGTAAGGTCATATTTGCATCTTAGAGTAGACTTCCTACAGTGTGGAAACAGGCCATTTGGCCCAACAAGTCCACACCGATCCTCTGAAGAATATTCCATCCAGACATTTTCCCCATGACTAATGCACCTAAGCTGCACATTCCTGAATGCTATTGGCAATTTAGCTTAGCCACATCTTTGAATAGTGGGGGGACACCCCCACAGACAACAGGGAGAATGTGCAAACTCCACACAGACAGTTACCCAAGGCTGGAATCGAACCCCGGTCCCGTGAGGCAGCAGTGCTAACAACTGAGCCACCAAACCACCTTGTGAACAAGCAGAACAAGCACACTTTGCTATCTGGCTTTTGACTATATAGTTACCAATAGAGCCAGGTATTTGTTATTGAACAAATCAAGTTTCCAAAAGTATACTGGATCCTACAAGCCCAAAGATTCCCAGCAGCACAAGGCCCCAACTCGCATGATTGGATGATTCAGCCAATGGATGAACTCAGAGGCAAAAAGAAATGGCTTACACAAAACCAACTGATAAATGGGAAACAGCCCATAGAATCATGGAATTATACACTCCAGAAGAGGCCCTTCAGCCCATCAGGTCCGTACCTGCAAGTGGTTAAAATGCCCACATTCCAAAACCCTCATAGTCTCACACATGAAAAAAATGGCCACTCGCTCAGTGAATCACGGGAAAAATACTGTCTGAGGAGCCATGGCTCAAGCTTCAGAAGGAAAGAACGTGGTGGTCGAAACAACAAACAGCCTTAGTTGAACATAAAAATAAAGACTGTAGCCAACATGTGGTGTAAGTGGGCAGTACTAACTCAGCCAGCAAACCAGAAATCTGGTCGATCTATGGAAACCGTCATCTGGGGTTTTCAGTGCCACAATCACATCTCATTCAGTCATACACAGCAGGAATTAGTACAAGCACACGCCCACAGTACTTCTAACACTTCTGGCACTGGTGGGATTTGGCCAGAAGCCAGGCCTCAAAGTGAATGCATGTCTTCCTACATTAATCTGTGAAGCAAAGACTTACAGCTAGGAAAGCCACAAATTTGCATCTATTAGAATTTTCAGAACTGATGGGGAAGATTTAGTAGCACAGTCAGTAAAACATGACCCTCCCCCCCCCCCCCCCCCCCCCCTTGGCAGTTCTGGGCCTTGCAATGAATCTTGATTTCATTCCTGAATAACAGAGTTTTCCTCTCCCTCACTGCTGAAGGGTTCCAACCCAAAATGCACTTCCAACTTGGTTGCAAATGAGGGGGAATAACTGGGGAAAACAAAAATGTGTCACCACAGGGCTTGCTGCTCTGAGAAATGGAATGAGAGCGCTGGTGCAGCTGATGGATAATTCTCCTGGAGTTTTTAGCACACAGTCTGTGTCTGGCTCGACGGGCGAGATCCTCACACTGAGCACGCACAAGGTGGAAGAAGGTCACACTTGCAGAACTTGCATCCTCCACTCTTCCAGAAATTATGTAATGGATAGAGGGTCGTTCAGCCCATTGAATCAGTGCTGGTCCTCTGAAGGAACAATTCACCCGAGTGCCAATTCCCTGTCGCCCTGCACATTTTCCCTCAGCTATTCAATTTCCTTTTGAAAGTGTGAATTGACTGTGCCTTCACCATGGTCTCAGGCACCCCACTGCAGATCCTAACCACTCACTGGGAGAAGAAGAAGAATTTCCCTCATGTTGCTATTGTTCCTTTAACCAAGAGATTGACAAGTCAGGGCAAACTTATATCTTAGGTTTCTGAAGGCAGCTGGCTGTGGTTTGGAATTAATTTGAGGGGGTCGTGTTAAGACTAAGCTAAGCAATGAAAAGCCTTATTGGGAACAGTGTATGCAGCTGATTCCTGGGATGGTGTTACCTCCCAAGGAAGCATTGACTTATGTTACCTGCTCCTCATCGCCCTTGAACTGAGTGGCTTGTTTGTCCATTTCAGAGCGCAGTTAAGAGTCAACCACATTGCTGTGGGTCTAGAGCCACGTGTAGACCAGACCGGACAAGAACATTTCCGTCCCTCAAAGATATTAGTGAACCAGATGGGGTTTTAACAATGGTGGGTGACAGATGTCTAGGTCACTGAGATTTGCTTTCAATTCTGGATTTATTCATTTGTGATGATGCTGTGGCTTTAAGAGGTGTGTTTTGCCCTGGTGTCTTTTCGAGAGAGACTGGGGACAGGTATTGAGCAGGTCTATGAGAAGGTAAGCAACCTGTGAATTCTTGGGTTTTTAAAAAATTGTTGGTAAAATAGAAGCAGCTTGAGTGGGTGTCGTCAAGCTATCACCCACAGAACCAAGGATTTTAGGTGTAGCTTTTATCAGTCGTTGTTGGGGTCTTGAAGAAGTGGAAGCTATTTTTCCCCTCTCTCAATTACAGCCAAAAGCTGGGAGGTTCTCTCCCTGGGCTGCTGGATTCTGTGTGAGTCAAAATCTGTTTCTCTGAATTTGCCTTTTGCTGAGGGTATTTGTGGGATATTACTATATTGGAACAGTCAATTAGTAACAGTTACTGCATCTATTATTTTGTTAAGTTTTCCAACAGAGTTAATTTCTTCCAAGTTCTTCTTTCTTTTGTTGTATTTTAAATATAATGTTTGAATAGATTGTTAATGTTGAATAGTTTGAACAGGCGCATTGTATCTGGAATACATCACTTTACATTTACCTCGAAAATAAGAAAAAGTTTGGGTCCTTCTTATTATATTTTGAGGGGGTCTGGTTTGGTCCATAACAAACTGAATTTAATTTCCACCAGCTGCAGAACTCATATCACCAGATCATCACCTGGGCCTCTGGATCATTAGTTGAGAGATGTTACTACCACACCACCATCTCCTCAAAATCGTAAGTTTCCATTTAAGGTCCTGAGGGGACATGACATGATTAGATTAGATTCCCTACAGTGTGGAAACAAGCCCTTCAGCCCAACCAGTCCACACCGACCCTCCGAAGAGTAACCCACCCAGACCCATTTCCCTCTGACTAATACACCTAACACTATGGGCAATTTCAGCATGGCCAATTCACCTGGCCTACAAATCTTTGAAGTGTGGGAGGAAACCCACGCAGACACAGGGAGAATGTGCAAACTCCACACAGTCGCCCAAGGCTGGGATCAAACCTGGGTCCCTGGTGCTGTGAGGCAGCAGTGCTAACCAGTGAGCCATCGTGCCACCCCAGTGTATGCTGTTTCACCTATGGGTGCACATTTAAGGGGCTCACCTATTTAAGACAGAGATGACAAGGCATTTCTTCCCACAGTTGTCATTAGTCTTTGGGATTCTCCATCCTGGAGCACAGCAGAGATAGGATGAACTGGACAGATTGTTGATTAGCAAACGGGCTGAGGGTTATGGAGGTATCCAAGCAAGTGGAGTTAAGGTTAACAACTAGAGCAGCATGATCTTATTCAATGGCGAAGGAGGCTTTGAGGGGCTGAATGACCTATTGCTGGTAATTCATATGTTCTTCTGGACGGGTGAATCAAATCTTAACAGGTCGGCGATTTCCAATTAATGTCCCCATTCAGCCAATGATAGCAGAACGGAATGCAATCTGGGAAGGAAGGGATCAGATACTGCAGATCCCTCAATTATTGGATTGGAGGGGGTTGGGAACCGATGGCGGTGATTTTAATGACCAGAAGGGAAAAAAAAGCAAGTTTGGTGGGCTGAGGGAAGCCCTCCTACTTTTCCTGATCCACAAGCAGTTCCCGAATTGTCTTTGCCACAGAGCAGTCCCTCACCTCCATCTAGCTGCCCCATTTCATTGCTGTTCAAATAATGAGATGGCCAACATGCATTTCTGTGAGTTCGCCTGCCACATCCCAGTTCCATTCAAACTGGCAAGTGGATAGCAAGTGTACTCTGTGGTGGAAATAACCCCTCTTGAGTATCAGCCTGCCACCTGTTTGTCACCAACTGAATAACTGCTGACTTACACTGTTCTGACACTCCTTCATTTGCAGTCGGATGAGCAGGGATTATGGACTTATTCCAAAAAAGCTTGGCGTTAAAGGGCTGGGCATTAGCTGGTCGAAGGATGTGAGTGGACCTTGCACTGCGTAGCTTGTGGGGTCCTTGGATTCA
Source organism: Chiloscyllium plagiosum (assembly GCF_037043375.1). Taxonomy (NCBI): domain Eukaryota; kingdom Metazoa; phylum Chordata; class Chondrichthyes; order Orectolobiformes; family Hemiscylliidae; genus Chiloscyllium; species Chiloscyllium plagiosum. The sequence goes on along the minus strand of NW_028270191.1, from coordinate 22,428,734 downwards.
TAGCTGGGGGTTCATGTGTGATGATACTGTGCCTTGGAGTGAGATTTGTTCTGTGCTGTTTCTCTCGCAGAGAGGTGTTGCCATAGCGTTGCTGGAATGTCTGCAGTGGGTAAACAGCTTTAAGCTTTCTGAGTGTTTTTGTTTTCAAATGAGACAAAACAAGCCTGAGTGGGTGGACTCAGGCTCATATGGTTTTAGTTCTGCTATAGTTGGAGTTTGGAGATGGCGGTTCAAGCTGATAGATACAGCTCGCTCTCTGCTGTTGGAGTGTTTCTTTCAGTTGTTCCTTTCTCCTGGACTGGAAGGGAGAACATGAGGAAAACCTGTCATGCTGAATTTGCCTTTGCGTTTATGGGATGCTGCTATATTGGAACAGTTGATTTGATTTGATTTATTTATTGTCACGTGTATTTCTTTTTACAACATACAGAGAAAGGTGTTGCCACTCCATTGATAATATATTATTTTGTTAAGTATTTCAATAGTTAAAATGATGCCAATTCTTTTTTTAGGTTTGTATTTTGCACGAGTAAAGTGTGTTTTGCTTAAAGTGGGGAAGTGGACCAATGAATCACTCTGGAATAAGATGAAAAGTTAGGAATCTAGGCTATCTCATTGATATATTTTGAGGGGGTTTGGTCTGTTCAATAACATATGACTTTCCCCTTGCCAGTAATTGTGAGCATCTATTTTGCTTAATTGCAAAATTTACCTCAGAACTCTTCCTCTTGTGAAGTATCAAGCATGGTGTTATGCAAATGAAATTCAGCGACTAACAGAATGAAAGCGATTGCTTCCGGCATGATTAATAAGACTGCTTCTGATGTTGGTGAGCAGAAATTATATCTTCACCTGAACGCACATGTTTTACAGGACACAGGGCTTTCAAATTCTACGGGCAATTTAGCATGGCCAATTCACCTGACCTGCACATCTTTGGACTGTGGGAGGAAACTGGAGCACCCGGAGGAAACCCACGCAGACACGGGGAGAACGTGCAAACTCCACACAGTCAGTCGCCTGAGGCGGGAATTGAACCTGGGTCTCTGGCGCTGTGAGGCAGCAGTGCTAACCACTGTGCCACCGTGCCGCCCTTGACACCAAGAATTAGATTAGATTAGATTAGATTACTTACAGTGTGGAAACAGGCCCTTCGGCCCAACAAGTCCACACCGACCCGCCGAAGCGTAACCCACCCATACCCCTACATTTACCCCTTACCTAACAATACGGGCAATTTAGCATAGCCAATTCACCTGACCTGCACATCTTTTGGAGTTTGGGAGGAAACCGGAGCACCCGGAGGAAACCCACGCAGACACGGGGAGAATGTGCAAACTCCACACAGTCAGTGGGTGGCACGGTGGCACAGTGGTTAGCACTGCTGCCTCACAGCGCCAGAGACCCGGGTTCAATTCCCGCCTCAGGCGACTAACTGTGTGGAGTTTGCACGTTCTCCCCGTGTCTGCGTGGGTTTCCTCCGGGTGCTCCGGTTTCCTCTCACAGTCCAAAGATGTGCAGGGTCAGGTGAATTGGCCATACTAAATTGCCTGTAGTGTTAGATAAGGGGCAAATGTAGGGGTAGGGGTGGGTTTCGCTTCGGCGGGTCGGTGTGGACTTGTTGGGCCGAAGGGCCTGTTTCCACACTGTAATCTAATCTAATCTGACAAAGAACAGCTACGTAAGAATCCTACTCATTGACTACAGTTCAGCCTTCAACACTATTATCCCTTTGAGACTGATTACTAAACTTAGTGATCTCGATCTAAGCCCCACTCTCTGCAATTGGATCCTCAGTTTCCTGACCCACAGGCCACAATCAGTGAAGACTGGGGACAATATTTCATCGTCACTAACACTCAACACTGGAGCCCCCTACTATACTCACATATGCCCATAACTGCATCACCAAAGACCAGACTAATGCCATTTACAAGTTCACTGATGACACCACCATAGTCAGTCGAATCTCAGATGGCGACGAAACAGACTACAGACGGGAGGTGGAAGACCTGGAAAAATGGTGCACTGAGAACAACCCAGCTCTCAATGCTGGCAAAACCAAGGAACTCATTATTGACTTTCGACAGGATGTTACTCATGCCTCCCCTTCCCCCCCCCCCACACACACACATTAACAGCACAGAGTGGAACCAGTGGGGAGTGTCAAGCTCCTGGGAGTGGGTCATCCACAACAAGCTTTCTTGGACACTTCATGTGGATGCACTGGTTACAAAGGCCCAACAACGTCTCTTCTTCCTCAGGCAGCTGAGGAAATTTGGCATGACGGCGAATACCCTTGCCAACTTTTATAGGTGTGCCATCGAGAGCATTCTGTCTGGATGTATCACTACCTGGTATGGCAACTGTACCATTCAAGATCGGAGACGGTTACAGAGTGTGGTGAACTCGGCCCGGACAATCACAAAGGCCAATCTCCCATCTATAGAATCCACCTACCAGGCCCGCTGTCAAGGAAAGGCCGCCAGCATTCTCAAAGATCCATCCCACCCTGGCAATGTTTTTCTACAGCCTCTACCATCGGGGAGAAGGTACAGAAGCCTGAACACACGCACCAGCCGGTTTCAAAACAGTTTCTACCCTACTGTTGTTAGAATACTGAATGGACTCACAAACTCTTAACGTTCGCCTGTACCTGTGTTTTTGTTTCTGCTGCTGTTTACCTATTATTTACTATCTATGCTACTTAGGGCAGCACGGTGGCACAGTGGTTAGCACTGCTGCTGTGGTTCTGTTTGCTGAGCTGGAAGTTTTTGTTGCAAACGTTTCGTTCCCCTGTCTAGGTGACATCCTCAGTGCTTGGGAGCCTCCTGTGAAGCGCTTCTGTGGTGTTTCCTCCGGCATTTATCGTGGCCTGTCCCTGCCGCTTCCGGTTGTCAGTTTCAGCTGTCCGCTGTAGTGGCCGGTATATTGGGTCCAGGTCGATGTGTTTGTTGATGGAGTTTGTGGATGAGTTGAAACTTTATTGCTGGAACAGCACAGCAGGTCAGGAATGATTCCTGAAGAAGGGCCTGTGCCCGAAACGTCGAATCTCCTGTTCCCTGGATGCTGCCTGACCTGCTGTGCTGTTCCAGCAATAAAGTTTCAACTTTGATCTCCAGCATCTGCAGACCTCACTTTCTCCTTGTGGATGAGTGCCATGCTTCTAGGAATTCCCTGGCTGTTCTTTGTTTCGCTTGCCCTATAATGGTAGTGTTGTCCCAGTCGAATTCATGTGGCTTGTCGTCTGCGTGTGTGGCTACTAAGGATAGCTGGTCGTGGCGTTTCGTGGCTAGTTGATGTTCATGGATGCGGATCGTTAGCTGTCTTCCTGTTTGTCCTATATAGTGTTTTGTGCAGTCCTTGCCTGGGATTTTGTGCACTACATTAGTTTTGCTCATGCTGGGTATCGGGTCCTTCGTTCTGGTGAGTTGTTGTCTGAGGGTGGCTGTTGGTTTGTGTGCTGTTATAAGTCCTAGTGGTCGCAGTAGTCTGGCTGTCAGTTCTGAAATGCTCCTGATGTATGGTAGTGTGGCTAGTCCTTTGGGTTGCGGCATGTCCTCGTTCCGTTGTCTTTCTTTTAGGCATCTGTTGATGAAGTTGCGGGGGTATCCGTTTTTGGCGAATACCTTGTACAGGTGTTCCTCTTCCTCTTTTTGCAGTTCTGGTGTGCTGCAGTGTGTTGTGGCCCTTTTGAATAGTGTCTTGATGCAACTTCGTTTGTGTGTGTTGGGGTGGTTGCTTCAAGCATCAAGACACTATTCAAAAGGGCCACAATACACTGCAGCACACCAGAACTGCAAAAAGAGGAAGAGGAACACCTGTACAAGGTATTCGCCAAAAACGGATATCCTCGCAACTTCATCAACAGATGCCTAAAAGAAAGACAACGGAACGAGGACATGCCGCAACCAAAAGGACTAGCCACACTACCATACATCAGGAGCATCTCAGAACTGACAGCCAGACTACTGCGACCACTAGGACTTATAACAGCACACAAACCAACAGCCACCCTCAGACAACAACTCACCAGAACGAAGGACCCGATACCCAGTATGAGCAAAACTAATGTAGTGTACAAAATCCCATGCAAGGACTGCACAAAACACTATATAGGACAAACAGGAAGACAGCTAACGATCCGCATCCACGAACATCAACTAGCCACGAAACACCACAACCAGCTATCCTTAGTAGCCACACACGCAGACAACAAGCAACATGAATTCGACTGGGACAACACTACCATTATAGGGCAAGCGAAACAAAGAACAGCCAGGGAATTCCTAGAAGCATGGCACTCATCCACAAACTCCATCAACAAACACATCGACCTGGACCCAATATACCGGCCACTACAGCGGACAGCTGAAACTGACAACCGGAAGCGGCAGGGACAGGCCACGATAAATGCCGGAGGAAACACCACAGAAGCGCTTCACAGGAGGCTCCCAAGCACTGAGGATGTCACCTAGACAGGGGACGAAACGTTTGCAACAAAAATTTCCAGCTCGGCGAACAGAACCACAACATCGAGCACCCGAGCTACAAATCTTCACCCAAACTTTGAGCACTGTTGCCTCACAGCGTCAGAGACCCGGGTTCAATTCCCGACTCAGGCGACTGACTGTGTGGAGTTTGCACATTCTCCCCGTGTCTGCGTGGGGGTGCTTCGGTTTCCTCCCATAGTCCAAAAGACGTGCAGGTCAGGTGAATTGGCCATGCTAAATTGCCCGTAGTGTTAGGTAAAGGGGTGAATGTGTGGGTGGCGGGTCAGTGTGGACTTGTTGGGCCGAAGGGCCTGTTTCCACATTGTAAGTAATCTAATCTAATCTTAACTCTGTGACCTGCCTATATTGCTTGCAAGACAAAGCTTTTCACTGCGCCTCGGTACATGTGACAATAAATTCAATTCAATTCAGGATTTACAAGGATGTTGCCAGGGTTGGAGGGTTTGAGCTATTGCGAGAGGCTGAATAGGCTGGGGCTATTTTCCCTGGAGCATGGAGGTCGAGGGGTGACCTTTTAAGAGGTTTATAAAATCATGAGGGGCATGGGTAGGGTAAATAGACAAAGTCTTTTCCCTCGGGTGGGGGAGTCCAAAACTAGAGGGCATAGGTTTAGGATGAGAGTGGAAAGATATAAAAGAGACCTAAGGGGAAACCTTTTCACGCAGAGGGTGGTACGTGTGTGGAATGAGCTGCCAGAGGAAGTGGTGGAGGCTGGTACAATTGCAACATTTAAAAGGCAGATGGGTATATGAATAGGAAGGGTTTGGAGAGATATGGGCCAAGTGCTGGCAAATGGGACGAGCTTATGTTGGGATATCTGGTTGGCATGGATGGGTTGGACCGAAGGGTCTGTTTCCCTGCTGCACATCTCGATGACTCTATGACCCCAGCGGCGACGGTTTTGCTGACAGGATCCCCCTTCCAGTTTGGCACCTGAGCAAACCCGACGGTCAATGCACAGCTTTCTCCAGGAAAGAGCCACCAGCAGATCAAAAGGAGACTTAGACACGTCTCCAGATTCTGTTAACAATTAGCCGGATGTGTGATTGACTGATCTTTCCGATGCTAAAGGGTGGAAGGTTGCAGCCTTCCCTGTCCACAGATGTTCAGGCAGCAACACATTCAGTCCAATATTTGTGCAGTAAACCCATTACTTGGCAGGAGCAGGCCCTCATGGGAGTCCATGCTCCCTGGGCACTTCAAAGCCCAGCCAGTGAGACCAGAGGACAACGGGTCTGCTGTACATGGGGCTGTAGGATGTCGTGCAAGAGGGTCTCAGGCAAATAAAAGGAGGGCGCGACATACAAATATACGAGCTAGGAGCAGGCAGAGGCTATTCAGCCCCTGCCATTCAATCTGATTCGGGATTCGGGAATGCTCCACCATTCAATCTGATTCGGGATAGTCAACATGGCTTTGTGCGTGGGAAATAATGTCTCACAAACTTGATTTGAGTTTTTTGAAGAAGTAACAAAGAAGATTGATGAGGGCAGAGCAGTAGATGTGATCTATATGGACTTCAGTAAGGCATTCGACAAGGTCCCCCATGGGAGATTGATTAGCAAGGTTAGATCTCATGGAATACAGGGAGAACTAGTCATTTGGATACAGAACTGGCTCAAACGTAGAAGACAGAGGGTGGTGGTGGAGGGTTGCTTTTCAGACTGGAGGCCTGTGACCAGTGGAGTGCCACAAGGATCGGTGCTGGGTCCGCTATTTTCATCCTTTATATAAATGATTTGGATGTGAGCATAACAGGTATAGTTAGTAAGATGACACCAAAATTGGAGGTGTAGTGGACAGCGAAGAAGGTTACCTCAGATTACAACAGGATCTGGACCAGATGGGCCAATGGGCTGAGGAGTGGCAGATGGAGTTTAATTCAGATAAATGCGAGGTGCTGCATTTTGGGAAAGCAAATCTTAGCAGGACTTATACACTTAACGGTAAGGTCCGAGGGAGTGTTGCTGAACAAAGAGACCTTGGAGTGCAGGTTCATAGCTCCTTGAAAGTGGAGTCGCAGGTAGATAGGATAGAAGGCGTTTGGTATGATTTCCTTTATTGGTCAGAGTATTGAGAACAGGAGTTGGGAGATCATGTTGCGGCTGTGCAGGACATTGGTTCGAGCACTGTTGGAATATTGCGTGCAATTCTGGTCTCCGTCCTATCGGAAAGATGTTGTGAAACTTGAAAGGGTTCCAAAAAGTATTACAAGGATGTTGCCAGGGTTGGAGGATTTGAACTATAGGGAGAGGCTGAACATGCTGGGGCTGTTTTCCCTGGAGTGTCGGTGGCTGAGGGGTGACCTTATAGAGGTTTATAAAATAATGAGGGGCATGGATGGGGTGAATATACAAAGTCTTTTCCTTGGGATGGGGGAGTCCAGAACTAGACGGCATAGGTTTAGGGTGAGACGGGAAAGATATATTATGAGACCTAAGGGGCAACTTTTTCACACAGAGGGTGGAGCGTGTATGGAATGAGCTGCCAGAGGATGTGGTGGAGGCTGGTACAGTTGCAATATTTAAAAGGCATCTGGATGAGTATATGAATAGGAAGGGTTTGGAGGGATATGGGCCAAGTGCTGGCAGGTGGGACTAGATTGGGTTGGGATATCTGGTCGGCATGGACGAGTTGGACCGAAGGGTCTGTTTCCGTGCTGTACATCTCTATGACTCTATGACCCATAAGGGGAAACACCCTCTCCGAATCCGTCCTGATAATCCCCTCAGGATCTGGTCTGCTTCCATAAGGTCACCTCTCTTTCTTCCAAACACTGGTAGACACAGGCTGAACCTGTTCACAAGATAAGAATAAGGCATGCATCTTCTCAGAATCACTTCAAATGCATTTGTCTCATTTTGTAAGAAAGGAGGACCAAGTTGCTCGGTCATATCTCGCCTGGAACTTGTCAGCTGGTCGCTTTTACTTACAGGGGACTGGGACTGAGTTTACAACAGCAGTGTAACCATTGTAACGAATTGATTGGAAGAGGTTAAGAAGGAATACGTGTAATTTGCTGATTCCATGTATTTTCGCCTCACTACGATTGATTATGATGGAATGTGGTAACGGAAGGTGAAAATGGTGCACGATGTGAGTGAATTACTCTATAGCTTCACTCATATAGAAATCGAGAGGACAACCACGTGTGAATGGGCGAGAGTCGATGTGTCCGTGTGTCTGTGCATGCCTGCCTGTGTCTGTCTATGTGTGTGTGTCTGTATGTGCGTGTAAATGTGTGTACATATGTCTGTGTGTGTGTGTAATTGTGTGGCTGTGTCTGCCTATGTGTGTGTGTGTGTCTGTCTGTGTGTATGTCTCTGTGTGTGCCTGTGTTTGGCTGTGTGTATCTGTCTATGTGCACGTGTCTATGTGTGTCTGTGTCTGCCTGCGTGTATCTGTATCTGTCTGTGCGTGTGCGTCTGTGTCTGTGCGTGTGCGCTTGTGTGTATCTGTGTCGCTGTGTGTGCGTGTATGTGTCTGTGTGCGTGTCTTTGTGTGCATGTGTACATTTGTGTGCATGTCTGTGCATGTGTGCAAGTTTGTGTGTGTCTATTGGTGTGTGCATGTTTGCTGTCTGTGTGTGCCTGTTTTGTGTATGTGTCTGTGTGCGTGTCTGTGTGTGCCTGTTTGTGTGTGTCTGTCTGTGCATGTTTGTGTATGTGTCTGTGTGTGTGTGCGTGTCTGTGCGTGTGTGTCTGTCTGTGCATGTGTGCATGTTTGTGTATGCGCCTGTGCATGTGTGAATGTTTGCGTGTGTGTCTGCGCGTGTGTGCCTGTCTGTGTGTGTGTCTGTGCGTGTGTGCGAGTGAGTGTGTGTGCGTGTGTGTTCTGTTGGTTAAGGACACAAGTTGTATTTGAATGAGGAAGCAGCCCGCCCGATGCTCCATGTAAAGACAAGGAGGAAGGGACACCTTTTATTGGGTTGTTACTGCAATACTCTGTACACAGGCAAAGTCAGTTCTCAAACCCAGCAACAGGCACAACAAAATGAAAAAAAACAAGGAAAAATGTTCATTTATGTTGCTCTGTTCATGATCTCAGAATGTCCCAGAGTGCTTCACTGCCCATGAAGGACTTGGAAGTGTAATCACTGTTGTCATGTAGGTACAACAGCTCCTTTTCTCAGTGACATAGGTAGCTTCTCATATCCCTACAGCATGGAAACAGGCCATTCAGCCCATTGAGTCCACACTGGCCTCTGAAGAGCATCTCATCCAGTCACATCCCCCTACCCTAACCCTGCATTTCCCATGGCTAATCCACCCAGCCCGCACATCCCAGGACACTCTACCACAGACAATCCACCCTAACCTGCACATCTTTGGACTGTGGGAGCACCCAGAGGAAACCCACACAGTCATGGGGGCGAATGTGCAAACTCCACACAGACAGCCACCCGAGGCTGGAATCGCACCCGGGACCATGAGAGGCAGCAGTGCTAACTACTGAGCCACCTTGCCACCCTATTCACACATACAGTCAACAAAATTAATGTGTCTGAGACCAATCGCAATAAAGTGATGGAAGTGTCGATCAGCATTAAAAAAAATACTTTGCGACACTTTTGAAAAAGTTGATTTAGCAACCTGGTGAAGTAAAATTAATAAAGTCTTTCTGAAGAAACACACTCTCACATGTATGCAAGTACACACAAGCAAACACACACACAGAAACACACGGAGGCATGCACAAAGAAAGAAAAATCATAGATAGAAGTGCAGACATGCACACAGACACACAAACATAGACAGACACGCAGAGACATGCAAGCAAACACACGGAAACATACACAGAAACAGACACACGCATATATTCAGTGAATACATAGTTTGAATGCATTGTGTGCTATCACATGTTTCACCCCAGCCTGACATAAGATAGCGCCAGTTTTAGGCTGTTTTCTGAGCCGTGCCACAAGCAGAAGGGTATAACAACTCCCACACATTCTCACTGGGAGAGTCTGCAGGCTAAACACTCCAGACGGAGGCTTCAGAAGGCTCTGGCACCATATGGCTAAATCCCAGTGACATATCAGAGTGAATTCATTTAAGCCGACCGGAACAATTTTGCTCTTAAAATGCAACTGGACTCTGCTTGAAATTCAACCCCTCCTCCAGCCGCTTGAGCACGCAACATGTATACACACACACACACACACTCTCACAGCCACACGCACACACACAGTCACACATATTCACACACAATCTCACGCAATCACACACAAACAATTTCACGCAGTCACACACACTCACAATCTCATGCAGTCACACACACAATCACACGCAGTCACACTCACACACAATCTCACGCAGTCACACTCACACACAATCTCACACAGTCACAATCTCATGAGTCACACTCACAAACAATCTCACGCAGTCTCACACACGCACACACACAATCTCACGCAGTCACACAATCTCACAATCAAACTCACGCACACACAAACACACGCACATGCACACAATCTCACGCAGTCACACACTCACACAATCTCACACACACACAATCTCAGTGTCACACACTCAATCTCACGCAGTCACACACACACACACAATCTCACGCAGTCACACAATCTCACAATCAATCTCACGCACACACACACAATCTCACGCAGTCACACACACTCACAATCAAACTCTCACACACACAATCTCACGCAGTCTCACACACACACACACACAATCTCACGCAGTCACACACACTCACAATCAAATTCATACACACACACACAATCTCACGCAGTCACACACACTCACAATCAAACTCACACACACACACACAATCTCACGCAGTCACACACACTCACAATCAAACACACAATCTCACGCAGTCACACACTCACACACAATCTCACACACACACACACACAATCTCAGTGTCACACACAATCTCACGCAGTCACACAATCTCACAATCAATCTCACGCACACACACACAATCTCACGCAGTCACACACACTCACAATCAAACTCACACACACACAATCTCACGCAGTCTCACACACACACACACACAATCTCACGCAGTCACACACACTCACAATCAAATTCATACACACACACACAATCTCACGCAGTCACACACACTCACAATCAAACTCACACACACACACACAATCTCACGCAGTCACACACACTCACAATCAAACACACAATCTCACGCAGTCACACACTCACACACAATCTCACACACACACACACACACAATCTCAGTGTCACACACAATCTCACGCAGTCACACAATCTCACAATCAATCTCACGCACACACACACAATCTCACGCAGTCACACACACTCACAATCAAACTCACACACACACAATCTCACGCAGTCACACACACACACACACAATCTCACGCAGTCACACACACTCACAATCAAACTCACACACACACACAATCTCACGCAGTCACACACACAATCAAACTCGCACACACAGTCTCATGCAGTCACACACGCTCACATTCAAACTCACCCACACACACACAATCTCACGCAGTTACACATACTCACAATCAAACTCACGCACACACACAATCTCACGCAGTCACACACACTCACAATCAAACTCACGCACACACACATTCTCACACCGTCAGACACACTCACAATCAAACTCACGCAGTCACACACACACACAATCTCACGCAGGCACACACACACAATCAAAGTCACACACACTCACAATCAAACTCACACTCACACACAATCTCACACACACACAATCAAACTCACACACACACACACACACACACAATCTCACGCAGTCACACAGACTCACAATCAAACTCACACACACACAATCTCATGCTGTCACACACACTCACAATCAAACTCGCACACACAGTCTCATGCAGTCACACACGCTCACAATCAAACTCACCCACACACACACACAATCTTACGCAGTCACACATACTCACAATCAAACTCACGCACTCACACACACTCACATTCAAACTCACGCACACACACACACATTCTCACGCCGTCAGACACACTCACAATCAAACTCACGCAGTCACACACACACACAATCTCACGCAGGCACACACACTCACAATCAAACTCACACGCACACACAATCTTACGCAGTCACACACACACACAATCAAACTCACGCACACACAAACACACGCACATGCACACAATCTCACGCAGTCACACACTCACACAATCTCACACACACACAATCTCAGTGTCACACACACAATCTCACGCAGTCACACACTCACACACAATCTCACTCACACACACACACAATCTCAGTGTCACACACACAATCTCACGCAGTCACACAATCTCACAATCAATCTCACGCACACACACACAATCAAACTCACACACACACAATCTCACGCAGTCACACACACACACACACAATCTCACGCAGTCACACACACTCACAATCAAACTCACACACACACACAATCTCACGCAGTCACACACACAATCAAACTCACACACACAATCTCACGCAGTCACACACACTCACAATCAAACTCACACACACACACACACACAATCTCACGCAGCCACACACACTCACAATCAAACTCGCACACACAGTCTCATGCAGTCACACACGCTCACATTCAAACTCACCCACACACACACAATCTCACGCAGTTACACATACAATCAAACTCACGCACACACACAATCTCACGCAGTCACACACACTCACAATCAAACTCACGCACACACACACACATTCTCACACCGTCAGACACACTCACAATCAAACTCACGCAGTCACACACACACACAATCTCACGCAGGCACACACACACAATCAAACTCACACGCACACACAATCTCACGCAGTCACACACACAATCAAACTCACGCACACACACAATCTCATGCAGTCACACACACTCACAATCAAACTCACACTCACACACAATCTCACACAGTCACACACACACAATCAAACTCACACACACACACACACACAATCTCACGCAGTCACACAGACTCACAATCAAACTCACACACACACAATCTCATGCTGTCACTCACACTCACAATCAAACTCGCACACACAGTCTCATGCAGTCACACACGCTCACAATCAAACTCACCCACACACACACACAATCTTACGCAGTCACACATACTCACAATCAAACTCACGCACTCACACACACTCACATTCAAACTCACGCACACACACACACATTCTCACGCCGTCAGACACACTCACAATCAAACTCACGCAGTCACACACACACACAATCTCACGCAGGCACACACACTCACAATCAAACTCACACGCACACACAATCTTACGCAGTCACACACACACACAATCAAACTCACGCACACACACAATCTCATGCAGTCACACGCACTCACAATCAAACTCGCGCGCACGCACACACACACAAACAATCTCACACAGCCGCACACAATCTCACGCAGTCACACACACTCACAATCAAACTCACACACACACAAAATCTCACGCAGTCACACACACTCATAATCAAACTCTTACACACACAATCTCACACAGTTACACACACACAATCAAACACACACACACAATCTCATGCAGTCACAATCAAACTCACACACACACACAATCTCACGCAGTCACACACACTCACAATCAAACTCATACACACACACACAATCTCACGCAGTCACACTCACACACAATCTCACACAGTCACAATCTCATGAGTCACACTCACAAACAATCTCACGCAGTCTCACACACGCACACACACAATCTCATGCAGTCACACAATCTCACAATCAAACTCACGCACACACAAACACACACACATGCACACAATCTCACGCAGTCACACACTCACACACAATCTCACACACACACACACAATCTCAGTGTCACACACTCAATCTCACGCAGTCACACACACACACACACACAATCTCACGCAGTCACACAATCTCACAATCAATCTCACGTACACACAAACAATCTCACGCAGTCACACACACTCACAATCAAACACACATTCTCACGCACTCACACACTCACAATCAAACTCTCACACACACAATCTCACGCAGTCACACACACTCACAATCAAACACACAATCTCACGCAGTCACACACACTCACAGTCAAACTGTCACACATATCTCACGCAGTCAAACACACGCACAATTAAACTCACACACACACAATCTCACGCAGTCACACACAATCACAACCAAACTCACACACACACACACAATCTGACGCAGTCACACATACTCACAATCAAACTCGCACACACAGTCTCATGCAGTCACACACGCTCACAATCAAACTCACCCACACACACACAATCTCACGCAGTTACACATACTCACAATCAAACTCACGCACACACACAATCTCACGCAGTCACACACACTCACAATCAAACTCACGCACACACACACATTCTCACACCGTCAGACACACTCACAATCAAACTCACGCAGTCACACACACACACAATCAAACTCACACGCACACACAATCTCACGCAGTCACACACACAATCAAACTCACACACACACACAATCTCACGCTGTCACACACACTCACAATCAAACTCACACACACACACACAATCTCATGCTGTCACACACACTCACAATCAAACTCGCACACACAATCTCATGCTGTCACACACACTCACAATCAAACTCGCACACACAGTCTCATGCAGTCACACACGCTCACAATCAAACTCACCCACACACACACAATCTCACGCAGTCACACATACTCACAATCAAACTCACGCACACACAATCTCACGCAGTCACACACACTCACATTCAAACACACACACACACACACATTCTCACGCCGTCAGACACATTCACAATCAAACTCACGCAGTCACACACACACAATCTCACGCAGTCACACACACACAATCAAACTCACACACACACACACAATCTCATGCAGTCACACGCACTCACAATCAAACTTGCGCGCACGCACACACATAAACAATCTCACGCAGCCGCACACACACAATCTCACGCAGTCACACACACTCACAATCAAACTCACACACACACACAATCTCACGCAGTCACACACACTCACAATCAAACTCACACACACACAATCTCACAGTTACACACACACAATCAAACTCACACACACACAATTTCACGCAGTCACACACACTCACAATCAAACTCACACATACACACAGTCATACACACTCACAATCAAACTCACACGCACACACAATCTTACGCAGTCACACACACACACAATCAAACTCACGCACACACACAATCTCATGCAGTCACACGCACTCACAATCAAACTCGCGCGCGTACACACAAACAATCTCACGCAGCCGCACACACACACAATCTCACGCAGTCATACACACTCTCAATCAAACTCACACACACAATCTCATGCAGTCACACACACTCAAAATCAAACTCACACACACACACAATCTCATGCAGTCACACACACTCAAAATCAAACTCACACACACACACTCACACAATCTCACGCAGTCACAAACACTCACAATCAAACTCACGCACACACACAGAATCTCACGCAGTCACACACACTCACAATCAACCTCACACGCACACACTCACAATCAAACTCACACACACACAATCTCACGCAGTCACAACCACTCACAATCAAACTCACGCACACACAATCTCACGCAGTCACACACACTCAAACTCACACACACACACACACACAATCTCACGCAGTCACACACACAATCAAACTCACACACACACACACAATCTCACGCAGTCACACACACTCACAATCAAACACACACACACAATCTCACGCAGCCACACACATTTACAATCACACTCACACACACAATCTCACGCAGTCACACATACTCACAATCAAACTCACACACACAATCTCACGCAGTCACACACACTCACAATCAAAAACACACACAATCTCACGCAGCCACACACACTCACAATCAAACTCACACACACACAGACAATCTCACGCAGTCACACACACTCACAATCAAACTCACACTCACACACAATCTCACGCAGTCACACACATTTACAATCACACTCACACACACAATCTCACGCAGTCACACACACTCACAATGAAACTCACACACAGATACACAATCTCACGCAGTCACACATACTCACAATCAAACTCACACACACACACAATCTCACGCTGTCACACACACTCACAATCAAACTCGCACACACACACACACAATCTCACACAGTCACACACACTCACAATCAAACTCACACACACAATCTCACGCAGTCACACACTCGCAATCAAACTCACACACAATCTCACGCAGTCACACAGTCACAATCAAACTCACACACAATCTCACGCTGTCACACACACTCGCAATCAAACTCACACACACACACACACAATCTCATGCTGTCAGACACACTCACAATCAAACTCACACACACACAATCTCACGCAGTCACACACACTCACAATCAAACTCACACACACAATCTCACGCAGTCACACACTCGCAATCAAACTCACACACAATCTCACGCAGTCACACACTCACAATCAAACTCACACACACACAAAATCTCACGCTGCCACACACACTCGCAATCAAATTCACACGCACACACAATCTCACGCAGTCACACACACTCATAATCAAACTCACACTCACACAATCTCACGCAGTCACACACACTCATAATTAAACTCACACACACACACAATCTCACGCAGCCACACACACTCACAATCAAACTCACACACACAATCTCACGCTGTTACACACATTCACAATCAAACTCATGCACACACACACAATCTCACGCGGTCACACACACTCACAATCAAACTCACACACAATCTCACGCAGTCACACACATTTACAATCAAACTCACACACACAATCTCACGCAGTCACACATACTCACAATCAAACTCACACACACACACACACAATCTCACGCTGTCACACACACTCACAATCAAACTCACGCACACAATCTCACACAGTCACACACACTCACAATCAAACTCACACACACAATCTCACGCAGTCACACACTCGCAATCAAACTCACACACAATCTCACGCAGTCACATACTCACAATCAAACCCACACACACAATCTCACGCTGTCACACACTCGCAATCAAACTCACACACACACAATCTCACGCAGTCACACACACTCACAATCAAACTCACGCACACACAATCTCACGCAGTCACACACTCACAATCAAACTCACACACAGATACACAATCTCACGCAGTCACACATACTCACAATCAAACTCACACACACACACAATCTCACGCAGCCACACACACTCACAATCAAACTCACACACACAATCTCACGCAGTCACACACACTCACAATCAAACTCACACACACAATCTCACGCAGTCACACACTCGCAATCAAACTCACACACACACACAATCTCACGCAGTCACACACACTCACAATCAAACTCACGCACACACAATCTCACGCAGTCACACACTCACAATCAAACTCACACACAGATACACAATCTCACGCAGTCACACATACTCACAATCAAACTCACACACACACACAATCTCACGCAGCCACACACACTCACAATCAAACTCACACACACAATCTCACGCAGTCACACACACTCACAATCAAACTCACACACACAATCTCACGCAGTCACACACTCGCAATCAAACTCACACACAATCTCACGCAGTCACACACTCACAATCAAACTCACACACAATCTCACGCTGTCACACACACTCGCAATCAAACTCACACACACACACACACAATCTCACGCAGTCACACACACTCATAATCAAACACACACACACAATCTCATGCAGTCACACACACTCACAATCAAACTCACACACACACACAATCTCACGCAGTCACACACACTCACAATCAAACTCACACACAATCTCACGCAGTCACACACTCACAATCAAACTCACACACACACACAATCTCACGCTGTCACACACACTCGCAATCAAACTCACACTCACACACACACAATCTCATGCTGTCACACACAATCACAATCAAACTCACACACACACAATCTCACGCAGTCACACACACACAATCTCACGCAGTCACACACAATCAAACTCACACACACACAATCTCACACAGTCACACACACTCACAATCAAACTCACACACACAATCTCACGCAGTCACACACTCGCAATCAAACTCACACACAATCTCACGCAGTCACACAGTCACAATCAAACTCACACACAATCTCACGCTGTCACACACACTCGCAATCAAACTCACACACACACACACACAATCTCATGCTGTCAGACACACTCACAATCAAACTCACACACACACAATCTCACGCAGTCACACACACTCACAATCAAACTCACACACACAATCTCACGCAGTCACACACTCGCAATCAAACTCACACACAATCTCACGCAGTCACACACTCACAATCAAACTCACACACACACAAAATCTCACGCTGCCACACACACTCGCAATCAAATTCACACGCACACACAATCTCACGCAGTCACACACACTCATAATCAAACTCACACTCACACAATCTCACGCAGTCACACACACTCATAATTAAACTCACACACACACACAATCTCACGCAGCCACACACACTCACAATCAAACTCACACACACAATCTCACGCTGTTACACACATTCACAATCAAACTCATGCACACACACACAATCTCACGCGGTCACACACACTCACAATCAAACTCACACACAATCTCACGCAGTCACACACATTTACAATCAAACTCACACACACAATCTCACGCAGTCACACATACTCACAATCAAACTCACACACACACACACACAATCTCACGCTGTCACACACACTCACAATCAAACTCACGCACACAATCTCACACAGTCACACACACTCACAATCAAACTCACACACACAATCTCACGCAGTCACACACTCGCAATCAAACTCACACACAATCTCACGCAGTCACATACTCACAATCAAACCCACACACACAATCTCACGCTGTCACACACTCGCAATCAAACTCACACACACACACAATCTCACGCAGTCACACACACTCACAATCAAACTCACGCACACACAATCTCACGCAGTCACACACTCACAATCAAACTCACACACAGATACACAATCTCACGCAGTCACACATACTCACAATCAAACTCACACACACACACAATCTCACGCAGCCACACACACTCACAATCAAACTCACACACACAATCTCACGCAGTCACACACACTCACAATCAAACTCACACACACAATCTCACGCAGTCACACACTCGCAATCAAACTCACACACACACACAATCTCACGCAGTCACACACACTCACAATCAAACTCACGCACACACAATCTCACGCAGTCACACACTCACAATCAAACTCACACACAGATACACAATCTCACGCAGTCACACATACTCACAATCAAACTCACACACACACACAATCTCACGCAGCCACACACACTCACAATCAAACTCACACACACAATCTCACGCAGTCACACACACTCACAATCAAACTCACACACACAATCTCACGCAGTCACACACTCGCAATCAAACTCACACACAATCTCACGCAGTCACACACTCACAATCAAACTCACACACAATCTCACGCTGTCACACACACTCGCAATCAAACTCACACACACACACACACAATCTCACGCAGTCACACACACTCATAATCAAACACACACACACAATCTCATGCAGTCACACACACTCACAATCAAACTCACACACACACACAATCTCACGCAGTCACACACACTCACAATCAAACTCACACACAATCTCACGCAGTCACACACTCACAATCAAACTCACACACACACACACAATCTCACGCTGTCACACACACTCGCAATCAAACTCACACTCACACACACACAATCTCATGCTGTCACACACAATCACAATCAAACTCACACACACACAATCTCACGCAGTCACACACACACAATCTCACGCAGTCACACACAATCAAACTCACACACACACAATCTCACGCAGTCACACACACACAGAATCAAACTCACACACAATCTCACGCAGTCACACACTCGCAATCAAACTCACACACAATCTCACGCAGCCACACACTCACAATCAAACTCACACACACACTCTCACGCTGTCACACACACTCGCAATCAAACTCACACGCACACACAATCCCACGCAGTCACACACACTCACACACAATCTCACGCAGTCACACACACTCATAATCAAACTCTCTCACACACACAATCTCACGCAGTCACACACACAATCAAACTCACACACACACAATCACTCGCAATCAAACTCACACACACACACACAATCTCACGCAGTCACACACACTCACAATCAAACTCACACACATACAATCTCATGCTGTCACACACACACACAATCAAACTCACACACACACAATCTCACGCAGTCACACACACTCACAATCAAACTCACCCACACACACACACAATCTCACGCAGTCACACACACTCACAATCAAACTCACACACACACAATCTCACGCAGTCACACACACTCACAATCAAACTCACACACACACACACACCCCTTCAAGAACTACAGAAGGCACTCACTGTGGTGAAATTCTGCGGGCCACACAGCCGCCCCCGAAACCTGCAGGCGAGCACCATCTCTTCGATCTGGTGACCCAGGCGGTTGAGAAGTTTGAACATGACGTTCTCCGGGGCTCGGGGCGGCAGGAAGTGCGAGAAGTCCAGCAACTTCTCCAACCACTTCCAGCCCTTGTCCTGGAGGATCTCCCGCGCCCTGGGCTTCACGCTCCGCCTCTCGTCCAGGAGGCCGAGCCAACGGCCGGTCAGGTAGACGTCCGACTTGGTCATCCTGCGGAGGATCAGCATGTTGTTGTTGCAGATGGTGACGGCGGGGAACGAGAGGTTCTTGGCCCAGATCATGTGCAGCTTGGTGTGGACCGGCCTGGAGTGCAGGTACCGGATCCTGTTGGAAGACCACGTGCAGAGAAGCCCCAGCGACACCAGGAAGGCCAGGAGCCATAGCAACCGCCGTTGGTGGGACAGCCTCCTGCCGACTATGTGCCTGACGCCGTGGAACTTGCAGCGCTCCAGGGAAGGCTGGGTGACTTCATTCAGGGGATGGTCACCCTTGGAACCGAGGCCCATAATTACCCTGCTTCACCCTAGCTGCAGATGACCCCGGCCATCATTTCAAACCCTGTCAGAAATCGCCGTGGCTCCTTTGATGAGCAAATATGACAGAGAGAGAGAGAGAAAGAGCACTTGCTGGCTTCTCTGGCAACATCCACGCTGCATGCATCCTCCTCCAGATTGCTGCAAACTGAAACCAGGCTGCAGCTGAGTTACACAGAGTGGGTGAAAAGCCCCCTCACAGAAGGGTTCAGCTTCTTTGCCCTCTCCTAAAGGTGTGTGGCAGAGAGACCCATCCTGCCCTGCTCTCTGGGCTTGTCCCTCGCCTACTCCTGAGAGATGCCACTCATAAATCCACTGGTCTCAGGAAGAGACAGGATAGCAACAAGCAGGAAAGCAAGAGATAAAAACAAAAGCAGCAGGGAGAGCAGCTCCCTCTGTCAACCAAGTTCTGCACTAGCACTGGGGAGACAGAGCAGCGGGCGAGCAGGGGAACGGGCACCCAGCCTTTTCAAGGGAGCTCAGATGCTGCCCAGAGCTAGTTGGGGGGGGGGGGGTGCTTGGATGACAGGGTGTGCCAGTGACAGACCTTACCATATAAACAGTGACTAAAGCTCACCAGTTTAAAAAAAGCCACTGAAATTAACTTGAGTGACTAAGTGTACATGAACAGCAGCATTTAACACTTTCCTTCCTGTCCTTGCCTAAGCCACTATTTTGTCAGAACAGGGCCAGTCGACTGCGACTGGAGCTCCACGTATTCCAGCCCATGTTTAACCCTCTGGTCCCAGCATGGCACAGACTGCCCACCTCATGCAGTGCCTCTTAGTGAGCAAGTGCCAGGCTTGTGGAGCCAATGTCTCTTGGCACTGATTTCCGCCTGTCCCGTGACCCTCTCACGGTGGTCCTGATTTCAATGTGACAGGCAGAATCACTCTGAGGAACTTATGAGGGTTTTGTTTCCCCACACCCTTTCCTCAGTTAGCCTGCCTTAAGGGCAAACTTTAACTTTCCTTCTCACCTGAACTCCTCCCACTCCAGGTCAGAGGGGTGGCCATGGGTATCCGCGTGGGTCCCCAGGTATGTCTGTCCCTTTCTGGGGCAGGTGGAACATTCCTTGTTCCAGTCCTATTCTGGCCCTCTCCTCCACAACTCTTTCTCCGGTACATTGATGACATAATTGGTGCTGCTTCCCTCTCTCATCCAGAATCTGAAACGTTTATTAATGTCGCTTCCAATTTCCACCTCGCTCTCACTTTCCCCAGGTCCATCTCTGACTCCTCCTTTCCCTTCCTCGGCATCTCTGTTTCCATTTCTGAGGATAGGCTGGCCACCAATATCTGCTCCAAACCCACCGGCTCCCCCAGCTACTTGGACTGTACATCCTCGCACCCTGTTTCCTGTAAAGAATCCATTCCATTCTCCCAGTTCCTCTGTCTCCATCCCATTTGTTCTGATGACGCCAACTTCGACAAGGGAGCTTTGAAATGTCCACCTTATTCCTCAACCGAGGATTCTCCAGCACCATTGTCGACAAGGCCCTCAACCGGGTCCGATCCATGTCTGTACTTCGGCTCTCACTCTCCCTCTTCCTTCCTCCTTGTCCTTACTTACCATCCCACCAGCATCTGCATCCAGAGGATCATGAGCAGCCATTTCTGCCAGATGCCAGCAAGATGCTACCACCAGACACATGGTCCCCTCCCTTCCATGTCCACCTTTCACAGGGACCGTTCACTCTGGGACATCCTGGTCTACTCTTTCTTCACTCCCAACATCCCTCCACAATCCCACGGCACCTTCCCCTGCAATCGCTAAAGGTGCAACACTTGCCCATTTACCTCCTCCCTCCTCCGTATCCAAGGGCCCAAACACATGTTTCAGGTGAAGCAGCACTTTATCTGCATTTTCCACAATCTGGTCTATTGCATTCGCTGATCACAATGTGGTCTTCTCTGCGTTGGGGAATGAAACGTCGACTGTGTGACCATTTCGCAGAACATCTACGTTCTGCCTGCAAAAAGACCCTGAGCCTCCAGTTGCCTGTTACTTTAACATACCACCCTATTCCCTGGTCAACATCTCCAGTGTTCCGGCAAAGCTCAGTGCAAGCTGGAAGAACAACACCTCATTGTCCACTTGGGAACCCTGCAACTCTCCAGATTCAATACTGGTTCAACAACTTTAGAGCCTGAACTCCCCCATGACCGAGCCCTCATACCACACACACCAGGCCTTGTTATCACATGGTCTGCTATTACACATTACCCATTGTTATCCATTAACAGTCCCCATGAGCAGCTATTCATTCTCCTAGACTGACCATTATCCACTCCTTTGTCTTGGTATAGACTAAACCAGACCACTCAAAACATTCTTAAGCAGGCAGCCCAATTTGTTTCGGTAAGTGTACTGTGAAAATTACCCAGCGTAAGTCAACAAGGTTGACTACCAGGTTTTAAAACAGACAAAAACGTATTCACAAAATTACGTAATGAAACACAGAGAACAGAATAAAGAACACCTACAGAACTCAGACTATCCCAAACTAGACTTAAATATGCTGTTCTGAATATACACAACAGTCCCAATAAACAAATCCCCTTAAACACAATAAAAATGAAACAAAGGCTTACGGATTGAAGTTAGAAGGGCAGAAGAAGAGAGAACCTAGCAGCCTGTTTCCACACAGCCCACTGCTGAACTCCCTAACTAAAGTTCCAGTTTCTCAGACTGACCACTCCCCTTTCATTATACAGGTCACTTCTAAACATTAAGCTTTGGTCTAAAGTCTCATCTGTTTACATATAAACAAAAAGGTCTTTCATCTCCGTACCAAACCCAGCCGTTTTGGAGGCCAGAGCGTTTTACGACCCATCTGAAAAAACATCAAGGATGCAGTATCCTTGAGAAAAGGAACAGCTTTTAGAAAAAAAGGACCAGCTTTGTGACAGTCTGTCCAACTGGTCTTCTCTCGTGCTGAGCTCTATCTCTAGTCATTGTTTATTCCTTACCCCCGCACCCTATCTTCTGTGTAGAAACCAACTTTATCCGAGCTACCATCAGTTCTGAGGAAGGGTCACTGGACCCCAAACATTAACTCTGATTTCTCTCCACAAATGTTGCCAGATCTGCTGAACTTTTCCAGCAATTTTGGCTTCTGATACCAACGTTCCTTCCTTGCCAGACCAAAATTCGCCCGAAGTTCCCACCGTCAATAAAATTCCATACCTGCACACTTTCTGCAGCTCAGCAACTCTTCTTGCTCTTCACTCGAGCCTGGCGATTAGGCCTCTCCTGAGCCCAAGAGCATCATGGTCAATATTCGCATAGCAACAGCTGTACCAACAATCTCCGACAGACCAGGGTCTAAGCCTGGGCTTTTGCCAAGCGCCACAGTGGGGCAAGGCTACGCTTATGGGTGAAGGGGAGGACCTCGCTCAGAGAACACCTACAATCAAGATGCTACTTATATGGTTTTAACAATTCAACATATCAAAAGGCTGGGCGTGGTGAGTTGGGTGTGTGCGGTTAAACTCTCAAAATTAGAGCCAAGTCATTCCGGGGTGATGACCAGGAAGTAGTTCCTCTCAGTAGGTCATGGAAATCTGGAGATACACACTGCCCCCAAGTAAAGCTGTTGGTGCTGGGGACCGGTTGAAAATGTCAAAGTTGTAATCGATTTTTCCCGAGAGAAGGCTTTTAAGACGGCTACAGAGGCAAGGCATCTCAATGGGGTCAAGATATAGAACAGCCATGATCAAATGGAATGAAGGAACTGGAATGGTAGGTGGGAGGGCCTCCTTAGTTCTTGAAAAAAGTATACTGTCTTCATAAAAATACCTTTATGTACATACACAATTACTGAGACAGTGCTGTACAGCCTTTGCAAATGAAGAACAAACAAACGTTGGAATTTGATATTCCCTGCTGTTGCAAAACAAAACACCCCAAAGCATTTCTTACTTAGACAGAACTATATTCACATACACTTCAGGCAGCAAGTGGGGGTCCATTCAGTTATCAGGCCCTTTATACTTTGGCATAAAGACCTTAAACAGTGGTCATTCCAACTTTTTTTTATTTATTGCAAAAATATACTTTATTGGTAGAAAGAAACCTTTACTACCTGTACAGTTAATGGAGGCATTCATATCTATACTCTCTTTACTTAGAGAATAAATTAAGTCTTTGACGTTCACCACTCTCTATATTTACAGTCAATGTCTTGGCATTTAGCTGAAGGATCAGCAGGGCCCAATTATTGAATGGACCCCTGTTACTCTTTAGCAGAAAGACTTTACATAGTGGTCTTTCCCCACCACACCTTAGCAGCAGCTGCCCCAAGCTTCAGCACATAGTCCTGGACCTTGGAACATACAGTGGCCTTTCCAAACACTCCCGCTAACCTCAACTACTCATACAGGCAACTCCAGGTTAAGGGGAGTCAGCAGTGAGTCCCTGTATTGCAACTGCCTTCAGGTAAAGGTGCAACAACTGACAGGTTTTACTGGCAGACTTGTGGATGGCACTGATGGCCTGCTTGGCAGACATAACCCTGGATCTTGGGACCGTTTGCGGTGCGCCTTCCCAGGGTCTATCAAGATGAAGTAACCAAGCTCAGAGCTGTACCATGGCAACAATATGTAAATGAATAAGGATTACTTGCAGAACTGCCCAGCCCCATGCGTGCACTAGCTGTGGTGTTTCTTACAAGGTAGACACACAGGAGGCTGGAAGAACACAGCAAGCTAGACAGCATCAGGAGGTGGAGAAGTCGACATTTCAGGTGTAACTCTTCTTGCCCTTGGGATCTGGGGCCTTAACAGATATCTTTGCAGTACCCTTGAACATGGGTGAGGTGCTGGAGGACTGGAGAATTGTTAATGTTGTCGCCTTGTTTAAGAAGGGTAACAATAAGGTGGGATAATCCAGGTAATTATACACCGGTGAGCCTGACATCAGTGGTAGGGAAGTTGCTGGAGAAGATACTGAGGGATAAGATCCATTCCCATTTGGAAGAAAATGGGCCTATTAGTGGTTTTGTAGGGAAGGTCATGCCTTACCAACTTAATAGAACTCTTTGAGGAAGTGACAAAGTTGATTGATGAGGGAAAGGCTGTAGATGTCATACACATGAATTTTAGTAAGGCGTTTGACAAGGTTCCCCATGGTAAGCTGATAGAGAAAGTGAAGTCGCATGGGGTCCAGGGTGTTCTAGCGAGATGGATAGAGAACTGGCTGGGAAACAGGACACAGAGAGGAGTAGTGGAAGGAAGTTTCTCAAAATGGAGAACTATGACCAGTGGTGTTCCACAGGGATCCGTGCTGGGACCACTGTTGTTTGGGATATCATAGATGATTTGGAGGAAGGTATAGGTGGTCAGATTAGCAAGTTTGCCAATGACATTAAGATTAGTGGAGTAGCAGATAGTGAAGGGTACTGTTAGAGAATACAGCAGAATATAGATAGATTGGAGAGTTGGGTAGAGAAATGACAGATGGAATTCAATTCTGGCAAATGAAAGATAATGCATTTTGGAAAATCCAATTCAAGAGTGAACTATACAGTAAATGGAAAAGTCCTAGGGAAAATTGATGTACAGAGAGATCTGGGTGTTCAGGTCCATCATACCCTGAAGGTGGCAACACAGGTCAATAGAGTGGTCAAGAAGGCATACGGCATGCTTTCCTTCATCGAACGGTGTATTGAGTACAAGAATTGGCAGGTCATGTTAAAGTTGTATAGAACTTTGGTTCGGCCACATTTAGAATACTGCGTACAGTTCTGGTCACCACATTACCAAAAGGATGTGGATGCTTTGGAGAGGGTGCAGAGGAGGTTCACCAGGATGTTGCCTGGTATGGAGGGCACTAGCTATGAGGAGAGGTTGAGTAGATTCGGATTATTTTCATTAGAAAGACGGAGGTTGAGGGGGGACCTGATTGTGGCCTTCAAAGTCATGAAAGGTTGAGACCGGGTGGATAGCAAGAAGCTTTTTCCCAGAGTGGGGGATTCAGTTACTAGGGGTCATGAGTTCAAGGTGACAGGGGAAAAGTCTAAGGGATATATGCATGGAACGTTCTTTACGCAGAGGGTAGTGGGTACCTGGAACACGATGCCAGCAGAGGTGGGCACGATAGCATCATTTAAGACGTACCTAGACAGATACATGAATGGGCAGGGAGCAGAGGGATACAGATCCTTAGAATATAGGCAACAGATTTAGCTAGAGGATCTGGATCAGCGCAGGCTTGGAGGGCCGAAGGGCCTGTTCCTGTGCTGTAATTTTCTTTCTTCTTTGTACTTCAGGACTGAAGAAGGGTAACACCTGAAACATCGACTTGTCTACCTCCTGATGCTGCCTGGCTTGCTGTGTTCTTCTGGCCTCCTGCTTGTCTACCTTGGATTCCAGTATCTGCAGTTTTTTTGTCCCGAACCGTGTTTCTTATATGACAGTGGGTGATTCATCTCAGCCTCCTCCAGTGGTCCCCAGAATCACAGATACCAGTCTTTAGCCAATTCGATTCACTCCATGTGATATTAACAAATGGTTGGAGATACTGGAAACTGCAAAGGCTGTGAGCCCTGAAAGAATTCCAGCAATAGTACTGAAGACTTGTGCTTCAGACCTTGCCGCTCCCCTAGCCAAGCTGTTCCAGTACAGTTACAACACTGGCATCTACCCGACAATGGGGAAAATTGCCCAGGTTTGTCCTGTACACACAAAGCAGGACAAATCCAACCTGACCAATTACCACCGCATCAGTCTACTCTCGATCATCAGTAAAATGATGGAAGGTGCCATCCACAGTGCTATCAAGCAGCACCTGCTCAGCAATAACCTGCTCAGTGACACCCAGTTTGGGTTCCACCGGGGTCACTCAGCTCCTGACCTCATTACAGCCCTGGTTCAAACATGGACAAAAGAGCTGAATTCCAGGGGGGAGTGGAGAGGGACAGCCCTTGACACCAAGACCGCATTCAACCGAGTGTGGCATCAAGGAGCCCGAGCAAAACTGGAATTAATGGAATCGGGGGACAAACTCCCCACTGGTTAGAGTCCTACCTGACACATAGGAGGATGGTTGTGGTTGTTGGAAGACAGTCATCTCAGCTCCAGGACATCTCTGCAGGAGTTCCTCAGGGTAGTGTCCTAGGCCCAACCATCTTCAGCTGCTTCATCAATGACCTTCCCTCCATCATAAGGTCAGAAATAGGGATGTTCATCAATGATTGTACAGTGATCAAAAACTTAACTGGACTTGCCACATAAACATAGTGGCTACAAGAGCAGGTGAGACGTTGGGAATACGGCGGTGAGTAACTCACCTTCTGAATCCACCCCCCACCCCCCAAAGCATGTTCACCATCTACAAGGCCCAAGTCAGGAGTGTGATGGAATACTCCTCACTTGCCTGGATGGGGGCAGCTCCAACAAGACTCAAGAAGCTCAACAACTTCCAGGACAAAGCAGCTCCCGCTTGATTGGCACCACATTCACAAGCACCCCCTCCCTCCATCACCAACACTCAGTAGCAGCAGTGTGCACTATCTACAAGATGCACTGCAGGAATTGACAGAAGATTTTCAGACAGCACCTTCCAAACCTACAACCACTTCCATCTCGAAGGACAAGGGCAGCAGATACATGGGAACACCACCCCCTGCAAGTTTCCCTCCAAGCCACTCTCCATCCTGACTTGGAAATATATCGCTGTTCCTTCAGTTTCATTGGGTTGAAATCCTGGAATTCCCTCCCTAAGGGAGTTGTGGATGAATTCAATCAGAGGCTGTTGTCTTAGTAACAAGGTGTGATTTGCCTATGTTGAAATGAGGAGGCCATTCTATCTCCATAATCTTCCTGTTTGGAAACTCCAAACTTTCCTCAGCCATGTTTTTAGGCCACCTTCAGCCATCCACCCTGCATTTAGAATCCCCACAGTGTGGAAACAGGCCATGTAGCCCAATTAGTCACACAGACCCTCTGAAGAGTAACCCACCCAGACCCATTCCCCTATCACTTTGCATTTACCCCTGACTAATGCACTTAACCTACACATCCCTGAACACTACAGGCAATTTAGCATGGCCAATTCACCTGACCTGCACATCTTTGGACTATGGGAAGAAACCGGAGCACCCAGAGGAAACCCCCACAGACATGGGGAAAACGTGCAAAATCCACACAGACAGTCGCCCGAGGTTGGAATTGAACCTGGGTCCCTGGTGCTGTGAGGCAGCAGTGCTAACCACTGAGCCACCGTGTATCGTGAATGTCAATATTAGCAGCTTCGGGGAATTGTGGGTGTGGGATAGTTTTTCTCTTCCTCTGTCGGACACACAGAGCAACATAACTGTGACCCCAGTCTGTTGCCATCACGAACACTGCTTCCACTGCAATGTTGCTCGCCACGTCAACATTGGCTGGTGCCACGTCAAAATTCGTGGGTGCCTCTTCCACATTCCCAGTGCAATGTGGAGCTGTTCTTTTGTTGATGCTCCATTGTAACCCACGGTTACAAAACTCAGAAACCTGAAATGCAGTTTGTGGATGGCTTTGAGGCCCACAATGCTTCATTTTCTTGATTCAGGGCGGAGGTTCCGATGGTTTCCTGAGAACTGATGGTTCATGGGCGGCTCAGTGGTTAGCACTGCTGCTGCACGGCACCAGAGACCCAGGTTTGATTCCAGCCTCAGGTGACTGCGGAGTTTGCACATTCTCCTCGCGTCTGCATGGGTTTCCTCTGGGTGCTCCGGTTTCCTCCCATAGTCCAAAGGTGTACAGGTCAGGTGGATTGGCCATGCTAAATTGACCAGGGATGTGCAGGCTAGGTGGATTAGCCATGGGAATTACAGGATAAGGTATGGGTGGGATACTCTTCCTGGGGTCAGTGTGGACTTGATGGGATGAATGGCCTGCATCCACACTGTATTGATTGTTTGATTCAGGCAAATTTCATTGACGTCCTTTCCAATTTGGTCTTTGAATGGAGGCTACATAGAGTTATAGAGACGTACAGCATGAAAACAGACCCTTCGGTCCAACTCTTCCATGCTGACCAGATATCTGAAATTAATCTCATCTATTTGCCAGCATTTGGCCCATATCCCTCTAAACCCTTCCTAATGATATACCCATCCAGATGCCTTTTAAATGTTGTAATTGTACCAGACTCCACCACTTCCTCTGGCAGCTCATTCCATACACGCACCACCCTCTCTGTGAAAAAGTTGCCCCTTAGGTCCCTTTTATATCTTTCCCCTCTCACCTTAAACCTATGCCGTCTAGTTCTGGACTCCCCCAACCCAGGGAAAAGACCATGTCTATTTATCCTACCAATGCCCCTCATGATTTTATAAACCTCTATAAGGTCACCCCTCAACCTCCAACGCTCTAGGGAAAACAGCCCCAGCCTGTTCAGCCTCTCCCTGTAGCTCAAATCCTCCAACCCTGGTAACATCCTTGTCAACCTTTTCTGAACCCTTTCAAGTTTCACAACATCCCTTCTGATAGGAGGGAGACCAGAACTGCACCCAGTATTCCAAAAGTGGCCTCACCGATGTCCAGTACGGCTGCAACATGACCTCCCAACTCCCATAGTCAATGCTCTGTCCAATAAAGGAAAGCATACCACATACCATCGTTTGCACATTTATTCTTCGGTACCTTGGCAGTGTCCTTACTCCAAGCTCTCATATCCTTCTCCAACACCTTGAAGTCCCTGGCAGCTATACCAGCTATTGGCGCTGCCATCTGAACAATGTTAAGGGAATATGGCAGGCATCAGTGAGGTGGCCAGCCTTGGTCCTACGGGCACGAGGAAGTGAACAGTTGCCTTCAGTTGCGCGCAATTGCAATCCTTCTTCAATCAAGTCGGTTGGCAGGAACGTGGGTAAGCGTTGGGTTTTCTTTGACGAAATGTCTGACGCAGTTGAAAAACACATGAGCGCTTTGGCTATGTGGCTGTGTCGAATTTTAAACGTGACTGGAGTAGACGCGCTCCACTGAATGACCGACTGAGGTTGGGGGTTGCAGGTTGTACCCCAGAAAGGAATCACCCTTTGATTTCGACACAATCCCAGCGGAATCGCTGTCGGAATTCTGCAGCTGTTTCCGGCAGCTGCCAAGCCGGCTCACAGCTGGGGAACCCCTTCAGTGAATGCTGAAATTGAGCTTGAACGGTGATTTGATGCTATTTGTGGTTCTTTCCACACTAAAGGGATGATGAATATGGAATTCAGGGTTATTAAACGAAACAAAGCACTGAACAGTTTTGCTGTGGTCCCTCACTTTCAAAGAAACAAGCTTAATTGAACTTTTGCACACCGGTGACTTCACTTGTTGCCTACTCCGGCTCAACATATTCCCATCATATGACCTTCCTGCCCCCAGTGGCCCTAATCCCTGAACACCCCACACTTAAAAGTAATGTGCAGACAAAGTAAGGAAAAAAAAATTCCCCCAGCGAGTAGTTAGGGCACGGAAGGCACTGCCTGGAAATGTGAGGGAGACAGAAATGGCACGGAGTGTTGTCAGCAGACCAGCTGTAGGACATCTGCATCCAGCTTCTTTGTACGTTACCTTAGCAAAGGCAGAAAGGGAGTGGATTCACATCTCTGCTCTAACAGACATTGTCAAAATGCACAATGCGTTTGCTTGCTTGTATCACCAGCAATTGCTTAGAGAATAGCATGCCCCCTAAATTGATTCAGTGTGCCATCTCAAATCCCACTGTTTGTTGGCGTCAATCTGTTGGATAGAGTCAGTGAAAGTGGTAGCAATGGAGGGACAAGTATCCCAGCATTCACAGCAAGAAGGAAAGGTCTCTATTATTGCTAGCTTGTTATTGTTCATTCACAGAATGGGCGTCACTAGGTTAAAGTCATTGGGCCTTAAAGATGTCATTTCGACAACTTCATTCTCAGAAGATTGACATTACTGGTCAGGTTAGTCATCCCTGGGAATTATGGGAAACCCACAGTGCTGTTCGGAAGGGAATTCCAGGATTTTGACTCAGCGACAGTGAAGATATTGTCTGCTGTTGGATTTATCCTGTTTTTTGTGTACAGGACGTACCTGGGAAAATGTCCACATTGACAGGTAGATGCCATTGTTGGAATTGTACTGGAACAGTATGGCTAGGGGAGCAGCAAATTCTAGTATTGAACACCAACAGGCAGGATAATGTCAGGACAGATTACTTGAATGGCACAGGTATATGTTTCAGGTGAATGAGGTGGGGGTGGGGGTGTTGAAATGGTAAAGGAATGCTGATGACAATTTGTCTGGATTAAACTCCATCACGTGGGAGGTTCGTGTTCTGCAAGTCCACAACTGGCCCCACAGAAGGGCTGCAGCACCATCTCCTGGCTACAGGAGCAGTGCTCTGATAGGAAGAGAAATGAAAGCTGCACGGAAAGTGCCTGAGCCAAGACAGGCAGAGCTCACCTTCGGTCAGATGGTCAGAAAGGTCATTGACTCGATACATTCACTCTCGTGTTTTTCCCCCTCTGCCCAGATGCTGCCAGGCCTGCTGAGTGTTTCCAGCAGTCTCCTGTTTCATTTTTCACCCACAGTATTACAGAAGTATAGATTTGGCCTCAAACGCTTTCTGCGGCAGAGAATTCCACAGGCTTCCCACTCTCTGGTTTGCACCCTGTTGGTAAATAAACTGTTAAGAATTTCATAGAATCCTGACAGTGCTGATGTAGGCCGTTCGCCCCCTTGGAGTCTGCGCCAATCCTCCGAAGAGCGTCCCCATAACCCCACATGGCTAACCCACCTAGCCTACACACTATAGTCAATTTCCCTTTGCCAATCCACCCTAACCTACACATCCCTGGACATTATGAGACAATTTAGCATGGCCAATCCACCCTAACCTGCATATCCCTGGGCACTATGGGACAATTTAGCATAGCCAATCCACCCTAACCTACATATCCCTGGGCACTATGGGACAATTTAGCATGGCCAATCCACTCTAACCTGCACATCCCTGAACACTATGGGACAATTTAGCACGGCCAATCCACCCTAACCTACACATCCCTGGATATTATGAGACAATTTAGCATGGCCAATCCACCCTGACCTGCACATCCCTGGGCACTATGGGACAATTTAGCATGACCAATCCACCCTAACCGACACATCCCTGGACACTATGGGGCAATTTAGCATGGCCAATCCACCCTAACCTGCACATCTTTGGACTGTGGGAAGAAACCGGAGCACCCGGAGGAAACCCACACAGACACGGGGAGAACGTGCAAACTGCACACAGGCAGTCGCCTGAGGCTGGAATCAAACTTGGGGTCCCTGGCGCTGTGAGGCAGCAGTGTTTATTCTGTGCCACCCTCAAAATTTAAATTATCTTTCAGGCACATAAGCCTCCCTCCAGGTGATGACAGCTCTTAACATTAAAGAGAAATCTTCTCTTATCTCTTGAACAATGATTTTTAAACCTGTGTTGTCTGCTTACTTACCCTGCATCAAGATCCCTCATGATAGATACATGTTTTAAGGGAATGTGACAGCACTTTCAAAGCTATCTTTGGGAAGCAAGTATCAGTGTCTGACCTCCCAGTGTCCTTTATAGCATAGGTGCTGGCCTGTCAACAAGGGAGAAATTCAGGAGGGAGAGCGTACTGAAAGATGTCGAGGCTGACGATTGATTTGGCTAGACTGACTCCAAAAGAATGGGGTGGCACGGTGACTCAGTGGCTACCACTGCTACCTCACAGCACCAGGGATCCAGATTTGATTCCAGCCTCAGGCAACTCCCTGTGTGGAGCTTACACATTCTCTCTGTGTCTGTGTGAGTTTCCTCCCACAGTCCAAAAATGTGCAGGTTAGGGTGGATTGGCCATGGGAAATTGCCCATAGTGTTCAGGGATGTGTCGGTTAGGTGTATTAGTCAGGGGTAAATGTGGGGTAGGGGAATGGGTCTGGGTGGGTTACTCTTCGGAGGGTCGGTGTAGACTTGTTGGGCCGAAGGGCCTGTTTCCACACTGTAGGGATTCCGTAGATTTACATCGGTTCTGGACCAGGCCGGACCCCCCTCAAAGTATTTCAAGAAAGTAGCCCAGACCCTAACTTTGCTCATTGCTTTAAGCAGGTGTAGAGTGGACATTCCAGGAGGGATGCAGCTGGTCAGACCATTCAGTTTTAAACAAAACAGAATTGACTGACAAGATTCCCGAATGAAAATGCAAACAGAAAACAGAATAACCTAACCTCTCCAAAAGCCCAACAGATTATCCTAACTTAATGATGCTGTTCCAAACACTTGCAACAATCCCCATAAACACCCCTTGGCACGAAAGGTAACATCAAAGGCAGGGTCTTACAGGACAGAGAGAGAGATTGCAGCGTGGAACACCCTCTTCCATGGAGCTGTGTCTTGGATCATCAGCCTCAAACACTGACCGCTTTCAGTGAATAGCCAGTCTGCCAAAACCAATTCAATCCAGAGGAAAGCTGAGCTGGGAGAACTGACCAGTCCCCTTTCATTGCACAGGCGTATTTTTTAAACTTGAAAGCCTTTTAGCTAAGGCAATATCTGTTAGCTATAATCAAATTGGCCCTAAAACCCTTCCAAATCCAGACTTTTTGGAATCGCTGCGTTTACAACCTCTCTGGGAAAAGACGCCAAGGACAGAATAATCTTGTTAAAGGAGCATCATCACCACATATCGGACTGGAGCTATACTGCACGGAGGCCACACAGTGCCATGTAACAGAGCTGTGAGGAACGTTATTGCTCATGGCAGAAAAGGGACAGTAGCAATGTGGTGACAAAATGGGCTGAGGGATAGGAAATGTTTCGGGCTGGAGAAGGGTTTGTGGTGGAGTGCCCCAGGGGCCAATATGGAAAACCCCTGCTTTTCCTGATGTATAATAACGATCCAGATCTCAGTGAGCAGGGGACAATTTCAAAATTCACAGAAGACACAAAACTTGTATGAATTGTAAGCTGTGAGGGGGATAGTGTAGAACTCCAACAGGACACTGTTGCCAGGGTTGGAGGATTTGAGCTACAGGGAGAGGCTGAACAGGCTGGGACTGTTTTCCCTGGAGCATCGGAGGCTGAGGGATGACCTTATAGAGGTTTACAAACTCATGAGGGGCATGGCTAGGATAAATAGGCAAAGTCTTTTCCTTGGGGTGGGGGAGTCCAGAACTAGAGGGTTTAAGCTGAGAAGGGAAAGATTTAAAAGGGACCTAAGGGGCAATGTTTTCACACAGAGGGTGGTACGTGTATGGAATCAGCTACCAGAGGGAGTGGTGGAGGCTGGTACAATTACAGCATTCAAAAGGCATCTGGATGGGTATATGAATAGGAAGGGTTTAGAGGCATTTGGGCCAAACAGGACTAGATTAACTTTGGATATCTGGTCGGCATGGACAAGTTGGACTGAAGGGTCTCTTTCCATGATGTACATCTCTATGACAAGTTGGTGGAGTGGGTGGAGAGGTGACAGATGAGGTTCAATGCAGTGAAGTGTGAGGTGATGCACTTTAGTTGGAAGAACATTGAAAGACAATTTAAAATCAGGGGGACAATTCTAAAGGGGATACAGGAGCAGAGGGAGCTGGGTGTATCTGTGCACAGATCATCGAAGGTGGCAGAACAGGTGGAGAGAGCAGTTAATAAAGCACACAGTGTCCTCAGCTTTATTAATAGGGACATAGAGAACAAGAGCAGGGAGGTGATGTTGAACTTGTACAAGACCCTTGTTAAACCTCAGCTGGAGGGTTGTGTCCAGTTGTGGGCCCCACACTATAGGAAAGATGTGAACACATTGGAGAGAGAGGGCAGGAGGGATTTACCAGAATGGTTCCAGAGATGAGAAACTTCAGTGAGGAGGAGAGATTGAAGACATTGGGACTGTTCTCCTTGGAGAGAAGGAGGCTGAGAGGGAGATCTGAGAGAGGGTATCAACATCATGGGGGAGGGGGCTGGACAGAGTAGATCGGGACAAGCTGTTCCCACATGGAAAAGGATCAGGAACGAGAGGGGCAGAGATTGAAAGGGATAAAGTGAGGGGGAGGTGAGGAAAACCTTTCTCCCCCAGCGAGTAGTTAGGGTCTGGAATGTACTGCCTGGGAATGTGGGGGAGGCAGGTTCCATTGAGGCATTCAAGAGGGGCATTGGATGGTTATTGGGATAGAAATGGGGTACAGGGATACGGGGGAAATGGCAGGAGATTGGCACGAGGGAATGATGCCTGTTTTGAGAGGATAGGATGGACTGAATGGCCTTATTTTGCACCATAACTATTCGGTGAGTCTCAGGCACCAGGGCCAAGTGATCAGCAATGCCTCGAGTTGATCCCAGTCTATCTGAGATGTGACGCTGGATTTCTGCTGCACACTTTAACATGATGCCTTTCCAGTCCCAACAAACCGCATCACGTCGATGAGAATGAACCTATACAAGTGATGAAAAATTCCCGAGCGGACAAGTTGCCTGTTTCTCCCTCTCTCCAGTTGCTGCGAGACCGACTGAGCTTCTCTGGCAAATCGCCATTTTGTTTATTCCAGACCTCCAGCGTCTGGAGCAGACCACCTTTCTCAAACAAATGCAGGACAAGGCTGATTTATTTGCTCAGCAAACATTTCGAAAATGTGTCAAAAGCCAACCAATTCAAGAACGCCCCCAGTTTAGTCACTGGGGCTAAAATACACAAAGTGGCAGTTCTGGCCCAGGGCTGTGGATGCAGGGAATGTTTGACAACATTGCCACCTGCTGGTAAGGAAGGGCATTTATTGAGCCTTCAACGTACTGGTAACTCCTGGTGCAGATAGAGTCATAGATGTACAACACAGAAACAGACTCTTCGGTCCAACTCGTCCATGCCGACCAGATATCCCAACCCAATCTAGTCCCACCTGCCAGCACCCGGCCCATATCCCTCTAAACCCTTCCTATTCATATACCCATCCAAATGCCTTTTCAATGTTGCAATCGTGCTAGATCTATGCTAGAAAAGTTACAGCAGTATGCTTTCACTCTCTACTAGAAGAGTTTTATGATTTGCTAGCTACTGAAACAAAGTGGGCTCAATTTTCTTTTTAAATCCACCAACAGTCGTTCATCAAACTGTGAACGTCAGTCCCAGTGGAACTCCCTCAACGTCACCACTGCTGCCTCAGCCAGGCTTATTGACGACTGCATCGCGCGGTAATTCTTCCTAAAAGCATACAGGCTTTACTGAAGGGGTGGCACGGTGGCTCAGTGGTTAGCACTGCTGCCTCACAGCACCATGGACCCAGGTTCGATTCTGTCTGTGTGGAGTTTGTGCATCCTCCCTGTGTCTGTGTGGGTTTCCTCCCACAGTCCAAAGATGTGCAGGTCGGGGTGGCTTGGCTATTGGAAATTGCCCATAGTGTTCAGGGATATGTAGGTTAGGTGCATTAGTCAGGGCTAAATGCAGGATAATAGGGTAGGGGAATGGGTCTGGGTGGGTTACTTTTCGGAGGGTCGGTGTGGACTTGTTGGGCCGAAGGGCCTGTTTCCACAATGTAGGGATTCTATGAGAAACGCTGAACATTCTCAGCTTGAGTCTGTTTTGCTCATTTTTCAAGCAAGCTGGTTTGGTCATAAGACAGCCACCTTCCCGTCCCCTGGGTTCCTGTTAAGTATCTTCACCTTTTCTGCTTGGCCTTTAGAGAAACCTGCAGAAAGTGAGGAGTGCAGGCACTGGAGAGTCAGAGTCGACAGGTGTGGTGCTGGAAAAGCACAGCAGGTCAGGCAGCATCCGAGGAGCAGGAGAATCGACAGCCCGGGCACAAGCCCCTTCACCGGGACACCTGTCCGGTTTGCCGCACTCGCTGTCCATGCGGCAATCGGAGAACCACGATCCCAGTCATCTCTCCCAGAGCTACTTTTTCTCCAGTCTCCTCTTCCCCACCCAACCCCCCCCACAACCACCCACTAATCCGCCTCTCCCATTTCCCCTCTCCCTGCTCCCTCTCCTCCAGGTGACTGCAAACTTCAGGAAAGGGATGAAGGGGCAACTCAAACTGCTTTTGAGAAACAAGACCACGGTATCCCCTGGGTTTCAGTTAGATTAGCATCATGTTGAAGCATATCCGTTCATCGAGGGTGGTCAGCATGTGGATACAAGGGGCTGAACAGAAACCTTCTGCGCAGTAGATAGTTTGTCTCGAATGCTTTCACCTCTGTGCAGAGATGCAAACTCGGACCGTTTGCTTTCGGAGGGAAGGTGCTAAGGGAGTCAGGATAAGAATGAACAATTTCTGTTCCTCTTGGTGAAGGTAAGCATTTGGAAGAGGAGCAATCTCCAGGTGGACACAGGCTGCTGCTCCACGCAGCTCTTCTACACATCGAATTGGTCAGTTCTGCCTTGCCTTATGAATTCATTCAGAAGCAATTCTCTCTCTCTCCCCCGACCAGGAAAGAGCATCCCCTCACTGCATTGGGACATTGGCAAATCACATCCACAGAGTCTTTGAACGCAGAAAGTGAAAAGAATCTCAATCAGGCCTTTCGAGAGCATCTTCAAACTGTTTCTCACCAAACAGGACTGTTTTACTCAAAGGATGGACGTGAAGAATTCAAACCCGTGAGATTCTGACATCCACTATCCAGATCCTGGGAGTTACCACTGACTAGAAACTCAACTAGACCTGGCATATAAACACACAGTGGCTATGAGGGCAGGTCAGGGGCTAGGAATAGAGCAACTTTATAAAACTTTACTTAGGCCACACTTGGAATATCGTGTACAGTTCTGGTCACCGCACTACCAGGAGGATGTGGATGCTTTGGGAGAGGGGACAGAAAAGGTTTACCAGGATGTTGCCTGGTTATGGGGGGGGATTTTAGCGATGAAGAAAGGTTGGATAGACTGGGTTTGTTTTCACTGGAACGCAGGAGGTTGAGGGGCGACCTGATAGAAGATTGTGAAAGGCTTGGGAAGTATGAGGCTTTGTCCCCAGGGTGGAGGGGTCCATTACGAGGGGACACAGGTTCAAGGTGCGGTGGGGGAGTTTAAAAGAAATGTGCGAGGCAGGTTTTTCACACAAAGGGTGGTGTGTGCCTGGAACGCGCTGCCAGAGGAGGGGGTGGAAGCAGACACAATAGCAGCATTCACCCGAGCGAATACATGAATAGGAAGGAATCAGAGGGATACGGATCCTGTAAGTGAAGACAGTTTTAGTATGGAAGGGCAAAATGTGTCGGGACAGGCTTGGAGGGCCGAAGGGCCTGTTCCTGGGCTGGATTGCTCTTTGAATACAGTACTACAGCTAGTATCTCACCTCCTAACTCCCCAAAGCCTGTCCACCATCTACAAGGCCCAAGTCAGGAGTGTGATGGAATACTCCCCACTTGCCTGGATGGGGGCAGCTCCAACAACACTTGAAATGTTGGGGGAGGCTGTGCCACAGTGGTAACAGCACCGTACTAGTAAGCCTGAGCCCCAAGATAACCTTCTGGGAACACAAGTTCAAATCCCACTATGGCCAATCAAAAAGGAAAATCTGGATTTTCGAAAAAATACATGGATGACCATGTAACCACTGACTGCTGTATAAAACCAGTCTGGTTTTGGAAGGAAATCTGCCATCCTCACCTGGTCTGGCCTACATGTGACTCCACATCCACAGCAATGTGGTTGGCTTTTAACTGCCCTTTGAAATGGACCAACACACCATTCAGTCAGTTCAAGGGCAATTAGGGATGGGCCAGCGACACCTACATCCTATGAACAGCAGGAATACAGCTCAACACCATCCAGACAAAGCAACCCACTTAATCAGCATGCCGTCCCTCATCTTCAATACTCATTCCCTTCACCACCGATACTCAGTGTGTACCATCACCGAGGTGCCCTGCAGGAATTCACCAAAGATCCTCAGACAGCACATTCCAAACCCACGACCACTTCCATCTAGAAGGACAAGGGCAGCAGATACATGGGAACACCACCACCTTCAGGTTCCACTCTGAGCCACATATCGTCCTGACTTGGAAATATTACTGTTCCTTCACTGGGTCAAAATCCCGGAATTCCCTCCCCAAGGGCATTGTGGCTGAAGCCCTCAGCACATGGACTGCAGCAGTTTAAGGCGGCAGCTCACCCCCACTTTCTCAATGAGGGGTGAGCTGTGGATATCACACTGGTATTCCTCACATCCTGTGAAAAATTGCTTTTTTTGAAAAAAAACTCGTTGTCCCAAAAGTCTGAGGTCAAAGGTTGTTGTAGCCTGTTGCACACTGGATTTTCTTTACCTCTGAATTAAATCCCTTGGCCATTTTGCCTCATCAGATCTCAGTGTTAAAACCCTCCCTCCTGTTAATTTACACTCACCACCTTCTCAAGGCCAAATAGGAAAGGACAACAGATACAGGCCCAGCCAGTGACGCCCCCATCCTGGAAATGAACAAAAGCAAACACAAGAAAAGCGATAAGTGCGTTGTAAAGGCACGAGTTGGAAGCTAGAGATGATCTACAAACCAGATCGACAGCTAGCAGTGATCTGCCAACCTAATCGACAGCTAGCAGTGATCGATAAACCTAATCGACAGCTAGCAGTGATCTACAAACCTGATCGACAGCTAGCAGTGATCTACAAACCTAATCGACAGCTAGCAGTGATCTACCAACCTGATCGACAGCTAGCAGTGATCGACCAACCTGATCGACAGCTAGCAGTGATCTATAAACCTGACCGGCAGCTAGCAGTGATCTACCAACCTGATCGACAGCTAGCAGTGATCTATAAACCTGATCGGCAGCTAGCAGTGATCTATAAACCTGACCGACAGCTAGCAGTGATCTACCAACCTGACCGACAGCTAGCAGTGATCTACCAACCTGATCGACAGCTAGCAGTGATCTATAAACCTGATCGACAGCTAGGAGTGATCTACCAACCTGATCTACAGCTAGCAGTGATCTATAAACCTGATCGGCAGCTAGCAGTGATCTATAAACCTGACCGGCAGCTAGCAGTGATCTACCAACCTGATCGACAGCTAGCAGTGACCTACAAACCTGATCGACAGCTAGCAGTGATCTATAAACCTGGTCGACAGCTAGCAGTGATCTACCAACCTGATCGACAGCTAGCAGTGATCTACCAACCTGGTTGACAGGTAGCAGTGATCTATAAACCTGATCTACAGGTAACAGTGATCTACCAACCTGATCGACAGCTAGCAGTGATCTACAAACCGGATCGACAGCTAGCAGTGATCTACCAACCTGATCGACAGCTAGCAGTGATCTACCAATATGGTTGACAGCTAGCAGTGATCAACCAACCTGATCGACAGCTAGCAGTGATCTATAAACCTGATAGACAGCTAGCAGTGATCTACCAACCTGATCGACAGCTAGCAGTGATCTACAAACCTGACCTATGGGTAGCAGTGATCTACCAACCTGATTGACAGGTAGCAGTGATCTACCAACCTGATCGACAGCTAGCATTGATCTATAAACCTGATCGACAGCTAGCAGTGAACTACCAACCTGATCGACAGCTAGCAGTGATCTATAAACCTGATCGACAGGTAACAGTGATCTACCAACCTGGTTGACAGGTAGCAGTGATCAACCAACCTGATCGACAGCTAGCATTGATCTATAAACCTGATCGACAGCTAGCAGTGATCTACCAACCGGAGCGACAGCTAGCAGTGATCTATAAACCTGATCGACAGGTAACAGTGATCTACCAACCTGGTTGACAGGTAGCAGTGATCAACCAACCTGATCGACAGCTAGCAGTGATCTATAAACCTGATCGACAGCTAGCAGTGATCTACCAACCGGAGCGACAGCTAGCAGTGATCTATAAACCTGATCGACAGGTAACAGTGATCTACCAACCTGGTTGACAGGTAGCAGTGATCAACCAACCTGATCGACAGCTAGCAGTGATCTATAAACCTGATCGACAGCTAGCAGTGATCTACCAACCTGATTGACAGCTAGCAGTG
This sequence comes from Chiloscyllium plagiosum, assembly GCF_037043375.1. Classification (NCBI taxonomy): domain Eukaryota; kingdom Metazoa; phylum Chordata; class Chondrichthyes; order Orectolobiformes; family Hemiscylliidae; genus Chiloscyllium; species Chiloscyllium plagiosum. The sequence goes on along the minus strand of NW_028270191.1, from coordinate 22,387,019 downwards.
ATCTACAAACCTGACCTACGGGTAGCAGTGATCTACCAACCTGATTGACAGGTAGCAGTGATCTACCAACCTGGTTGACAGGTAGCAGTGATCAACCAACCTGATCGACAGCTAGCATTGATCTATAAACCTGATCGACAGCTAGCAGTGATCTACCAACCGGAGCGACAGCTAGCAGTGATCTATAAACCTGATCGACAGGTAACAGTGATCTACCAACCTGGTTGACAGGTAGCAGTGATCAACCAACCTGATCGACAGCTAGCAGTGATCTATAAACCTGATCGACAGCTAGCAGTGATCTACCAACCGGAGCGACAGCTAGCAGTGATCTATAAACCTGATCGACAGGTAACAGTGATCTACCAACCTGGTTGACAGGTAGCAGTGATCAACCAACCTGATCGACAGCTAGCAGTGATCTATAAACCTGATCGACAGCTAGCAGTGATCTACCAACCTGATTGACAGCTAGCAGTGATCTACAAACCTGACCTACGGGTAGCAGTGATCTACCAACCTGATCGACAGCTAGCAGTGATCTACCAACCTGATCGACAGGTAACAGTGATCTACCAACCTGATCTACAGCTAGCAATGATCTACCAACCTGATCGACAGGTAAAAGTGATCTACAAAACTGATCAACAGCTAGCAGTGATCTATAAACCTGATCGACAGCTAGCAGTGATCTACCAACCTGGTTGACAGCTAGCAGTGATCAACCAACCTGATCGACAGCTAGCAGTGATCTACCAACCTGATCGACAGCTAGCAGTGATCTACAAAGCTGACCTACGGGTAGCAGTGATCTACCAACCTGATCGACAGCTAGCAGTGATCTATAAACCTGATCGGCAGCTAGCAGTGATCTATAAACCTGACCGACAGCTAGCAGTGATCTATAATCCTGATCGACAGCTAGCAGTGATCTACCAACCTGGTTGACAGCTAGCAGTGATCAACCAACCTGATCGACAGCTAGCAGTGATCTATAAACCTGATCGACAGCTAGCAGTGATCTACCAACCTGATCGACAGGTAACAGTGATCTACCAACCTGATCTACAGCTAGCAGTGATCTATAAACCTGATCTACAGGTAACAGTGATCTACCAACCTGATCGACAGCTAGCAGTGATCTACCAACCTGATCGACAGGTAACAGTGATCTACAAACCTGATCGACAGCTAGCAGTGATCTATAAACCTGATCGACAGCTAGCAGTGATCTATCAACCTGATCGACAGCTAGCAGTGATGTACCAACCTGATCGACAGCTAGCAGGGATCTACCAACCTGATCGACAGCTAGCAGTGATCTACCAACCTGATCGACAGGTAAAAGTGATCTACAAACCTGATCAACAGCTAGCAGGGATCTACCAACCTGATCGACAGCTAGCAGTGATCTACCAACCTGATCGACAGGTAACAGCGATCTGCCAACCTGATTTACAGCTAGCAGTGATCTACCAACCTGATCTACAGCTAGCAGTGATCTACCAACCTGTTCGACAGGTAACAGTGATCTACCAACCTGATCTACAGCTAGCAGTGATCTACCAACCTGATCGACAGGTAAAAGTGATCTACAAACCTGATCAACAGCTAGCAGTGATCTACAAACCTGATCGACAGGTAACAGTGATCTACAAACCTGATCGACAGCTAGCAGGGATCTACCAACCTGATCGACAGCTGGCAGTGATCTACAAACCTGATCGACAGCTAGCAGGGATCTACCAACCTGATCGACAGCTAGCAGTGATCTACAAACCTGATCGACAGCTGGCAGTGATCTACAAACCTGATCGACAGCTAGCAGGGATCTACCAACCTGATCTACAGCTAGCAGTGATCTACCAACCTGATCGACAGCTAGCAGTGATCTACAAACCTGATCGACAGCTAGCAGGGATCTACCAACCTGATCGACTGGTAACAGTGATCTACCAACCTGATCTACAGCTACAAGTGATCTATAAACCTGATCTGCAGGTAGTAGTGATCTACCAACCTGATCTACAGGTAGCAGTGATCTACCAACCTGATCGACAGCTAGCAGTGATCTACAAACCTGATCTACAGCTACAAGTGATCTATAAACCTGATCTACAGCTAGCAGTGATCGATAAACCTGATCGACAGGTAACCGTGATCTACCAACCTGATTGACAGGTAACAGTGATCTACCAACCTGATCGACAGCTAGCAGTGATCTATAAACCTGATCGACAGGTAACAGCGATCTACCAACCTGATCGACAGGTAACAGTGATCTACCAACCTGATCTACAGCTACAAGTGATCTACCAACCTGATCTACAGGTAGTAGTGATCTACAAACCTGATCTACAGGTAGCAGTGATCTACCAACCTGATCGACAGCTAGCAGTGATCTACAAACCTGATCTACAGCTAGCAGGGATCTACCAACCTGATCGACAGGTAGTAGTGATCTACCAACCTGATCTACAGGTAGCAGTGATCTACCAACCGGATCGACTGCTAGCAGTGATCTACAAACCTGACCTACGGGTAGCAGTGATCTATAAACCTGATCTACAGGTAGTAGTGATCTACCAACCTGATCTACAGGTAGTAGTGATCTACCAACCTGATCGACAGCTAGCAGGGATCTACCAACCTGATCGACAGCTAGCAGTGATCTACAAGCCTGATCTACAGCTAGCAGTGATCTACCAACCTGATCGACAGCTAGCAGGGATCTACCAACCTGATTGGCAGCTAGCAGTGATCTATAAACCTGATCTACAGGTAGCAGTGATCTACCAACCTGATTGACAGCTAGCAGTGATCTACAAGGCTCCCCTGTGCTTGATATTTTACACACAAAGTGAAAGATGGGTTCTCCAGCTGAAGGAGCAGCAGAATGTGAAGCCACAAGTCTGTGAATGGGAGTTCCCCAGCAAGCAAGGTCTCACTCCTCCTTATTGTTGCTCTGGGAGGTCTGCAAAGCCGACATCATTGTGAGATAGAAAAGGTACCTCTTGGCTTCCTCATTTTAATCCAAAGATTTGAAATTTCCAAAGAGAATCCAGAACCCTCCTCCCCTTATCCCTCTCTTAAACGTTGACCTAGCCCAGGGATAGGGCTTGCTCCTTGCTGTTTCAGGTGATGCAGCTCATGCTTCTGTATCTCCCAGAATTGTGAGCGGAATTGCTTTTGAGACAGCTGCATTGGGTGTGGGGGCTATGTCACCCTTTTCTTTGTGCCCGTGGACTCACTTTTGAAAGCTTTCTAGAGATTGGCCTGAATGACATTCCTCCCTTTGGCCTGCAGTAGCTCAAGCAAAGGGCCAGCGCTTAACACAGTTGTCTCCAGCTGACGGATGATGAGAAGATTTGCCCTCGATGGGCCAGATGGCCATTTCCCATCCCTGACTTTCCGAACTCAAAAGTACTGCCCATTACACGAGCTGATTTAGCATTAATGAATGGGAGAAACCCGAGAGTTCATTAAGTGATTTGCTGAATCTGCACAATTAGGGTGTATGAATCAATCCACTTTCCATTAATACTACAACGTATTAAGTCTTGAACTTTGAGACCAATCGATATTCCTTGTAGTGAAAATAGATTGCAGCAAATATAATGAACTAATACCCACTAATTCATTTGTTTGGTGGCATTGCCTTGCCCAAAGTACTCTACGATTAAAGCTATACATGCCAAGACGTGTCGCTAAATAAAATTCAGTTGAGACAAACACGTTTCTCCCTGTTTGAAACCATGACAAATGCTTTTGGAAAATATGGCACTCCAGGCGCACAAAGAGCATTGTGGGAAACTGCTGCATTCTGGGAAGGCCCAGACCTCAGGTTAAGGCCTCTTGCGATCTGCTAGTTCAGTTTAGTATCTGCTCCAGCAAAACGATACACCGGTGGGCCAATTAATTTGCCAGACAGTCTTCCAAGCAGGTAGACCACTAACCAGTCAGAAAGAAGTTGTTGCTATCTTGGTTTAAACAGAGGACAATAGAATGAATACAGCACATAACCGGAACCTACCCTTTGTCGATCTTAATCAAATCAAACACTTCTAAGCTACTGACGTGACACTGAGTGACACCTTGTAAAAGACTCAAGAGGTAGAATTTTTGCTGTTCACTACTAGGATGTTCTTTCAATAAGACACAGAAAATGAGATATTACCATGCTGTTGGTGGTAAGGGTTTGATGACAATTTGCAAGGCAAGTTAAGAATGAACGGCAGTTCAAGAGAGGTTGAGGAGCAGGTTTACATCGGAATGTATGAAGAGCAAAATCAGACTGGGCGCAAGTCAGAAAGCACAGCTTGATGTGATTCCACATTCAAACTCTGCTGGTTCACCTTGCTCCAGGAACGAACAGGTTTCCAGCGGTCTTGGGGAGCGTCACTAGAAACATTGCTTTGTTGAATTAACTTTTGCACGGCTGAATGATCTGGAGGCCTGGAGATGCAACGTGAGGTGATGGGGGTGATGCAACATAGCCCTGGCAGCAAAGTGTTACTCCCTGCTGCCAATCAAGGGTTGAGGCTGTGTATATATCAATGCAATTGATGAGTCCAGCACTACGCCCTCATAAGTTGGGCCAATAAAAGACTGAAATCACCAACGTACCGGGCTATAGATTTTCACTGGAAATACCGCAGTCCGAACGAATGGTTTCTCTTCAGGTCCTGTCGGTATGGGCCTGTCGGTTTGGTATAGAGACATGAGAGCATGAGCCAGGTGGATACGCCAGTGCCATGCTGATGGAGTGCTGCGCTGTCAGAAGTGCTCTCTTTTTTAAAAACAAAACAACATGGCGAGGTGTTGCGCTGTGATCCCACCCACCCTCTCAGGTCATCATTGCATCGCGAGAGCTCAACACGCCTGCTGTGTGGCCCATGTTGCATAGGAATCCCACTGGTCGCAAAATACTTTGAGATGTGGTTCACCGTTCCAGGGTGCTACACACACATGCATTTGGCCTGACTATATTGCTGTAGTGCGTGCCTAATTGACATAGCAAAGAACGAAAGACCTAACTTGCTTCCCAATTTGAATGGAACATTTCAGATTAATAATTAACCTTCTCTCCCCTCACTCCCTCCCCAAGTATCTATTGATTTATTAATGGCACTACTGTCAATAACTACAAAGAGAAAAATACCCTGCCTGGGGAAAGGGAGGACGCTGTTACATCCCCTGGTGTTTACATGCAAATATCCGAAGGGCAATGAGAATTAATTCTCCTGCTTCATTTCAATGACATTTCAGCTTTGTGTTAGCTCTCAGTCTGCGAGGTCACAGGGGTAAGACTCTGCACAGGACACAAGCCAATCTTAATATGTTGTGCTGTTATTATAGCGAAGAAAGGCAGCGCCTACAATTATACAGCACCTTGCACAACCTCAGAGCATCCAAACGTGCATTTTGCAACCAATAAAGCACTTGAAGTGTCGCCGTTGAGTTAAATGGCGCACAGCAAGATCCCACACACAGCAATCCAATAACGACCAGGGCATCCAATTGAATTATGCTGGGTGAAGGATGAAGAGATAACATAGCATCATATACACGGAAACAGACCCTTTGATCCAACCAATCCATAATCCCGAACTAAACTAGCCCCACCTGCCTGCCCCTGGCCCATATCCCTGCAAACCTTTCCTATTCATGTATTTATCCAAATAACTTTTAAATGTTGTAACTGCACCCACATCCACCACTTCCTCAGGAAGTTCATTCCACACACGAACTAATCTCTGTGTAAAAACAATGCCTCTTACGTCTTTTTTACAAATCTCTCTCCTCTCACCTTAAAAATGTACCTCTTAGTCTTGAAATTTCCCCATCCTAGGGAAAAGGCACCTGTCATTAACCCTATCTATACCCCTCATGATTTTATACACCTCTATTAGGTCACTGCGCAATGTCCTACAGCTCCAGTGAAAAAAAGTCCAAGCCTGTCCAGTCTTTCTTTATAACTCAAACCTTCCAGACCCGGCAACATCCTGGTAAATCTCTTCTGAACCTTCTCCAGCTGAATAATATCCTTCCTATAACAGGGCGACCAGAACTGGCCTCACCAACGTCCTGTTCAACCTCAACATGACATCCCAACTCCAGTACTCAAAGGACTGAGCAATGAAGACAAGCGTGCTAAACACCTTCTTAACCATCCTGTCTATATGTGACGCAAACTTCAAAGAATTATGTACCTGCACCCCTCGGTCCCTCTGTTCTACAACACTACCCAAGGCTCTACCATGAATCATAGAAGCCCAACCACATTGGTCCCTTGTGGCCTGAGTCTAAGCGAGATGGCATAAATGGCAGGGGTTATCTGGTCCATTGACTTTGATTGATTGCATGTCAGTACATGTTCCCTGGCAAGTGTATAGTGGGACAAGAATTCATGATCTAAACCCATGGCCCACAGTTTCTAAGCATTGGCACTAGTCTAGCTAATAATGAACTTAATTTGAACTGAATCCAAACGTAACTCCTTGGAGTATGGTTTCATTTGATTTATTATTGTCACATGTACCTAGGTACAGGGAAAAGTTTTGTTTTGCGTGCAATACAGGCAGACCATGCCATCCAAAGGTCATAGAGCGATTGAACAGAACGAGGAATACCAAGTAACAGCTGCAGAGAGGTGCACAAAAAGCAAGATCAACATTAGATTTGAAATTGGAGAGGTCCAGTCAGAAGTCTAACAACAGCGGGGAAGAAGCTGTCCTTGAATCTGTTAGTTTGTATGTTTATGCTTCTGTATCTTCTACCCAACAGAAGAGTTTGGGTAGTGTAATGGTTACATCAATGGGCTAGTAATCCAGAAATTGGGACTCATGATTCTGAGACAGGAGTTCAAATCCCACTGTGGAAAATTGGGAAATTTAAATTCAATTAACTACCCAAACCTGGAGATGTGAAAGCTGGTACAAGGAATGGTGATCGTAAAACTATAGAAGAGTATTGCAAAAACACATCCAGTCCCCTAATATACTAGAGAGGGATAAATCTGCCACCCTTACCCAGGCTGGTCTACATGTGACTCCAGGCCCACAGCAATGTGATTGATTCTTAACCACCCTCTGAAATTGCTGAGCAGATCAAGGGCAATAAACACTGACCTAATCCTCTGTGTTAATAAAAAAAGAATGCCCAAGACTCTGACACATAGCTCATAACCCCTCTCCTCAAAGTCGAATTAATAAATCTTTAATTAATAACGATCAAGACCATGTGGAGGTAAGACCTTAAATAGAGTCATAGAGTCATAGAGATGTACAGCACGGAAACAGACCCGTCGGTCCAACTCATCCATGCCAACCACATATCCTAACCTAATCTAATCTCATTTACCAGCACTTGGCTTATATCCCTCTTAAACCTTTCCCATTCATATCCCCATCCAGATGCCTTTTAAATGTTGTCATTGTACCAGCCTCCACCACTTCCTCTGGCAGCTCATTCCATACACGCACCACCCTCTGTGTGAACTTGTTGCCCCTTAGGTCTCTTTTATATCTTTCCCCTCTCACCCTAAACCTATGCCCTCTAGTTCTGGACTCCCCCACCCCAGGGAAAAAACTTTGACTATTTATCCTATCCATGCCCCTCATGATTTTATAAACCTCTATAAGGTCACCCCTCAGTCTCCGACACTCCAGGGAAAACAGCCTGTTCAGCCTTTCCCTGCAGCTCAGATCCTCCAACCCTGGCAACATTCTTGTAAATCTTTTTTGAACCCTTTCAAGTTTCACAACATCTTTCCGTTAGGAAGGAGACCAGAATCGCACGCAATATTCCAACAGTGGCCTAACCAATGTCCCGTACAGCCGCAACATGACCTCCCAACTCCTGTACTCAGTGCACTGACCAATAAAGGAAAGCATACCAAACGCCTTCTTCACTATCCTATCTACCTGCGACTCCACTTTCAAGGAGCTTTGGCGACACAATGCCTGAGGTAGACTGGAGATGATCTACACCATGGCCGTTAAAGGATTATCTTGTATTATTGCTTTCCACAAGCACATCTGCAAGCACACTTTAAATACAGTACGGTATAGGATGAATATCTTCTCTCAGAGGGGAGTGAATCTGTAGAATTCTTTACTGCAAAGGGCTGTCGAGGCTGGGTCACTAAATCCAAGGTTGAGACAGACAGATTTTTAATAAGTCAGGGAATTGAGGGTTCTAGGGTAAAGGCAAGAAGGGTAAAGGAGGATGATCAGATCAGCCACGGTCACAGAAACAGCAGAGAAGACAGATGGGCTGCATGGCCTCCTTCTTCTTTACATCTTATAATCTTAAGTAACGCTGTGCGACATCATTCCACCTGGCATTCTCAGATCCAATTACCTCCGTTTGCTGTTTGTAAATTCTTTTTTATTCTTGTTATTCTATGCTGACATTGATGCATTTATTGTCCGTCGCTAACTGCCCTGGAGAAAGTGGTCTAAAATCAAACGGCTTCCAATTGGAATTGCAACATGGTGCCTAGGTACAGCGATGGTATACACTTTTTGCTGCATTATATATTGAAACCACGTGACAATAAAGGATATTGAAATAAAACAGAAACAAGAGGGCTATAGTTGGCATTAAAATCTTGGATTCACACCAACAGCAGTGAGAGTTCATGGAATGGGGAAAAATTAAAAGAAAGAATAAGAAAGAAAAAGAGATAGGAAAGGAAAAAATAAACAGGAGGGTCAAAAAATTAAAAAATACAGAAAAAAGAAAAAAAAAAACGGAAAAAATAAAGAGTTGATGGGATATTAAATGGGCAAGTCCAATCCTGCTGGGACCCACACGTGTCAAGCGGAGTTGGACGCCCATCAAGTGCTGGCACCTTGGGCAAGATCCTCCCTTTCCAGTGCCCAGGAGAGCTCGCACTACCTCGAATGCCAAGCTGGGCTGGGATCACGTCAACCTAGCAGCGGGCATTGAATCACCAGGCGGGCACAGTCAAGCCAGGGTCAACATTGTGAAAGGGCATTCGAAAGGGCGACCTTTACCATGGAGGAAGCAATCCGAAATGTTTCTGTGACAAACATCGGACAGCACCACATTAATTGGCCGTTCCTTCAGACACAGCCAAGCACCACTAACGGCGTGCTATGTGAGAAGCAGCTCATTAACTGGTAATAAATTTTTAATTCAACTCCAGGCATCAGTTCGTCTCCGAATACCCTGGTGAAATGTTTTTAAACTTTTAATTAAGAACTTGGGACTTGGCTGAACCATCTGGTGGCACTTTGGCTGCTGTCTCCCTGTGTCTGAAGGCTAAGGAGCACTGTCTGTGGTCCCACTTGGTGCATCAAGTGCTCGAAGGTTTCCCCTTCCTCCCATCGCAACGGAGGAAGAACCAACACTTGCAAACCTCTCTCTCAAACCCCCAGAGTGTCCATACAAGGCCATCAAACCCTATTCATCCACTAGTTTTGACCAAGATGTCCTGGAACTGCCTCACACACTCACCATTGGCTGTCTACGCAATCGAAGACTCAGGGAGAGCAAGTGAAGAAAGAAATTGTACGGAAATAATTCTCTGAAGAAGAATTGGTCAGGATGTAAGGCTGCTGCCACAATAAAGGTTGCAGTTTGAATATGATTTGGAGGTGCCAGTGTTGGACTGGGGTGGACAACGTTAAAAATCTCACAACACCAGGTTATAGTCCAACAGGTTTATTTGGAAGTATAGCTTTCAGAGTGCCGCTCCTTCGTCAGGTAGCTGTCTTAAGAAGGAGCAGCACTCTGAAAGCTAGTGCTTCCACATAAACCTGTTGGGCTGGTGTTGTGAAGTTTGAGAAAGGTGAGGACTGCAGATGCCGGAGCTCAGAGTCGCGAGTGTGGCGCTGGAAAAGCGCAACAGGTCGGGCAGCATCCCAGGAGCGGGAGAGTCGACTTTTTGGGCAGAAGCCCTTCATCAGGAAGTTCTGCAGTTTGAACAGTGACAGAAGGCGACGCATTCCTTCCTGGTGGCCACAGAATGCAGCACCTCTGACAGAGAATGCTTTTCAGGCAAAGACCAAGGTGTCCCATCCGAGAGTGGAGTGGGAGGCGTGTTTCCAGGAAGGGCTGGCATGGCTTTGTGTGTGCCAGCCCGCGGTCCAGTGTATCGGAGCCAGCTGAGGTGGCAAAGAGGGCTGAGGTTACTCTTTCTTTCCACAGATCTGCAAGTAGGGGCATAGAGTCATACAGCACGGAAACAGAGGAGAGACCTCAGAGATATATAAAATCATGAAGGGCATGGATAAGATAATTAGACAAAGGCTTTTCCCTGGGGAGGCGTAAAAAAGACATAAGGGGCAAATTCTTTACACAGAGGATGGTTCGTGTGTGGAATGAACTTCCAGAGGAGGCTGAGGGGTGACCTTATAGAGGTTTAGACAATTATGAGGGGCATGGATAGGATAAATAGGCAAGGTCTTCTCCCTGGGGTGGGGGAGTCCACAACTAGAGGGCATAGGTTTAGGGCGAAAGGGGAAAGTTATAAAAGGGAGCTAAGGGGCAACTTTTTCACGCAGAGGGCTGTGCGTGTATAGAATGAGCTGCCAGAGCTGCTAATGTGGTGCCACTGTTTAAGAAGGGTGGTAAGGAGAAGCCAGGGAACTATAGACCAGTGAGCCTGACCTCAGTGGTGGGCAAGTTGTTGGAGGGAATCCTGAGGGACAGGATGCACATATATTTGGAAAGGCAAGGATTGATTAGGGATAGTCAACATGGCTTTGTGCGTGGGAAATCATGTCTCACAAACTTGATTGAGTTTTTTGAGGAAGTAACAAAGTGGATTGATGAGGGCAGAGCGGTAGATGTGATCTATATGGACTTCATGGGAGACTGATTAGCAAGGTTAGATCTCATGGAATACAGGGAGAACTAGCCATTTGGAGATAGAACTAGCTCAAAGGTAGAAGACAGAGGGTGGTGGTGGAGGGTTGTTTTTCAGACAGGAGGCCTGTGACCAGTGGAGTGCCACAAGGATCAGTGCTGGGTCCTCTCTTTTCATCATTTATATAAATGATTTGGATGCAAGCATAGGAGGTATAGTTAGTAAGTTTGCAGATGACACCAAAATTGGAGGTGTACTAGACAGCGAAGAAGGTCACCTCAGATTACAACAGGATCTTGATCAGATGGGCCAATGGGCTGAGAAGTGGCAGATGGAGTTTAATTCAGATAAATGTGAAGTGCTGCATTTTGGGAAAGCAAGTCTTAGCAGGACTTATACACTTAATGGTAAGGTCCGAGGGAGTGTTGCTGAACAAAGATACCTTGGAGTGCAGGTTCATAGCTCCTTGAAAGTGGAGTCGCAGGTAGATAGGATAGTGAAGAAGGCGTTTGGAATGCTTTCTTTTGTTGGTCAGAGTATTGAGTACAGGAGTTGGGAGGTCATGTTGTGGCTGTACAGGACGTTGGGGGTTAGGCCGCTGTTGGAATATTGCGTGCAGTTCTGGTCTCCTTCCTATTGGAAAGATGTTGTGAAACTTGAAAGGGTTCAGAAAAGATTTACAAGGATGTTGCCAGGGTTGGAGGGTTTGAGCTATAAGGAGAGGCTGAATAGGCTGGGGCTGTTTTCCCTGGAGTGAAGGAGGCTGAGGGGTAACCTTATAGATGTCTATAAAATCATGAGGGGCATGGATAGGGTAAATAGATAAGGTCTTTTCCCCCAGCATAGGGGAGTCCAGAACTAGAGGGGCATAGGTTTAGGGTGAGAGGGGAAAGATTTAGAAGGGACCAAAGGGACAACTTTTTCACACAGAGGTTGGTGCGTGCATGGAATGAGCTGCCAGAGGAAGTGGTGGAGGCTGGTACAATTGCAACATTTAAAAAGGCTTTTGGATGGGTATATGAATAGGAAGGGTTGAGAAGTACATGGGCTAAGTGCTGGCAAATGGGACTAGATTGGGTTGGGATATCTTGGTCGGCATGGACGGGTTGGACTGAAGAGTCTGTTTCCGTGCTGTACATCTCTATGACTCTATGACACACCACAGTCAGAGCTGCACCGCAATGTTGTGGCATATGCTTGGTGAGTGTTCTCTGGAGACAGGCAGTGGAGTCGACAGTCAAGATTAGAGTGGTGCTGGAAAACCACAGCAGGTCAGGCAGCATCCGAAGAGCAGGAAAATCGACGTTTTGGGCAAACGCCCTCCCTGCTTCATTCCTGATGAAGGGCTTTTGCCCGAAACGTTGAGTTTCCTGCTCCTCGGATGCTGCCTGACCTGCTGTGCTTTTCCAGCATCACTCTAACCTTGACTCTGATTTCCAGCATCTGCAGTACCCACTTCCAGCTATTGGAGTCGACAGGTCAAGTCTCCAGCACAAGTTCGAGCTTTGGGTGTAGAACTGCTGAAAAAGAGTCAAGGTCCCCATTCCAACATTAGCAATAAACGCCGCCATTACCAGGCCCACAGGCATATCCTGCATTAAAACCTCACAACAAATTGCCATACAAGTTGCAATTATCTGTTAAGTCAGAAAGATTCTGACGCAGATGGTTCCCATTTCATCCAGCTCAGGCAGAAATGCCAATCTACTGTCTGCGATAAAGCAATCAAAAGTGAGTGCAAGACACTGAGTGCAGTCTGCTGTTCTTAATGATGCTTTCTCCACATTCCTCATTGTCCTCTTCAGAAGATATTTGTCTCATTTCATCCCCCTGTTCTCCCGGAACTCTTGCGAGGGAACAGTTTGACAGGCACTGCAGGTGTCCCAATATTCCAACCACCCACTCCTGAGGTGCAGCCTGAGGTTTAACTCATTCTCACCGACTATCCGCACGCAGTTCCCTGCAGCAACCACAGGGTGGCTAACACTGGCACACAGCTTGGCTGAGCAGTTATCACAACCGGGCTGAATGAAGCCAGCTCTCATCTGAAGCAGCACTTTACCTGCACTTCCCACAATCTGGTCTACTGCATTTGCTGCTCACAACGTGGTCTCCTCTACATTGGGGAAATGAAGCATAGACTGGGTGACTGCTCCACAGAACGTATGTTCGTAAAAAAGACCCTGAGCCTCCAGTTGCCTGTCACTTGAACACCCCACCCTGTTCCCTGGTCAACATCTCTGTCTCAGGCTTCCTGCAGTGTTCCGGTGAAGCTCAGAGCAAGCTGGAAGAACAGCATTTCATTTTCTACTTGGGAACTCTACAGCCTTCTGGGGTCAATAGTGAGTTCAACTTTAGGGTTTGAGCTCTCCCATGACCCCTACCCCAACTCCCACACACCAGGCTTTGTTATCACACAGTCTGCCATTACACCCAACCCATCGTTAGCCACTGACAGTCCCCATTAACAGTGCCCAGCCTGATCATTATCAACTCCCTTGTCTGACCAACTGTTTTGCCCTTGCTTTGGGCTCTATCCCCTCCTCCCTCCACCCAATTGTCTGCATACAAACCAACATTTTCCTCGCTACAGTCAGTTCTGAGGAAGGATCACCACACCTGAGACGTTACCCCTGATATCTCTCCACAGATGCTGGCCAGGCCTGCTGAGCTTTTCCAGCAACTTTCTGTTTTCGGTTCTCACCTATGGACCAGTGCATCACACCCTTACCTGAGCCAGACAACTGTGGGTTCAAATCCCAATCCAGAGGCTCAGGGTCACAAAATAAACTGACACCTGCCCCCCCCCCCCCCCCCCCCGCATGTCCTGTCTTTCAGGTGAAGTGAAACCTTTGAGACCCTATCTCGTAGAATCCCTACGGTGCAAAAAGACCCATCAAGTCAGACTGACCCACTACAGAGCATCTGACACTATCCCCATTTCCAATCCACCCTAACCATCATATCTTTAGACCCACCCAGACAGAGAGAGAACGAGCAAACTCCACACAGACAGACACCCGAGGGTGGAATCGAACCCAGGTCCCGTGGGGCAGCAATGCTAACCACTGAGCCACCATGCCACTATATTTTCTCTGTCTCTCAATGACTTGGCATTGTTTCCATGGTGATGGTGAACGCTCACTGGTCCTTCTCCCGCAGCGCACGCAACACACATTCCACAGAGATGTTGGCCAAGGAACAGGATGGTGTGTTAAAGGGGCAGGCAACTGTCTCTTTGGTACTCACATCGAGTCAAGTCTCTTGATTTCCATCAAGCTACCTCAATCTCCCCACCAGCGAGTCAGAAACACTGATGTCATTTTATTTTTTTCTGTTCTGGAGTGAACATTCATTACAGATTTTCAGCAGTAATGCGGCAGACGGAAATTGCTAAGAAAGTGGGCCCTTTCTAAAGCCTTCCTTGAGACTTTCTTCTTGATGAAGGAATTTGAGGGCCGCAGAAAACAAATTGGAAATAAAAAAGAAACACCTGGCTGGTGAATGATGCACAAATGCAAACGCTTCAAGCACAATTCTCAAAGCAAACCGGGCTCTCGCAATGACACCAGGGCCTAGTTCATCGCTTTTCAGCGAGGGTACAGCTGCATGCTTTCGCCAATGACTGCAATCATTTCATTTGCAGCACCTGGAGTTAATTAGTCGTTAACTAATGCGTGCGCTAATTATTCCAGGAAGAAAGAGAGATTTGGCAGAGCAACATTTCGCTGGAGTCCAATCCCCTCACACGGTCCCAACAAACGCACACCCAGTGGTTAGCACTGCCGCCTCACAGCACTAGGGTCCCAGGTTCAATTCCAGCCTCGGGCGACTGTCTGTGTGGAGTTTGCACCTTCTCCCCGTGTCTGTGTGGGTTTGCTCCGGGTTTCCTCCCACAGTCCAAAGATGTGCAGGTCAGGTGAATTGGCCATGCTAAATTGCTCATAGTGGTAGGTCCATTAGTCAGAGGGAAATGGGTCTGGGTGGGTTACTCTTCGGAGGGTCGGTGTGGACTGGTTGAGCCAAAGGGCTTGATTCCACGCTGTAGGGAATCTAATCTAATCATAGGAGGAAAGCCAAAATCCGACCGTGCTGCCACTGACTTCAGCACATTAAACATCGCATTCGCGCTCGCTCGGTCATTGCATCACACTCAACAAGGGTAGGGCATTGAGCCATTTAACATGATCATGGCCTCAACTCCACTCTCCCGCCCGCTCTCCATGACCCTTCCACCACATTACTCATCTGACAATCACCTCCTCAAATGAACTCAATGTCCGGCTTTCTGCTGCACTTTGAGCTAAGAAATCCCACAGGCCCTTTGGGAGAAGTAATTTCTCCGTTTCAAATCTGCTCCCTCTTGATCCGAACATCCCATTTTCGATTGCCCCACCAGGAAATGTCCTCCCGATGTTGATTTTGTCAATCCCCTTTTAGCATCTTATAGACCTCAATTAGATCTCCTCTAGATCTCCTCTCATTCTGCTAAACTCCAGAGAGTGCAGGCCCAAAGTGCTCAATCTCTCCCTTCATCTCTGGAATTAATCGAGATCGCAACGGATGGTTTGGCACGCTCACCGTGAGCTTTGCCTGTTCACCGGGAATCACAGGGCGAGCTGGGGAGGCTTTTCGCCAGTTGGCGACTTGGCTTGTATCCAGGGTGATGGCTGACCCTTCTCCCGCAGCGCACGCAACACACGTTCCACAGAGCTCTCACGGCGGCCTTACAAATCAACCAGCTCATTGCTTTGATGTGCTTTTGAACCAGCAGAGCACGTTTTGAACTGGAGTGCGTTGCTGGTGCTGTGTAGGAAAGGTCCCATGGGCAGCAGCGTTCGATCAGATAGTCAACTTCGAAAAAGATGCATCCTTCAACCACGAGAGCATTAAAATGAAAATAAGACCAGGAGCAGGCCTCTTGTGCCCGCTCCAAAAGGATCACGGCTGATCCGACATTTCTCATGTCCACTTTCCCTGTAACCCTTGATTCCCCAACTGATCAAGAATCTCTCTCGGCCTTCAATCCACACAAGGACTCTGCCCCCACAGCTCTCCCTGGCAAGGTGTTTTAAAGACTCTCAACCCTCTAACATGAGGAGGAACTTCTCTCTATCTTAAATTGGCACCCCTTAATTCTGGGACTGTGCCCTCTAGTCTTTGACCCTCCCATGAAGGGGAAACAGCATCTCAGCCCTGACCCTGTCAAGCCCCTCTATGCTTCAATGAGATCATCTCTCATTCTTCTAAACTCCAGTGAGTAGAGTCTCTGCCCGTTTAGCCCTTGCTCATACCAGGGATCATCCTACTGAACCTCCTCTGAACTGCCTCCGATGAAATGATATGTTTTCTGAGATAAGGGGAGCAAGACTCCTGTTTCAGCCTAACTCATCTTCTTAGCATCTGTCTATCCCCTTCTTAACTTGCTTCCTAAAATAATAAGCCCAATGTGCAGAATTGCATGGCAGAATTATAACGGATTATTATAATTGGCCAAACACAAAGAAGGCTGTCAAAATGGTCACCTCAGCATGCCAAAGAATTAGATCAGTGAGCCAGGTTTCCGACATCCAGGGATAGTTTGTTCGAGTGAATTTGAGTGTAAGGCCTAAATAGGGATAAAGTAAAAAGGGCAGACTTCTCCAGATGAACCTTACGACGATGTTGCTTCTTTGACCAGGTTATGTTGCCCTTGTTTTTTATTCCAGAGAGATCGTAAAGGCAGAGGTTCCGATATGTCTGGCAATATTTACTTGATGTAGCTTTTAAGATTTTTTTTAGAAATACCTGTACAATGAAAGGGGAGTGGCCAGTTCTCCACATTCACCAAGCACGTGGCTCAGTGGTTGCCTCATGGGACCTGGGTTCAATTCCATCCTCGGGCGACTGTCTGTGCGGAGCTTGCACGTTCTCCTCATGTCTGTGTGGGTTTGCTCTGGTTTCCTTCCACAGTCCAAAGGTGTGTAGGTTAGGGTGGATTGCCCAAGCTAAATTGCACATAGTGTTCAGGGATGTGTAGGTTAGTTGCAATAGTCAGGGGTAAATTTGGGTCTGGGTGGGTTACTCTTCAGAGGGTCGGTGTGGACTTGCTGGGCCGAAGGGCCTGTTTCCACACTGTAGGGATTCTAATTCAGGGCTTGGTTTGGTTCTAGCAAGCTGCTTTATTTGCAGCTGCTGGCCAAGTGAGGATGTTTCCCCCTCACAAGAGAGTCCAAGACCAGAGGGTACTGTCTCAGAATGAAGTGGTGCCAATTTAAGAGCGAGATGAGGAGGAATTTCTTCTCTGAGAGTTAAGAGTCTTTGAAACACCTTGCCAGGGAGAGCTGTGGGGGCCGAGTCCCTGTGTAGATTGAAGGCCGAGAGAGATTCTTGATCAGTCGGGGAACCTCGAGAAGCTGCTATGGACCCAAGAAAGCAGTTCCACGTTGATCCTCTTGCTCTCTGACATCTCTCCTATACAAGCCTGGGTTTGATTTTACCTTGTTTTGCCAAGGGAGTGTTTACGGGGATGTTGCAAATACTTGGAAAGGCATCATTAAATTGTGACAGAGTCGACTGGGTTTTCAGACAGCTTAAGTTATTCTAAATTCGGTTCCCTTTTGTTTGTGTTTCATTCAGGAGTCTGGAAATAAATTCTGTATTGGTCAAAACCGTGGGGTTGGGTCAGCTGCATCGCTCCTGGAATATCCACTATACACCTGCTTAAACCAAACAGAAGGTCTGGGCTACCTTCTTGACATGTTTTGAGGGGGTGTGGCTTGGTCCATGTGCACTCTAAAGAGAGTGTCACCAGCAATGTGTCAGCAGCAGAGAAGTTAAGTGTTAACAAAACATTTCAGAAGCATCTTGGACTCAGAAAGGCTTTAGAGACAGGGAGGTGCCAAACTCTGGTAACAGTGCCAGGCCATGGTAAGATTAAATGACCCTTGACTGGATGAAGTAGACATTAGATCGTGTCCTGGAATTGGGCATCTGATCCTCATGGTTGTATGGAGCAAGAATGCCATTCGGATACCCCAGCTTATCAAAATGGTATACAGATAATGAATTTCTCGGAGTCTTACTCCAGTTAGACAGGAGTGAATAAACAGTCAAATATCTGCACCCGAGGCTCCAGTGGTCAAAGTAATCATAACACGGTCAACCAGAGTTGGCAGCGTTATCAGTGAGAACACAAACGAGACAGGCTCAGGAGTGGCAGAGACTGACATTCAGCATGGCAAGACTGGCTGAGCCCAGATGCTTACTGCTCTACTGAACTGATTTGGAATGCTGTATTCTGCAGAGCAAAGACTTGAAACTAATGAGATGAACGCACCTTCTCTTCTATTTTGCTTTCAACTGTGCCTCCCCCATCCCCGCCTGTAATAACGTAAATTGCTGATGTCCCCCTTAAGGGAGCTGGCATTAAAGAGTTGCTGAGCTCGACGATCTGAGAGAGCTGAATTTGCATTAGCTGACAGTCATAAAAAGCACGTTCCAGCACAAGACTTCACAACAGTTTAGACGAGAGCATTTCCCCAGAAACATAGCCCATTGCCGTGAATCAAGCAAAAATAAAAAAGGAACATAATGATGCCCCGATCCAGCTGCTCAGTTCCAACCAGGTTGGCACTTTCTCTGCCAGCAAGCGGGTCAAGCATAGTTACTGAGATCTCCATGGCTTGGCACCAACGTATCAGATGCTCATTGGCAATCCGACACAGTTGGAGTTGAAAGCAGACACTGTTTGAAAAGATTTGAATTTTTAGTCCATGATTTGCACACCTTTGACTTGCTCTTGGGTTTCTCCCAGTTGCCCTCTGGAACTTTGCTACAAGCTTGGCAGAAGTGCCAATAAATGGCCATGGTTTCCATCAAACCTGTTCTCAGGAGATCTGGAAATTCTCCCCTCCCGTCCTTTGTACAGAATCTGACTTGGCGAGTCATTGCCCACCACTGGGTAACTCCCAGCGGTGGCAGGTTGAGTCCCCGTCCCCTGGGCATTAATTGGCCACTTGAAGGAGGTCAAGTGTTGGCAGAAAAGTGACACCACCTGGCACCCTCCTGTCCAATTAAATGCCGCCGTGCAGAAAGGCATTCAATTCTGCCCTCTGTGCTTTGCACCATCTTTTTCCTTGTCAGCTTGGGTCACGTAGCGTTTTCTGCTTTTATGCCAATTGCCTTAACTTGCTGCATTCAAATAGGCCAAAGACCCATTGGGGATACCTCTCGCTTGCACATGGTTGACCCCAGACTTCTCCAGAGGTATGGCTGCCAACTCTGGTTGGCACAACCTTGGAATTGAAATCAGAAAATATCCGATCTCCAAGCGCGCCAACATTGGCCATCTCACAGACCCCTGCTTTCCCACAGCCAACTGGTAAACCAAGAGTTTTCTCCACCTGGATGACTTCCCAGCATCCCTTGCCTTCCAAACCACTCTCACCTTTCTTACAACCAGTGAACCAAAAGACTTTGAAAAAGAAAATGGAAAAATGATTTGTTTTGCGCCTCCATTCATTTTTCTCCAGGACTGCTCGCAGCAATATCTCAGCAGTCCAGGATAATCCTGGAACACTGGCAACTCTATCCAACAGCGAGGGCTTACTGGATTGTCCTGTCGTTCCCAAAAGCGGGCAGTGAGGTCGAGGAGTGGGTTTTACAAATGAATGCTCCCCAAAACCTCAGACTATCACCTTAAACAATCACGCCAAGGTACGTGGGCGAGACACATGCAGCAATAAACAGTGAGCTTCCACATTGGGGAATATTTTGGGGAAACACTGCCAATTCAACAGAATGCAATTACCTTTTTAGGCACAGAGTTTCCAAGGAAATCTCCCCTCAAGGTAACCACAAGTTTATTCCAAATTACTGTTTCACACCGTCTCATGTTTCAAACAGTTTGTTTATTGCTGTTACCAGTGTATGACACTGTAAACTCGCCAGGCTTAAATAAGGAGGCCATTCTAATACATTATTTACTGCCCTATAAATTATGGTAGTCAGGATGAAGGATGAG
The DNA here is from genome assembly GCF_037043375.1 of Chiloscyllium plagiosum. NCBI lineage: Eukaryota > Metazoa > Chordata > Chondrichthyes > Orectolobiformes > Hemiscylliidae > Chiloscyllium > Chiloscyllium plagiosum. The sequence goes on along the minus strand of NW_028270191.1, from coordinate 22,367,175 downwards.
CTATTGCTCATTAAGAAATGCAGTTGGCCAAAGGACCACAGTCAGCAAAAAGCCAACTCAAAGATGCAGGTTGAGCTGTGGTCTAATCAGGGAAAGAAAATCACAAACTAATGCTGTTTCAGGCAGGTCCATTAATCAGAATTCATTTCCCATCTGTCTATCTCAAATTCACCAAAGATCCTCAGGCAGCACCTCTTCTAAACCCACAACCACTTCCATCTAGAAGGACAAGGACAGCAGATACAGGGGAACACCACCCCCTGCAAGTTCCCCTCCAAGCCACACACCATCCTGACTTGGAAATCCATTGCAGTTCCTTCAGTGTGGCTGGGTCAAAATCCTGGAATTCCCTCCCTCAGGGCATTGTGGGTCAACCCACAGCAAGTGGACTGCAGCGGTTCCAGAAGGCAGCTCACCCCCACCTTCTCAAGGGGGGGGGGGGGGCAACTAGGGATGGGGCAATAAATGTTGGGCCCAGCCAGTGGCACCCACATCCCACAAGATGAATAAATTAAAGAAAATTGAAAATCAATTCACAACCACAGCTTCTTACAATACAGAAGGATGCTATTTGGCATACACATTCAGATGTCCTATTAAATTGTAGCGAAACCTTTGCATAAGTGCAGAAGTTCGGACTCCAGGCATTAAAAGGGAGCATGCAGATTCACTTGGCTGCTCCTGGGAATGAGGAGATAAAAACACAGAGGAAACAGTCTGTTCCCAGCGGTGGGAGGAAGCAGCATGAAGGATTTTCGATAAAAGATATGGATTGGATAATAGTGTTGAGGTCCCTCCATTGTGGTATGGATTGAGGTGAAACATAAAACCCCACCGATAGGACTAGCACCACCCCATCCTGTAACTCCCAGCTCGCATAAATATTGTTCAGGCCGTGGAAGGACTGTTCACGCGACAGTCTGTCAGATGGTTAAATCAGCAAATCCTTCCACCACTTCATACTGTTCTCTCAGGACAAGTGTGTGAAAGTACAAAACAACAGATCTTGCCTTTACACATTCGGCTGTGACTGCTTGAAAAAGAAAACATGCCAAGTTTAAAAAAAACCTAAAGTCCTCGAATTATGTGAAACTAGGCCTGGTTCTAAGTCTGGGGCTGAGAAAGGAATTTGAGTGCACCCATGATCGAAATCAACACTGGTCTTACTTTGAACTTAACGGGCGGTTGCACGCGACTTTAAATTGTACAGATCGTGGACATTAACCGGGGTTTCACTTGAGCGCATAAAAGCAAGCGTGGTAATGTCCCTTTCTCTGGACTAGAAGGTCCAGGTCCAAGGTCCACTCCACCCCAGCGGTAACATGACTGATGAGGGAGATTGAGGAAAATAATCATAACTCCAGCTGTCCTGGTCTGGAAATCCTGGAGCCAAGCAGACAGAGACCTGCTTGTAGACGATGGAGGACATGCCCCTACATTAAGGTCATAAGGTTGGAGCTCATTTCCCATGTTTGCCAGAAGTGAGAAAGATCCACTGGAATTGTTTCTGCAGTGTTTTTTGGTTTAAACCTATTTTTCTAACCAACTTGTTCAGCGATGTTATTACACACTTCGACACCAGATCGAACTCAAACTCAGGCCTCTCGGTCCAGGGATAGGGACACTACCACTGTGCCACAAGAAGGCCTCGATCACATTCACCTGACACACAAAACATTCCCAACTTGGAACCAGGAAGGAACACTGTACGGAGAGAGGCCTACTACAAGGTGTTGTGAAACTTGAAAGGGTTCAGAAACGACTTACAATGATGTTGCCAGGGTTGGAGGGTTTGAGCTGTAGGGAGAGGCTGGATAGGCTGGGGTTATTTTCCCAGGACCGTTGGAGGCTGAAGGGTGACCTTATAGAGGCTGATAAAATCTCGTTTAATTTGGGAAACTTGGTTGGCATGGACAGGTTGGACTGAAGGGTCCGTTTCTGTGCTGCATGACTCTATGACTCTTAACAGATTGCTCAGAAACATTGCAATGTATCTTACCTATAAAGATTTACAAGGATGATGCCAGGGTTGGAGGATTTAAGCTGTAGGGAGAGGTTGAATGCTGTTTTCCCTGGAGCATTGGAGGCTGAGGGGTGACCTTATAGAGGTTTATAACATCATGAGGGGCATAAATAGGATAAACAGACAAGGTCTTTTCCCTGGGGTGGGGCAGTCCAGAACTAGAGGGCATAGGTTGAGGGTGAGAGGGGAAAGATATAAAAGAGAACCAAGGGGCAACTTTTTCACGCAGAGGGTGGTACGTGTATGGAATGAGCTGCCAGAGGAAGTGGTGGAGGCCGGTACAATTGCAACATTTAAAAGGCAACTGGATGGGTATATGAATAAGAAGGGTTTGGAGGGATATGGGCCAAGTGCTGGCAGGTGGGACTAGATCAGATTGGGATATCTGGTCGGCATGGACGGGTTGGACCAAAGAGTCGGTTTCTGTGCTATATGATTCTGTAACCGTGGTGATGTGTAGGAAGTGCTTCCCTACTTCATCTGTGGATAAATATAAGATCGACTCCAACAGATCCTCTGAATGATAATTACTTCCTAATTATTGGCTGGGGAAGAGCCAGCTCTTTGCTGTTAGGAAGATGCTCCCTGGGACTTCGTTAACGAAAAAAGCATTGATTTTAAATGGAGGTCCATTCAAACTGGATCGCCTCTGGGTCAACTCATTCTTTGATGTCCAGAGTAGTAAGGCATGGTTCGAGATGCTCACTGATTCAATTGGTGCTGCAAACTATCAACACAATCTCCTTGTGCACAATTCAGCAATATTGTGAGGGATTCAATGAACATTCAGCTGTTCAAGACGTGTTCATTCAATGTGGACATTGCAGGCAAGGGCAGTATTTATTGCCCCGTCCCTAGTTGCCCCCTTTGAGAAGGTAGGGGTGAGCTGCCTTCTTGAACCGCTGCAGTCCACTGGCTGTGGGTTGACCCACAATGCCCTCAGGGAGGGAATTCCAGGATTTTGACCCGGCGACACTGAAGGATTGGCGATAGATTTCCAAGTCAGGATGGTGGAGGGGAACTTGCAGAGGATGGTGCTCTCAGAAGACAACGGAGCAGAAATTAGGCCATTCAGCCCATCGAGTCTCCCGTGGCTGATAGTTTTTTCAACCCCATTTTCCCGCTTTCTCCCTGTAACCCTTAATCCCCTTGTGTCTGCTGCCCTTATAGTTCGAGGTGGTAGAAATCATGGGTTTGGAAGGAGCTTTGACACATTGCTACAATGGATCGCGTCAATAACACAAGCATCAAATGCCTCATGCCAGCCACTATGGTAAAAGGACAATTGAGTGACAGGAATGTATGTCAAAGCCAACTTCCAAAGATGGCCAGTTTTAAATAATTACTGGCTGGCCAAATCAATTTGTTTCACAGTAAACCTCTGATCTGCACTCAGTATTCAAAAATTCAAGTCTATAAATCAGGAAAAGGACCCTCTGTGGTCTCTGGGTGGTCGGCCACCAACTGAACATTAAATGAAGCATTTGTAAGCTCTGTCGAGCCATCAGTCAAAAGAATGGATAGAAAAGAAGAAACCAGATGGTAAAAATAAATAAAAACGGCATGTCACAGAGACAGATCACGTGCTGGGAAAGAGATACGCTTTGGTCACAGTGCCAGGTTCCCGTGTCAAGAAGACAGTGCCAGTTTATTTCAGACCTCCAGCATGGCCCATACCCAGCATCAGAGCAAGGACAGCACAATTCTGCTCCTATTATGGAAGTTTAATAAAAACCTGTAACGAAGCAGCAGTGGGTTTCATTAACACCACTGCTCCACAATCCCTGCCACCTCACCTCATTGCCATGTGTTCTTTTTAGCGCAATAAATATTGCATTCGCCCAAGTTTGTGGCTCAACATTTTTTAACCCATTTCAACCCGGACGTGCAGGCAGAGCAGTAGCATGGAACGTGTAACAGAAGCAATAAACCTTCACACCTTTCTCAAAGAATTGCTTTAATAAGCAGCTCCCTCCCAATCCCTGGCGTTGCCATAGACACCCACAGACTTTGACTCAGGATTTCATGCTTAGCAAAGGACCCAGTGATAGCAACCCCCCCCCCCCACGTCCTTCAGCAACTCTGATGTTGGCAGCGAGGCAAATACATCGGATAAGCTCACTCACTCAGAGATGTACAGCACGGAAACAGACCCTTCGGTCCAACCCGTCCATGCCGACCAGATAGCCCAACCCAATCTAGTCCCACCTGCCAGCACCCGGCCCACATCTCTTCAAACCCTTCCTATTCATATACCCACCCAAATGCCTTTTAAATGCTGTAACTGTACCAGCCTCCACCACTTCCTCTGGCAGCTCATTCCATACATGTACCACCCTCTGTGGGAAAAAGTTGCCCCTTAGGTCTCTTTTATATCTTTCCCCTCTCACCCTAAACCTATACCCTCTAGTTCTAGACTCCCCCACCCCAGGGAAAAGACTTTGTCTATTTACCCTGTCCATGCCCCTCATAATTTCGTAAACCTCTACAAGTTGACCCCGCAGCCTCCGATCTAGATACAAAGAAATATTCTACATTCCTTACTCTGGATACCTCGTAATAAGTTGCAATATGTTGGCTTAGGTAGAAGGAAATATCCTAGACTATTGGTCTGAGCTAGTCAGGACGGTAACAGAGGCAAGAGGTGGAAGGCATAGATCACACTTCAGGGCCATTTTAATATTTGACTTTGTTCACAATACCCTTTTGTGGTGAGCTGCCCTCTTGAACCACTACAGTCAGTCCATGTGCCGTAGGTAGACCCACAATGCCATTAAGGAAGCAATTCCAGGACTTTGACCCAGTGACACGGAAGTAATGGCAACATAATTCCAAGTCAGGGTTGCTAGGGACCAGACCAAAACACCTCAAAAGAGATGGCTTAGACCCGAACTTATTTTGTTTAAAATTGTAAGGCACTACATTCCAGATGCAATTCCGTTGGTCACACTGCTCGGCTTTAAGCAAAACACACTTCATTCTTAAAATACAAGCAAAAAGTAAATAGAATTGGCAGAGAGTTAAAGTTTAGAAATAATTAAGATAATATATTCTGTAACTACGAATCATCAAGTGTTCTAATGTAGCAGCATCCCATAATCACACCCTTGGCAAAGGCAAATTCAGCAAAACAGATTCTCCTTGAGAGAGAGAAAGAGAGCGAGAGAACTGTAACTTGCAGTTCAACTCTAAAACCCCCCAAAGTCAACAACTGAAAGTAATACCGAACCCCCTGGGTCTCTGTGCGAGCCTGACTCCACCCATTCATGCTTGTCTTGTCTAATGCTTTTTAAAACCCCAAAAAGCTATTGACTCTGCCATCCATGGAGCAGACGCCTCGGCGCCAGGTTTACAACATTCCTCTGCAAGCGGAGCAGGAAAGAACAAATCCCTCTTCAAGGTACATCTCATCCCAGGACAGTGAGTGGCTTGAAGGGGGATATGCAGGGGATGGTGCTCCCATGTATCTGCTGCCCTTGCCCTCTAAATAGAAGTGGCTGTGGGTTTGGAAGGTGTTGTCTGAGGAGCCGTGGGGAGTTGCTGCTGTGTATCTTCTAGATGGTACACACTGCTGCTGGTGAAAGGAGTGAATGTTGAAGGTGGTACCAATCAAACGGGGGCTGCTTTGTCCTGGATGGTGTTGAGCCTCTTGAGTGTTGTTGGAGCTGCCCCCATCCAGGCAAGTGGGGAGTATTCCATCACACTCCTGAGTTGTGCCTTGTAGATGGTGGACAGGCTTTGGGGAGTCAGGAGGTGAGTTACTCGCCGCAGTATTCCCAGTCTCTGACCTGCCCTTGTAGCCACTATATTGATATGGCTAGTCCAGTTCAGTTTCTGGTCAATGATAACCCCCAGGATACTGACGGTGGGGGATTGAGTGATGGTGACACCATTGAACAGTGTTAAACTCTCTCTTGTTTCAGATGGCAACACCCAGTGTTTGTGTGACACAAACACTACTTGCCACTTACTAGCCCAAGCCTGGATATTGTACAGATCTTGTTGTATTTGAACGTGGACTGCTTCAGCATCTGAGGAGTTGCTGTTGTGCAATCATCAGCGAGCATCCCACTTCTGACCTAATGATGGAGGGAAGGTCATTGATGAAGCAGCTGGAGATGGTTGGGCCTAGGACACTACCCTGAGGGAGTCCTGTCCTGGATTTAACTAACCCCGAAAACTAAAAGCGTTGTCCTTGGTGCCAGGGGAGAATTGCCCCCGAGTCCCACTGACTAATGTTATCAGGATTTCCTGAAGCTGCACTCAGTCAAACATGGTCTTGATGTCAAGAGCAGTCACCTTCACCTGGCTTCTGGAATCCTTCTGTCCATGTTTGGGGCAAGGCCAGAACAAGATCAGGGGCTCACCATGGTGATCTGATGATTCCGCGGTGACATTTTAAAAGTCTGGAGCTCGCAAGAGAGAGGACAGACTGAGGGAGATAAAGGCCTTCACACGTCCGAGAAAGAATATCTTCAAACAAGCAGTAGTGTCAGAGATCAATACTATGCGGATGAAGAAAACCACATATCACAGTGTGCTTTAATCACAGGAAGAGCAAGACAGGAGTTCTTATGTAGGATCAGGAAGAAACAAATATTGATATTGCAACCATGTGTTAATGGGCAGAAGAACACAGCTTCAGTTAACTCCATGTACCCCTCTGTACCTGCCAGAAATATCAAGAACACTCTTCAGTTTTAATTAACAGGACAAAATGTTAAAGTGCATCGATTTCGACTTGGCAGTTTGAAATGTTCCCGTGTCCACTCCTGACACCACCCAAAGTAATTCCTCCACCTCACTTGAAGAGATTTTTATTTTGCTAATTTATCAAATCACGCGAGCCATCTTCAAAAGCAAACCTACTTAACAATATGCAGCCATACCTGGACTTTGTCAGAATATTCATGTTGCAGGCTATTACCATTGAGCCAGAAGTATTAAATGGCATTGGCAAAAGTACTTCCAATTTTGTGGGATCCCAGAGCATAAGACCATAAGATTAAGGAGCAGATTTAGGCCATTTGGCCCATTGGGTCTTCTCTGCTACATTGGTCATGGCTGATAATGTTTAACCCCATTCTTCTGCCTTCTCCCTCAATTCCTTTACCAATCAAGAATCTATGTCTGTCTTAATTACACTCAATGACTTGACCTCCACAGCCCTCGGGCAATGAGTTCCACAGAGTCACTACCCTCTGGTTGAAGAAATACCTCCTTTTCTCAGTGCTAAAGGGTCCCCTTCATTCTGAGGCCATGTTCTAGTCTCTCCTACCAGTGGAAACATCTTCTCCACAGCCACTCTATCCAGGCCTCTGTATCCTGTAAGTTTCAAACAGATATCCCCAAGGTAAGATCAGTCAACGTGTTTTTGCCCTGCAAGAAATTCCCGCACTGGCAAGCTGGGAGGGAGGATGACCTGGATTTCAACCATGCCCATCACTTGTCAGCAGCTGACTCTACCTCAGCACCTTCAGGGAACACCCATTAACCACACAGGAACAATTGGACTCTGTCCAACAGCCCTTCACTGGATGGATTAGGATTTCATCTACTGCACCCGACTGCATCCATCCCTCTGGATAGCTCGGATCTCAGTGGAAGAACCCCTGAATTCGGTTTCTGGAATCCAAAGGGCACCATGGCACCACAGGAATGCTGATATTTGAAGTGCCATTGGTGCATTGCAAAATGGCACGGTGGCTCAGTGGTTAGCACTGCTGCCTCACAGCACCAGATTTCCCCTCTCGGGTGCTGTCTGTGTGGAGTTTGCACGTTGTCCCCATGTCTGCATGGGTTTCCTCCGGGTGCTCTGGTTTCCTCCCATAATCCAAAGATGTGTAGGTTAGGTGAATTGGCCACGCTAAATTGCCCATAGTGTTAGGTGCATTAGTTAGGGGTAAATACAGGGTAGGGGAGTGGGTCTGGGTGGGTTATTCTTCGGAGGGTCAGTGTGGACTTGTTGGGCTGAAGGGTCTGTTTCCAAACTGCAGGGAATCTAATCTTACAAATAAAAACTCAGCACCACGCAAATGCAGTCCTATCCACTGGTGGTGCCACTGTGTTTATTGATAAAAGAAATGGGGGTAACATCATGGCTGCACACCCACTGGTCCAAAGGTATCCCGTTCCTATCACTGTGCTCCCCCGAAAGGGGATGACACACAATCCACCAGGGGTCAAGGTGCGAGAGTTTGGAAAAGTGCATGTTTTGAATTCTTTTAAAGGGAAGCAGTGTACGGATGAACAATGTTTTAAAGTGGCCTTTGATTAGGAGCATACAAAATCGGAGCCAAAGGCTTTCAGAAACGACATTAGGAAACTATATTAACTGCAAAGACAGCCTCTGTTAGTTCCAACAGGCAAGACATTGCACTTGCTAGTGTGATGACGCGGTCCCCTTTGCTTTCCAGTGTCTGCTGTGGGCCAGCTAACTGTTAAAATCTACCTCTGAGCATGACCAAAGTTAGCAACTGCTGTTTGTTACGTCTGCTGCACACAATGCTCCAGGGACTCCACTCTGCTTTGTGCAGCAGGATCCAATTAGTGACTGAATAAACTTGTTCCTGCATCGAGGGAACCGGTTTCGAAATTCAGTCAGACACCGCGGTGGAGCCATTAATTGATCAAGGCACAAGCCTCTTGAGCACAATTCTCTGCAAATTCGTTTGAACTTCAGTCTCATGATATTACTTCCCACTGCAACGACTTGCATTTTAAACATAGGTGGAACAGAGGATACATTGAATTGGGCCCAATTCACTCTATTTGGGGGACAGCTAGGATTAGGGACGTACAACTCAGAGCAAAAGGGAGATATTGAGGCGAGCTGTTCAAATGCCTGAGGAATGTGGGAGGCTTTAAGACCCGTTTTGAAAGGATGAGGGTGGGAAAAATCAAGGTTACACAGGAGATTGGGATTAAGGGATGCAGCGTTCTGGGAGGGTCAAAGGAGGGAATCCATTGCTGCTTTCGTTTTTTTCTTTGCCCAGTGTTCTCTCCCAGCTGAGTATCCTTGCCAATGTGTCAACTACCCTCTCACACCCGAGCAGGCATTGTGAGAGATGGCAGCGCAAACCTGGGCAGGTTGGTTGGCTTTAGAGATTCGTGCCCTTAATTGGCAATTAAAGGTGAAGTAATTACAGCACCATCAGGCTGGCTTTCAAAACCGGTGCCCAAAGAGCTAGGGCGACACTTGCAGTATAGAGGGCACACTTTATTGTCAACTGTGCCACTTTTAGGCTGGCACGTTAACCAAAATGCAGCAAGCCTGTACAGACTGACATAAAAGATTGGGTAAAATTCAAAGGAAAAGATACATTCTCTGGCGCCCTGTTTATCCTTCATCCAACCTAAAACAGGTTAACTCGCCATTTACCCCTGTCATTGGAGGTATCTTGCAAATTGGCTGCCAGCTATGCTTAAATATTTAACGGTGAATTCCAGTTTAGTTGTAATTCATAGGTTGTGAAGTGTTTTGGGCCATAAATCCGTAGATCCCAAGGACAGGAGAGGTCTTGTGTTAATTGAAGTTCCGTCTTGTAGCAATCTTGGCGAATTGTCATGGACATTAATCGGGTGACCTGGAGAGACCGTGGTCAATTTCAAGGACAATCCCGAGGAAAGGTCAACAGACCCGAAACGTTAACTCTGATTTCGCCCCACAGATGCTGCCAGACCTGCTGAGCTTTTCCAGCAACTTCTGTCTTTGTTGTCAATTTCAGGGTCACTTGTCAGGAGCTGGACAGAAGGACAAAGCTCAGTCGACTGAGCAATGCTGCACTAGCAGCATTAGTTGAGGTAGCGAGGGTTTCTGTCTGTGATAGCAATCTGAACAAACCAGACTTATGGATAAGCTATTGGAAGATTTGTAAAGAAGAGGTAAGAGATGGCATTGGATGGGTGATGTGGAGAGAAAAATAAAACAAAATGGGGAGGCAAAAATTCTCCATGCTGATGGTCTTCCACAGTTGACAAGCAACTTGGCAGCTAGCTCTCTCACCGAACCAATGTCATAACCAGCTATCAGATGTGTCCAGCTAAATATATCACTTAAACCTGATATCAGCAACTCAATGGAGAAATTAGGATCAGGTTACTTATGTACAGTGTTTATTGAGCTATTCAACAGCTCACGAGAAAAATCAATAAAAACACACAAATTTACATCTGCCTGATAATTCAAATTCACTGTCACTGTCAGGATGTCCCTGCCTTTCACAAACGCCATGCAGAAAATCAAGATAAAAAAAGAACGAAATGGTAGATCTTACTAAATGTAGATTGAGGGCAAAATCCTCGATTCAGCTCTCTGGATGAGCCAGTTTTAAAAAAAACAGGAGTGTTCCTTGCAACTCTTTGGTTCAGATCCCTTCAGAAGGTCAAGTGACTCCTTCCCTTACATCTCATGGATGGCGATGGCAGCTTGACTGCCAGGAGCCATAAGAAACAGCAGAAGCAGGCCCTTAGCTCCGTTCAATAAGATCACAGCCGAGTCGATTGTGGGCTTGACACCATTTCTCAGCCCAGAACCCCTGAATCTTTTGGCAAATCAACAATCCAGCTCAGCCTCCAATATGTTCAATCATCCCCGACTTCCAGCGCTCTGTGGCAGAGAATTCAAAACACCAACAACCCTTAGAGAACCCACAGTGATGTCTTCAAGAGGAGACACTTTAGTTTCAAACTGTGCCCCCTCGTTCCAGATTCTCTCCAAAGGGAGATATCCTCTCAATATTTATCCTGTCAGCCTCTTCAGAATTGCCTCATTCTACTAAATTCCACAAGATAGTCAATTGGCAGTAGATATTGAATATTGCTGAAAAATAACCTTCTGATGAAGGAGCAGCGCTCCGAAAGCTAGTGCTTCCAATTAAACCTGTTGGACTATAACCTGGTATTGTGGGATTTTTAACTTTGTACACCCCAGTCCAATACCGGCACCTCTAAATGCTGAAAAATAAGCATTTCTTACAACTTTGCATCTTGCTCTCATCAGGACATTTTGTGAAATTTCCCCTGGGAAAAAAGGAGAACAATGTGGTTTATTTTCTTATTTCTCTTTTTTTCTTTTTCAAATTTCCACCACCAGGAAGAAAGAAAACACCCAAGTGGAGAGTCTCCTATTTAGAGTCATAGAGATGTACAGCATGGAATATGTTTTTTTTTTCATTTTTTGTTTTTTTTTCTTTGTTGTGAGTGTGCAAATGTGAACAACGTGGTTTTTTTTTTTCTTCTCTTTTTCGCCCACCTCTCCCTGAACAACTCCAGGGTGTCGGTGGAGACCGCGTGCTCCTTCTCCAAGGACACCCGGGCCCTAACGTAACCGCGGAAGAGGGGCATCACTCTTGTTTTTTTTGGTGTGTGTGTATAGGTGTGAGACACGGTGAAAGACACAAAGTGCACGAATCCTTATTCAATTCCCACCACTAGTAAGATAGGAAAACACCCGAGTGGCCAGTGACAAACACTGTCCTTCACATCAAAGGGCAGTGCTGTGTGATCAAAACAGTGAAGGGGAAGGTAGGGACTAAATCAAAATAGAATTGGAGGGAGAAATAATGCACTCCACTCCCTGCAGCACCCACCTCTCCCTGAACAACTCCAGGGTGTTGGTGGACACCGCGTGCTCCTTCTCCAAGGACACCCGGGCCCTAACGTAACCGCGGAAGAGGGGCAGGCAGTCGGCCCTAACAACAATGTGGTTTATACTGTGTAAAGGAGTGTGCTGATTGGCCGGCAAGTGATAGAGGCTTTGCTATGGAGAATGCACCACTTAAAAATGATATCTAATGGATAACTGTCAAGGCATTGCCCTGAGCAATGAACCAGCGAATGGCTGTCATCCATTTTGTTGTGTTGAAACAGACACAGTCAGTGTACATGTACTTTCTGTCCACAAAGGAGTGGCCAATGACCAGCTTGGATCCACCAGAGGTAACACGTCTGGTTTAAAATTTAAACAAAGCTTGGCAGTTAACTGTCAGTCATCATTTAACTGATGCATTCCACAAAGCAATAAATACTGGTCAGCTAGTGATGCCCACATCCCACAAATGAGTAGGGATGGGTGGGTGGGGAGAACCAGCAACAGCCCACTCACCAACCAATTAGTACTTACAGTCAAAAGAGATGTACAGTCCTTCGGTCCAACTCATCCATGCCGACCAGATAACTAGCCCCACCTGCTAGCACCCTGCCCATATCCCTCCAAACCCTTCCTACTCATATACCCATCCAGATGCCTTTTAAATGTTGTAATTGTACCAGCCTCCACCACTTCCTCTGGCAGCTCATTCCATACATGTACTACCCTCTGTGTGAAAAAGTGGTCCCTTTTATATCTTTCCCCTCTCACCCTAAATCTATGCCCTCTAGGTCTGGACTCCCCCACCCCAGGGAAAAGACTTTACCTATTTATCCAACCATGCCCCACATGATTTTATAAACCTCTATAAAAGGTCACCTCTCAGCCTCCGACGCTCCAGGGAAAACAGCCCCATCCTATTCATCCTCTCCCTGTAGCTCAAATCCTCCAACTCTGGCAATATTCTTGTAAATCTTTTCTGAACCCTTTCAAGTTTCCCTTATAGCAGGGAGACCAGAATTTCACTTAGTATTCCAGAAGTGACCGAACCAATGTCCTGTACAGTGCAACATGACCTCCCAACTCCTGTACCCAATGCTCTGACCTTAAAAAAAAAGTATAAACATCGTGGGGCGAGGGAAGAGATTTAAAAAAAAGATGTGAGCGGCAATTTTCTTTTTACACAGAGTGGTTCTCACATGGAATGTGATGGATGTGAGGTACAATTACAATGTTTAAAAGATATTTGGATAAGTACATGAAGAGGAAAGGTTTGGAGGGATATGGGCCAGGAGCAGGCAGGTGGGACTAGGTTAGTTTGGGATTATGGTTGGCATGGACTGGGCGGACCGAAGAGTCTGTTTCCATACTGTATGACTATGTTGTTCCCCTTGGTAGTCTTGTGAATTGCCCTGAAGACAGCAAGGTGAAAAACTTTGACAAAAAAAAAAATGCATCTTTGACCCAACTGAAAGAGAGTCTGGGTAAGAGAGCCATTGAATCAAAGCAACTGAACTTCCGGACCCAATACACACTGACTGGCCTCACTACCTTCCTGACACCATTCATGCAACATTCATGCCCCTCTCTATTTAATCATTTCATGGAAAGGATTTCTGAAAGTCAAGTTTATAAATCCAGGATCAAGCCTGAACTGGTTCAGTATCTACAACCGATACAAATTACAGCCAAATTGCTTTCCCTTAAACAAATTACTTTCAGAATTAATTACTTTAAAAAGATTAAGTTTCATTCTCGTCAGCCTCAAAGTATTTGCTAATGCTATACATTAAATTCTCCATATCATGTTCAATATTTACTCATTTTCAAGTGAGTTCACACTGGTAACATTTTGTCCTCGGTGTTTTTTTTTCCAGAATAAAATGTGTTTGTTCTTTGCTGAGTCTTCAACAATCATGTTTCTGCTCTCAAACTCTCATCCTAAACCCTTCCTGCCTACCGCCTCTTTACATAGACTTATCCTTGCTACCCTTTGGACAGATCTTTGGTCATCTCCCCAGCTCTCTGCTCACTACCTATGCTACTCTTGCTGGGCTCTCTCGGACTATTTGCAACATAAGAATACAAGTTTGAAAGCTCCAAAAGGGAGAGCGTTACAAACTTCCCCTTCCCAACAAAATATATGGAATTGATGGGAATTCAACCCACGTCAATAAAGAAAGGTTTCAAATGTTATGGGTGAAATATTGTATCAAACATACAACACAGAAATGGGCCATTTGGCCCACGAGCCCCCTGTGTAAGAAGGGAGGGAGGGAGGCAGAGGACAGGAAACATAGGCCGGTTAGCCTGACCTTAGTCGTTGCTAATATCTTAAGAGCCCATTATTAAGGAGGAGATTGCGGAGTACTTGAAAGTGCATGGTCAAATCGGGCTGAGTCAGCACCGCTTCGCCAAGGGGAAGTCATGCCTGACAAATCTGTTAGAATCCTTCGAGGAGCTAAGGAGCAAGTGAGACAAAGAGAGCCAGTGGACGTGATCCACTCGGATTTCCAGAAGGCCTTTAACAAGGTGCTGCACAGGAGGCTGTGAAGTAAGATAGCCCACAGTGTTAGGAGCAAGGTCCTGGCATGGGTGCAGTTTTGGCAGACTGGCAGAAGGCAGTGCATAGGGAACACAGGGGTCATTTCAGGATGGCAACTAGTGACTAGTGGAGTTCCACAGCGATCGGTTTTGGGACCACAACTATTCAGGCTACACATTAATGATCTGCATGAAGAAACGTCAGGTATTTTTGCAAATGTTCAGATGGCATAAAGGGGCAGGTGGTGTTGAGGAAGTAGGGAGCCTGCTGAAGGACTTGGACAGGCTAGGAGAGTGGAAAAGAAGTGGCAGATAGATTACCCTGTGGGAAAATGTGAGGTCATGCACTTTGGTAGGAAGAAGAGGCGTTGGCTATTTTCTAAACGGGAAAAGGTGTTGGAAATCTGAAGCACAAAGTGACTTGGGAGTCCCAGTTCAGGATTCTCTTCAGGTTAACATGCAGGTTCAGTTGGCAGTTGGGAAGGCAAATGCAATGTTAGCATTCATTTCAAGAGGGCTAGAATACAAGAGCAGAGATGTACTGCTGAAGCTATTTAAGGGTCTTGCCAGACTGCATTTGGAATATTGTGGGCAGTTTTAGGCTCCATATGTCAGGAACAATGTGCTGGCATTGGAGAGAGTCCAGAGGAGGTTTACAAGAATGAGGAGAAAGTGAGAACTGCAGATGCTGGAGATCAGAGCTGAAAATGTGTTGCTGGAAAAGCGCAGCAGGTCAGGCAGCATCCAAGGAACAGGAGAATCGACGTTTCGGGCATAAGCCCTTCTTCAGGAATGAGGAAAGTGTGTCCAGCAGGCTAAGATAAAAGGTAGGGAGGAGGGACTTGGGGGAGGGGCGTTGGAAATGCGATAGGTGGAAGGAGGTCAAGGTGAGGGTGATAGGCCGGAGTGGGGTGGGGGCGCAGAGGTCAGGAAGAAGATTGCAGGTTAGGAAGGTGTGCTGAATCCGGGGGTTGGGACTGAGACAAGGTGGGGGGCGGAGGGGAAATGAGGAAGCTGGAGAAATCTGCATTCATCCCTTGTGGTTGGAGGGTTCCTAGGTAGAAGATGAGGCGCTCTTCCTCCAACCGTCGTGTTGCTATGGTCTGGCGATGGAGGAGTCCAAGGACCTGCATGTCCTTGGTGGAGTGGGAGGGGGAGTTGGAGTGTTGAGCCACGGGGTGGTTGGGTTGGTTGGTCCGGGTGTCCCAGAGGTGTTCTCTGAAACGTTCCGCAAGTAGGCGGCCTGTCTCCCCAATATCGAGGAGGCCACATCAAGTGCAGCAGATGCAATAAATGATGTTTGTGAAGGTGCAGGTGAATTCGTGGCGGATATGGAAGGATCCCTTGGGGCCTTGGAAGGAAGTGAGGGGGGAGGTGTGGGCGCAAGGTTTGCATTTCTTGCGGTTGCAGGGGAAGGTGCTGGGGAAGGTTACAAGAATGATCCCAGTGGCAAAGGACTTGTCATATGAGGAGCAATTAAAGAACTCTGGGTCTGAATTCAATGGTGAGAGGGACATCTGATTGAAACTTACAGAACACCGAGAGAACTGGACACAGTGGACATGGAGAAGGTGCATCTGTTAGTGAGAGAGACTAGGACCCAAGGGCACAGCCTTCGAGTAAAAGGGATGATCCTTCGGAACAGAGACGAGGAGGATTTCTTCAGCCAGAGGGTGGTTCATCTGTGGAACTCATTGGCACAGAAAGCTATGGAGGCCAAGTCATTAAGACAGAGCTAGATTGGTTCCTGATTAGTAAGGGGATTAAGGGTTATGGGGAGAAGGCAGGAGAATGGGTTTGAGCCATGATCAAATGGTGAAGCAGACTCAGTTGGTGGGGGGGGGGGGGGCGAAATATACATATGGGTCATAGGAGTTAGAGTCATAGAGCATGGAAACAGACCCTTCAGCCCAACTCATCCATGCTGACCAGGTTTCCCAAAGTGAACTACTCCCTTTTGCCTGTATTTGGCCCAGACCCATCTTGTGGAATCTCCTCCCAATCCTATCTACATGATCACAGCCTTTTGGCAAATGTTTCCATTCCCTTCTCTCTCAATGCTGCTTCCATTTGAAAGCACTGGAACTGGAGTGAAGTCATAAACGTTGAACTTCATGGCAAACTGCTGTGGACCCTTGTAGTCCCATTGCTGGCAGCAAAACAGGAAGCCCGTTTGGGAAATGCAACAAGTCAAGAATTCATAACGTATGCTCGTGGGGTTAACTGGTCAACGAGGTCACCTCTGGATCACAGGATGGAGAAGTTGAGCTCAGAAATGAAGGCAAGACCCCAGTGTCATACTGAAAGAGGAGAATGAGCATCGTTAACACTTGGAATTCATCTCATTGGCTATCCTTCCCTCAGAATCACTTATAGACACCAATCTTCATTCTATTGTGAGGAAGATAATTTCATAAAGTTGTGACAACGCTCCAGATCCCTTGTGTACCAGACACAACACTAACATCAATTTGGACACAAATGGAGATTACAAATGGCTTCCTACACCTCTGGGTGCATACTGCTTCCTTAGGAGACAAATTGGGTACAAGCCTTTGAACAATACAACAAGTAACCCTTTTCCCATTTTATACTGCACAATTCCACATTACAATTGCCCTAGAGTCTTGGACAATTAAAAGAGTAATCTCCAAATCAATGCTATGAGCAAATTCAGGATAAAAATTATAGGGGCATTCAAAACATTTTTTCAAATGGAACAACTTTATTTATCAGTTATACACTGATTGGAGATGGAGAATAATAGACTGCTTGACAATTTATAAGCCAATACATCATTGGAGCAAGAATCATCCAATCACTTAATGGATAACCCATTGGCTGTGGAAAGGCTGACCATCAAAAGAAAAACAATAGAACATAGAACATAGAACAATACAGCACAGAACAGGCCCTTCGGCCCACGATGTTGTGCCGAACATTTGTCCTAGCTTAAGCACCCATCCATGTACCTATCCAATTGCCGCTTAAAGGTCGCCAATGATTCTGACTCTGCCACTCCCACAGGCAGCGCATTCCATGCCCCCACCACTCTCTGGGTAAAGAACCTACCCCTGACATCCCCCCTATACCTTCCACCCTTCACCTTAAATTTATGTCCCCTTGTAACACTCTGTTGCACCCGGGGAAAAAGTTTCTGACTGTCCACTCTATCTATTCCTCTGATCATCTTATAAACCTCTATCAAGTCACCCCTCATCCTTTGCCGTTCCAATGAGAAAAGGCCTAGCACTCTCAACCTATCCTCGTATGACCTATTCTCCATTCCAGGCAACATCCTGGTAAATCTTCTCTGCACCCTCTCCAAAGCTTCCACATCTTTCCTAAAGTGAGGTGACCAGAACTGCACACAGTACTCCAAGTGTGGCCTAACCAAGGTCCTGTACAGCTGCAACATCACTTCACGACTCTTGAATTCAATCCCTCTGCTAATGAACACTAATGAATCTTATAGATGGAGATGTTGATTGGTCAATGGCAGGGGGATAGGGGATGATACAGGTCATGTGATGACACCTCCAGGACCACATCCAACCAGAGTTGGCGATCGTATTCCCTGAATTTCCTAAGCCATAAAAGGTCAGTGGACCAAGAGCTGGATGAAAGGATTGAGAGTTGAATCCACTCCCAGCTCCCTGTGGGGAAGTTTCGATCCACGCAGGGATGCTGGCAATTCTCTCAGTCAGATTTATGGGAAGTCAATATTGTTGGCTTCTTCCTTGACTGCATTCAATCAGTTGACCTTGAGTACATCTCACTGGCACCGATCATCACTCACATTCGCACATGTGGCCATCTTGTTGGCACCCAATTGAATGCCACAATGCACATCATAATGGACTCTCCTTGCAACACCCCTTCCCTGGTTTCCTGTCCTCCCAGCATCACTCTCCCACACACCTGGGGACCAAATGAAACCCACAAACTGGTTGAAAGTCTTTGGGCTGCATCTCACTTTCCCTGCTTCACGATGACCTGCCCAATCCCCTAGCCTCTGCCGTGGTGTCCCGTTTAGAGCAGGATCTAGCAGGAGACATTCTTTGGATCGAGGAATTGAAAACACAGGAAGTTATCAACAAGTTCCTCATGACAGACCCCCATCTGTCCAATGGCAGGCTTTGAACTACCCCAATGAGTCTGGTCCATAACATTAGATCCTTCCTATTGTTATGGACCAGACCAAACCCCTGTAAAATATAGCCAAGATCCTAATTGTTTTCCTTATTTTAACAACAAGTGCCAGGTATTGTGTTCAATAGAATCCCTACAGTGTGGAAGTAGGCCACTCAGCCCATTGAGTCCATACTGACCCTCTGAAGAGCATCCCACTCAGACCCACATATCCCCCCCTACCCTACCCCTATAACCCTTTATTTCCCATGGCTAATCCACCTAGCCAGCACATCCCTGGACAAAATGGGTAATTTAGCATGGCCAATCCTAATTTGCACACCTTTGGACTGTGGGAGGAAACCGGAGCACCCGGCAGAAACCCACGCAGACACGGGGAGAATGTGCAAACTCCACACAGACAGTCACCCGAGGCTGGAATCGAACCTGGGCCCCTGGCGCTGTGAGGCAGGAGGGGAGAGAGAGAGAGGGGAGAGAGAGAGAGGGGAGAGAGAGAGAGGGGAGAGAGAGAGAGAGGGGAGAGAGAGAGAGAGGGGAGAGAGAGAGAGAGGGGAGAGAGAGAGAGAGGGGAGAGAGAGAGAGAGGGGAGAGAGAGAGAGAGGGGAGAGAGAGAGAGAGAGGGGAGAGAGAGAGAGAGGGGAGAGAGAGAGAGAGGGGAGAGAGAGAGAGGGGAGAGAGAGAGAGGGGAGAGAGAGAGAGAGGGGAGAGAGAGAGAGGGGAGAGAGAGAGAGGGGAGAGAGAGAGAGGGGAGAGAGAGAGAGGGGAGAGAGAGAGAGGGGAGAGAGAGAGAGGGGAGAGAGAGAGAGGGGAGAGAGAGAGGGGAGAGAGAGAGGGGAGAGAGAAGCTTGAACTTATACACTTAATGGTAAGGTCCTGGGGAGTGTTGCTGAACAAAGAGACCTTGGAGTGCAGTCGCAGGTAGATAGGATAGTGAAGAAGGCGTTTGGTATGCCTTCCTTTATTGGTCAGAGTATTGAGTACAGGAGTTGGGAGGTTGTGTTGCGGCTGTACAGGACATTGGTTAGGCCACTGTTGGAATACTGCATTCCATTCTGATCTCCCTGCTACAGGAAGGATGTTGTTAAACTTGAAAGGGTTCAGAAAAGATTTACAAGGATGTTGAGGGTTTGGGCTACAGGGAGAGGCTGAATAAGCTGGTGTTATTTTTCCCTGGAGCATTGGACATTGAGGGGTGACCGTATGAAGGTTTATAAAATCATGAGGGGCATGGATAGGGTAAATAGACGAGGTCTTTTCCCCCAGGGTAGGGGAGTCCAAAACTAGAGGGCATAGGTTTAAGGTGAGAGTGGGAAAGATTTAAAAGGGACTGGAGGGGCAACTTTTTCACGCAGAGGGTGGTGCATGTATGGAATGAGCTGCCAGAGGAAGTGGTGGAGGCTGGTACAATGACAACATTTAAAAAGCATCTGGATGGATATATGAATAGGAAGGGTTTAGAGGGATATGGGCTAATGCTGGCAAATGGGCCTGAGGGAGAGCTCTTTTTTTAAGAACACTGTGTGGTAAATACCTGGATTTTCTTACCTGCAAGGGGGTAGAAGCAGAGCCAATGAAAACTGGATGGGCAACAGAAGACAAAAAAAAAGTGACAACCCCATTTGACAGAGTGGGAGAATGGGACTGACTAGATTGCTCTGGAGAGCACTAGTAAATACTTGATGGGCTGAACAGCCTCCTGTGTTGTAATAGCTCCAAGGCGCTCTCAGGTTGAGGGTGGGAGAAAAAGCAATGGGGAGGCATGGCAAATCAAAGAGGGAGCAGTTGCTTGTGCTAGGCCTCAAGTCTGGTGTGGCAGGGTGACAGGGAAAGGAGGAGGGTTGTGGGAATCTTCCCTTGATGTTTCTGGTCAGATTATTACTGCAGCCAGCTCTCACGAACAATGTTTGTCCATTCAGCCTCTTGCACCCTCTCCAACAGTCAAATTATGGCTAATCTGTACCTTAAAATTCCAACGATCCGCCTTTGTACCCCTGCCCAAGAAATACAATGTATTCCAACTTAAAATTCAAACCCTTTGTCTGATCATCAGCTAAATGGATCACTGCAGAATAATTTCAGAGCGACAGGAGGGCATTTCCTGTGGTAGAATCCACAAGGGCAAGTTTGCCCTCAGACAACACAGCAAGGAAATCCTGTGTTGCACAACATGGAAAACAAATCAAAGTTCAGACTAACAACTTTCAAAAGGAAATTGGATAAATACTCAAAATACAGCTAATTTGCCAGGCTATGAGGAAAGAGCAGGGGTTGTGGCATGAGGATTGGCATCTGAGATTGCTCCGGTGGTAACATCTTTGCTGAAATTGTTCCAAGTTAAACTTTGATGTTTCCATGGATCCACAGGACACCTGGTAGGAGCCTGCATTTCAAGAGCTTGCGAGACATTGACAAGAAAATCAAGTGGATGTTTCTGCTCACCCTGCCGTCTTCCAAATCACATTCTCCCCAGCCTCAAAACGTAGCAGCTCAACAGAAACAGAGACTAACGGTGCCAAAAGCACTGGTGCATGACAACAAGGTAATAGCATTTGTCAGCAAGGCATTGTGCAGCCTCCCAGCGGGTTCTTACACAAGACAAGACCAAGGCTTTTTATAGTAACTGAGCCTAAAGATCAAAGTTTGTGAGAAGATTTGTAGCTCGGGTGCTCGTTGCTGTGGTTCTGTTCGCCGAGCTGGGAATTTGTGTTGCAGACGTTTCGTCCCCTGTCTAGGTGACATCCTCAGTGCTTTCCTCCGGAGGAAAGATCACAGAAGCGCTTCAGAGGAGGCTCCCAAGCACTGAGGATGTCACCTAGACAGGGGACGAAACGCCTGCAACACAAATTCCCAGCTCGGTGACCAGAACCACAACAACGAGCCTAAAGATGCTCACAGCTGTTCATCAAGCCACTTCAAAACTTTATTACTGGAGGAGGTTGTGGGAGAGCAGGGGAGGGAGGGAAAGAGAGACTGGGACAAAGTAGATTGAAAGAACAGAGGAATTAAAGTCTGAAACAAAAATAGAGGGATGAGGGGCCAGTAATTACATCAAAACTCTCTGGAGGAAGCTACAATTTAAACTGTTTTTTTTTCAAAAATAAAAAGATGCTGTTGGTTTATAATCTTTTCTTGAGCTGAGTGCAAGTAAGGACTTTCGTTTTCAGTTCAGAACTCATTTATTAGATATGAAACAAGGGTCTGCAAAGGCATTACGGTTGTGGACAGCACGGTGGCCATAATGTCATTCACACCACTGCTGGCTCCACCCTTGGACATAACCAAGTCCCTTCCCCATGTGACAATGGAAATCCCCAATGTATCTTTCACCCCGAAATACTCTAGGTGACGTTTCAAAGTCCTGAGTCATTGTAAAGTACGTTTGCCTCTGAAAAATTTTAAAAAAAGAACAGAATTCTAAAAAGGTATCTCAGCCAAAGACTGGCCACAGCTCAACTGCAAGATCTACTTGTGCACAAGTAAGTATAGAAGTAAAGGACTGGCAGTTACATAGCAGCTTTCACAACCACCAGAAATCTCAAAATGCTTTACAGCCAATTACAAACTCTATTTTTTTGAAGAGTACTCACAGTTTTAAATGTCAGGGAAAAGGGCAGCCAATTTGAGTACAGGAAACTCCCACAAGCAGCAACCTGATAACGACTGGATTACTTGATTGTGCTATTGAGGAATAAATATTTCTTTGAACTCTGCATAGAACTCCTTCAACAGTGCCCTGGGATCTCTCATATCCACCTATCTCCTCAGGGAAAAGACAGCATATTTGACAGTACAGCATTGCAGTGGACCATTGGCCTCAATGTTTGTGCTTAACCTTGAATGTGAGATTTAAACCTAGGGCCTTCTGAATCAGGGATACGGCTGCTACCTACTAAGCCATGAGGGTATGTTCTTGGTAGCATAATGAAATCTCCAACAGAGAAAGATTATTTCCCCTTTCATCATTCAGCATTTAATGGGTAAAGTAAGCTGACGGGAATAGAAACTTTGAGTCAAGCAAGAGTGTGAAAGAACATTCATTAATATAGCACCTTTCACAACCTCAGGATGCACCAAAGCACTTTACAGCCAGTGAAAGCACTTATGAAACAAACAGTCCCTGCTTTAATGTCGAAAACACAGCTACCTCCTACCAACAGCAATGCAGTCATGACCAGATAACCTCGGAGAAAGTGAGGACTGAGGATTCTGGAGATCAGAGTCAAAAAGTGTGGTGCTCGAAAAGCACGGCCGGTCAGGTAGCATCCGAGGAGCAGGAGAGTCGACGTTTCGAGCATAAGCTCTTCATGCTCAAAAAGCCCCTCATTCCTGATGAAGAGCTCACTCTTGAAACGTTGACTCTCCTGCACCTCGGATGACCAGATAGCCTGCTGAGTGAAGTTAATTGGGAGGTATTAATTTGCCCATGGCTCTCTTTCTGCTCCTTGTTCTTCTTTAAAAATAGATCCATAGGAATTTTGTACGTCCTCCCAAGAAGGAAGGCAGGACACTGGCTCAATGGGTCATCTGAACGTCAGCACCTTGAACAGCTCCCTCAGCACAGCACAGTGCTGGAGTCTGAGCTTTAATTTTGCACTCAGAGTGGGACATGAGCCCACAACCTTCGGATTCAGTGTCACCAACTGAAAGATAGCTGCCGCTTCCAAGATTATCAGGTGAACCAGCTGTGCACCCAAAATAACAACTGACAAATGGAAATGTAAAAGCTGAAAGCAGGTTGGAAGTGCAGACAGTTGGAGGTTCAGCCTTTGGTGTACATGCCAGGGGCTATCACAAGGATGGATAAGATCACTGGCACTCTCCCTCACCTCAAGTTACTTCCTAAAACAGCTAGCCCAGCCAAGTCCCATAATGCACCAGTCTCTCTGCAACTACACCAGGAAGGTCACATCTCGTCCCAGAGGCCAAGTCCCATAATGCACCAGTCTCTCTCCGCAGCTACACCAGGGGTCACACCTCGTCCCAGACGCTTTTGTACGTAATCCAGGCCAATACTTCAGTGCTGCAGTGTCAGAGATGCTAACTTTCAGGCAAGGTATTAAAGCAAGGCCCCTACCTGCCTCCCACAACTGCTCTCCTGGGCACTTCTCCCGGGGGTCCAGGCTGGTGTCAATCCCTCAACCATCAGGCCTGATCAATTTATCCTTAGGATTGTCTGTGGGATTGTACGGTGTGTAAATGGGTTGCTGGAGTGGGAACTGAACCTGCAACCTCCAGCGGTGTGTCAGAGGCCTGTACCTAACCACATTGCAGTGCTTTGGCAGCCATTTTAAAGTGGATCCCAGCCTACGATACACACAATAGTGTCACCACCTCATCATGGATGGCTCTGTGCCGTTTCTCTGCCGACATAGCACTGACCTAATGTAGACACCAAGGGATTAACTGATGCCAATTCTTCAGTGCCAACTTCATCATTGTTTAAGCAATGGAACCCACTCCCTTAAAAACCAACCTCAACGAGGATCCCGATTATAGTGAGTGGAGTGCAGAATCTACAAGGACACACAAGGTAGAAGTTGCCATTGTCCCAGACGGCTACTCTCTCATGAGGGTGGTTTAAACCGGAGGGTCTCAGGCAGACGGGGGGCAAGTTGAGAGGGCAGGGCCTTCATTCAACCTCGGCCGGTGGTGGCAATTGAACCTATGCTGTTGGCATCACTTGGCACTGCATGCCAGGTGCCCAACCGAGCTAACAAACCCCTCTCTTGGGACAGCATGCCCTGGGCATCATGCAAGTAAGACAGTGGCTCACACCAGTGTTTGAAAGAAGAGTTGATTAGATTACAGTGTGGAAACAGGCCCTTCTGCCCAACAAGTCCATACTGACCCTCCGAAGAGTAACCCACCCAGACTCATTTTCCTTCCATTTCCTTCTGACTAATGCACCCAACACTATGGACAATTTAGCACGGCCAATTCACTGAACCTGCACATCTTTGGACTGTGGGAGGAAACCGGAGCAAACCCACGCAGACACGGGGAGAACGTGCAAACTCCACACAGACGGTTGCCCCAGGCCAGAATCGGGCCCGGGTCCCCTGGCGCTGTGGGGCAGCCGTGCTAACCACTGAGTCGCCGTGCCGCCCCAAGGCAGCAGGAGTCTGGTGTTGAGGGAGAACGGGACTTACCACCGTGAAGTTCTCAGGACCACATTCCTCCATCCGGTACCGACAGTCCTTCAGCATGTCCTCCAACTGATGACTAGTCCGGTTGAACAACTCGTACATGCTGTAGGGGGCACCGTCGTTCCTGACCGGGGGCGCCAGCTGGAACCCTGGATCCATGCCCTTGGTGTATCCCATCAACGAGCCGGCCAAAGCCAAGTCCATGGATGTGATCTTGGAGCGCCGGAAGCGGTTGAAGTTGCAGAGGGTCACCGCCGGGAAGAACAGGAAGGGGCTGTCCATCTCGTCGAGAGCCGTGATATGATGGTACTCCAGATAGTACATGACCCGGTCCATCACCTGGTACAGAAAGATGGCGAGGGAAGACAGGAACGCGCAGCCCCACAAGACTTGCCGGACACCACAGCCTCCTTTCACAAAGATGTGGCCCATCCCATGCAGGTTGGAATTGGCAGCAAACTCAGCCAGGCTGACCCCAGCGGACTGGTGGTCTTCCGCATGGCCGTCCTCTTCAGAAAACTGATCAAACCTCTCCTCCCTTCTCCTCTCCTCTGCTTTCTCATCGTCGGCAGCGAAAGAAATAGTGCAAAAAATCTGGACTGGCATTCTGAATCCGACGGGAAGCTGCTGTTGTAAATTCCAAAATTTGTTTTTTTTTTAAAAAGTAGCAGTTCGTTTGCACACATTTAAAAAAAATGTTCTGCTTTCAAAATAAAGTGCAGATCTGAGGTAGAAAAATAGCTAAACTGACACAATACAATTCAAAAGGTAGAAAAGAAACCATGCATTCCATGCTGCAGAAAGTTAAGAAGGCAATGGATATGAGCTCAAGCTGTCTCTGTTGTACAATAAGTGCCAGTCAGCTCCACTGAAGAAGTGCTGTGTGTGATCACATTGCCAGAGTACTGAAGCCAGGATGATGAGCAGACTCGGCCTGCTCAATAATTTATCAGGAGCCCGTCCCAACGAACGACAGGGAGGACTTTTGTCAGTGGATCTGGGGCTGCTGCCTGATCACTGAGTCCTGATCCACCAGTCGATTGCAAGCACAGAAACTCTCATGACAACCTTAGACCTCTGACGCACACTCTCTTTCTAAACAAGCACTGCGAGGCATTTCTTATCTTCCAGCTATTAGCAGCGAGAAAAAAAAGCAGCAGAGCAGGACGTGTTAAGAGAGAGAGAGCAAAAGCCAGTCTCTCATCGCCGTTCCCACTCTTCTCTGCCTCACTCAAAATAGCCTCAGCGAAAGAGTTCAATCTTTTTAATGAGTCAAAATTTGAAAGGTGATGGATCAGCCTCTCACTGCAATTGAGATTTATTATCCTGCAATTGACTAATTTGACGGCCTTTTCACTGGTGGGTGGGGGACTGTGGGTTTTGAGTAATGAGTGCCCAAGTGCCAAGATCAAGCATATTAAAGAAACTTTATTGAAAGCAGCAGCTCAACCGAGTGTTAGCAACAATTGAAGCGCTGCATTTGATTTATACCGAGCTGTCAGCATCAATTACAAACTAACACACGCCAGGGGAGGCTCAGCCCGCACACGGGGGTTCCAATCCAAAACCTGCTCCAAACGGAAAGTTCAGCCCCGAGTTTCCAACAACATTAAACAGCCACAAAAGCAGCACCTTCCTCACCAACACAGCAGGCATGCAGCTGCTCTACCAACACTGTCCCCCTCACCCCCCACCCCGGATCGCACAGCTTAACCCTGAACAGGCCGAATGTTTCGTGCTCGGGCAGAAATCGTGGCTGCATTGAAATGGCGCCACCTGTGGGACAGTCTGCGGATCGGCCACTGGACTCAGGAGCCACGATGGACTTAGGAGTTATTTCAGAACCTGGAGAGGAAGCAAGCCCGAGGTGGATTCCGGAGTTGAGAGGGGTTTGGCTTCTGAGGGGAGACTGAGTAGACTGGGACTATGTTCATTGGAATTCAGAAGACTGAGGGGGGGGGGGAATCTTATAGAAACATATAAAATTATGAAGGGAATAGATAAGATAGAGATAGCGAGGATGTTTCCACTGATGGGTGAAACTAGGACAAGAGGGTGTAACCTCAAGGTTAGAGGGAGCAGATTGAGGACTGAATAGAGAAGGAACCCCCAGAGGGTTGTGAATCTATGGAATTCCTTGCCCAATCAGCCATGATCTTGGTGAATGGTGGAGCGGGCTCAAAGGGCTGGATGGCTTACTCCTGCTCCTTATTCTTATGTCATCCTTGATCCTGACAGACTGCAAACAACGGGCTTTGGAAATATAGAATACAGCAGTAGGCCATTCGGCCCGACGAGCCTCTTTCCCCAGTCAACCTGATCCTGGCTGATCATCCAACTGTTCCCACTTTCTCCCCAACACCCTTTTGATCCCTGCAGCCCTAAGAACTATAGCTAATTCCTTCTTGGAAACTTTCAAGGGGAGGAGATTCACTAGGTTGATTCCGGAGTTGATTCCGAGTTGCCTGATGAGGAGAGATCGTGTAGACTGGGATTATATTCATTGGAATTGAGAAGAA
Organism: Chiloscyllium plagiosum; assembly: GCF_037043375.1. Taxonomy (NCBI): domain Eukaryota; kingdom Metazoa; phylum Chordata; class Chondrichthyes; order Orectolobiformes; family Hemiscylliidae; genus Chiloscyllium; species Chiloscyllium plagiosum. The sequence goes on along the minus strand of NW_028270191.1, from coordinate 22,340,202 downwards.
TGAGGGGGGAATCTTATAGAGACAGATCAAATGATGAAGGGAATAGATCCGATCAAAGCAGGTCGGTTGTTCCCATTGGTGGGGCATACCCTCAAAATACGGGGGAGCAGGTTTAGGGCTGAGTTAGGGAGGAGCTTCTTCCCCCAAAGGGTTGTGAATCCGTGGAATTCCCTGCCCAGTGAAGCTGTTGAGGCTACCTCACTGAATGTTTTTAAGATGAAGATAGATTTGTGAACAGGGAAGGAGTTAAGGGTTACAGTGAAAGGGTGGGTAAGTTGAACTGACCATGATCTTAGTGAATGGTGGAGCGGGCTGGAGGGGGTCAGATGGCCTACTCCTGCTCCTGTAATGGTTAGGCCTCAACCTGTTTCCTGTGGCAAAGAATTTCACAGGCTCGCCACTCTCTGGGCAAAAAAACATTCTCCTCATCTCAGTCCTAAATGACCTTTACCCTTAGCTGGTGACCCCCGGTTCAGGATTCCCTGGCCAACGGTAACATCCTCCCTGCATTTACTCTTCCTATTATAATACAATCAGAAATATTGACTCGGTTTCTCTTCCCACAGATGACGCTGTTAATTATTTTGAGATTCCCACCCACCTTGCCCTCAGTTCCTGCATGGCTGCGGGTTCCTACAGGACTGACCTGCAGGAAAACTTGGAACTTCTGACATGGAAGCGAGAAAGGGATAGAAAATGTGGAAATATAGACACATGATCTTAAAGAAATAGGTGCTTCTTCCTTACTGGAGCAGTCAATCAGACTATGTTGCAAAGAAGGGGGCGACACTAGCGTCCAACAGTGCACTGTTAAGTACAAGAAGGATCATCTTCTGATTTAATGAATGGTTTCATGTGGAATTTACAGCAGAGAAACAGGCCATTTGGCCCAACTGGTCCATGACAGCGCTTATGTCCCACATGAGAATCCTTCCAACTCAAGTGACCATAACCTCCCACAACAAGGGCGGCACGGTGGCTCAATGGTTAGCATGCTGCCTCAGGGTCCCAGGTTCAATTCCAGCCTCGGGTGACTGACTGTGTGGAGTTTGCACATTCTCCCCGTGTCTGTGTGGGTTTCCTCCGGATGCTCCGGTTTCCTCCTACAGTCCAAAGATGTGCAGGTCAGGTGAATTGGCCATGCTAAATTGCCCATAGTGCATTAGTCAGAGGGGAAATGGGTCTGAGTGGGTTACTCTTCGGAGGGTCGGTGTGGACTGGTTGGGCCGAAGGGCCTGTTTCCATACTGTCGGGAATCTAATCTAAAAAAACAGTTTTCAGGATCATGAATCTATGTTACACTTTCGCCACATTCAGTTTCATGCTCTCTTGCTGAGGCCCACTGCCCACTGCCCAACATAATCAGGGATCTGCTCAGCTGTCACTGATGTCAATGACTGGCAGTCAAAATCAAAAAGGTCACAGCTTGAAAACACCTTGCAGTTGTTGGAAGTTGGAACAACGATAGAAATGGCAACAGGTCAGGGAGACAGAGAGTTAGGATCGATGGCCTGTGCTCAGAACTCTCATGAAAAGGTCACTGAACCCGAAACGTTAACTCTGTGTTTTTCTCTCTGCAGATGCTGCCAGACCTGCTGAGTTTCTCCAGCCACTTCTGTTTTCCTTTCTGATGGAAAGGTCACTGAACCCAAAACGTTAACTCTGTTTCTCTCTCTCTCTCTCTCTCCACAGATGCTGCCGAGTTTCTCCAGCAATTCCTGTTTACAATTTGACATAGTCTCCTATTCCGTTCTCCCTCACGTACTTACCTGGCATCTCTTTAAATATACTCGCATTAACTATTCCCTGTGGTAGCAAATTCTATATTCCCACCACTCTCCGAGTAAAGAGGTTTCTTCTGAACTGAATGCTAATTTAATCGTGGTTAATTTATACCGTTGCTAATTCATATTGGTGGTCAATGGTTTGTTCTCTCTCAGGAGCAGAAAGCTGCCTCTATGTTTGCCCTGACAAATCCCTTGATAACTTTAGAGACCTCTTTTGCATCACCCTCTGAGCCTTGTCCATCCTAAAGGATTTTGCCGGGTATGGAAGGTTTGAATTATAAGGACAGATTAGATTAGATTAGATTAGATTCCCTACAGTGTGGAAACAGGCCCTTCGGCCCAACCAGTCCACACCGACCCTCTGAAGAGTAACCCACTCAGACCCATTTCCCTCCGATGAATGCAGGCATTTTAGCATGGCCAAATCACCCAACTTGCACATCGTTGGACAAGCTGGGACTTTTTTTCACTGGAGCGCAGGAGGTTGAGAGGCACCCTTATAGAGATTTATAAAATCATGAGGGGTATAAACCGAGTTATTGGCAGTTGTCATTTTCCTAGGATGGGAGATTTCAAGACTTGGGAGCACATTTGAGAGGAGAGAGATTTTACAAAAGACATGAGGGGCAATTTTTTTTACACAGCAGGTGGTTCATGTGTGGAACGAATTTCCTGAGGAAGTGGTGGATGTGGGTACATCTACAATGTTAAAAAGACATTTGGATAAGGACATGAACAGGAAAGGTTTGGAGGGATATGGGCCAGGAGCAGGCAGGTGGGACTAGTTTAGTTTGGGGATTATGGTCAGCATGGACTAGTTGGGCCGAAGGGTCTGTTTCTGTGCTGTATGACTCTAAAGTGCTAGCCTATTCGGTCTTCCCTGACATAACCTTCTCAGTCCCAAGATCATGAATTTACAGTACATCATCTCCACATTCAGTTTAATGTTCTCATGGTGAGGCCCACTGCCCACTGCCCAATACAATCAGGTATCTGCTCAGCTGTCAGTGAAGCCAATAATTGGCAGTCAAAATAAAGGAGGCCACAGTTTGAAAATGGCGCGAGCTAAACAGGACACAACTGTAAACAGAGAGAAAAGGGACAGTGAACACGATTATCCATGAGTGAATTTGACCTCTGCGTCACTCCGAGTATAAGAACATAAGAACTAGGAGCAGGAGGAGGCTCTTCAGCCCCTTGCAACTACGTCCCCATTCAACAGGATCATGGCTGATCTACCTCAACACCACCTTCCTGCCTTATCTCGATATCACTCCGTTTCCTCAGTGGCTAAAAACTCTGAGTCTTAAATGTATTTAACGATGGAGCAGCCGTGATCCTCTGGGCAAGAGAATTCCAAAGACTCACAACCCTCCGCAAAGACTCCTCTCTTTCGGTCCCTAATCATGAGGCCGTGGCCTCTGTGTTCTAGATATTCCAGGCAGCAGGAGCAACTTGCTTTGTCAAGCACCACCTCCTCCCTCCTCCCGCACCCCCCTTCCCGAAGGACATCGTGCAACTCAGTGAGGTCACTTGGAAAGCTCAATAACATGTCAAACCATGGTGGCTCAGTGGTTAGCACTGCTGCCTCACAGCGCCAAGGACCTGGGTTTGATTCCAGCCTCAGGTGACTGTCTGTGTGGCAGTGCTCTGGTTTCCTCCTACAGTTCAAAGATGTGCAGGTTAGGGTGAATTGGCCATGCTAAGTCCAGGGATGTGTAGGTTAGGTGCATTAATCAGGGCTAAATGTCGGGGAATGGGTCTGGGTGGGTTACTTTTTGGAGGGTCAGTGTGGATTTGTTGGGCCAAAGGGCCTGTTTCTACACTGTGGGGATTCTATGAAGTCGAACCGAACCGAAAGAGGACTTGCATTTGTGTAGCGCCTGCCATGACTGTCGGCTGCCTCCAAAAGCGCTTCACAGGTGATATGACATAGGAAGCACAGCTGTCAATTCACACTCCCACAGGTGTGGGCTAATCCGGTTCTTTGGAAGTTGATGGAGAGGTCAAACATCATCTGGAACACAGAGAAAAATGCCCCTATTCTTCTTTGCCATGCACCAGAGCGCGTGGAGAGGGCCTTGGATTGATGTGTCAACCAAAAGGCAGCACCTCCCTCAGTACTGCGCTGGAGCAGGGCTTGAATCCATTAGAATGCCCCAAACAGTGCCCCCTCCTGGATTGGAGAACACACGCAGATGTCAAGTCAACTTTGTCCTCCTGAAGTCAAAACAGTCCAGCTAAACGTGGCCACCAGAAAGATGGATAATTGTACCCAGTGAGAGTCGACACTTCCAGCACAGGAATGGGACAGCAAATTGGAAAAAGAACAGCGGAAGAGGAGTGAAAAGAGATGACACAGTATTTAATCATATTCCCTTGTTTCCTTTCTCTGAACAGCAGATAAATTGGCCTACATTAAGTAAATCCACAAGGACAAAGTAAACAAGATAACATTCGATGGATGACTGATGTTAACAAAGTTCTGGGCTCTGCTGCACAGGAGATGTAGATCAGCAGAAAAAGGCAAGTGATCAGGACTTTTGGAATGGAAAGTTGGGGGTGGGAAGTTCAAAGGAGGGACGTGGCTTCCTCTGTCCAGGGTGAAGCAACATAAGCAGATTTGGAGCATTAACCCTGGCAGGATATTGGGGTATCTGATTTCTTGTTCGATTCGGTGTTTTCAGGTAACCTGAGACAGCTATTGTTAACAGACGATATGATGAATCATGGAAAAACAAGAACAGGACTGCGCAATCAATGCTGCGCAAAACTCATGGCAGAACACTGATGAAAAGTTGCAATGCTTCTTCACAGTTTGAGGGTAACTCGTCTGGTTTGGCCATCCAGTGTTGCCGGGCAACGGAAAGGGCCGCTTACTCTTCGAGTCAAGGCCTCACACTTTGAGGCCCACAAAGCCGGCATATTTCTTCATTGTTGAGGCTTTCATGCTGTTCAAATCGACATCCTACCTTCTCAAGGACAATTCGGGATGGGGAAAAGGTCCTGGCCTTGCCAGCAATGGTCATCACCCACAAAGGGCAAAGAACAGAGTCACAGAGATAGAGTCAGACAGCATGGAAACAGACCCTTTGGTCCAACTCGTCCATGCCGACCAGATATCCCTAACCTAATCTAGGCCCATTTGCCAGCACACGGCCCATATCCCTCCAAACCCTTCCTATTCATATACCCATCCAGAAGCCTTTTAAATGCTATAATTGTATCAGCCTCCACCACTTCCTCTGGCAGCTCATTCCACACACGTACCACCCTCTGTGTGAAAACGTTGCCCCTTAAGTCCCTTTCCCAACTCACCTTAAACCTATACCCTCAAGTTTTGGAATATTTTATGATTGTCGTCCACTTCAACCCCATCATCCTCAACCCTCACCATCCTCACCCCCTCATCCCCCCTTTGCCCTCACCATCCCCACCCCCTCATCCCCCCCTTCCCCCTCACCATCCCCACCCCCTCAACCCCTTCCCTCTCACCATCCTCACGCCCTCATCACCCCCTTCCCCCTCACCATCCCCACTCCCTCATTGCCCCCTTCCCCCTCACTATCCCCACCCCCTCATCACCCTCTTCCCCCTCACCATCCCCACCCCTTCATCGCCCCCTTCCCCCTCACCATCCTCTCCCCCTCATCGCCCCTTTCCCCCTCATCACCCCACATCACCCCTTCCCCCTCACCATCCCCACCCCCTCTTCCCCCTTCACCATCCCCATCCCCTCATCGCCCCCTCACCATCCCCACACCCACATACCCCCTCACCATCCCGACCCCCTCACCCCGCCCTCACCATCCCCACCCCCTCATCCCCCCTCACTATCCCCACCCCCTCACCCCCCTCACCATCCTCACCCCCTCATCAGCCCCTTCCCCATCACCTTCCCACCCCCTCATCACTCCGTTCCCCCTCACCATCCCACACCCTCATCACCCCCTTCCCCCTCACCATCCCCACCCCCTCATCACCCCCTTCCCCCTCACCATCCCCACCCCCTCATCGCCCCTTCCCCCTCATCATCCGTCACCCCCTCATCCACCCCTCCCCATCACCATTCCCACCCCCTCATCCCCCCTTCCCCCTCACCATCCCCACCCCCTCATCCCCCCTCACCATCCCCACCCCCTCATCGCCCCCTTCGCCCTCGCCATCCGCACCCCTTCATCACTCCCTTCCCCCTCACCATCCCCACCCCCTCATCACCCCCTTCCCCCTCATCATCCCCACCCCCTCATCCTCCACTCACCATCCCCACCCCATCACCCCCTTCCCTCTCACCATCCCCACCCCCTCATCCACCCCTCCCCCTCACCATCCCTCCCCCTCACCATCCCCACCCCCTCATCAGGGGTAGGGGAAATGAGGAAACTGGTGAAATCCGAGTTGTCTGACAGGTTCATTTGGAAGCACTAGCTTTCGGAGCGCTGCTGCTTCTACAGGTAGCTGTCCCCACCCCTATCCTGGCCCCCACTCAGAGTGAAACATTCTGGCCCCCTGGCTTGTCAGAGGGTGATACTAATCCAGGCTGTGGTACTTGTCAAATAGGGAAAGGTAATATCAGTGGGATGAATCGATGCCCTCTGTGTGCCACCCATATGACCACCCACGGTTCCCTCAGGATGTGGAAGAGCTTGGATTCCTCGCTTGAGCTACTAATCAGGTCATGACCACGTGCAGCTTTGGAACGTACCGATGCTGAGAACACAACTTCGTTAACCAGCTTCAGTTAACAAGGAATCAGACCTGCTGTTCAGTTCAGGCCGCTTGTTAGGAGCTCACCTGCCTAGCTTTCTCGCACGGGAAAATTGACAAAAAAAGAGAGTCCGCCATCGATTTTTTTCTGTCATATGAACCTGTCAAACTGATGGACTGTACTTCTTTTCAGCTGACTGCAATGATTGAGTGAAATTTAAAAAAAACATAAAATATTCCATGGTTTGCTTTACAAGAATACAATGTACAGCAAGGGCTTCGCAAAAGGAAGCTGAATGCTTCATCAATGCCCCTTCATCATCTGCTCTGATAAATGGCTGGCTTCCCACCCAGCAAGGAGCATCAGCCTTCATATTCATTCTCTGGCATCAGCCCATGTCGACATGTCAGTCAAGAACACACCACAGCACCTCTATTTCGTCCACAAAGACTCTCCCCAATTTTTACAGATGTACCACAGAAAGCATTCTATCCAGATGGATCACGGCTTGGTACGGCAACTGCTCTGCCCAGGGCTGTGAGAAACTACAGGGAGTTGTGAACACAGCCCAGTCCATCACCCAAACCAACCCCCCATCCACTGGCTCCATCTACACTTCCCACTGCCTCGGGAAGGCAGCAACATCATCAAAGACCCCTCCCACCCTGAGTAGACAGGCAGGAGGCTGGAAGAACACAGCAAGCCAGGCAGCACCAGGAGGTGGAGATGTCAATGTTTCAGGTTAACCTTTCTTCAGGACCAGCTGAGGTTATACTCTTTTCCAGCCTCTGCTGGTGGGCAGAAGATAAAAGTTTGAACAGTCGATGAATAGCCAGGGGTATTAGATTAGCTTCGCTACCCAGTGTGAAAACAGGCCCTGTGGCCCAACCAGTCCACACCGACCCTCTGAAAGGCAACCCACTCAGACCCATTTCCCTCTGGCTAATTCACCTAACATGATGGGTAATTTAGCATGGCCAATTTACCTGACCTGCACAACTTTGGGCTGTGGGAGGAAACCCACGCAGAGAGAATGTGCAAACTCCACACAGTCGCCTGAGGCTGGAATCGAACCTGGGTCCCTGGTGCTGTGAGGCAGCAGTGCTAACCACTGAGCCACCATGCCACCCCTTTAGTAAAGCCTATAGACCATGGACACCCGCTGCAGGATGATGCCTCCATGCACTACTTGTCACTAAAATGGGCCAGTTGGCATATTAACCAGCAGGCAGGGCCCTGGTCCATAGGGCAGTCAGTCTGCCCACCGTCTTGTGGCATGCAAGGTACCCATCGGGCAGCCAGCTTGGTTGCCAGGGAGTGTAGGCACCCAAACCCCTTCGCCCACTGCAGCCTCACCCAGCGTGTCTCAGATTGGGCTCTGGCTGCCACTTCAGCTTTGATCTCCTGCTCGGCTGCCTTTTACCCTCCCACCAGCCGAAACTGTGCCCACTTGCTGGGCAAAAGGTTCAGGCATTTCATTGTCCCCAAAGGCTTCCAATTGGGTGGCTGCTTCTGTCAGGTTGCTGTAACCCCAGCTGTGCATCAGTGATTTATTGTGCAGAGAGGTAGTGAATTAGGTTATACGGTGTAATAACTGATAGAAGAGAGTGATTGCTTCATAATAAAACACTATCAAGCGTCTCACAGCCAATCTCTTTAAACCTCCGCACAACAAAGCTGCCCTCCCTTACTGTGTCTAGCCCTCAGTGCTTCCCAGCATTTGACAACGAACCTCTGCTTTCTCAGTCACTTCTCCAGTCCATACCTCTCATTGCACGTTTGTTTCAAACCCCGTGTGATGTTGCGAGTCTGTCTTTTTCACGCTCTCTCCTCCTGCTCTGAGCTGCTTTGACATGTCTCCCAAAGTACACGACCAATCGCACCCACATGATTCAGGAAAGCTAACTCAAAAAAAAAACCGAAAGGACTGCGGGTGCTGTAAATCAGAAACAAACGCGGAAATGGCTGGAAAAGCTCACCAGGTCTGGAAGCATCCGTGAAGAGAGAAATCAGAGTTGACCCTGAAGAGGGTCGCCCGACCCATAGCGTTAGCTCTGATTTCTCACTTCACGGATGCTGCCAGACCTGCTGAGCTTTTCCGGCCATTTCTGCATAAAGCGAAGTCACATGACATCTCAAAGCCTGAGGCCTCCTCACTTCCAATGCTTTATTTGCCACAACTGGGATTTCCAACATTATTTCCAACTCTATTTTCTAATGTTACCCTGTGGAGGAAAAGTTGCATAGGATGGAATGGAGCCCAAATACCTAGAAAGAGGTTGGTCAATGATGAAGTAGAAAATATTAGTAATGAGTTCACCTCAAACGCTGGGGGTGTACTATTTTAAGAGAGCAGCAATCTAGCCTGGGAAAATGCTCCTCGTTGATTGGATGCACTAGCAGAGAATTAAGGGCGTAGGCTTGGCTCAGTATACGCAACTGGATTACAGGAAAAGTTCCAATCAAAGACTTGAGCCAATAAGCTAGGCTGACACTCCTCTGCTGTACTGAGGGAGTGCTGCGCAATTGGAGGCACTGTCACAGAGTCATGGACATGTACAGCACAGAAACAGACCCTTCGGTCCAACTCGTCCATGCTGACCAGATATCCTAACCTAATCTAGTCCCACTTGCCAGCATTTGACCCATATCCCTCCAAACCCTTCCTATTCATATACCCATCCAGATGCCTTTTAAATGTTGTAATTGTACCCACCTCCACCACTTCCTCCGGCAGCTCATTCCATACACGCACCACCCTCTGTGAGAAAACGTTGCCCCTCAGATCCCTTTTATATCTTTCCCCTCTCATCCTAAACCTATGCCCTCTAGTTCTGGACTCGCCCACCCGAGGGGGAAAAGACCTTGGCTATTTACCCTATCCATGCCCCTCATGATTTTATAAACCTCTATAAGGTCACCCCATAGCCTCTGCTCCAGGGAAAACAGCCCCAGCCTGTTCAGCCTCACCCTATAGCTCAAATCCTCCAACCCTGGCAACATCCTTGTAAATCTTTTCTGAACCCTTTCAAGCTGAGCAACATCTTTCCTGTAACAGGGAGACCAGAGCTGAATGCCGTATTCCAAAAGTGACCGAGCCAATGTCCTGTACAGCCGCAACATGACCTCCCAACACCTGTACTCAATACTCTGATCAATAGCCTTTCGATAGGTTGACAAATAAAAGCCACATTTTAGCCCCACGCTTCTGATCTTCGGGCACCCGGTACGGAGGAGGGAGGGCAGGTCTGAAGACCTCCTCGTGGGTCTACTCCTGGGCCTGGCCAAACTGGCCATAAACAGGTCCAGGCAGCGGGCCGTGGAGGGAGTCGTTAGGGCCGACTGCCTGCCCCTTTTCCGCGGTTACGTTAAATCCCGGGTGTCCTTGGAGAAGGAGCACGCGGTGTTGACCAACACCCTGGAGTTGTTCAGGGAGAGGTGGGTGCCGCAGGGAGTGGAGTGCATTCTTTCCCCCTCCAACTGTATTTTGATTTAGTTCCTACCCTCCCCTTCACTGTTTGATGTGAAGGGCACTGCTTGTCACTGGCTACTCGGGTGTTTTCCTATCTTCCTGGTGGTGGAAATTGAATAAAAATTTGTGCATTTTGTGTCTCTCACTGTGTCTCACACCTGCACACACACACACACCATGGGTGCTGGGGAAAAAATAAAAGAAAAAAAAGAAATAAAAGAAAAAAAGAGTATAAAAAAAGCCACATTTTCTCTTTCAGGTGAACATAAAAGATCGCAGGACATGATTTCAATGGAGAGCAAAGCTCAAACCATTAACTCAGTTTCTCTCTCTCTCCTCAGATACATCCAGACCTGCTGAGTTTCTCCAGTGTTCTCTGTGTCTGTCTGAAATTTCCAGTATCTGCAGGGATTTGCTTTGACTTGAAACTCAGGTCACACTCTGGGCTGTGGTGGACCTGTGTAGTGTTAGGCATTGCACATTGTGTCGAGAGTGGTGCTGGAAAAACACAGCAGGCCAGGCAGCATCCGAGGAGCAGGGGAATCGACGTTTCAGGCATAAGCCCTTCTTCAGGAAAGAAGGGCTTATACCCAAAATGTCGATTCTCCTGCTCCTCGGATGCTGCCTGGCCTGCTGTGTTTTTCCAGCACCACTCTCGACTCTGGTTTCCAGCATCTGCAGTCCTCACTTTCTCCTAATCGCACATTGTGTCTCAATGTCTGAATTCAAAACATTTTAATTGTACGTTTTGTCTTTTCATATGTTCCCTTGCCGTTATAATTCAGACAAATCTGCTACCAGCCTGTACACACTGAAAATGAAGCCTAACAATTCACTTACTTATTTCAGAATGGAATCTTTTGAGCAATTTCTTAATCATGCAGAAGGAGTACTTGGTGTCTATTTATTATCGTCACAACTTCATTTGGTCCCATTGGTTTGGACCTCATCCCAGTGCAGCAGCCTCCTGGCTGCGCAAACACAGATAGAGTGCTAACTTGGCCAAACAGCAAGGGATGCTGGGTACGTTGGCAACATAAAGCTCTGAAGCCACAAAGCCCACACACCAGACCTAGTGCAAACACAGCAGCCAGGTGCTAATGACATTAGCATCATGTACAAAGGCAACAGTTATCCTGGACAGACATGCCCCCAACAATTTATCTGCTCAATAAAGGAGAGCCTGGTCCACAAAGAAACTATAAGACCATAAGACATAGGAGCACAACTAACACCATTCATCCCATCGAGTCTGCTCTGCGATTCAACCATGGCTGATAAGTTTCTCAACCCTATTCTCCTGCTTTCTCCCCGTAACCCTTGATCCCTTTGATACTCAAGAACCTATCTATCTCAGTCTTAAATATCCTCAATGACCTGGCCTTCCGTGGCAATGAATTCCCCAGATTCCCCAATCTCTGAGTGAAGACATTTCTCCTTATCTCCATTCTAAAAGGTCTTCCATTTACTCTGAGGCTGTGCCTTCGGGTCCTCATCTCTTCCTACCAATCTTCCCAACATCCACTCAGTCTTATGGTATTTGTAGTGATTTGACCACTTCAGTATTGTGGGGACACCTGGGCAAACACATTTGGAACACTCTGGTCAGAGTGGTTGAAATTGTTTTAAGGAGAGAGACGCCAACATGGAAAAGCCCCAGGAGGTGCATTCTTAATGCAAGCAAGCAAGTGGTAAATTCAGCAGCGACACCTCAAGGTAGGCAGGAAGAGTCGCAGAGTCTGCTGATCAGCAGAAGGCAAGAGCAAGCCACTGCAGCAGTCTCTGGCCAGCGTGACCATGGAGCAGACCATGACTCTACAGACATCGGTGTCCCATCACCCTTTATTTAAACCCACCCAGCTCCCTCACAGCCAAAATGAACTGAACCTGTGACCCTCCTGTCAGCCAGGACTCCCTGATCAGACCTGATTAACAGCCTCAACTCATATTCTCTGGTGTCCACTGGGCTGATCTCGTTACAATCATTCCAGTCAGCACCATTGCCTTTGGCTCTGGTACCTAGACAGAAAGCCCCAAGGTCAGTCATTATTCCTGCTAATGAGTAGGTGATATAATTGATGACTCAAACAGCCTTAGGCCATAGAAACATCAGAAGGGTTAGAATTTGAAGTGGTGGACACAGATTCAAGACTCACTTTCGATAAGGAATGAGATAACTACTTCAAGGAGCAGAATGAAAATAAAAACCACTGGGAGATGGGGAAAGGAAAGTAGACTGGGACTCACTCTTGGAAAGAGCCAGGGCAGACCAGATGGGCTGAGTGGCTGTAATATTTACGAATCCATGATGTCAGCCTGTTTGAACAATGCGCCGATGTCAGGGAAAGGTCCCAGAGATCACAGCACAGCAAGTAATGTCAGCGATAGCTTCACGTCAATGCCAAAGCTCTCCTGAGATGTTGGCACTGTTTCCCTGACTGACTAGGCCCCAGGCCTCCATTACAACCAACGGTGGGCTCACTGACTCAAAGCCAGTGACAATCATCGCAGCTTCACATTGTTCTGCTGAGGACAAGCACCTGGGGAAGCGATGGCCTTGCGGTATTATCACTGAGCTGCTCACCCAAAAGAGCCAGATAATGTCCTAAGGGCCTGTGTTCGAATCCCACCTTGGCAGGTGTGGAATTTGAATTCAATAAAAAATCTGGAATCTAATGATAAACAGGAGTCCTTCAAGGAAGGGAACTGCTGGTCTGGCCTATGTGTGACTCCAGACCCCCAGCAATGTGGTTGACTCCCGGTGCTCTCTGGGGTAGGCAATAAATGCTGGCCGAGCCAATGATTCCCTTGGGCAATTCTTTAAAAAAAATGGAACAGGCACCCATCGCAAGCAGGGCAACATCTCTGCTGGATGTTACAAAATAAATGCTATCTTGTTTGTAACTCTTCCTCATCAGATCGTATTGATTTGACAGAACAGTTACAGTGTCACCTCCTTTGGAGACGATACAGTGAAGGGAATCGAGAACAGGAGAGTCCAAGGATATGGGAGCTCTCAGGACTGCGATGGGGGAAGAACGTCTCCGCTCAAAGGGCTGTGAGTCTGGGGAGTTCTCTGCCCCAAAGGGATGTTGAATAAATTAGACAGAGGAATCAAGGGATTAGCAGTGTGGATGGGAAAGTCAAGTCAAGTCAGAAGACCAGCTATGGTCATATTGAATGTAGACAGGCAGGAGGCTGGAAGAACACAGCAAGCCAGGCAGCATCAGGAGGTAGGGAAGTCGATGTTTTGGGTGGAACTCTCCTTCAGGACTGAAGAGGGGTTAATACCCGAAACGTCAACTTCTCCACCTCCCGATGCTGCCAGGCTGGTTGTGTTCTTCCAGCCTCCTGCCTATCTACCTTGGATTCCAGCATCTGCAGGTTTCTTTTTTGTCTCTAACCAACCATGGTCGTATTGTATGGCGGAGTAGTGCTGACGGGCAGAATGGCCTGCTCCTGTTCCTTGATTCGGAGTGAGGTATAATGATGGCCTGTGTTTCCTGTGCGCCCCGTATGTGACATTTTGCCAGTGTGTATGTCATAGAGTCATAGAGATGTACAGCACAGAAACAGACCCTTCGGTCCAACCCGTCCATGCTGAACTGATATCCCAACCCAATCTAGTCCCACCTGCCAGCACCCAGCCCTTATCTGTCCAAACCCTTCCTGTTCAAGTACCTATCCAAATGCCTTTTAAATCCTGTAACTGTACCAGCCTCCACCACTTCCTCTGGCAGCTCATTCCATACACGCACCACCCTCTGCGTGAAAATGTTGCCCCTTAGATCTGGCTTAGAAAGAATGGAAATGAAGAGACATTTCTTTAGCCAGAGAGTGGTGGGCCTGTGGAATTCATTGCCACGGGAAGCAGTGGACACCGGGACTTTAAATGTCTTCAAGGCAGAGAATGACAAATTCTTAACCTCGCAAGGAATTAATGGATACGGGGAGAGTGTGGGTCAGTGGAATTGAACCACCCATCAGCCATGATCAAATGGCGGAGTGGCCTCGATGGGCCAAATGGTCTTGCTTCCACTCCTATGTCTTATGGTCTTATGGTCTCTTTTATATCTTTCCCCTCTCACCCTAAACTAATGCCCTCTAGTTCTGGACTCCCCCACCCCAAGGAAAAGACTTTGTCCCTCATGATTTTATAAACCTCTATAAGGTCACCCCTCAGCCTCCAACACTCCAGGGAAAACACCCCTCAGCCTATTCAGCCTCTCCCTACAGCTCAAACCCTCCAACCCTGGCAACATCCTTGTAAGTAATTTCTGAATCCTTTCAAGTTTCACAACATCTTTCCGATAGGAAGGAGACCAGAATTGCACGCAATATTCCAACAGTGGCCTAACCAATGTCCTGTGCAGCCGCAACATGACCTCCCAACTCCTGTACTCAATACTCTGACCAATAAAGGAAAGCATACCAAACGCCTTCTTCACTATCCTATCCACCTGCGACTCTACTTTCAAGGAGCTATGAACCTGCACTCCAAGGTCTCTTTGTTCAGCAACACTCCCTAGGACCTTACCATTAAGTGTATAAGTCCTGCTAAGATTTGCTTTCCCAAAGTGCAGCACATCGCACTTATCTGAATTAAACTCCACCTGCCACTCCTCAGCCCATTGGCCCATCTGGTCCAGATCCCGTGTGCCGGATGTTTCTCGGTGTTAGCTCCTCCTTGGCTAACGGGCATTCCCCTGGGACGGGCACAAGCACTGGGAGTTGGCACTCTTAACATCTGCCCTCTGACCTTTCCACCGACTGCCGTTTCTGTGCAGGTCAGAGAAGGGGGCCTCAAAGAGTACCATTCGGCACAAACTACCCGTCTGCCCATTGGCAGCCAAAAGGCAGCCACAGAAGTGGGAGGCCAGTTCCTATCGGGTGCCAATGATTGGAGCATTCGGAAGGAATCAAATGCAGGGGGTCCCTCACCATGCCTCCAGTCAGTGCCTCCGAATCTGATAACGCCAGGGCTTTGAATCAAGTACCTGATCTGGGAATACACTGTGCGAATAATCTTCTGAGCGCGTAAACAAATCGAAATCAAAGTTACTCAAGTAAAGTCAAACTGGGCCAACATCACTTCTATTTCCCCTGTAGTAAAGCAACATGCTTCATTTTTTTTAAACAAGACCAGGACTGTTACAAAAATTGTAGCTAACCGTGTTATGGGATTTAATTCATTAGAATTGCTTTTGACGTTTCTGTATTAGGCAAAGCAGCCTGGGGTGAGTACTCCTTTGAAATATGGCTGCTGTTATTTTATGAATTCATAATAAGAATTTATCAGGATCAAATCAAAACTTAATTGGATAAGTGACATTTACACCACGCTTTATAGATCTGGCTGCTATTTTTAGCTGTTTTGATTTAACTAAAGGTGTCAGTGCTGTCTCCTGTACATTTTATCCACAGGATGCAGCAACACAATGAATCTTCAGAACACCTTTGAAATAATATCACTTTCCTGTTAATTATGTTCTCAGCCATGATAAATACCAGAGCGACGCAAACATTTACTGGTCCTCATGGGCTGTGCTATACATCAAGTGTTTAATGAAAGTCTCTTGCCGGCAGGATTTCAGACATGTTCAAAATTTGCCCCTTATCCTTTAATTGCCTTGGTTTCACTGTTCTATTTGGGTCATTGCAGTCTGTGGTTTTCATTCCATGGTTTTCCGCTCAGAATGCAGAAGGATTACTGTCCATGCTCATTATATAGAATCCCTAATGTGTGGAAACAGGCCCTCAGGCCCAACCCCCGACCCATACCCCGACATTTCCCTCTGACTCATGCACCTAACCCACACACCCCTGAACACTACGGGCAATTTCAGCGTGGCCAATCCACCTGACCTGCACATCTTTGGACTGTGGGAGGAAACCGGAGCACCCGGAGGAAACCCACGCAGACACTGGGAAACTCCACACGGACAGTCGCCCGAGGCTGGAATTGAACCTGGGACCCTGGCGCTGTGAGGCAGCAGTGCTAACCACTGAGCCACCATGCCACCCAAAGAATTGTTGGCCATCCAACAAGATGATTAGGGGGTTAGACAGGGTTGACAGTGTGAACCTTTTCCCGCGTATGGAGTCGGGTATTACAAGGGGGCATAGCTTTAAATTAAGGGGGGGTAGATATAGGACTGAAGTTAGGGGTAGGTTCTTCACTCAGCGAGTCGTAAGTTCATGGAATGCCCTGCCAGTAGCAGTGGTGGACTCTCCCTCTTTATGGGCATTTACGCGGGCATTGGATAGGTATATGGAGGATAATGGGTTAGTATAGGTTAGGTGGGCTTGGATCGGCGCAACATCGAGGGCCAAAGGGCCTGTACTGCGCTGTATTCTTCTATGTTCTATGTTCTATCCGAGTCACCAATGGTGGCAAGCCAGTGGGTACAGATGCCAATCCCAGGCAAATGTTCAGGAGGAGATGGTGATGTGGTGGTAATGGCTTTGGACCAGCAGAATGTAATAAATCTGGAATTTAAATCTCAACTTCCCCGGCATCTGACACTTTTTTTTGTCCCCTCGAAAATCTGTCTGGTTCACTAATACCCTTGAGGGAAGGGAATCTGCTGTCCGTACCCAGTCTGGCCTATTTGTGACTCCAGACCCTGCAGCAACGTGCCTGATTCTTAACCACCCTCCGAAATGACTGAGCAAGTCGCTCGGTTCAAGGGGCACTTAGGGACGGGGGACAATTGCTCATCTGGTGCTCATGTAGCATGAACGAAATGTTTCAAAAAATCAACATGGTGGCTCTGTGAGGATTGGGGCATGGGCTAACCATCCAGGGGCAAAGGGATATCGGAAGGAAGAAGTCCGAAGGTGTGGGGAGGGAAAAGCTTGGGCCCCATCAACAGCGGAATCGAGAGTGCGGTGCTTGAAAAGCACAGCCGGTCAGGCAGCATCCGAGGAGCAGGAAAGTCGAGGTTTCGGGCATAAGCCCCTCATCAGGAATGAGGCTGCCCATCAAGAACAGGTGAGCAACAACTGTGTGTTATTGAGACAGGGATGTTGAGAGAGAGAGAGAGAGAGAAAGAGAAAACAAAGAGAAAGAGAGAAAGAAAGAGAGAGAAAGCAAGAAAGAGAGAAACAGAAAAAGAGAGAGAAATAAATATACATGCACCAACGAACAAATAAATAAATAGATGGGCATGTGATGAGGTGGGTGGTATTAATGACACTGTCAGGAGGAGAGAGGGAGACATGGCAACCCAAGGCCCTTCCTGCTCTCTCAGCTGCACATCAGAATAGTGCCGCGGGGGGGTTTGACGGAGAGTCATTCTTGACCGCATCACGAAGAACAAGCCATCTGCTCATTATTGCCTTGCTGTTTGTGGGACCGATTGACTGCTGCGTTGACTCCATTGCAAATATTCCGTTGGTTGCAAAGCACCATGGGATACCCCGAGTCTACTTTCAAAGGAAGCACTTTCAAATCTCTTGACACTGTCACTGCACACTGCCAAGGGAGCACTCTTCCCTGTATCTGTCTGTTGGGCATGATTTAGGGCAATAAATCACTTCCTGAGTTCTCTCAACCTTTCTCACCCCTCCTAACACTCTATCCGAGTCCAAAGTTTGCAAGAATTGCTGAAACGTTGAAGAATTGCAATGGTGTAAGACATAAATTTGTGGACCTCATGTCCATGTGTGTATGGCTCTTTACACATATACACACTCACACACACACTCTCTCATACAGACACATTTTCTCTCTCTATCACACACATTCTCTCACTCACACACACAGTCTCTCTCAAACGTACACTGTCTCTCACACACACATTCTTTCTGTCACATGCATGCACACACACACATACACTCTCTCTCTCACACACACATACACATAGACTCTCTCTCTATCACACACATACTCCAGAGCTCATCAGTCCACTAACTCGCACCTTGTTCTCTAGCTAATTGATTTTCCAGCATCTTATCCACACTGTTCTTCAGCTGCACACGATAAGGAACGCAGCACTAAAATTCCTGTCTCGGTTCCCTTCTTTCCCTCAAAGAGCTCCACTAATTGGGGCATGTTCCCCTCCTTTGTCTGAAGACTCGCCTGCAATTTCTCACAATTATCATTCCTTTTCAAACATTACAATTGAAGGTGATGAAACTGTGTCTTTTCACAATTCCCAATGGAAGTATGGGTGCTCAGTCATTCAGTCGATTCAAAATTGAGGTCAGGGCATCATTTGGATATCAGGAAAATCATGGCACATGGGGGTAAGGTGGGAAATGGGGTGGTGGTGGTAAATCATGCGATGTATGTTTTAACCCCCCTCCCTCATTCTTATCCTTTCTGAGAAAAGACAAGAACATCCAGCCTATCAAAACTAGTGCTCAGAGCTCAGTGGGACTTTGCTGCATTTTGAATAACAGCTGGGGTCTCCATTTCCCTAATAATCTAAACATTCGTCAATCTCTGTGGTGACAAAAGCCCAAGGCTGACTGATTTCTTGGTGGTCTCTGTGACCTCGGGTCTGCCTTCCCTGCTTTATTCCAATGGAAGCCTGCTCGATTCCTTTCATGATCAAAGTGTTCACCAGAAAGCCATCACACTAATCATTTCAAGCCAGCTTTCATTTTCTTATATTCTTAATAAAAATAACTCAATCTCCAGTTCCTTCACTTGAAGGAAAACCTCAAGGGCAAGGTGAATATTAATTGCAGCAGGCTTCCCTGTGTCTACCTTTTCAAAAACATTATTTCTTACGAGGTCCTAAAAATAATTTTAAGACAATCTTAAATAATTGAAGGAGCTTATGATATTTAATGGCTCTTTACACATATACACACATACACACTCTCACACACACACTCTCTCACACAGACACATTTTCTCTCTCTATCACACACATTCTCTCACTCACACACAGTCTCTCTCAAACGTACACTGTCTCTCACACACACATTCTTTCTGTCACATGCATGCACATACACACATACACTCTCTCTCTCACACACACATAGACTCTCTCTCTATCACACACATACACCCTCCCTCTCACACAAACACACACTCTCCCTCACACACACACACAAACACTCTCTCTCACACACACTCTCACGCAGACATACATTCTCTCTCACGCACACATACAATTCTCTGTCTCGCACTCTCCCACACACACTCTCCCTCACACGCACACATATAAATTCTCCCCCCCGCACACACACACACACACTCATGCATAGATACATACTCTCACACACAGTCTCACACACTCTCTCACACACACACACTCCCTCTCTCCCTCTCACACACACACTCTCACACACTGTCTCCCTCTCTCTCACACACACTCTCTCTCTTTCTCTCTCACACACTCTCTCACACACACACTCTCTCTCTCACACGCACAAACACACACACACTCCCTCTCTCATACACACATACTCTCTCATATACGCACAAACACACTCTCTCACACACACACACTTTCTCTCACACACACAAA